>NW_026948497.1:6286262-6929061 GCF_035770615.1 Melospiza melodia melodia | reverse complement strand
AAAAGTGGTGTGGAAGATTTTTCTATAGGCGCAGTGGAACTGTCTGCACCTTTCCTGTCAGAGGGGGAGGGCGAGTCGGATAGTGGGGGTAAGAGCAAGCCAGCTTTGCCTCCGCCACCAGCCTCAGGCGGGTCGGATGGTGGGGGTGGGAGCAAGCCAGCTTTGCCTCCGCCGCCAGCCTTGCCTCCGCAGCTACCCCCGAGTGAGCCGGCTCCGGTTACAGCTTCGGCGGGGGAAGGGCCCATTCCCCCGCCCGAGCCGGCTCCAGCGGGGGGGCTGATTGCCTCCCCCAGGCCGGCTCCGCTTGAGTTGGCTCCGGTTCCACTGTCAGCTCCAGCGGGGCTTCCCCCGCGCGAGCCAGCCTCTGCTTCACTGCCTTCCCTGCGCGAAAACTCGGTGTCTGCACCGAAGCGCCAGCAGCATAGCACCCTTAAAGAGCCAGATCCCATCCCAGGGGCGCACCGTGATCCATGGGGGGAGATGGCTAAACAGAGGAGGGAAGCTTGGGCTGCTTTGGCGAAAGAAGTAATGCAAATGGGGGATGGTGAGGCGTTGGAAATAGCTTCTAGTCTTGCATGTCCAGTTACATACACACCACAGTATGATGCACAGGGGGACCTTACGCATAATATAGCAGAATATACTCCCTTAGATTGGAAGCTGTTAACTCAGCTACGTTCTACGGTTAGTCAGTTTGGAGTAAAAAGTGAACCTGTTAGGCAAATGTTAGATTATCTTTTTAATACTCAGGTTTTATGTCCTAATGATTTAAGAGGAATAGTTCGGTTGATATTCACTCAGCATCAGCAGTTATTGTTTAACGCCCATTGGCAAGCGTTGGTAAATGAATCGGTTGCTGTACAACGAGCCCAGGGAGACCCATTACATGGGGTGACAGTAGAGGAGCTGATGGGCTTAGGGGCATATTTACGTACAGAGGCACAGATGATATCGGGAGAAGATAAACTTAGAGAGTCTATGTGGTTAGTGCGTGCTGCAATAGATATGGTTAAAGAGCCAGGAGGGTTACCGGCTTATATGGGCATTAAACAAGGTAGAGAAGAATTATTTGGAAATTTTATCGATAGAACAACTTCACAGGCATTTATAGCAGAAGCCTTAAAGGAATTAAGATTAGGGTTACAAAAGCAAGCAGAGTCCACTCAAAATCAGGTGTTACCTGCTCTTGCTTCTCTCCGAAATGGCTCACTGGCATTCACGCAAGGAGGCTCGAGACCATTCATCACACAAGTTGCCGCCGTGACATCGGAGACACCAGCAGCTGCCGTGACATCGCTGCCACCTCCTGTCTGCAACCCGCAACAACACGGAGCTTCGGCTTGGATTTATCAGCAGCAGTAGACGTCACACTAATGACGAACCGGCCTGAGAGGATACCCACTGGAGTAAAGGATCCTCTTATATTAAATGGACAAACATGTGGAGCATTATTGCTGGGACGTTCCTCTATAACTATGTTGGGATTATTTGTTTTGCCTGGTGTTATCGATGCGGACTTTACAGGGGAAATACAAATTATGGCTTACACCCTTTATCCTCCGATTAAAATTACAAAAGGACAACGCATTGCACAATTGATACCACTGTCACAAATGACATCAGGAATACAATCATTTACTGGGCAAACACGGGATGAAAAAGGTTTTGGCTCTACTGGTGTTACACTTTTAACTGTGGATTTACAAAATAGACCAAAGCAAAAGGTTGAAATTACCTATGGGCATCAAAGCATAACCCTTTATGGATTATTGGATACAGGAGCAGATACTAGCATCATTTCTCCAGAAGCATGGCCACAACATTGGCCTCTATATCCTTCATCAAACATGCTCACAGGAGTAGGAGGATTTACATTGGCAAGTAGATCGCCGTCTTTGTCTGTGTGCATTGAGAATCAACAAATATCTGCTGTGTTTTCAATTGTTCAACTGCCTCCTACAGTTTCCTGTTTAATTGGAAGGGACATTTTAACACAATTGGGAGTGGTGTTAACTAATCAGCACCCTTTGGGGTAATTGCCATTGCTTGGACTTTCCCCATTCCACTCACCTGGAAAACGGATACACCGGTGATGGTTAAGCAATGGCCATTAAAAGGGGAGAGTCTTATGCATGCCCATGAATTGGTACAGGAACAATATACAAAGGGACACCTGCGACTATCCACAAGCCCTTGGAATACACCTATTTTTGTAATCAAAAAGAAATCAGGGAAATATCATTTGATACATGATTTGAGGGCTGTAAATGACCAAATGGAACCAATGGGGGCCTTACAGCCTGGTCTTCCAAATCCAGCTATGATTCCAGAACACTGGCCACTTTTAATTATTGACTTAAAGGATTGCTTTTTCACTATTGGCCTGCATCCTGATGACATGAAGAGATTTGCTTTTACTTTACCAGCAATAAATCGTGGGGAACCAGATAAAAGATTTGAATGGACATCTCTTCCGCAGGGCATGCGCAACTCCCCCACTTTATGTCAGCTTTATGTTGATGCAGCATTACAGCCACTACGTCGCAAATGGCCAGCAACTATAATATATCATTACATGGACGATATTTTGTTTGCACAGCAACAGCCATTCTCCTCTTTATAGATTAACACCATTATAAATACTCTTGCTGCATATTCACTTGTTATTGCTGCAGAGATAATTCAGACTACAAAGCCCTGGAAATATTTGGGATGGACTTTGACGGATCAAATAGTAATACCACAAAAATTGGAATTACAATTGGACATTAAGACTCTACATGATGCACAGAAGTTGCTGGGAGACTTACAGTGGCTGAAGCCTATTGTGGGAATACCAAATCACTTATTAGAAGCCCTACGGCCTTTGTTAAAAGGTGTGGACCCTACTACTCCTGTACACCTGACAAAGGAGCATCATCTTGCCTTGCAGCAAATTAGTAACTGTGTACCACAAGGGTATGTGTCTCGTCGACAACTCGACCACCCCATTGACCTTACTATTTGGAATAGCCCTTGCCACTTGCTTGGTGCTCTCTCTCAGTTGCAAAAGAAAACGGGGGAGATACGGGTGTTGGAATGGTTATCACCACCGCTACAGCATAAGAAAACAATATCTTCAAAAATTGAACAATTGGCTGCATTAATCAAAAAGGGGCGTCTCAGAATTCTTGAAGTGGATGGTAGAGAACCTGCTACTATTAGATTACCTATGGAAAAAGAAACCTTGGACTGGTACTTGATAAATTCAAAGAATTTACAAGAAGCATTATTGATGTCACCTGCTAAAGTAGAGACTAGTAAATTAGTGCCTAGAGTTTTGCAATGGATGACAGAATGGAACTGGATTACTCGACCTTTAAGAGAAGAAAACCCCATAGAAGGAGCTATTACAGTTTTTACAGATGCAGGAAAGAAATCAAGGCGTGCTGCTGTTACCTGGCAAGAAAAAGGACAATGGAAGCATCAACTCCTCACAGCAGACCCTGCAGATAGCTTACAAACTTTGGAATTGTTAGCAGTAGTATGGGCGGTGTCCAACTTACAGGAGCCTTTAAATGTGGTCACAGATTCTATGTATGTTGCAGGAGTAGTCAAACGAATAGAGGAAGCAGCAATTAAGGAAGTGAATAATAAACGATTGTATGAGTTACTGATACAGTTAAGGAAGGTTTTACGAGAAAGAAAGGCAGCATATTCTGTGATTCATATTAGGAGCCATAAGTGGTCTGAAGGTTTAGGAGAAGGGAATGAACGTGCAGATAAATTGGTTACCCTACCCATTGATAATTCTTGTCCTATTGACAAGCACACATTGGCCAGAGAAGCACATAGTAGATATCATCAAAATGCAAGAGGTTTAGCAAAACACTTTGAGCTGAGTTTGTCAGAAGCCAAGGCCATTGTCAGAGCATGTCCAACATGTAGTTATCATAATGGTGGGATAGGTCTAGGCATCGGGGTTAATCCTCGAGGTTTAAAAATAAATGAGATATGGCAAATGGATGTTACACACATAGCTAGATTCGGTAAAGTCAAGCATGTGCACGTCACCATAGATACATACAGTCATTACATATGGGCTACGGCTCAGGCAGGAGAGAAAGCTATACAGGTTATCAGACATCTGTTAAGTTTTTCCGCTGTTATGGGAGTTCCAAAGAGTATCAAAACAGATAATGGTCGAGGTTATGTAAGTGCTAGGGTCCGGAAATTTTTGAATCAGTGGTCTGTTAAGCACGTGACAGGTATTCCACACTCTTCTACTGGACAGGCAATAGTGGAAAGAGCAAACGGTACCCTTAAGCAGTATATTGAAAAACATCAAGATTTGACAGATCCACAAGCATGTTTGGCTAAGGTTTTGTATGTGATTAATCATTTATGCATTTTTGGGGAAGATGATACCCTCCCTGCAATGAAACATCATCCGAGGTCAGGTCAGGAAAATACTAAGGAAACAGAGGTCTGGGTTAAGTATAAGAACCCAAGTACAGGATTATGGGAAAAACCTGCAAAAGTATTATATTGGGGACGGGGGTATCTTTGTGTTTCCTCACCTACAGGGCCTTTGTGGGGGCCTGCTAAGTGGACTAAACCTGTTTTTGATGCAGCCTCTGGTGGATCGCCTTACGGAGGAGGACAAGGAGCGACTGGGGAAGAAACTGCTTCTAGTCCTACAACCACTACTGTTTCAATTGAAGGGGTACTCGGAAGCGGTGGGCAGAGCACTGACACGTCACTACCGGACGGCCCAGGAGTTGATTGGTTTCATTGACTCATTATCAACTTTTCACTTAACAGATCCAGCGAAACTACATTGCCTTGACTGTCACAATCCACATTGTGCTGCCTGGATAGCTCTACGTTGTGGGGGTTGTAAAAGAACTTTTTGGATAGAAAAATCATTATTACGGGATTTGTGGTGTCATACTTGTGAACACGAGCACACGTGGGGAAAAAGCTGGCAAGATGAATTAAGGAGACAAACGGGGCAAAACGCATATATAGCTTTAAATCTTTATGAGTCTCCTGAATAGAAGGTTCTTGCTTATTATCGATGGGAAATACAATGTATTGTGAATAGAATTAAGGTTCAAAGTAAATCACGTATAGTTTCTATAAGGTGTAGGAAATTAGTGCCTTTAACACAGCATTCAGTTGTAGGACCCTTCCAAGGGGATCCTGATAGAGCATTAGATTGCTGCATTGATAAGTTGCAAAAATTAAGTTTGAAAGTGGCAGGACCAGTAAAATTAGGAGCAGCAAGATTGAAGACAGATAAGAAAAAGAAGGCAAAAAAGGGAACGGTCTCATTTGAATAGGGGTATCAGTGATTGCTAATTAATTTTCTATGATTAGAACAATTTTACTGTTGTGGGACCCTCGGGAGGATATAGTTGTTGAGGAGGATAACGAACAAGAACTACGATTACGAAATAAGATACGCCTTGTGTTAAAGAAAGACCTTGAGCTGTTAGCCTCATATAGTAAAAAGGCTGAAGAGGCTTTGCAATCACCACCATTGAATTGGTTGCATTGGGTTGAAGATACAGAATTTTATACTGGTCCTTACTTACATTCACTTCCTTGTTATGTTTGCAAAAGGGATAATGATAAATGCTATGCATGGGTAGCTTTGCATTGTGCAGATTGTAATCAGGTTTATTGGTATCCACAGAGGTCATTGGGATATTTATGGTGTACATCTTGTTTTGGAAAGTGGATTCGAAATCATATCTGGGTTAGAGCTCTTGATCAAAGTACTGGCCTGCCAGGACGGACAGGATTACAGCTCTTTGAGAGTGCAGAACAAGTGATTATAGCATATCTTAGGTGGAAGATACAGGAAAACCTTAGAATATTTGAAATTACTAAAGCCTCACGCATCATAGCCGCTCGCTGCAAAGCTGATTTGCCTTCAAACTTACCTCGTGCTATACTTGTGAGCAAGGATGCTGATTTAGAATTAGATCAGTATATTCAAAAATTGACTCAGCCTTACAATAGACAATCTAGCAAACCAGGGAAAAGACAGCGAAGAAAGAAAAAACAACGTAAGCAGAAGGAAGAAAAGGAGAAGCAAAGCAAGCAGAAAGAAAAATGAGGTTTGTTTTTGTTATACTGCTCAATGCTGTAGAAAGTGAAGCAGTAGGAGTAACACACTTTAGTCAACCAAGGGAAAATTTATGGGTAACACTTGCTAATCAAACTAACCAATCATCGCTTTGTCTTGGTCTTGGAGGAGTCACTAACCCATTTCGAACATGCCTGGTGGGACTTCCGGTGTGGTCTCCTGGAGAATTTTGTAGTTTGATAAACAATCAAACCTTATGTATGTCTAACATGTCAAACATCACATTGCCGGTGCAAAAAGGGTATACTGCAGGTCAGAGTGATGGCTATCGTCAATGCTTACTAATCCAATCACTTAACACCTCTTTGCAGTCTCCTCCTGAGGAATTGGATCTTTTTGGAAGTACAAATGCCAGCATATCTAACACTACAGCTGGTGGATGGTTTAGCTTCAAACTTTCGGGTGCTCAGAATTTAAACCAACCTAAAGAAACATGGGCCACCCTAGATTCATCCCTGAATGTGAGTGAATTCTCTCCACAGCATTACAGTCAATGTAACGGCACAAATATCACAGCACCAATGAAATTACCCACAGGAATATTTTTGATTTGTGGAGACAGGGCATGGAATGGTATACCAGCTAGACCACAGGGTGGACCCTGTTTTTTGGGAAAATTGTCACTGTTTCATCCTAATGTGTCCTTGCTAATGCAGCTGAGTCAAAATTCAAACAGGAGAAAACGTAGCATACATGACTTAGACTGCAGCAAGATAGGAGATCCACGGTTTTGGGGCACATTCAAACAGGTGGTGGTTTCAACTATCTTACCAGGAGGATCTGCCAATAAAGCCATGAATTTAGCAAAACAATTAGGATGCTGGGCAAGGGATGAGCTTAACAAGACATCACAAATTCTAGACATGTTAACTGCAGATGTGCAAAGTGTTAACCATGCTGTTTTGCAAAATAGAGCTGCTGTAGATTTTTTGCTCTTAGCACAAGGGCATGGATGTGAAGAGTTCGAGGGAATGTGTTGCATGAATCTGTCTGATCATTCAGTGTCCATTCACACTAAGATAAAAGAACTGCAACAGGAACTTCACAAACTTAAAGAAGAAGATGGTTTAGGAATTGACGAATGGCTTAAAGGCTTAGGACTTGGACCGTGGCTGAGGAACCTTGTGATCTATGCTATAGGACTGCTGGGTGTAATCTTACTGTTTTTGCTTATTTTGCCTTGTATCTTTAACTGTATTCAAAACATGGTCAACCGTACAATAGCAAAAACATGGCAAACTAACCTCCTTGCTCAAGAAGAAAACGGGGGAAATGTGGAGAGTATTATTAATAATTGGTTAGCTGAGAAAGGCCATACTGACATAATGCCGCTGGTTAAGCTGAAGGAGAAAAGTCAGCAGTCAGCAAGCTGAAAGGAAGAGTCAGCAGTGACCTTGCTGCAACATGAGGATAGGGAGTAGAGATTAGTCCTGAATATATCCTGAGAATATGTAGAAAGTATCAAAAGTAGAACCATAGGAATGCAGAAGTAGGCGTAGTTGCTGATATGTAAGCTGACCAATCCTGAGCTCAACTTTTGCAATATGTATGAAGCTCATTATTAACTGTATTTAACCCACCGTACTGATGAATAAAATTGAGCCTGTGATGATCAAATTGATGTCCTGGTTCCCTTCCGTCGACAAAGGTCCCCAACATCTCCAATGTCCCCAAGGTCTCCAATGTCCTCAGTACCCCCAAGGTCCCATCACCCCAACATCTCCAGTGTCCCCAACGTTCTCCAATGTCCCCAAGGTCCCCAAGGCCCCATAACCCCAGTGCACCTGATGTCCCCAGTGCCCCCAATGTCCCCAAGGTTCCAAAGGTCTCCAACATCTCCGATGTCCCCAAGGTCCCCAAGGTCCCCATTGCCCCAACATCTCCAATGTCCCCAGTGTTTTCCAATGTCCCCAATGTCCCATCACCCCAACATCTCCAGTGTGCCCAAGGTCCCCATCATTCCAATGTCCCCAAGGTCTCCAATGTCCCCATCACCCCAACATCTCCAATGTCCCCAACATCTCCAATGTCCCCAAGGTCCCAAAGGTCCCCAACATCTCCAATGTGCCCAACAACCTCCATATTCCCAAAGTCCCCAACGTCCTCAAGATTCCCAAGGTCTCCAACATCTCCAACATCTCCAAGGTCCCCAGTGTCCCCAAGCTCCCCAAGGTCCCCAAGATCCCCATCACCCCAACATCTCCAACATCTCCAAGGTCCCCAAGGTCTCCAAGGTCTCCTCACTCGTGTCCCCTCTCCCCCAGGCTCGTCCCCAGTGTCCTGCCACCCCGTCCTGGCGGGTGACGCGCTGCTCCTGGTGGTGGCCCAGCTGCCCCGGGTGTTCCTGTGGGGGGCCGGTAGCTTCGCACCGCACGCGGACATCCCGCACAGGGACATCCCACACGGGGACATCCCGCACGGGGACGTCCCGCACATGGACATCCTGCACAGGGACATCCCGCACGTGGACATCCCGCACGTGGACATCCCGCACAGGGACATCCCGCACAGGGACATGTGGTTATGGGGGTCCATCAGGGTAATGGGGTCATGTGGTTATGGGGGTCCATCAAGATCATGGGAGTAACCAGGGTCATGGTGTTATGGGGTTCCATCAGGGCCATGTGGTTATGGGGGTCCATCAGGGTCATGGGGTTATGGAGGTCCATCAAGGCTATGGGGTTATGGGGGTCCATCAGGGTCATGGGGTTATGGGGATCCATCAAGGTTATGTGGTTATGGGGGTCAATCAGGGTAATGGGGGTCCATCAAGGTCCTCGGGGTCCATCAAGGTCATGGGGTTATGGAGGTCCATCAAGGCCATGTGGTTATGTGGGTCCATCAGGGTGATGTGGTTATGGAGGTCCATCAAGGTTATGGGGTTATGGAGGTCCATCACGGTCATGTG
Source organism: Melospiza melodia melodia (assembly GCF_035770615.1). NCBI lineage: Eukaryota > Metazoa > Chordata > Aves > Passeriformes > Passerellidae > Melospiza > Melospiza melodia. The sequence goes on along the minus strand of NW_026948497.1, from coordinate 6,920,017 downwards.
GTTATGGGGTTCTGTCGTAGGAAGGAGACCAGGACACCAGGTGGTTCATCACAGGTCCCGTTTATTGAAGAAAGCATCAAACACTTATACAGCAAATAATAAACTCATGAATATTCTGTAAGCCAAGCAATCTATTGGTTAAACTATACCATGAACTCTTCCTCATTCCTTAGGGGTTACATCTCTCTTTTCTCATGTCTCTTTCACTATTTGTTATCCTACTACAGCTAGGCCCAAGGACACGCTATCTCATGGGTGCAGGACTTGGAATTAGCCACGGCTTTGTACTTTTCCATTCTCCAGCCTCCTACATCTCCCAACACTTCCCCTGTTTTTATTTTTTATGAAAAGCAAAATTCTATGGGCTGTGTCACACTCTTTGCAACACAAAACCAGGCAATTCTAACAACTAAACAGTATTTCAAACAGTATTCTCAGCTAGCAAGGTTTCTCTCTTACAAGGGATCTAAGCCAGGGAAACAAACCAAAAAGGCTGTCACTATTTATAGGATATGCTATATAACAGATCCAAAAAGAATTCTATGTGCTACAAGGCTCAAACAAAACTCAGGTATGCTAATACAACTTACAAAAATAAGCTAAAGGAGTAACATGTGCGCAGGTTTCACCTGTGTCAACTGTCTGGTCAGTTTGCTTTCTATTCTCAAACAGCAGATATACTTCAAACAGGAATGGCTCTACTTACAAATGCTTCTGATTGTCCTTTTTTAACTAGAGTTTCTCTGATGTTCACAACAACACTTTACACACGTCATAAAAATAAACGCCTATCGTAAAAGGATAAATCAAACTAACATCAATTAAACTTAATAGTACCTAGACTTAAAATACCTAAACTTAAAATATTTAAACTTAATAGAACTTAACGTTACTTAAACTTATCTTTACTTAAACTTAACAGATTTTTAAATCAACAGAACTTACATGTAAAATCACTTAAATCTAACAAAACTTTAACAAAATTAACTGACTTTAAATTCTACATAACTTAAACCTAATATAATTTAAACAGAATCTAGCTTTACTTAAACTTAATAACACTTAAACTTAACAGGAGATAAACTTAACAAAACTAAACCTTAACAGTATTTAACATTTAATGGCACTTAATAGATAATTTAACTTAAACTACTTAGCAACGGATGATACTTACTATTGAAATAAAATATAGCATTTACTATAACTTACTTACAGGCCTGATTCTAAAATACTAAACTAAAACAAGTTTCTTCACGTATTTGATGCAGCATTTTTATACTTGAATGCACTTAAACATAAGAAGCTTGTTCAAGGTATACCTGTGGAAAAATTCTTTTAAATTCAGTGCTTGCTTTTACTTTTATGACATCTAAACAAAGCTTAAAAAATACAAAAACCACACTCATTACATCTTACTTCTACAACCACTTTAACACATTTTTAACATTTTTAAATTTTTCAAAATATAATTTCAGAGTTTGATCTTCCACCGATTAAAGTCTGTGATTCTGATTTTTAAAGTCTCTGTTAATACAGATGATTTTAAGACAGCATAACGGATGCTGAGCCAAATCGGCCGAAATTTGACTCCCGCATTCACTACGCTGATTTGTCTTTCACAGTCCCTGCTAGGAAAAACAAAAGGTCTTTCTAACTTAGGTGAAAAACGTCTTGACCATAATTGTCCTTGGTGTCTTTTGTTTATTATCACTGGCTTCTTAATTGCAGTAGAAATCTTTCTTTTGTTGACAAGAGTCACATTTATTAAGCTGTTAGGTCTCACACTGAAGCTTTTGCCGGCTGCGGGGCGGAGGGAGAGCGCTCCCGCTGGAAGAAGCGCTCCGGTCCCGCAGCGCTTGTGTCGGAGGGGGCGAAACCCCCCCCGCGCTGGGCTCCTTGTTTCGCGAGACTTGCCGGCGGGCTGAATCACAGCATGCGCTGCAGACACCGCTGGTCGGGTTGCTCCCCCTGCAGTGGCTCGGCTTCTTTGCTGGCTTATCATCTTCTAACACTGCTTCCCACAGTATATCCCCAGATTTTCTCTGTTCTGAGAGTTCATGGACCGTATGAGGGTTAAGGAAAATTTCTTCAGCGTATCTGTAGGCTAATAACAAATCTATCCCCTTTACCCCTTGCCATTCTAGATATGCGGCAGATAACTTATGTGCTGCTTGCCTTTTCATACCTCTTTCATGAGCGCTCTTGCAGCTTTCCAGGCTCCGGCAGCACGTATGGCTCAGGTCACCGATGTGAACCCCGAGGGTGCTTCAAAATTCTGGCACCTATGATTTAATATACATTATGTTGTTGTCATTTACAGAATACACCGTGTGGGAAGAGGGATGGAAGTGTTTATTATGCTAATAGCAATGAGTATGCTAATAATGAGGCAAGGGCGGAATTGACAATCAACCATCAGGCTGGAGAAGGACAACACAGCCTACCAGAGGACCAAGCAGCAGGTATCCTCAGAGAAGTATTGGATGATATCAAAGAGATGGCTTTGCAAGATTTAATCCAGGTATTGGATGGCAGCACCCTCAATTTGGACTAGCTTGGGTGGCTGCAGCTAAAGCTCTAGGACAATCAGACCATCTTGGGTGCCTGTTAAGTAAGCAAAGCAATGCTACCTCCCTCACACTGAGTGGCCTGCTCTCAGACATAGAGACCTCAAACATGCCACCTTGCAGAACAGCCATAGAATTTTTATTCTGGGCACATGGGAATGGCTGTGTAGACTCTGAGGGCATGTGTTGCATGAACCTCTCCAGCCACAGCGAGTCAATCCACAGGAGCATTCAAGTACTGAATGAAGAGTTCAAGAAGCTTCAAGTGGAAAACAAAGACTGGGTCAATGAACTCTTCCAATCCAAGGGACTAAAGGGTTAGATGATGTCTATGTAAAACAGGACATTTAATTTTCTTAGCTGTTGTTGTATTGTTAATTGTCTCATGTTTGTTTGGATGCTTTTAGAAAGTCTTACAAAATTCTTCCAGTTCCATCTTGGTTGTAAAACAGAAAGAGGGAAGATACCCAACACAGGCTCCTCATGGACTCCTTGGAGGAGAGAACTGGACGTCAGGATGGCACAAAAAACTCTCAGACTCAGTGTGGGCAAGGAAATCCTTAAAATTACCTAAAAGTATTCTTAAATCCATAAAGTACATTAAAAACCTTAAGTATCTAAAGCCATTAATGAGCTCCACTGAGTGTCAGTACAAAGCTCTCAAGGGACTCGTTAAAGCAGAGAATTGGGGCCATGATTGCACAAACCTCTCACAGAGTCTGTATCAAAAGGGAAACACCAAGTACCTTAAAATAACTGAAGTAGGCTGAAGTACTAATGAGCCCCAATGAGTGTTGTTACTGACAAAGTCTCTCCAGGGAATAATTAAAGCAGATAATTGGAGGCCATGATTGCACAAACCTCTCAGAGACTCCAAGGCAAAAGCCAAACCCAAAGTCCTTTGAAAAACATGCAGTCCCTACAGGGAGCATTAAGGATTCCCCAGGGCCATTGCTGAGCAAGGCTCCCCAGGGACTCCTTCCAGCAGATCCTTGAGGCCACTGGGATGTGGGCTAGGGGGGGATGCTGAGGGCAGGACAAGGGGCTGACAGTGCCCAGCCTGGCTGGGGCTGTGCCAGGAGGCCCCAGGGCTTCAGGACAAGGTGTCTCCTCCCAGCCCTTGGTCGCACAGACCCTACTGTGCTCCAGGGCACCAAGACTTGCCTTCTCTTTGTCCCCACCTGTCATCACTGCCTCCAGTTCTCTGCTCTGCCTGGGGCCTGGGGACACTTTCTCAGTTGTGTCCCTCAGTGGGACCCATTAAAAGTCCAAGGAACTTTGCGGTTGGATTCTGCCTTGGAGTTCTGGAGAGGTTTCTTCAGCTCCCTCTCAGGGACTGATGTTCAGGGCCTGAGAACAAAGCCCCAGAGGCTCATTAAAGTTCTTGTGCTGTGTTTGTGCTGCTGAGTTGGGCTGGGTTCCTGGCACAGAGGCAGCTCCTGGTAACCAAGAAGAGCTTCAAAAGCACATTTCTCTTGATGAGCAGCTCTTCTGCCAGCCCAGCAGGGCTGGGGCACTGCCTGCAGCCACCTGGGCACAGCACAGAGGCACAGAGAGCTTCAATCAGTCAGAGCTGGGAAGGTGCTGAGAAGTGCCTGGGGCAGAATCACTGCCAGCCCTTGGCACAGGAACCTCTGGCTGCAGGACAATGCAGCTGCAGCTCCTGGAATGAAATCCTAAAGCTGGAACATCCCAATGCCTACAGACCCTGTGAGTACATTCTCTGATTGTCTCTTGTGCAGAGCAGCCAGGGGTGCCCAGGGCTGTCGTGCAGAGCAGGGTCCTGCAGCCCAGGGTGCTGTGCTGGGGCAGGGACTCTGCTGCCTGCCAGGGACAGCTCTCAGCCAGCCCTGGCTGCTGCTCCCAGCACTGGGGGACAAGGTCTGGGTGGGAGGAGACAGCTGGTCAGGCTTGGAAGTGTTCTCCTTGTGTGGGGAAGATGCTGCATTGTTCAGGACTGCTTCCAGGATGGCATTTAATGTCAGAACAAATAGATTATACAGGGAGCACAGCAAGGCAGTGGGCTGCATGAAAGGGAATTTCCTGCTTTTTGAATATGCTGTTCTGGGTTGCCTGGATAGGAAAGTGCACATAGATATTCATCTCTCAGTTCAGGTTGAGAAAAAAAACACCAAAAAAACCCCCAAAATTCTCTCAGATGTTAATAAACCACGCAGTGACAGAAATCCTTGCAGGGCCCCTTAGAGGTAGCATTAGTGTTGCTTTCCCTGTCTCCTCAGGGTTCCTCTGACGTTGCCATCAGAGCCTGTAGAGCCAGAGCTGCCCCTGGGCATTGCCAGAGCTGGGCGGGGTCTGCAGGGCAGAGCTGAGCCCCCAGGGCTGGGCTGGGCTCTGGCAGCACTGGCAGGGCCCAGCCCTGGGCACAGGGAAGCAGCTGCTGGCAGGGACAGCTCCAGGCAGCAGCGCCCTGGGCAGGCAGTGGGGGAAAGTGCCCCCAGGCTGTGCTGGGATATTTAAAGTCCTCTCCTAAACCAAAGTATTCCATGATTACTTTTTTACAGATCCCCATGCCAAGGCACAGCAAATATCCAACAGCAGCTCCATCAGCCACTTCCTCCTGCTGGCATTGGCAGACACGCGGCAGCTGCAGCTCCTGCACTTCTGCCTCTTGCTGGGCATCTCCCTGGCTGCCCTCCTGGGCAACGGCCTCATCATCAGCGCCCTAGCCTGCGGCCACCACCTGCACACGCCCACGTTCTTCTTCCTTCTCAACCTGGCCCTCTCTGACATGGGCTCCATCTGCACCACTGTCCCCAAAGCCATACACAATTCCCTCTGGGACACCAGAACCATCTCCTACTCAGGATGTGCTGTACAGCACAGCTGTTTTTCTGTCTCTTCTTCATCTCAGCAGAGCTTTCCCTCCTGACCATCATGTGCTACGACCGCTACATGTCCATCTGCAAACCCCTGCACTACAGGACCCTCCTGGGCAGCAGAGCTTGTGCCCACATGGCAGCAGCTGCCTGGGCCAGTGCCTTTCTCAATGCTCTGCTGCACACAGCCAATACATTTTCCCTGCCCCTGTGCCATGGCAATGCCCTGGGCCAGTTCTTCTGTGAAATCCCACAGATCCTCAAGCTATCCTGCTCCAAATCCTACCTCAGGGAACTTGGGCTTCTTGCTGTTAGTGGTTGTTTGGTGTTTGGTTGTTTTGTGTTCATTGTTTTCTCCTATGTGCAGATCTTCAGGGCCGTGCTGAGGATGCCCTCTGAGCCTGGATGGCACAAAGCCTTTTCCACCTGCCTCCCTCACCTGGCTGTGCTCTCCCTGTTCCTCAGCACTGGAACATTAACTTACCTGAAGCCTCTCTCCATCTCCTCCCCATCCCTGGATCTGGCCCTGTCAGTTCTGTACTCGGTGGTGCCTCCTGCCCTGAACCCCCTCACCTACAGCCTGAGGAACCGGGAGCTCAAGGCTGCAGTGCGGACACTGATGACTGGATGCTTTCAGAAATATTAAACTGCTAGCCAGTTTCTGTCAATCATTTGTAATGAAAGTCACCTTTGATACTTCTTGTTTGTTTGGTTGTGAGTTTTTTCTTTTCTTTTACTGTTTTCATATGGTCCACAAGGACAAGTCATTCTTTGTGCCATTTCTCATTTTCTTTCTCTCCACCTTCCATGTGGCCAAAGACTGTGTCAATGAGAGGCTGGTTTCCTTATGGCTCTAAAGGAACTAAAGGATCTCCCAGGCAAGTTTTCAGAAGAGATGCCCCTTTTATTGCCTTCTCTGTACCTGCAAAAGCAATGTCTGTGTGCAGAGCTGGGGGCAGATCAGTGCTGGCCCAGCAGCTGTGCCCAGCAGCAGCAGCATTTGGTGTTACCAGTGCTGCTGCCGTGGCCCTGCCCCGCTGCCCTGGTGGCCCTGGTGTTGCTGTAGGGCCTGAGTGCTCTCGGGGCCAGGCACAGCCCTGGGGGTGGCAGTGCCGGGGCTGCAGCAGGGACAGGCCATGGGCACTGCTGGGGCAGCGCTGACGCCTCAGCTCAGGGCCTGGGGGCTCCAGGCTCCTTGCCCAGTCTCTCTCAAGAACACACCCAGGCCAATGCTCAGCACAGAAAAGCCCCATGAGCAGCCCCAGGCTGGCCGTGGGCAGGCTGGGGGCAAACAGCATGGCTGGGACTCTGCAAGGGCCCTGGGGCAGACGGGAAGGAGCAGCAGAGCAGGGGCTGATCCATCCCCAGTGCGCTGCACAGGCCAGGACAGCGTCCCAGAGCGTCCTCATGGAGCTGCCAACAACATCCCCCCTCTGCAGCCCTGGCCTCTCCCCCAGCTCACACAGGTGCCCATCCTTGCAGGCACAGACACGGCAGCACTGGCTCAGCAGCCCCTGTTTGCATTGCACAGAGCAGGGGAGCACCCCCATGCTGTTGGTGTGGGGACATGAACTTGAGGGAGCACAAATGGCATCAGCCCCTGGGGCCAGCAAGGGCTTGGGGACTCCAGGGAAACCACTCAGCTTTGTCCTGGCCTCTGCAGTGAGCCAGAAAGTTTGTTCCCATCAGCTGGGAGTTTCCTGTCCCACTGCAGACGCTGTTGCTCAGAGCCAGGGCTGCCTGGCAGCCACCCCCAAACTGCACTCAGCATTTCCTCTGCTTCACATTTGCTTTCTTTATACCCCCTGCTTCACATTTCTTCTAATTGCCCACTCCAGGGGGCCCACAACTGGACACAGCACTCGAGGTGCTGCCCAACCAGTGCCCAGCACAGGGGAAGAATCATTGCCCTGCTCCTGCTGGCCACACCATTCCTGATCCAGCCCAGGAGCCATTGGCCTTCTTGCCCACCTGGGCACACTGCTGGCTCATGTCCAGCCTGCTGTCCATCAGTCCCTGCAGGTCCCTTTCTGCCTGGCTGCTTTCCAGCCACTCTGTCCCCAGCCTGTAGCACTGCAGGGATTGTTGTGGCCAAAGTGCAGAACTCAGCACTTGGTCTTCCTAAACCTCACCTTTTTGGATTTGGGCCCTGGATCCAGCTGTTCCAGGCACTGTGCAGAGCCCTCCTACCCTCCAGCAGATCAACACTCACACCCAGTTTGGTGACATCGGCAAAGATGTCCTTTTTTCCACAGGGCCCCTCAGTGTCACAAAGGCCTCTTGGTCACACCAGGCCCTACACTGTCACACTGGTCTCCTTGGATCCATGTGTCCATGCAGAGCAAATGGTGTCCTTGGTTCCATGGGGCCCCAAAATATGATAATGGTCTCCTTGGTTCCATGGGGCTACACAGTGTGACAATGTTCTCGTTGGTGCTGCAGCTTCACAGGAGCCCCTTGGTTCCATGGGCCCCTGCAGTGTCAGAAAGGCCCCTTCGTTCCACTGGGCCGTGGAGTGTCCCAATGGTCTCCTTGATTTTGCAGTGTCAAAATGGTGAAACCCCTTGGTTACACAAGGCCCTGCAGTGTCACAATGGTCTCTGTGGTTCCACGAGGACCCCGAGTGTCACAGCGCACTCCCTGGCTCCATTTGGCCCCAGAGCACCACAGTGGATCGCTGGTTCTCTGGGCGTGCACAGTGTCACCATGGTCCTCTTAGTTCCATGAGGCCCTGCAGTGTCACAATGGCCCCAGAGCGTCCCAATTATCACAAAATGACCGAATCAAATAGGCTGGAAAAGACCTTTGGGATCATCAGGCCCAACCAATACCCTAATACTCCCTTGCCACCCAGATCATGGCACTAAGTGCCACTGGAGAAGACAGTGACCCGGACACCTCCCCCCTGGCCAGCCCATTCCAATGCTCACTCACCACTTCTGTGAAGAACTTCTTATTGTCCAGCCTGAGCCTCGCCTGGAGCAGCTTAAGGCTGTGTCTTCTTGTCCTGCCCTCCAGCAGATCAACACTCACACCCAGCTTGGTGCCATCCACTATTTGTGAATGCTGTACTCAATCCCCTCACCCAGATCATCAGTGAAGATATTAAACAGGACTGGGCCCAACACAGATCCCTGAGGGACACCACCAGTGCCTGGACACCAGCTGGGTGCAGCACCATCCCCACCACTCTCTGGGCCCAGCCTCCAGCCAGCTCTTTACCCTGGGAAGGGTGAACATGTCCAAGCCATGGGCTGCAGTTTTTCCAGGGAATTCTGTGGCTCATGGTTTTAAAGGCTTTGAAGTCCAGGCACACAACATCCACAGCATTTCCTGCATCCACAGATGGGTCACCTGGTCATAAAAGGAGACCAGGTTGGTCAGGCAGGACCTGCCACCCCTAAATCCATGCTGGCTGGCTCTGATCCCTCGGCCATCCCATGGGTGCCCTGTGATGGCATTCAAGGTGATCTGTTCCATAACCTTGCTGGGCCCCCAGGTCAGGCTGACAGGCCTGGAGTTCCCCAGCTCCTCCTTCCAGCCCTTCTTGGGGATGGGCTCACATTGGCACCTCCAGTCCTCCGGGACCTCCATTCTGAGCCAGGACTAATGGGTAAATGATGGAGAGCAGCTTGGCGAGCTCATCCACAGCTCCCTCATCCTCCTAGGGTGGATCCCATCTGATCCCACACACCTGTGAGCATCTGAGTGGCTCAGCAGGTCACCAACTGCTTCCTCCTGGATTACAGGGGCTGTTCTGCTCCCTGTGCCCATCCACCAGCTCAGGAGAACACTTGTCCTGAGGACAGCCTGTCCTAATATTGAAAATTGACACAAGATATTAAGTAGCTTAGTCTTTTACTTATCTTCAGTTACTCTGTTCTCAACTGCAATCAATAAAGGGTTGTGGTTCTCCTTCTCCCTCCTTTTGCTAGAAACTTTTCATAAAAACATTTTTTATTCTTCTTACAGAAACTGCCAGGTTAAGTTCTAATTGAGCTTTCACCTCTCAACTTTTCTTCCTGCATAACCTAACAAGATCCTTAAACACTTCCTGAGTTGCTGGCCCTTTTTCCCTGAGTTCCTACAAAAACTCCATGCCCTGCCAGGCCAGTCATTTACCTCACTAGCTCATCTTTTGCCACACTGGGACAGGCTGCTCCTTCCCCCTTAAGATGATTTTCTTGAAATGTGTCCATCCTTTCTGGATCCCTTGGTTTTTAAGGCCTGTGTGCCCTAAAAAAATCAGTACTAGATTTAGTACTCCCCACATCAGCATCCTAAATAGATCAAAGTCTGCCCTTCCTAATTCCAGTGTAGGAGTTTTGTTGCTGCCCCTCCTTCTTTCCCAGAACATTGAAAACTTGATTATTTCATGGTCCCTGTGCCCCAGGCAGCCTCCGAACCCCTCATCTGCCACCAGCCCTTCTCTGTTTGTGAACAGCAGCAGACAGAGCTTTCCTTGGCAGTGGGAGTGTTACCAAAAATTCAGTAAAACAGAAAACTCCTTAACACCAATGTAGCATTAAGACGCTGCATTCTTTATTCAGCTGGATGCACGGGGGAGAGCTCCTCCCAAAGCTGTGCATGCTGAGTGCAGGAAAGTTTCTGTTTATATTCTGTATTTTGCACACATATTCATTGATTGTCCTAGACTAGGCATACATATGATAATAATTTCCCCAAAATCAATAACATATTTCCCCTCCCCTTTATCCATGTGTTCTTCCAGACCCTGGGGGTCTCTCTGGTGGTCCCTGGTGGTCATGGACCCTAATGTTCCCGTGGGCCTGGCAGACCTGGCAGGACACTGAGGCTGCTGAACTTCCAGTTCCCCTTCTCACACAATAGGCATTGTGTGGCTTCCATAGGCCTGGAATTTTGGTGAACAAGACCAGGTGTCAGTTCACCTGGTGTAGATAATTTATCATCTGGTAGCATCAGGTCACAGAGTGGGTTATGACATCACAGAGTGCAGTATGTAAGGTTATTGAGCAGGTATGACATCATAGACATCATCACAGTGTAGACTGTGACACCACAGGGTAGAGATCTGACATCACAGACCAGACTATGACATCACAGAGTTGGCTGTGATATTGGAGACCAGTTGTGTGACATTAGAGAATGGGCTGTGCCATCACAGAGCAGGCTGTGACATCCCCGAGGGGCTGTGTGACATCCCAGCAGGGCTGTGTCAGGTCACTGGGTTGGTCACTCTGCCCCAGCTCCCCCTCACAGTTTCTCCCAACAAGTCCAATGCTGTTCATGCCCAGCAGGGTCCCTGTCCCCCAGGATCCCCCCGGCCCACCTGGAGCCACAGCCTCCACCAAAGGATGTTCCACAGGATCCACCCCAAAGCCTGACAGGGGACAAGGGGCCATGGCTGTGTGACCAGGACATCAAGGACGGGGATTATCCAGGTCACTGTGGCCTGGATTGGGTTGGCCAGGACAGGAAAGATGTCTGGCGGCTGGAGCAGGGTCTGGGAAGGGCCTCCAAGGTGGGGCTGGAGCCCTTGGGCTGTGAGCAGAGGCTGAGGGAGCTGGGCTGGTCCAGCCTGGAGCAGGGAAGGCTGAGGGGCTCCTCATGCCAGCCTGGCAGTGCCAGCGAGGAGGGGATGGAGAACACAGAGCCAGGCTCTTCACAGGGGGGCCTGGGGGCAGACAAAAGCCAATGGGTGGAAGGGGAAAGAGGGGAGATCAGCCAGGACAGGAGGAGATGAAAGGAGTCAGGCTGGTTTCAGCATTTCCTCAACACCAAAAGCAGCCTGACTTCCCTTCTCCATCCACCACTGACAGCTTTGCAAATCAGGAATTGTTTGAGCTATTTTGTCCCCACTACAGAATGAACATCCTGATACAAGAACTTAATTGTGCTTATATCTATCACAGAACCCCGTTTCTATAAAATTAATTTTAGTATGGAAATCACTTGTGAATGGTGGACTCATCAGGTGCTGCTGGGGTGTTGCACATAGCTCAGGGAAGAGCAGGATTGTTATTAAATTGTGTCCTGTTCAACTGTGGTCCGTTGGCCATGAAGAGAATCTTTCCGTGCCTCTGAGTCTCAGCAGTTCCTGACCCCCAAAGGACAGAAACCCTGATGAGCTGTGCTTCCCACTCCAGTGGTGGCACTTCCATCCTCCTCCATAGCCAGAGCAGAGCTGCCTTGTCCCAGAAAGTCCATGGCAAAGGAGGAATGAAGGAAACAGGAGAGGCTGTGGGGATCAGGGGCAGGGTAGATCCAGGGACAAGACTGACTTTTGCATTTGATGGAGCTGTGCCTTCCCTTGGCTTTGTTGGCTGGCAATAAATGAACATCCCTCTGTGTCTTGGGCAGCTCCTTCTCCCAAGGAAAGCAGGTGGGAGCTGGAGCCAAGGAGCTGAAAGCTGCAGGTGCAGCCTGGGCTGGAGGGAGCTCAGATTTGCACAAGGCTGCTCTGAGTGCCAGGGCTTGGATGGGGGAAATGGTGGGGTGGGGGTAGGGACAGAGTCTGATTGATTGTCAGCCATGAAAAGTCTTGATTTCCATATCTATTCAAACTGCATGAGGAGATACTTGGATTCAGTGTCATTTTGAGATTGCACCTATCAATTTATTAACAGGGGAATAAAACCTAAACAGGACCTGAAAAATCTATTCTTGCAGTCTTTTTAAATAGAATAGATTCAGTTTGAATACACTTATGAAATCTGTCTAATTAACCAAAAATTATTGGAAAATTAAAATCAAATTATTCCCAGAGGCTTGGTTTGTTAAGATGTTCTGAATGTTAATGAGCCCTGGGACGCTGAATTCCTGCACTCAAGAGCTGAAGGCTGAACAAGCCTCTGGAGCAGGAAAATTCAGCAGCAGCCTCCAAGGTGCTGAGGATGTCAGCAGCCCCCACTGAGACCATCCCTGCCCAGAGACCGTGGGGGAATGGGCAGACAAGGAGAGTGTCCCTGGGGCTGGGGCAGCACAACTCAGAGGCAGCAGCGGCTCCAGCAGGGCAATGGAGTGTGGAATGTGGCTGGGAAAGCCCTGCCTGGGCTGTGCCAAGCAGGACACACAAGCCCTGACCCTCATCTCCCAAACAATTTTTTCAAGGTGACATTTCAAAGGAATTGCATTTGTTTGTCCTCTGAGTTGGACTCCCTGGAGAAATAACAACAAGAGATTCTTAGGAGCTCAAAAGAACTAAACAGCCTTTACTGGGTATTTTAGAAAATCAGAGAAACTTTGGCAAAAGGTTTACTATGACATCGTAGTGGTTTTGGTTTGATAATTTAAGATTTTTCTAATCTTGAGATTTCTTAATTATTGTATTGATGAGTGTGGTGGGTTTTAGTATCGGGTAATTATTTATTTATTTATTTATTTTGTTGTGAGTTTGGATTAAGAGAAAGGTAAAGTATGTCGAAAAATTAAAAGGGTATAAAGAAAATTTTATTAAAAGCAGATAAAATAAAAAGTAAGTCAGAATTAAAATAAATTCTTTAGAACACAGTTTTTTCTTTACAACAACTTTTCTTTTTTTTTTTTTAACCTGACCATGTAAAGAAACGAAACTGAAAATTTCTAGTAGTTTACTATTTCTAGATTTGTCTTTTTTTAGTTTTAGGGAGAGATGGTTTTCTTGTTAAGGTAATGGAGTTTTTTTACACCATGAAATTTTTTTTTTTGTGGTCCGTAATTCTGTCATGGATAACAGTTGTCTGGGGAACTTCGCTACTGTGAAGTTGTGTTTTTGCTACAAGCTGTTTTACAACTTGTTGATGGGCCATGTTGACTTATGAGGTATAGTTTTAAATATGAGTTGTTTAAAGGTAAATGTTTTTATTATTTCCTTTTAAAAAATATTTTTATCTCTGGGAATAGCGATCTTCTCTTGGGTGTACTGGATTACATTTTCCCCCGTTTAAATTTTTATGAAAGTACAGTTTTTTAAACAGTTTTTTTATGTTAGCATGGAGGTTCTTCTTTGGTATGAATTTGAATTTTTTATAGTTTTTTTTTTATTGAAAAAGAGTTTTTTCCTTATAATTTATAAGAGGATTTTAGTTTTAAGGATAAAGTATTTTTTCCTTTTTTTTTTTTATTTTGGATTTAATTTCTTCTTTACTGACTTAGATGGTTTTTAATTGTTTTTTATATGCTTGTATTTTGTTTTTCTTTTACTCAAGGTAGGATTGAAGTATTAAAAGGATTAACACCTGACCTATCAGTAGCTTGTGGTTAAAGTTGTGGTTGGGTTGTGATTGGGTTTGTTTTATGGTTATGGTTGGTTTTGGTGGGGTTTTGTTTTTAATTTTACTTGTAGGGTTATTTTGTGTGGGTTGTAGGTTCTGGGGGTTTTTGATTTTAATTGTCTTGTGGGGAGGGGACTTGATGGTAAGATTTTAATAGCTGTGGCTGGCTTTGTTCTGGGTAGGGTTTTGTAGCCTCTTTTGTTTTCCTTTTTGGTAGCTGTTGGGGTTTGTTTTGGTTAGAATGGGGCCAATGGCGGGGGGAGGGGGCAGCCTGGGGAGGGGGGAAGGGGCTCAGGCCACAGCAGGGTGGTTTGGTTTGGTTTGGTTTGGTTTGGTTTGGTTTGGTTTGGTTGAGATGGGGGCCTGGGCTAGGGCCCGCTACTTCTTTATTGATTGGAAAAGAAAGAGGAGGTTCCTGAGTTTTTTCACCTTTAACATTTGTGTTTCACACAGGCATGTTCAGTATCTTAGTGGTTTAACAGATTGTCGTGGTTTGACCGGAAATGGGACATCTGGGATATGTTGTTTTTGCTGTGGTCACCAATGGGTGTTCGGATTTTAAGATGAGCACCTGGTTTGACCAGTGGGGCATTGGATCCGCCTCTTGAGACCACAAACCCAAGGAGTTAAAAGCAGGGCTCTTGTCCTTCAGAGCCCTCTTGGGATTTCCGGCGGGAAGGAGTTGGGTCTCCCTCCCCCGGCCCAGTTGCTGGCTGGGCTGGGGGAGGGGAAAGCCACGTGGCCCATCTACGGTAGGCCCGGATTCAGTGGACGGGTGGGGGAGCATCGAGCGACCTGCTTACCCCCCTTCCCCTTTTTTGGAGACGGAGAGAGAATGCAGCCTCTGCTGGAACTTTTACCTTGAAACTTGATATCATGTGCCGGCAGCACGGCTGGGAGGAGAAGGGGGGGGCAGCGAGCAGCCCAGCTGCCTGGATGAGCTTTTAACCCTTGTGGATAGTGAGAACTTCACGGAACATTACCTTTCCTAGGAAAGGGATAAGAGTGGAAGATGAAGGAAGAAACAGGCCATTAAGGGGGTCTGGCAAAGAGAAAGAGAAATGTTGAAGGAATGGGGGAAGATGGAGTGGCAACTTTGCTGGACTCTTTTGTTGTAGATCCATGGACTGTTTCCTGGTGATACAGAGGCTGCATTGCAGGGGGAAGCGGAGGCTCGGAGCCAGGAGAGTTCAGTGTTGAGACCCCTCGGCCCCAGGGAGTGTAGAAGAAATGGGGGGGACATAGGTCCCAGAGATGAGAGTGTGCTCTGCTTGGAACGAGACAAGCCATCCTTAAAAAGGCCCACCCTGAAAGCAGGCCTCTGCCTCATCCCATGCCTGGTGGTGAGAGCACCTTGACATGGAAAGGAGATGTCACGAGATAGCAGGACTCCGGGCGGTGTGCTAATTGTGACAAGAAGTCCATGGTACAAGGAAGGACTCCGTCTATTCTTCATAAGCTCAAGATTTGATTTTCTAAAGGGTGGTGCCAGACCGAGTGTGGATAATTTTGGGAGATGAATTGTACTGGGATCTGGGGGAAGGGGGAGGTGTTTCTGTGTAGTTTTCATTCTCCTAGTGATTTCTTTTTTTCTTTTTTTTGTGTGTGTGTAGTTTAGTAATTGTGTGTAGTTTAGTTAATAAACTTTTCTTTATGTTTAAGCTGGAGCCTGCTTTGCTTATTCCTGCTCACATCTCACAGCAGATATCAGGTAGAGGGTATACTCATGGGGGCTCTGGCTTTGCCAGGCCCAAACCATAACAACTTCCATCCCCCTTCCCACAGGTTGTATTCTGTAGGTGACAACAACATGGTCCTAATACATTTTAAATCATAGGGAGTTATGATGTGCTGTAAACATGGCCCTCATTAGGCCATTAAAACAAAGTAAGTCCTTCCTATGGTCTTTAGCTGCCCTACACAGATCCTTGATTTCCCTGTAAACCAATGGCTGATAGCTGGGATTCTGCCCCCTTCTTTCATAACATACGGGGGCAATGAGGGGTTTTGAGACTCTTTGCCAGTCTCCTTCCTTAACTGCTTCCTTCCGAATCCTTTTCCTAGGGACCTCTGGGGTTGAGGGGAAAAGTGGCTCTGGGGAATCCAAACTGTCTTCCAGGGAGGAAGAATAAGTTGGAGGACAAACATTTGGATTAGAAATAGTGTGACAGTTGGGCTTAGTATCTGTGACCATAGGGTTATATTATTGCTGGAGGGTGAGGCAAAGGGCACTGCCATTTTGTCAGTTGTTGGGGAGGAAGGGTCTTGATTTACAATGGAGGAATTCCGGGGTAGAGTTCTGGAGGCATTGCCCAGTGTGAAAGTGGAATGATTGATAGTAGGGCCATGACCTACAGTTGTGAGGATGGAGTCTGGAGGTTTGTTCAGGGTGGAAGAGAAGGTTGTGGTAGCAGGAAGTGGAGGAGCCAAGATGGAGGGAGGATGATCCGGCTCCCAGGCCACATTCAGGCTCCTTCCGTCTTGAATCTCCAGGGCATGATGCTCCAAGACCACGTGGCCATTGCCATTTTGGACCATTGTGGAAGGTCTGAGAAAGGCATGTTTGAGGGGAGGTCCTGAGTTGGGAGTGACCAACGGATTGAGTTTTTGAGACATTGCTTGCTGGTGAAGGGTCTCAAGGATGGTATGGAAGATGGGGAGCATGTGGGCTGCAATGGGCTCCCTTTTGATCGAAAGGTTGTACAGTTTAAGTGCCACTGAGTCCTAAAATTCAGTGGTATGGATTTCATCAGCAGAGGCATCTAGGAAATTTTTAATGATCCACCTCATGATTGATTTTAATTTGTTCTTTGAAAATATTTTGTCAGGATCTGTTAGAATTAACTTAAAGCATCCATATAAGCTCCTTTCTACTTTGGACATCTAGCTGCCCATTTTTCTCCTTCTCCACCTTAGGGGCAACAGCCACCAGAGCACACCAAATCAATAATGGGACTTGGGTGCATATTGTAAAAACACAGTGGCAAAATGGGCAATAAATGTCTTGCATTTCCCCAAACCCACCTGCAATCCTATGCAGGTGAAACCGTTTTTGCCCCTACCGATCCCGGGCCGAGGTCCCTCGAAGCAACAATGAATCCGCCAGGCCTGCACAATCTTAAATCCCGGGGAGCACTGGCCTATCCATCAGCTAACCCCAGCTGACGTGACTGACACAGAGAGCCCTGAATGTCATGGTCCCTGTTCAGGTGCCAAATGTCACAATGGGGGTGGCTGAAACAAACCTCCCTGTGTCCCTGACTTCAGCAGGGCGAGGGTGGCAAAAATGAAAAGTAGTGGGTTTAATGGAGTTTCCCAAAAAGAACTTTAATTACAGGGTGAAAAACAATAAACATGGAGAAGTCGAGCACGGTATGAGGGGCAGTATCCTAAAACCTGAGACAAAGAGGAAGTCACAACATAGATACTTGGGGCTAGAAAACTAGAACAATAACCATATAGAAGAAACAAGTAACCAATAAACCAATACAGGAGTAGAACTTGGACAACTTAGCAGAACAACAATAAAGGCTTATGGGAAAAGTCTCAAGTTCACCCTAAGTAAATCGAATGATTCCTAGAACTTGAAAGTCACACCCAGTTCTTCCAGGGTAAAATCTGTCTGACTCTGAGTTACAGCTGGGCTAACTCCCACACCACTGCTTTGCGCTGGCCCCTTGGGACCATGTGGCCAAACAGAGCCACAATGCTGTCCTTGGTTCCACAAGGCTCTGCAGTGTCACAATGGCCCCTTCATTTCACAAGGCTCTCAAATGTCACATTGGTCTCCATAGGAAGGAAACCACAGAGCCCCAGTGTTTCAGGAGCTGATGAACGGAAGCCATCAGCAGCCAATGCAAGCCTGACCTGTCTGTCCTGGCAAGTTTGCTTGGAGCCACCCTTGGATATTTGAAATTACGAATGCAGAGTCCTAATTTAGAACATTTGTGCCTGGAAAAGAGGGATTTTTTTTTTTCCCATACAAAGAAAAGCACAGAGCCCTTTCCAGTGTTTGGAAAATAGATGATTGCTGCCACTTGGGAGTTAATGACCAGTCAGACTTGTCTGTCCTGGCAACTTTAGTCTGGCAGCAATCCTTGAATACACAGATATTTGGAGGTGGAATCGGAATTTTGGCCATGGATGCCTGGAAAAAATGGACAGTTCTTTTCCATAAAAAGAAAAGCCCAGAGCCCCAATGTTTCAGGGGCAGATGGGAATGGCCTTCAGCATTCCAAGGTCAGACAGACCTGTCAGGTGACCCCTGGGAAGCCAAGGCAGCCACACCTATTTCATGTTCCCTTGGTTCCACACTGCCCTGCGGTGTCACAATGGCTCCTGGCTTCCATGATGCCCTCAGGTGTCATAATGGTCACTTCATTACACAAGTCCTTAAGGATCTTAATGGTCTCCATGGTTCCACAAAGCCCCACAGTGCCATAATGGTCTATTGGTTCCATGAAGTCCCACTTTGTCCAATGGCCCCTTGGTTCCATTGGGGCCCAGTAGTGCAACAATGATTCCCTTGGTTCCACAACTTCCCATAGTGTCACAATGGCCCCTTCCTTCCATGAGACCCTGCAGGGTCACAATTGTCTCCCTGATTCCATGGGGCCTTGCAATGCCACAATGCTCTCTATGGATCCACAGTGCCCTGCAGGATCGCAATAGGCCTTTGGCTCCACAAGGCCCTGAAATGCAGCAATGGCCTCTTGGTTCCACAAAGCTCTGCTGCTTCACACTGGCCCCTTGGGACCGTGAGGCCCAACTGGGCCACATGTTCTTGGTTCGAAGAGAACAGAAAGATGTTCTTGGTTCCACGAGGCCCCAGAGTGTCACAGTGGCCCCTGGGATCCATGGTACCCTGCGGGGTCACAATGTTCCTCTTGGTTCCAGAAGTCCCTAAGTGTCACCACGGCCCATTGGTTCCACAATGCTCCGCAGTGTCACAACGGTCTCCATAGGAAGGACACAAGTGAGCCCCAGTTGTGCAGGGGCAGTCACCAGAGAAGCAGTCACCAGAAGTCAAGTTTAGCCCAACTTGTGTCATCCTGGTTTTTTAAGATTTTCTAAGCCTTCTGATGTTGACATTCTTGTAGTGAACTTTCTCACATACTTTCTGTAAATAACTCATTGTTTCGCATTCCTTTATGGAGGACGAGAGAGTTTAAGGCTGTTGGTTTGATCAGTGTAATTGGAGAAGTGGCACTGTCACCCTCCAATCCGCTGTTACTTTTGGAAAACTATAAATGTTGGAGTCAGAATATAAACTTCACATTTTTTCTTCACCTTGTGAACAGCCATGTGTGCTTCTGTTCTTTCCTGTCCTCTAGTGACATCTGGTGACGGCCAAAGTGTACTGCAGCGTAGGCTGAGACAGAGTCCAGATTGCCGGTGAGGTTTTATTGTCACCCCTCTTTGGTGCTTTGCCTGCTGTTCTTGGGGTAATGGCAACCGCTGTGGGTTTCAAGGAGGATTCCCTCATTTTGGATCTCTGGAGGGGGGGTCCTGGAGTGGAAACAGGTTTCTATTTCCTGGAATGATTTTGAGCGATTGCTTCTGTGGGTCCGAGAGCGAGGGCTCTTTTCGGACTCTGCAAAGCTGTTCTCCAAGGAGGAGTGGTCTCTTGTGGGGGTACACATCATGGAGGCCCTCTTTGATGATTGCACCGTAGACGTGGGATCACTGCTGGTGCAGTGGAAAAAGTGTGAGGATCTTTGGCGAGGATCTGGTTCTTGTACCCCTCGGAGTTCCCAGTGGAGCCCTTCTGTCTTGGACATGGACGAGGGGAAGTTTGAGTTTCTGTGCGATGTGGAGCTCTCTCCCCACCCTGGGACGGTGTGCTGGGGGACGGGTCCAACACAGGGGATGGCGATGTTTCCCGCGGGGTGGATTTGGCTGTGCCAGGCTCCCTTGTGCCGCTCTGCACAGGCTGCACCTCTCTCGGCACCTTTCCACTCCTCCATGCTGGGGACAGGGCCCCACGCCGGTCTCATCCTGTCGCAGGCATCTTTTCATTAAAATCCTTTCATTAGGGTTTTTCCCCCCGAAGCTGAGACCTTTCAGCAACAAAGTGTAAACAATGGTTATCTGCTGCTGTGCAGTGCAACAGGTGGATCCGTGATTAGTCTCCTGTGGATGTTTGGATTTACTGACCACTCACGGCAGAGCTGCTCTTGCTCTCTGTGGCAAGGAGGATTGTGATTGCAAACCATGTGAGGTGTAATTGGAATGATGATTGTAGAGGGGTCATAGTGGCTCTGCCTGGTTTTCCTACTGTCTCTCAGATGGCGGAGGCCTGTGCGGACATCATCCCCTTGGGTCAGAAGTTGGCTGCTGTGGCTGCTGCTGTGCAGCCAGTCTGGGCAGCACCGCAGGGTGGGCAGCCACAGCAGGGGACTGCGCACGCTGGTAAGCAGCAGGGGAAGAAAGCACAGAAGTTCAGATTTCCCATGTTCTTATGTGGTCGGTGTGGAAAGTCGAATCACATGTCCAATATCTGCAAGGCGACTGTTCATGTTAATGGCCAGGCTTTACCGGGCTCAGGAAACGTGAAGCAGAGCGCGTAGCAGGCACGTGCCCTGACACAAGCTTCTCTCCAGTCCCCGGAGTCAATGGAGGTCTCCTTTGCTGGCTTGCAGCCAGCACCCATTGATCAGCAGGTGTGGATGTCTGCACCACAGCAACAGTTGTCTTAGAATCTTGTAAAATACAGAAAGTTCCCCTGGATTCCTTTGATCCCTTGGGTGGGGGCATGAGTGCTCTCCTGATGGGGAGATCTAGTGCCACCCTTCAGGGCATCATTGTGCCCCTGGGGCTCATTGATGCAGATTTCACAGGGCAGATTTGTGCCATGGTCTCCACACCCACCCCCTCCCGTCACGATCCCGAAAGGGACGCAACTTGCTCAACTTGTGCCTTTTAAGTCCTCTGTTGGCAGGACAGCTGACCGGTTGCGTGTAGCTGGTGGCTTTGGATACACTGGGCTGCCTCAAGTTTGCTGGACTGCTGTCCTGACCAAGGACCGTCCCGAGATGCTGTGTACCCTGTCTGTTCCTGGTGTGACGCCATCGGAAATCCACCTCCGCAGGCTTCTCGACAGCGGTGCTGACGTCATGGTTCTCTCCCTTGCTGCCTGGCCTGGAGAGTGGCCCCTGGATCCGATGGGGACGTCTGACGCAGGTCTGGGAGGGACAGCGCAATGCTACTTGAGCCTGTGGCCCATGCTGGTGGCGAACCCAGAGGGACAGACAGCCTGGGTTAGGCCTCATGTTACTTCAGCTCCTCCCAACCTCTGGGGAGTGATCTTCTTCTGTCTGGGGGTGCACATCAGGATGGATTTTTGATGGGGGCCACTGCAGTGAAGGGCGCAGAGTGTCTTACGCCTCCTATTCGTTGTATGGTGGACAAAATCTGTCTGGGAGAAGCAGTGGCCCTCCCTCAAGATAAATTGGTCGCCCTTCAGAACCCGGTGCAGCAGCACTTGGATCAGGGTAAAGCTGGCAGGGGGGCTTTGTACAAACCACGAACCAGACAGGGCTGCTGTAGAACATGCCTCGAGCTGCTTTAATTTTCAGCATCAGTCTCATTACATGGTTATGACAATGGGAAGATGCCAGCAGCTCACATTCCAGGCAGCAGACCAGGAACTTAATGTTACAACTTACTTTATAAGTTTCTTGACCAATCACACAAAGCAAAAGCACATTGACAGCAGTTCTAGCCAATCACCATAAGCACACGTACCTTTGGTTAAAACAATGCTTTCTTATTTTGAATACAATACCTGCTTGTAAGCCTTAAAACACAATGCACAGAGCTCCATTATTAAGCTTTAATCTTCCTAATATCTTGCTAGATAAACTTTCTGTAGCTTACAGAGCTATTCTAGACAAGTGTTAATACACAGACCATTGTTCTATTTGCCCTTGCTTTTCTACAGTTTAAATAATTTTTCTGCTGACCTATCTCATGGCTGCTGCATAGCTCTGCTCACAGTTCTGCTCTGTCTGAGGCCTGCATCTTGAAGTTTTCCCAAAATCCTCTAATTTTGTGGATTCCCACAGAGGGTCATCTGGAGCCTTCTACCAGTCTCTGGAATACTCCTGTCTTCTGCATCAAAAAGAAATCTGGGAAGTGGAGGCTGTTACAAGACCTCAGAAAGGTTAATGCCATGATGGAAAGCATGGGAACATTGCAGGTGGGCATACCATCGCCTACCATGCTTCCCTCAGACTGGCCGGTCCTCATTGTGGATCTGAAGGATTGTTTCTTTATGATTCCTTTGCATCCCGATGACAGTCTGAAGTTTGCCTTCTCAGTGCCAGCGATTATCGAGGCTGAACCCGCACAGAGATATCAATGGAGGACGTTGCCCGAGGCATGCAGAATTCTCCTGCCTTGTCTGGAGTTCACAAGCAGTTTCCTGATGCATGTCTATATCATTATATGGACAAAATTCTGGTGGGTATGCCCATCCAGGATGAGCTGCTGAGGATTCAGCCTCGGTTGCTCGATGCTTTGCATGTTCATGGACTGCAGGTGGCTCCAGAAAAGGTTCAACAACAACCACCTTGGAAGAACTTGGGGGTCAAAATTCTGGAAGGGATGATCTGTCACCAGGAGGTGCAATTTGTGCATTCTGTGAAGACACTGAATGATGCTCAGAAATTATTAGGTGTCATCACTTGGCTACGTCCGTACTTGGGGCTAACCGATGCACAGCCATCTCTTCTGTATGATCTGTTGAAACGAGACTCTGATCTAAAGTCACCTTGCATAGTGACCCCTGAGGCATGTAAGGTGTTGGAGGTGGTTCAGCAAGCTGTTTCAGCTTGCCAAGTTTATTGCATTGATCCTTCCGTTGATGTCACTGTGTTCATCAGCACTCCAGATTTGTATCCCACGGGCATCATTGGCCAATGGAGTGACAAATGGTCTGATTCCTTGCATGTGTTGGAATGGGTTTTCCTGCCCCATCTGCTGCAGAAGACGGCAACTGCATTGTTTGAGCTGATTGCTCGCTTGATAATCAAATGCCGGCAACGGTGTTTGCAATTGATGGGTGTGGATCCCACAAAGATCATACTCCCGGTGCAACAGGGGATTTTGACTGGAGCTTTGCAAACAGTGTGTCCCTGCAGAGTGCTCTGGAAAATTTTTCAGGGCAGATCATTTATCATCTGCCCAGTCATAGGTTACTGCATATGGCAAAATTCACACAAGTCCCTTTGCAGCCCAAAAATACCCAGGAACCTGTGCAAGGACACACCGTCTTCACTGATGGTTCAGGGAAAACAGGAAAGGCTGTTGTTACCTGGAGGGATGGATCTGAGTGGCAGGTTCTTGAAGCTCATGAGGATGGGTCAGCCCAATTGGTTGTAAGTGAGGGCTGCTGTCATGGCATTTGGGAAATTTTCCCAGGAACCTTTCAACTTGGTCATGGATTCCACCTATGTGGCTGATACTGCGCAGAGGTTGGGTCATTCCGTTTTGAAGGAGGTCAGTAATCCTGCCTTGTTTCACTTACTGAAGACCTGGTGGTGTGCTATTCAGGCCCGGGTTCATCCATTCTATGTTCTGCATGTGAGGAGTCACACCAATTTGCCGGGCTTTATAGTGGAAGGTAACACAAGGGCTGACAAGTTGGCTAACCCAGCGTGGGGAGTGCCTCAGCCTGATACACTCATGCAGGCCAAGGCATCACATGGGTTTTTCCACCAAAACGCACATACCTTGCAGAAGCAGTTTCAGCTGATGCCAACTAAGTGTCGTGACATTGTTGAGTCATGTGATGACTGCCATGCACTTGCTCCGCCTTTGCCGGCAGGGGTAAATCCCAGAGGCCTTAGGGCCTTGGATCTTTGGCAGACCGATGTCACCCAGATTGCCGAGTTTGGCTGATTCATGTATGTGCATGTCATGGTGGACACGTTCTCCTCTGCAATGTGGGCTTTGGCTCACACTGGGGAGAAGGCCTGTGACGTCCTTGCCCACTGGAGGCAGGCCTTTGCTGTTCTGGGCATACCTTCTGCTGTGAAAACCGACAATGCTCCTACTTAAGCATTGCAAAAGTGCGGCAGTTCCTGCAGTTGTGGGGTGTCTTGCACAAGTTTGCTATCCCTCATTCTCTGACTGGTCAAGATATTGTAGAATGCACTCATGGTACTCTGGAGCGGGTTCTTAAAAAACAAAAATGGGGAATGCTGGGTGAAACCACGCACAGTCGGCTGGCAAAAGCTTTGTGCACAATCAATCATCTCACTGTGCCGCAGAACTCAAATAACTGTGTCATTTTGAATCACCATCTCTCATTGCAGGCTGCGGACGAGGCACATCAGCCTTGTGATGCCGAATTTTGCCCCAAACAGGCAGAGTGACTGCCTAATCAGACTCAGCTTAAGTCAATTAAGCAGGAGGTATTTTTATTAACGACGCGTCGGAGAAATCACAAAATGGATTTCTGAGTTCACATAGCAAAAGCAAGCCTTATATACAATTTTGGGTATAGGATTACATCAGATCAGATACATAATCATGCATATTCATATGGGGCGTGGTGTAGGCGGAGCGTGGGCGGAGCGTAGGTGGAGACATCTCTTTTGGGGAATTTTCAGGTGGTCGTTCCTGTTGCCTTCATCCTAGACGGGGTCTTTCCGATGAGTCTTCCTCTTTAAACTTTTGAACTCCTTTCCTAATTTGGTCAATTCCCGGTGTATTTGGCTTAGATCCCGTGGCTTGGCAAAACCCTTAGGGTCGTTTCAACATTGCTGGCTCTAAACCTGCTTAGCCCATTAGTTTCTCCTATACCTATCTCTTCCCCTGTCATGATGCTCTACCTCTTATCTAATTTGTTGCTCTGTTTTCCTAGTGCTGTGCTTTCTCCGTGTGTTCTAGTGCTAGGCCCTTCTTTACATGCCTCTCATTCCATGTTTTAACCCATTATTTCTGGAAGGCTATCTGCTTTAGGGCTTCACTTGAGTGAAGGTACAGGTGCAGAATTTAGTCACCAAACAGTGGGAAGGTCCCTATGACCTTATCGCTTCGGGGCGTGGGTATGCTTGTGTATCCACACACTGGGGTACGCTGGGTACCTTTGACGTGTGTTCAACCTGACCTGCAACTGCAGAGACAGAATCCAGCTGATGAGCAAGATGGAAACCGTGACCAACCTGGAAGGCATCAAGCGGGGGAATCATGGAGTGATTATTCAGATGCAGATGATAAGAGTGATCACTCTGATGATTCCTCTGCAAGTGGACACTGAACAGTGTTCATGTTTTCTTTATCATATTGTTCATTTTCTTTTTTTTTTTCTTTTTTAAAGGAAAACAGTGAGATCTTGCCCTGGTGTTTTAAGATTTTCCAAGCCTTCTGATGTTGACATTCTTGTAGTGAACTTTCTCACACACTTTCTATAAATAACTCATTGTTTTGCATTCCTTTATGGAGGAGGAGACAGTTGATGGACTGTTGGTTTGTCCAGTGTCATTGGAGAGGTGTCACTGTCACCCTCCAATCCACTGTCACTTTTGGAAAACTGTAAATGTTGGAGTCAGAAAATAAACTTCCCCTTTTTTCTTCACCATGAGAACAACGATGTGAGCTTGTGTTCTTTTGTGTCCTCTAATGACACTCCTGGGCCAGCGACTCCCTCTGAGTGGGGCCACTCCCAGCCAGGAACTCTCCCATTTGCTGCACTCGAGGATCCTGAACAACGACAGAGCCTGGGCTGATCCCCCCACTCCTCCAGGCTCAATCCTTCACCCCCTGGGGAGATGCCAAAGGATCCACAGGGAGCATTCCCTTTCCTCAGGGGAATTGCTCACAGGTGCCTTGCACTGACTCTTTGTGTCTGTGTGCACACAGGAGTGCCTGTGCTGGGGAAATGTGGCAGAAATGCTGCTCTCTGAGGGGTTGGAGTGCCTTGGATAGCTGAGTCAGTCAGGCGTGTAGGTAAGGTTAAGTCACAAGGTCTAAGCGAAGTTAAATGCTGCTAAACAGTATTTAACTTAAATTATAACCCATGACTTAGCAATTTAAAAGAGGACTAACACTTAACAATATTTAACTTAGCTTATAACTTATATTAAACTTACAAACTTAGCAAAAAAACAACTCTAAGCAGCATTTAACTTCCCTTAGACACTTGACAGCCTCATGGAACCAAGGGGCCATTGTGACACTGAGGGGACTCATGAAATCATGGAGATCAATGTGACACTCTGAGGCCCCATGGAATAAGCAAAGCATTGTGACACTGCAGGGCCTCATGGAACCAGTGAGACCATTGTGACCCTGGGGGTCCCCATAAACCAAGAGCACCATTGTGATACTGTGGGGTCTTGTGAAACCAAACGTCCTTTGTGACACTGCAGGGCTACATGGAACCAAAAGTCCATTGCGACATTGCAGGGCCTCGTGTCATCAGTGGTCCATTGTGACACTGGGCCACCAAAGGAGACCATTGTGACACTGCAGGGCTTCACGGAACCTCGAGGCCATGGTGACAATGTGGAACTCCCTTGAACCAAGGGTTCATTGTGACACTGCAGGCCTGCATGGAACCAAAGCTCCAGGGTGACACAGAGAGGCCTCCTGTCATCAATGGTCCATTGTGACACAGTGGAACCAAAGAGACCATTGTGACACTGCAAACCCCCAGGGTCCAAAGGTCAATTGTGACTTGGCAAGGCTCATGGAAAAGAAGAGTCACATGACATTGTGGGACCTGGGGAACCACGAAGACCATTGTGACACTGCAAGGGCTGATTAAATCAGTGGGACCATTGTGACACTGTGGGGCCTTCTGGAACCTAGGGGCCATTGTGACACTGTGGGACTCTATTGAACCAAGGGTCTATTGTGACACTGCAGGTCTTCTTGTAATCAAGGGACCATTGTGACACTGCTGGACCCCATAGAAACAGGTCACCATTATGGTACTGTGGGGCCTCATAGATCCAAGGCACCATTGTGACAGTGTGGGACCCCATAAAACCAAAGGAACAAAGGACAGGTCTGGTTGGTTTGGCCTCCCAGGGGCCACCTGACTGGTCCAGCTGACCCTGGCATGTTGAGGATCTCTTCTCATCTGCTGCTGAAGCACAGGGACTCCATGCTTTCCTTCCTATGGAAAAAGAACTCTCCTTCTCCTCCAGGAACCCATGGTCAGATTTGGGATTTCTCCTCCGAATTTCCTTATATCCAGGGATTGTTCCCATAGGAATATTGCCAGTACAAATCTGGCTGCAGTGGTTTCACAAGGGTCACTTCCCATCTGTCCCCAAAACATTGGGGAAATCTCTGCGCTTTCCTTCCTATGGGAAAGGACTGTCCTGCTTCTCCAGGTGTCCATGGCCAAGATTGTGTTTTCACCTCCAAAATTTCCTAAATCCAAAGACTGCTCCCAGACAAAATCTACCATTCCTGACAAGTCTGGCTGGCCTTGGCCTTGTGAGGCTCTCACCAGCCTTCCAAACACTGGGGCTCTGTGCTTTCCTTCCTATGGAAAAAAACTGCTGTTCTCTTTCAGGCGCCCATGGCCAGAACTGGGGTTCCACCTCCAACATTGCCTGTTGTGACAGACTGGAGGAGATTTTTGGCTCAAAACATTTCATGTGTGAGGGAGGAAGGGGCAGGTCCAGCCTTGACCTGCCCTGGAACCCCAATCCCCCCAGAGCCTCTATCCCAGCCCAGCAGTGTCTGCCAGTCCCTGGCACAGCACAGGCAATGCTCCACAGTCACCTCTGCAGCCCCCAGCCCAGCTCCTGAGGGACCAAATGAGCCCAAGGCCCACCTGGGGGAAGGGCCCAGGAAGACCAAGGGGTATTGCAGACTGACCACAAGGCAAGCACACATCTTGACCCTACCTCTTCTTGGAATTTCCACCTGAACAGTGCTGGAATCCAGGAGTTGGTAACTGTGTGTGTGCTTCTCTGCATCTTTTTACCTTGCTCTCTTTCTGTGTCTTCTTCTGTTTCTGTGCTCCTTCAAATCTTGATTAATATTAAATGGAGGAGGCTTAGAATTTGTGAAGCTGAATGGCTCAAGTCAATGCTTTGAGAAGTGTTTTATGTTGACTTAATGTCTGTTGTGATTTGAGATGAGAAGAATTTTAAAAAGTAAAACATTTTCGTGTAAGTGACAATCTGTTAAACCACTGAGATACAGAACACGTCTCTGTGAAACACAAATGTTAAAGTTGAAAAAGTCCAGGAACCTCCTCTTTCTTTTCCAGACAACAAAGAAACAGTGGGCCGTGGCCCTGGCCCCCATCTCAACCAAACCAAACCAAACCAAACCAAACCAAACCAAACCAAACCAAACCAAACCAAACCAAACCAAACCAAACCAAACCAAGCAACCCTGCCGTGGGCTGAGCTCCTGCTCCCCTCCCCAGGCTGCCCCTCTCCACATTGGCCCCATTCTAACCAAACCAAACCCCAACAACTCCCAAACAGGAAAACAAGAGGCTACAAAACCCCCACCAGAACAAAGCAAGACACAGCTATTGAAATCTTACCAAGTCCCCTCCCCCCAAAACAACTAAAACATAAAAACCCTACAAACTACAACCCATACAAAATAACCTTACAACTAAAAACTTAAACATAAAAAAAGCCAAAAACCAACCATAAAACCAATCCTAACACAACCCAACCACAACTTCCACCACAAGTTACCGGCAGGTCAGGTGTTAGTCCTTTCAGTGCTTCAATCCTCCTTCAAGTAAAAGAAAAAAAAAAACAACAAAATACATGCATATTAAAAAAAAAAACAATAAAAAAACATCCAAGTCAGTAATGAAGAAATTAAATCCCAAATAAAAAAGGAGAAAAAAATACCTTAATCATAAAATTAAAATCCTTTTATAAACTATAAAGTAAAACAACTTTTTTTTATAGTACAAAAAACCATTAAAAAATTAATATCAAACAGAAACCTGCATGCTAAAATAAAACAAATGTTAAAATAGCAGTATTTTCATAGTACATTTAAACAGGGAAAAAAAAAAAAAATAGTAGTCCAGTATCCCCAAGAGAAGATCAAGATCTCTATTTGCAGAGATAAAAATATTTTAAAAAGTAAAAAATAAAAACTTTTACACTTAAAGAACTCATCTTTAAAAAAATACCCCATAAGTCAACATGGCCCATGTATAAGCTGTAAAAAGGCTTGTAGCAAAAAAACTTCACAATAACAGAGTTCCTCAGACAAATGTTATCCATGTCAGAATTAAAAATCAAAAAAAAAATTTTTTTCTTCTTGTAAAAAAATCTCCATAACATTTACAATAAAAACTTCTCTCCCAAAGTAAATTTAAAAAAGACTATTCTAGAAATAGTAAATACCTAGAAATTTTAAGTTTACTTTACATTGGCAGTAAAAAGAAAACTTTAAAAAGAAAAAACAGTGTTCTAAATAATTTAATTTAATTTTTACTACTTTTTCTATTTGAATTTACTTTTAATAAAAATTTCTTGATAGCCTTTTAAAATGTTAGGCCGACTTTACCTTTCTCCTAATCCTATCTCACAACAAAATAAATACATAAAAAACCAACTGACACTAAAACCCATTACACTCATCAATACATTAATTAAGAAATCTCAAGATGGGAAAAATGTTAAATTAACCAAACCAAAACCACTACAATGTCATAATAAACCATTTGCCAAATTTTCTCTCATTGTCTAAAGTTCTCAATAAAGGCTGTTTTTTTCTTTTGAGCCCCTGAGAATCTCTTGCTGGTATTTCTCCAGTGAGTTTAACTCAGAGGAGACAAACAATTGTAATTCCTCTAAAATGTCTCTTTGAGTGAGCTTTTGGGGGGAGTCAGGGCTTGTCTGTCCTGCTTGGCCCAGCCCAGGCAGGGCTTTCCCAGCCACATTCCACACTCCATTTCCCAGCTGGAGCCGCTGCTGCCTCTGAGTTGTGCTGCCCCAGCCCCAGGGACGCTCTACTTGTCTGCCCATTCCCCCACGGTCTCTGGGCAGGGATGGCCTCAGTGGGGGCTGCTGACATCCTCAGCACCTTGGAGGCTGCTGCTGAATTTTCCTGCTCCAGAGGCTTGTTCAGCCTTCAGCTCTTCAGTGCAGCAATTCAGTGTCCCAGGGCTCATTAACATTCAGAACACTTTAACAAGCCAAGCCTCTGGGAATAATTTGATTTCAGTTTCCAAATAATTTGTAGTTAAGTAGATCTCAGTAGTATATTCCAAGCGAACACATAATATTTTAAAAGACAGTGAGAAAATATTTTTTAGATCTGGTTTAGAGTTTTTTCCTGTTAATTCATTGATATGTGCAATCTCCAATTGACACTGAATCCAAGTACCTCCTCATGCAGCTTGAATAAATATAAAAATCAAGACCCTTCATGGCTGACAATCAATCAGACTCTGTCCCTGCCCCCACCCCACCATTTCCCCCATCCCAGCCATGGCACTCAGAGCAGCCCTGTGCAAATCTGAGCTCCCTCCAGCTCAGGCTGCACCTGCAGCTTTCAGCTCCTTGGCTCCAGCTCCCACCTGCTTTCCTTGGAGAAGGAGCTTCCCAAGACACAGCGGGATGTTCATTTATTGTCAGCCAACAAAGCCAAGGGAAGGCACAGCGCTGTAAAAAGCACAAGTCATTCTCCCTGGCTCTGCCCTGCCCCTGATCCACAGAGCCTGTCCTATTTCCTTCATCCCTCCATTGCCAGGGACTTTCTGGTACAAGGGAGCTCTGCTCTGGCTATGGAGGAGGGTGGAAGTGCCACCACTGGAGTGGGAAGCACAGCTCATCAGGGTTTTTGTCCTTTGGGGGTCAGGAACTGGTGAGACTCAGAGGCACAGAAAGTTCCTCTTCATGGCCAACAGATCATAGTTGAACAGGATACAATTTAATAGCAATCACAGCTATGTGCAACCTCCCAGCAGTATCTGATGAGTGCACCATCCAGAACTGATTTCCATACTAAAATTATTTAGACAAACATGGTTCTATGATCGATGTAAACACAATTAAGTCCTGGTATCAGGATGTTCATCCTGGAGTGCGTGTAAAACAGCTCAAACGATTCCTGATTTGCAAAGCTGTCAGTGGTGGATGGAGAAAGGGAGGTCAGGCTGCTCTTGGTGGTGAGGAAATGCTGAAACCAGCCTGACTCATTTCATCTCCTCCTGTCCTGGCTGATCTCCCCTCTTTCCCCTTCCACCCATTGGCTTTTGTCTCCCACCAGGCCCCCTGGTGAAGAGCCTGGCTCTGTGTTCTCCATCCCCTCCTCACTAGCACTGCCAGGCTGGCATGAGGAGCCCCTCAGCCTTCCCTGCTCCAGGCTGGACCAGCCCAGCTCCTTCAGCCTCTGCTCACAGCCCAAGGGCTCCAGCCCCACCTTGGAGGCCCTTCCCAGACCCTACTTCAGCTGCCAGACATCTTTCCTGCCCTGGGCAACCCAACCCAGGCCACAGTGACCTGGATAATCCCCGTCCTTGATGTCCTGGTCACACAGCCATGGCCCCTTGTCCCCATGGCTGGCTCTGGGGTGGATCCTGTGGAACATCCTTTGGTGGAGGCTGTGGCTCCAGGTGGGCCGGGGGGATCCCGGGGGACAGGGACCCTGCTGGGCACGAACAGCATTGGACTTTTTGGGAGAAACTGTGAGGAGGATCTGGGGCAGAGTGACCAACCCAGTGACCTGACACAGCCCTGCTGGGATGTCACAGCCCATTCTCCAATGCCCCACAGATGGTCTGTGATAGAACAGCCTATCTGTGATGTCACAGCTGGCTGTGTAATGTCACAGAGGCAGTCTATGATGTCATAGCCCACTCTGTGTCCTCATGTAACCAGATGATAAATTGTCTCCGCCAGGTGAACTCACACCTGGAGCTTGTTCTCCACAACCCCAGGCCTATTGAAACCACATAATGCCCATTTTGTGAGAAGGGGAACTGGAAGCTCACCAGCCTCAGTGTCCTGCCAGCTCAGCCAGACCCAAAGGAACACTGGGGTCCACGACCACCAGGGACCACCAGAGAGACCCCCAGGGTCTGGAAGAACACATGGATAAAGGGGAGGGGAAATATGTTATTGATTTTGGGAAAATGATTATCATATATATGTTTAGTCCAGGACAATCAATGAATATGTGTGCAAAATACAGAAAATAGTCAGAAACTTTCCTGTGGTCAGCATGCAGAGCTTTGGGAGGAACTCTCCCCCATGCATCCTGCTGAATAAAGAATGCTGCTTCTTAATGCTACATTAGGGTTAAGGAGTTTTCTGTTTCACCAAGATTTTCGTAGCACTCCCAATGCCAAGGAAAGCTCTGTCTGCTGCTGTTCACAAACAGAGAAAGGCTGGTGGCAGATGTGGTGCTCAGAGGTTGCCTGGGGCACAGTGACCATGAAATAATTAAGTTTTCAATGTTCTGTGAAAGAAGGAGGGGCAGCAACAAAACTTCTACAATGGAATTTGGAAGGGTAGACTTTGGCCTGTTTAGGATGCCGATTTTGGGAGTACCAAATCAGGTTCTGATTTTTTGAAGGAAAATATCCCTTAAAAACAAAGGGGTCCAGGAAGGATGGACATATTTCAAGGAAGTAATCTTAAGGGGGAAGGAGCAGCCTGTCCCAGTGTGGCAAAAGATGAGCTAGTGCGGAAAATGACTGGCCTGGCTGGCCATGGAGATTTTGTGGGAACTCAAGGGTAACAAAAGGTGCATCAACTTTGGACAGAAGGTCAAGCAGCTTAGGAAATGTTTAAGGATGTTGTGAAGTCATGCAGAAAAAAAGTCAAGAGGTGAAAGCTCAATTAGAGTTTAACCTGACCACTTCTGTGAAAAAAAAATAGACCATGTTTCCACAATTAAATTAATAGCAAAACATGGGATAAGGAGAAGCTCTACTCTTTATTGGATGCAGTGGGGAATATAGAAACTAAAGATAAGGAGAAGACAGAGATACTTAACATCTTGTTTCTCTCAATTTTCGATATTAGGGCATGCTGTCCTCAGGACAAGGGTTCTGCTGAGCTGGTAGATGAGAACAGGGAGCAGAACAGCCCCTGGAATCCAGGAGGAAGCAGTTGGTGACCTGCTGAGCCACTCAGATGCTCACAGGTGTGTGGGATTGGATGGAATCCATCCCAGGGGGATGAGGGAGCTGTGGATGAGGTCCCCAAGTGCTCTCCATCATTTACCATCAGAGCTGGCTCAGCAGGGAGGTCCCAGAGGACTGGAGGTGCCAGTGTGAGCCCATCCCCAAGAAGGACTGGAAGGAGGATCTGGGGAACTCCAGGCCTGTCAGCCTGACCTGGTGCCCGGCAAGGTTACGGAACAGATCACCTTGAGTGCCATCACAGGGCACCCACAGGATGGCCAAGGGGTCAGAGCAAGCCAGCATGGATTCCAGTGTCTGCATGGAATGGTCTGGATGAGGGGATTGTGTCCAACATCAGCAAATCTGCAGATGACACAAAACTGGGGGTGAGTTTGGATCTGATAGAGGATGGAGGTAGGAGGGCTCTGCACAGGGCCCTGGACAGGCTGGATCCAGGGCCCAAATCCAACAAGGTGAGGTTTAACAAGTCCAAGTGCCGGGTCCTGCAATTTGGCCACAACAATCCCTGCAGCACTACAGGCTGGGGACAGAGCAGCTGGAGAGCAGCCAGGCAGAAAGGGACCTGCAAGGACTGATGGACAGACAGCAGGCTGGGCATGAGGCAGCAGTGTGCCCAGGTGGGCAAGAAGGCCAATGGCTCCTGGCCTGCATCAGGAATGGTGTGGCCAGCAGGAGCAGGGCAATGATTCTTCCCCTGTGCTGGGCACTGGTTGGGCAGCACCTCGAGTGCTGTGTCTAGTTCTGGGTCCCCTGGGGTGGGGAATTAGAAGAAATTTGTATCAGGAAGAGTAAAGAAAGCAAAGATGAAGCAAGGGAAATGCTCAGGGCAGTTTGGGGGTGGCTGCCAGGCTGCCCTGGCTCTGAGCAACAGCGTCTGCAGTGGGACAGGAAACTCCCAGCTGATGGGAACAAACTTTCTGGCTGACTGCAGAAGTCAGGACAAAGCTCAATGGTTTCCCTGGTGTCCCCCAGCCCTTGCTGGCCCCAGGGGCTGATGGCATCTGTGCTCCCTCAGGTTCATATCCCCACACCAACAGCATGGGGGTGCTCCCCCTGCTGTGTGCAGTGCAAACAGGGGCTGCTGAGCCAGTGCTGCTGTGTCTGTGCCTGCAAGGATGGGGCACCTGTGTGAGCTGGGGGAGAGGCCAGGGCTGCAGAGGGGGGATGTTGTTGGCAGCTCCATGAGGATGCTCTGGGACGCTGCCCTGGGCTGTGCAGCGCACTGGGGATGGATCAACCCCTGCTCTGCTGCTCCTTCCCATCTGCCCCAGCCATGCTGTTTGCCCCCAGCCTGCCCACGGCCAGCCTGGGGCTGCTCACGGGGGTTTCTGTGCTGAGCATTGGCCTGGGTGTGTTCTTGAAAGAGCCTGGGCAAGGAGCCTGGAGCCCTCAGGGCCTGGCCTGAGGCATCAGCGCTGCCCCAGCAGTGCCCATGGCCTGTCCCTACTGCAGCCCCTGCACTGCCATCCCCAGGGCTGTGCCGGGGCCCCGAGAGCACTCAGGCCCTGCAGCAACACCAGGGCCACCAGGACAGTGGGACAGGGCCACGGCAGCAGCACTGGCAACACCAAGTATGCACAAACAATGACATCACTTTGTAGAAAATATTTAAAATTTTAAACAAGGACAAAGAACCTCCAAAATGAAACTAACAAGAAGTATTAAAGGTTACTTTTATTACAAGTGATTTGCAAATACTGGCCAGCAGTTTAATGTTCCTGAAACCATCCAGTCTTCAGTCTCCACACTGCAGCCTTCAGCTCCTGGTTCCTAAAGCTGTAGATGAGGGGGTTCAGGGCTGGAGGCACCACAGAGTACAGAACTGACAGGGCCAGATCCAGGGATGGGGAGGACATGGAGGGGGGCTTCAGGTAGGCAAATGTGCCAGTGCTATAGAAAAGAGAGACCACGGCCAGGTGAGGGAGGCAGGTGGAAAAGGCTTTGTGCCGTCCCTGCTCAGAGGGGATCCTCAGCACAGCCCTGAAGATCTGCACATAGGAGAAAACAACGAACACAAAACAACCAAATGATAAACAGGCACTAACACCAAGCAGCCCAAATTCCCTAAGGTAGGATTTGGAGCAGGAGAGCTTGAGGATCTGTGGGATTTCACAGAAGAACTGGCCCAGGGCATTGCCACGGCACAGGGGCAGGGAAAATGTATTGGCTGTGTGCACCAGAGCATTGAGAAAGGCACTGGCCCAGGCAGCTGCTGCCATGTGGGCACAAGCTCTGCTGCCCAGGAGGGTCCCGTAGTGCAGGGGTTTGCAGATGGACACATAGCGGTCATAGCACATGACGGTCAGGAGGCAAATCTCTGTTGCAAGAAAAAAAAAAAAACAGAAAGACTTGGGAAGCACATCCTGTGTAGGAGATGTCTCTGGTGTCCCAGAGGGAATTGTGCATGGCTTTGGGGACAGTTGTGCAGATCATGCCCAGGTCGCTGAGGGCCAGGTTGAGCAGGAAGAAGAACATGGGTGTGTGCAGGTGGTGGTCACAGGCTACGGCGCTGATGATGAGGCCGTTGCCCAGGAGGGCAGCCAGGGAGATGCCCAGCAAGAGGCAGAAGTGCAGGAGCTGCAGCTGCCGTGTGTCTGCCAATGCCAGCAGGAGGAAGTGCCTGATGGAGCTGCTGTTGGACATTTGCTGCCGCTGGCCATGGGGACCTGTTAATGAAGAAAGGACAGCAAAGATTTAGAGGAGATACCTCTCACCAAAATAAAAGCCATTTCCCATATACCCTTCTCTGGAATAGACACACACACTCTTTTTTTTTTTTTTTTTTTTGGAGTTCTGGGGTTCTTTTAAAAAGCTTCTCCCTTTCTCTGCTGTTCTTGGATATCAGAAAGCCTCAGAATTTCTGCTGCCCCCAGGGAAACATAGTGCATTCTGTGAGGCAAAGTGATGAATGGAAAGTGAGGGGAGATGGTCTCTCATTCTGACCTGTTCAGAGTTTCTCTGGGCTTTAACCTTTCTCAGGTGGAGGCGGGTCACATTCCAATGATTCCCCTATAATGTCACCAGGTCCTGGTGAGAGCAGATGGATCCACCACAGGCCAGCTCCACATTTGAAGCCAAAACCTCATATTGCTCATTTCACCAACCCAGCAGCATTTTCAGTGTCACAACACCTCTGCATCTCCTCATCAATCTTATAACTCAGAGATGCTCTAGGACAGGTTTGCATCCTGAATTGGATCTCCCAGCTTGGACTGAAATCTCAGGGACACTTCCAAGTGTCCTTATGATGGCATTGGATTGAGGGAGATGCAGCTCCTTCCCTGGCTGCACTGACAGCATTGCCCAGAGCCAGGCATTGGGGACAGCGTCACCCTGAGTCAGCTGTGCCCGTTGCCAGACGCCCCCGTGCCCGGCAGCTGCTCCCAGCCCTGTGCTCTGCAGAGGGAACTGGGCCCAGGGCTGCAGAGCTGCCCCACGGCTCTGCTGCAGCTCTGCCTGCACAGGAGGGGCTGCACGCCTTGGAGCCCCGGCCCTGAGGGCAGAGGCTGGGCTGGAGCACAGGAGTGAGGGGGCTTGTTCAGAGGGAGGGGCTGCACTGGAGGGGTCCTGTGCACATCTCTAATCTCTCCCTGCCACAGCATTGCTGGGTTTTGTTTTCTCTCATTGCCTGATCTTTTCTCTGCTTCCTGCAGATTTTCCTCCTGCAGGTGTCTCCCTGTACCTGATCTCTCCTTGCCAGCACTCACAGACCCCAAATCTCTGTGCCCTCTCCTTGGCCTGTTTGCAGGGCACTGGCTGGGGGCATGTTCTGTTTGCAGCTTGGAGAAAGGACAGCTCAGACTGAGTCTGTTGGCTCCAGCAAAGGTGACGCTGGTGCTGTCCATGGGCAGAGTGACTGAAAGCACATTAGGGATCTCCTGTGACTATATAATCACCAAAAGTAACAGTTCAGATGTCTCAGACACTTGTCAAAATTCATAATTAATAATTCATAACCTACCTTTAATATTTATCCCCCTCCCTGCCATTCTCCAAAAGCAGGAAACTGATTTCAAAGTATTAGGAAATTTTCTCATTTTTGTTAAAATCCTTGACTTGGAATTATTCTATGACTGATTGGAACCCCTCAGCATATCAGAGTTTCATGAGCATTTCACGTCCCCTGCACCAAAAATACCCAGATTTGTACTCACAGAGTCTGTAGGCATTGGGATGTTCCAGCTTTAGGAGATGGCTCCAGGAGCTGCAGCTGCATTGTCCTGCAGCCAGAGGTTCCTGTGCCAAGGGCTGGCAGTGATTCTGCCCCAGGCACTTCTCAGCACCTTCCCAGCCCTGACTGATTGAAGCTCTCTGTGCCTCTGTGCTGTGCCCAGGGTGGCTGCAGGCAATGCCCCAGCCCTGCTGGGCTGGCAGAAGAGCTGCTCATCAAGAGAAATGTGCTTTTGAAGCTCCTCTTTGTTTCCAGGAGCTGCTTCTATGCCAGGAGCCCAGCCCAGCTCATCAGCACAGACAGAGCACAAGGACTTTAATGAGCCCCTGGGGCTTTGTGCTCAGGCTCTGAACATCAGTCCCTGAGAGAGAGCTGAAGAAACTTCTCCAGAACTATAAGTCAGAATCCAACTCCAAAGTTTCTTGGAATTTTAATGGGTCCCACTGAGGGACACAACTGAGAAAGTTTCCCCAGACAACTGAGAAAGTGTCCCCAGGCCCCTGGTAGAGCAGAGAACTGCAGGCAGTGATGATGGGTGGGGACAGAGAGAAACCAAGTCTTGGTGCCCTGGGGCACAGCAGGGTCTGTGCCACCAAGGGCTGTGATGAGACACCTTGTCCTGAGGCACTGGGGCCTCCTGGCACAGCCCCAGCCAGGCTGGGCACTCAGTCCCTTGTCCTGCCCTCAGCATCCTCCCCTAGCCCACATCCCAGTGGCCTCAAGGATCTGCTGGAAGGAGTCCCTGGGGAGCCTTGCTCATGAATGGCCCTGGGGGGTCTTTAATGCTCCCTGAAGGGACTGCAGGTTTTTCAAAGGACTTTGGGTTTGGCTTTTGCCTTGGAGTCTCTGAGAGGTTTGTGCAATCATGGCCTCCAATTATCTGCTGTAATTAGTCCCTTGAGAGGCTTTGTCAGTAACAACACTCAGTGGAGCTCATTATTACTTCATGGTACTTCAGTTATTTTAAGGTACTTGGTTTTTCACTTTTGATACAGACTCTGTGAGAGTTTTGTGCAATCATGGCCCTAATTATCTGCTTTAACGAGTCCCTTGAGAGCTTTGTACTGACACTCAGTGGGGCTCATTAATGCCTAAAGATACTCAAGATTTTTAAGATACTTTTTGGATTTAAGAATACTTTTAGGTATTTTAATGTGTTTCCTTCCCAAACTGAGTCTCTGAGAGGTTTTTGTGCCATCCTGGCTTCCAGTTCTCTTTTCCAAGGAGTCCATGAGGAGCCAGTGTTGGGTATCTTCCCCGTTTCTGTTTTACAATAAAGATGTAACTGAAAGAATTTTGTAAGACTTTCTAAAAGCATCCAAACAAACATGGGACAATTAACAATACAGCAACAACCACTAAGAGAATGAATAGTCCTGTTTTAGCTAGACAGCATCCAACCCTTTAGTCCCTTGGATTGGAAGAGTTTATTGACCCAGTCATTGTTTTCCACTTGAAGCTTCTTGAACCCTTTCTTCAGTACCTGAATGCCCTTATGGATTGACTCGCTGTGGCTGGAGAGGTTCATGCAACACATGCCCTCAGAGTCTACACAGCCATGCCCATGTGCCCAGAGTAAAAACTCTATCTCTCTTTTGCAAGGTGGCATGTCTGATGGTCTCTGTCTCTGAGACCAGGCCACTCAATGTGAGGGAGGTAGCATTGGTTTGCTTACTTTACAGGCACCCAGGATGGTCTAATTGTCCTAAAGCTTTAGCTGCAGCCACCCAAGTTAGTCCAAATTGGGAGTGCTACCATCCAATACCTGGATTAAAGCTTGCCAAGCCATCTCTTTGGTATCTTTCAATACTTCTCTGGCGATACCTACTGATTGATCGTCTCGTAGGCTTTGCTGTCCTTCTCCAGCTAGATGGTTGATTGTCAATTCTGCCCTTGCCTCATTATTAGCATAGTCTGCTATTAATCGATTCAGCAAACACTTCCATCCCCCTTGCCATAGGGTGTATTCTGTAGGTGATAACAACATGGTCATAATATATTTTAAATCATAGGGAGTTAAGACATGTGCTTTAACCATGGCCCTCATCAGGCCATTAAAACAAGATAAGTCCTTCCTATGGTCTTTACCTGCCCTACACAGCTCCTTTATTTCCCCATAAACCAATGGCTGTTACCTGGGATTCTGCCCCCTTCTTTCATAACATACAGGGGCCACA
Source organism: Melospiza melodia melodia (assembly GCF_035770615.1). Taxonomy (NCBI): domain Eukaryota; kingdom Metazoa; phylum Chordata; class Aves; order Passeriformes; family Passerellidae; genus Melospiza; species Melospiza melodia. The sequence goes on along the minus strand of NW_026948497.1, from coordinate 6,880,926 downwards.
AGGAGTTTTGAGACTATTTGCCAGTCTCCTTCCTTAACTGCTTCTTTCCAGATCCTTTCCTAGGGATCTTCTGGGGGTGAGGGGCGAGGTGGCTCTGGGGAATCCAAACTGTCTTCTCGGGAGGAAGAATAACTTGGAGGAGAATTATTTGGATTAGAAATAGTGTGACAGTTGGGCTTAGTACCTTGAGCATAGGGTTATATTGTTGCCAGAGGGTGATGTAAATGGCGCTGCCATTTTGTCAGGTGTTGGGGAGGAAGGGCCTGGATTTAGGATGGCAGAATTCAGGGCTGGTCTTCTGGAGGCATGGCCCAGGGTGGAGGTGTAATGATTGACAGTGGGGGCATGACCTGCAGTTCTGGGGGTAGAGTCTGGAGTTCATTCAGGGCAGAATAGAAGGTTGTGGTAGCAGGAAGTGGAGGAGCCAAGATGGAGGGAGGACAGTCAGGCTCACGGGCATCTGGAAAATTTTTAATGATCCACCTCACGATTGATTTTAATTTGTTCTTTGAAGATACTTGGTCATGATCAGTGAGAATTAACTTAAAGCATCCATATACACACCTTTCTACTTTGGACTTCCAGCTGCCCATTTTTCTCTTTCTCTGCCTTAGGTGGAAGAGCCACTGGAACACCCCAAATCAGTTAAGGGATGTGGATGCATATTGTAAAAACACAGTGGCAAAATGGGCAATAATTGTTCTGCCTTTCCCCAAACCCACCTGCAATCCTACATAGGTGCAACCATCATTGTCCCTGGAGATCCTGGCCAAGGTCCCTCAAAGCAATGATGAATCTGCTGGCCCAGCACAATCCAAAATCCCGAGGAGCACTGGCCTATCCATCAGCTAACCCCAGCTGACATGACTGAATGTCAGGGTCCCTGTTTGGGCGCCAAAGGTTGCAATGGGGGTGGCTGTGACAAACCTTTCTGGTTCCCCAGCTTCAGGGCAAGGGTGGTGAAAATGAAAAGAAGCAGATGCTGGGGAAGATGAAACAGGAAGGCCTTCTAAATATGATTGCCTGGCAAAAGATTTTGAGAATATGGAAACTATAAGTGAGATTGAAATGAAAGCAAGCTTTGAGATACCAAGCCTTAGTTACCGGACAACTGGAAAACGATGGTATGGCCAGCTGAAGGTAATCTTCTTTTGATGAAACAATACCCTCTGCTTGAAGACAAGTCCAAGGGTCAGAGCAGACCCTACTAGCTTGTCAGAAGGAGTCCAAAGAGTAGTTTTCAGGGTTTAAAATGTAACACAGTATGGTAATGTAATGATTCTTATAGCCTGTATGTAAATGCTATAAAATTTGTATCTTGTACTATATTGGTTAGTGAAAATTAGAATATACAGCACAGAAGAAGATTTATTGTATAGTAATGGGAACTCCCCTCCTCTTTTGGGCATCCATTTTGGGCGCCTCTTTTGAGCTCCTCTTTCGGGCCTGCTCCGAGCTGTGGCTGGCAGCTCCAAACAAGGCCCCTGCACCCACACCCTATGCAATAAACCACAGCTTCCAAGACCTGGCTTCAGACATCTCTTGTCTCTGTCTGTCCCAACCGTCTTACCCCATGATGATCCTACAAGCAGGATCAATGCAGTTGCCCTAAAAGATCTTTTAGTAGCAAGGTGAAAAACAATTAACATGGAGAAGTCGAGCACAGTATGAGGGGTGAGATTCAAAGACCTGAGATAAAGGCGAAGCAACAATATATACACTTGAGAGTAGAACACACTAGAACAATAACCATATAGGGGAAACAAGTAACCAATAAGGGAGGAGAACTTGGACAACTTAGCATAACAACACTAAAGGCTTATGGGGGAACTCTCAAGCTCAGCCTAAGTTAAACAAATGATTGTTAGGGCTTGAAACTCGCCCCCAGTTCTTCCAGGGTAAAATCTGGTTGACTCTGAGTTACAGCTGGGCTAACTACCGCATCACTGCTTTGCACTGGTCGCTTGGGACCATATGGCCCAACAGAGCCACATGTCCTTGGTCCCATGAGGCTCCACAGTGTCACAATGCTCCCTTGGATCCATGGTGCTGTGCAGTGTCGCAACAGCTGCTTCATTTCATGAGGCTCCCAAATGTCACCTTGGTCTCCATAGGAAGCAAAGCACGGAGCCCCCATGTTTCAGGAGCTGATGAACGGCAACCACCAGAGGCCAAGGCAAGCCTGACTTGTCTGTCCTGGCAGGTTTGCTTGGAGCAACTCCTGGATACTTGAAATTCGGAATGTGGAATCTTAATTTCAGACGTGTGCCTGGAGAAGGATGACTTTTTCCATACAAAGAAAAGCACAGAGCCCTTTCCTGTGTTTGGAAAATAGGTGAGTTCTAGCACTCAGGAATCAAAGACCAGACAGACCTGTCTGTCCTGGCAGCTTTTGTCCGGCAGCAATCCTTGGATACACAGAAATTTGGAGGTAGAATCCAAATTTTGGCCTGGATACCTAGAAAAGATGGACAGTTCCTCTCCATAAAAAGTAAAGCCCAGAGCCCCAGTGTTTCAGGGGCAGATGGGAGTGGCCTTCCACATTCCAAGGTCAGCCAGACCTGTCAGATGATCCCTGGGAGGCCAATGCAACCATACCTATTTCATGTTCCCTTGGTTCCACAGGGAACATGAACATTGTGTGCAGTGTCACAATGGCTCCTTTCTTCCATTATGCCCTCAGGTGTCATAATGGCCCCTTGGTTACACAAGTCCTTAAGGATTCTAATGGACTCCATGGTTCCACAAGGCCCCATGGTGTCCTAATGGTCTTTGGGTTCCATGAAGCCCCTCTGTGTCACCATTTCCCCTTGGTTCCATTGGGGCTCAATAGTGCAACTATGATCCCCTTGTTTCCACAACTTCCATAGTGTCACAATGGCCTCATGGAAGCATGGGACCCTGCAGGGTCACAATGTTCCTTTGGTTCCATGAGGCCCCACAGTGCCTCATGGAATGGCCCCTTGGATCCATGGTACCCACAGTGTCGCAATGATCCCCGTGGTTCCACAAGTTCCTATAGTATAACAATGCCCTTTGGCTCCACAACACTCCACAATGTCAAAGTGGTCTCCATAGCAAGGAAACAACAGAGACCCGGGGCAGATGAGAGGCAGTCACCAGAGGTTGAAGCTAGCCAGACTTGACTAGTATGAGCAGATTTTGTTTGGGAGAGACCCTTGGATATAGGGATTTTTTGAGGCGGAATCCTCATTTCAGACATGGGAGTCTAAAAAGAGCCAAGAAAGACAGTTCTTTTCCATAGGAAGAAAAGCCCAGAGCCCCAGTGCTTCACGGTCAGATGAGAAGTGGCCCTTGACTTGTCAAATTCAGTGGGACCTGTCAGACAGCCTCCAGGAGGCCAAACCAGGCAGACCTGTTCCACGCTCCGTTGACTTCATGGGTCCTAACACTGTCACAATGGTCTCCTTGATTCCATGAGATCTGGCAATGTCACAATGGCTTCTTGGTTTCATGAGCCCCAACACAGTCACAGGGGTCCGTTGGCCCCACGCAGCCCTGCTGTGAAACAATGGCTCCTTGTTTCTATTTAAATCAATCACAGTCAAACCACAGTTTGATTGTTGATCCTTACTTCCATAGGGCCCAAGATTTGCACAGTGGTCTCCTTGATTCAATGATTCCTAGATTCCACAGTCTCACCATAGTTTCCTTGGACCCACATTGTCACAACTGACCCATGGCTCCATGAGGTTCCGTAGTGTCACTGTGGTTGCTGTCAGAGGCTGGATGAGATCGATGTCCCCAGACACCTTGGGATGCTCAGAATGCCCTGTGGGGCCAGGGTCGGGTCAGGCCTTGGTTTATGGTGTAACAGAGCCCTGCCCCCCTGGCCTGGCAGAGCTGTCAATCACACAGCAGGGGGTGATGTTAACCCAGCTCTGATTAGCCCAGCTGTTAATCAATCAATCATACACTAGCAGCTGGTGCTACCCTTGACAAGCTACTGGACAAGCAACTGGCAGTCCTACCCCAGGGGCAGGCCCATGAAGGCCCAGGGGGTTAAAAGCCAGAGCAGGAGGCCAGCCCATGGTCTGGATCCTGCCTTCTCCTGGGGTTCCTCTGTTGGTAATGCTGGAACCCCAGCAGTTGGTACCTATGTGCGTCTCTTTCTATGGATCTTCTGTCTTTCTGTTGTTCTCTATTTCTTCCCCTTCTAATCCTACTTACCTGGAGCATTTTGGGGTAACTTCATATGACAAGGATTAAAGGGGTTTAGGTTAAATGTGTGGGAATCCAAGGCACAGGGAATATTTCTCTGTCTGCTCTGAGGGGTCCTGAGCCCCAGAGAAACACTTCCTTTCAACTTTGCCCACTGAGAGGACTTCCAGGACTTTGAGGCAGATTAGAATTTACCAAAGTGTTAAATAGGTAATAGACAGTAGTATAGTATGTCACTTGGGTGAGAAATTTAGGTTTTTGGGATTTTTAGTATGTTGTAGATAGGAAGCAAGATGGAGGAATTGGGGTGTAGTCCCTGTCTTCTTTTTCATCTACTCCATTTTCTGAAGTGTTGGTAATTGGGTGATTGGTCAAGGAAAGCACAGTGCAGAGGTTATGTGGACAGTCAAGGAATGAGTTATTGGTAGATAAGTAGAAATTACATATGTTTTAGGAGTTAATGGGATGAGACAACTTTAAAAGACCTTGAAACCATACATTTCAGAGCCATTTTGTGGTGTTTTCCCAGCATGCAGGCCTGGTGTGCACAGCATGCAAAACGTTAGATAAGATAGCAATAAACAAGAAGCTGAAGACTGAAAAAGTCCTGTGCATCTCCTTTTACCTGGCACAGAACTGCTATAGGAGGGTTTCCCCCATCCAGGGAGTCCCCAGAAAGCCCAACATAAAACAAACAACAAATGGTGTTATCCGAGTGGATTTTTGAATAAACACTTAGCTGACAATGTTTGTAATAAGTTGGCTTTTTTCCAAATACTTGTTTACTGAAGGGTGTTGTCTTAATTGGCCAATCATGTGAAATGTGTTGATTAAAGGACCAGTGAGGTCCACCTGTAGCAAACCAAGTTATAAAAGAAGAGGATTGAAAAAACAGCCCTTTAGCTGTTTTTTAGCCCTTAGCCTTTTGATCCGAGTCTGTGTCATCTCTGACTCAACAGTGACATTTGGGGATCTATGGGGGCTATTGGGGATCCTTTCTGCACCTTGTGACCCAACAGGAGCTTCTCAAATAAACTTTGCCTGAAGCTCCCACTGTGCCCATGACAGAAACCCCTGTGAGTGTCTGGGACATCCTGGCTCTTTGGCAGCCAGGGGACTCCTGGGATGTCACCATGGAGCCCACATGAGTGCCTGTGACAGATCGGTGCCTTTGCAGCCCAAGGTCCCCTGGGATGTCACCATGGAATGGCTGTGACTGCCTCTGACCACAGGGCTCTTTACCATCCCCAGAAAGCCCTGGCAGGTCTCTATGGAGCCCCTGTCTGTGCTTGTGACATTCCAGCTCTGGAACAGCCTGGAGACTCCTGGAAATCCCCATGGAACCCCTGTGAGGGCCTGTGACAAATCTGATCCTTAGCAGGCAACCATCAGGGGCCCCCTGTTGCTATGGTCAGTTTCCATGGCAACCATCCCTAGTCCCCTGTTGCTATGGTCAGTCCCTTGGCAGCTCCATGGAGACCCCATGCCGGGGTGGTTGCCATGGACACCAGCTCAGGCCTGCAGCCAGAGCCTGTTTCCACGGCAACCATTGGCAGCCCCATCCCCAGGCTCATGGGATCCCAGAACCACAGAATTGGCTGAGCTGGGAGGGACCCATCAGGATCCTCCAGTCCAATTGCTGGCCCTGCCCAGGACACCCCAACAATGCCAGCCTGGGCCTGGCAGCGCTGTCCAAACACTGCTGGAGCTCAGAGAGCCCTGGAGCTGGGACCCTTCCCTGGGGAGCCTGGGCAGGGCCCCAGCAGCCTCTGGGCAAAAACCTTTTCCTGACATCCAACCTGAGCCTGCCCCAACTCAGCTGCAGCCGTTCCCTCCACTCCTGTCCCTGGGCACCAGAGGGAAGAGGTTCCCGCAGCCCCAGCCAGGGACCCGCTCCCAAGGCTGTTGCCATGGCCACCAGGATTGGGACCAGCTGGGATGCTCGGTTTCCATGGGCCGGGGTTCAGGAATGGGATTCCCCAATTTCCTGCTCCTGCTAAAACTGCGCTTCCCTCACTGCCATCCTGCTTCCAATGGAAAGCACGAAAGGCAAAGATCCTGGGCTGGGATAAGAACAATTTATTGGGAACAGCAACGAGATTAGGAAAAAATGGAACAGAAACAATATTGATAACAGAAGAGATAAGAAAAGCTATTTACAGGGAAAACTACAACATCAACAGCAGGCTCTTCCTGGCCATGTATTTCCCCCTGCCTGGAAAGGGCCCTCCTCTCCTCAGGGAAAGAGACATAGAGAGTTCCTTTCCTGCCCCTGGCAATATGTGAATGTAATGACAGGGCCATGGCCAGACCCTCATGTTCTTCAATCCCACATCATGTCAAGGGCAGGGGCAGGACGACAGGCAGTTGTCTTCCCAGCATGGATCACAGGGAAAATGGATCACAAGGGCTCTTCTCAGTGTGGGTTCTCCCATGGGTAATGAAGTGCATGAAGCTGTTCCTGCAGCTGGGGCATTTGCAGGGCCTCCCTTACTGCTGGCTCTGTTGGTGTCTTGTCAAGTGAGAGCTCTGGGTGAAGCTCTTCTGACACTGGAGACACTCGAAGGGCCTCTCCCCAGTGTGGATGTGCCGGTGCCTGATGAGGGTGAAGTTGTGCTTGAAGCCCTTCCCACAGTCAGGACAGCAAAATGGCCTCTCATCAGTGTGAATCCGCTCATGCAGGAGGAGATGGGAGCTGGTGTGAAACCTCTTCCCACATGTGGCGCACTGGTAGGGCCTCTCCCCTGTGTGGATGCGCTGGTGCCTGATGAGGTGGGAGCTGTGGTTGAAGCCCTTTCCACAGTCAGGACAGCAGAAGGGCCTCACCTCCGAGTGAATCTGTGGGTGCTGGAGGAGCCTGGAGCTGGTGTGAAACCTCTTCTGACACTGGGGACACTCATAGGGCCTCTCCCCAGTGTGGATGCCTTGGTGGGTCACAAGGGTGGATCTGTAGCTGAAGCCCGTCCCACATTCCCCACACTCGTAGGGCCATTCCCCGGTGTGGATCATGTGGTGGCTGACCAGGTGCTTGCTCTGTTTGAAGCTCTTCCCACACTGCAAGCACTTGTAGGGCTTCTCCCCATCATGAAGCTGCACATGAACCACCATCTCTGAGCTCTGCCTAAAGTTCTGTCCCCGTTCCTGGCTCTGGGTGGTTCTTTCTTCCTCAGAGAATCCTGGGCTGGCTTTGGAGCCCCTCCTCCTGTGGGATCTCTGTGGCATTTCCTCCATGTTGGACTCCTCTGCACTAGAGTCGCTCAAAATGGCCTCTTTCACAAGGTTCTGATGTGGAGATTTTTCCTCCCTGGTCTCCATCCTCAGCTCCTTACCTGGGGAAGGAAGGAGAAAGAGAGGATGGGATTTGCCTCCGTGCCAGAGGGAAGGCGAAGGAGATCCCCCCAGTGCATCACTGGCAGGATGGCATTGGCACCAGGGTTGTCCTGCAGCTGGGGGCCGACCTGGGCTGGGAGATGGAGCAGGAGAGAGGGGGAAAGGAGCACTGATTTCCTCCTTACTTCCTGGGTGTCCCAGGGCATCTTCCTCTTACTCACAGCTTTCTCCTCCATCAGGTGAAGGTTTGGGAATGGGAAATTTTGTTTTGGGAGGAAAACAAGGGATGAGCACATTGAGTTTTGTACTGGTTTGACAGCAAACATGAAGGAAAGTCTAAGTCAGAATTACAATTTAATAAGAAAATTAGGACCAAGGCAATGATACAGAAACACTGCCTTAAACTGACAGAGTCAGGATATAACCTGACACCCTGTTGGTCAAGGTGGTGGAAGCCGTCCCATTAAATGGTGGGTGCAGTCCTGTTGGAGTGATGAACGTGGTTCTGTCAAAGCAGTGATCCTGTAGAAGGGTCTGGTCTTTCTCTCAAGGTCCAGTGGTGGTAATGGAGCTCTTGTCCTCTGGGAATCCAGTAGGCAAGGTGCTCCTGGCGTTGCAAGGCTCAGCTTATATCCAGATAGGAATGCTTGGATCCTCCCCCTGGGCAGAGCATCCCACAATGGGATGATGGAATTTTATCAGTCCTGCAGTGACACTCAATGGCCCATTCACAGAAGATATCTCCCCTGGAGGGCGTTATCAGGGGTGAGTCATGGAAGAGATAAAGAACACTGCCCTGCCTTTTTATACCAGTTGATGAAGATGGGGATTGAAAACATGCATTTGGTTACATCTTACATTGCAGCCTGAAACAGTGGGGTAATCGCTGCTCAGGGGGTGAACACCACCCCTCTTACTCAAACTTGCTCAGGTGTAAAACACCTACCGTGGGATGGCAACACACACACAGGGGAGAAAGTCACACTCGCCCTGCTCCAGGGGAGGTCTCTGTCCCTGTCACTCCCTCTCTCTCCCCCCCTTTTCTCTTTTTTCGATCTCACTCTCTACTTCACATTTACTGTTTAATAAAATCTACTTTGGATTTGGTCTTGTTAGCACCTTAATTGCGACAGAGGCATCTCTCTACCAGTTTTCTTAACCATATTGCAACAATATTTTGGCACAGTGAGTTCAGGCACTGTTCTTTGACCCCAAGTGCCTTTGAATACAGCACGGTTCCCTCCACTGAGGAGGTTGTGGTTCTTTCTGAAAGAACTCTGGGAAACATGGACACAGCTTCCTTTGAGCGACTTTTTGGAGAACTGATGAAGAAAATGGCCATTGTGGGTGGCCAGTGTAAAGTAAATGTTTTGTTGTCCTTCCGGAACAGTTTGTTACAATCACTGGAGGAAAGGGAGCAAATGTTACCAGAAAGACTGACAAGGTTCATTCACACTGCGGTGAGGAACACAAGGCTGCTGGAAGTCCTATAAGATGCCCAGCCCAAGTTGCAAAATTTCCAAATAACTCCGGCCAGGGGTCTCTGGGAGGATTTTTTTGGAGAGTGTTCAGAGCTGGCAGATCTCTTGAGCCTCGGATATCTCCGGGCTCCCTAAGAGGAGCTTTTTCAGGGGCAGAGGACCTGTGATCACCCCTCAGGAAGGTGCCGGGGGTTCAAAATAGGGCTGGCCCGGTACCGACGGGACAGGACATTGGTTTCGGGGATCCCCGTGAGAGCCGGGGCCGTGGAACGGGGGACGCCCGGGGTGGGGAGAGGGGAAGGGGCGATACTGGAGCTGGGGGACCCCCGACAGCCCAGAGATGAGGCGGGGACAGGACCCCCTGACCCTGACAGGGGTGTCCTGGGGTGACTTCATGGTGCTCGTACCCCCATCGATCTGTTTAGCCCAGAAATGAGTTCTACACCTTTAAGGCTGGTTCTGAGAGCGAAGGGGAGGAAGAAGAAGCTGCAGTTTGTTTTCAGAAACTGCACTCACTCCTCTACATTCCATTTGCTGGATGGAGAGACAGCAGGACAGAGCTCTCCTTTGCTTTTAGTTAGTTTTTAGGTCTCTGAGGCAGAGAAGTTCCCTGGACTGTGGGTTTTCTTTTTCTTTGGAGCTGTTTAAACCTGCTCTGGACTGAACACCCAGAGAGCACCAGCAGCTTGCACCTTTGGCCCACCTGGCAGGGCCTGGGCCATGGCATTTCCAGTGCTGGAGGGGCTGATAACAGACTGATAAGAGACTGATAAGAGACTGATAAGAGACTGATAAGAGGCTGAGTGAGCCGAGCTACAGACCACGGAGACTTTATGAGTTTCTCATCTCTTTTGGAGTAGCAGGAGGTAGTATTGCTTAATATTGTTCAATTTTTTTGCTGGTGAATGCTTTGCCTGTTAAATAAAGGGTTTTTTTAACTATTCTCCGAGAATTTTCCCAAACTGGCCAAGGGTTGGGCTGCTGAATCTGCATTGTAGAGGAAACTCCTTTTGGAGATTTTCAACCAAATTTGCTCTAAACCAGGACAGGGTGGTGGATAGAAGGGGGAACCCCAAGTGGCTGGATTGAGGGGAGGCTGGAGAGGGGGACCCTGGGACTCCAAAAACTCCCAAAATCCAAAAGCAGGACCCTGGAGAGGAGGAATCCCCAGCAGCCCTGAGATGGGGGACCACCAGAACCCGAGAGGGATGAAACTGGACATGGGACACTCCTGGTAGCCTTTTTTTATTCACTCTTGATTTTGGGACATCAGGTGACTTCTAGAGATGGACTTGGGCAAGAGGAATCCCAGACTGAAGGCATTCACACCTTGTTTTTCCCAAACCAGTTTTTTCCCCAGACTATGTCATAGAGACATCCCCCCTGTCTCACTCTGGGTGAGCTCAGTCCCAAACTTGACCCAGATCCTGGTCTCAATCTCACTCCAAATTTAGATATCCTCACAGTTCTGTACTTTACCTCATCCAAGTCTCAGACTTGTCTAGCCCCAGACCCAGTCCCAATCCCAGCCCTAAAGCCAATCCCACTTTTAGACTTAATCCCAATCCCAGCTCTAATCCAAATCTCAGCTCCAACTCCAACCCAAGCCCCAGTTTCAGCCCCTTTCTAAATCCTTAGCCCCAAACCAAATCCCAGATTCAGCCCATCTGGGGCTTTGGGGGTGTCTCTGTCCCTCTGACCCCAATGATGTTTGGGTGGGGTCACAGCAGGGCTGAGAGGGACAGGGACCCCCCCAGCCTCCCCAGGTGTGAGAAGGTCGGAGAGCCCCCCCAGCCCCGAGCACCCTCAGCGGTGAGAGGGACACAGAGTCCCTGGTCCCCAGCCCTGCACAGGCATTTCCTGAGGCCAGAGGGATGGAGACCCCCTGAGCATCCCTCAGGATGAGGGGACAGAGAGCCCTGAGCATCCCCTGGGGTGAGAGGGACAGAGACTGCCCCAAGCACCCCCTGGCACAGGGGTGAGAGGGAGGGAGACCCCTCAGGCATTCCCTGGGGTGAGAATGAAGGAGACCCCCAGGGGAATGGCCTGGGGAGAGAGGGACAGGGACACCCCCTGGGGAATGGCCTGGGGTGACACGGACAGGGACAGCCCCTGGGGAATGGCCTGGGGTGACAGGGACAGGGACCCTCCCCAGCCCCTCCCAAGCATCCCCCAGGGTGAGAGGCATAGAGCATCCCCTGGGCACCGGACAAAATAAACTTTGCAGAAATCAAACTTAACTCTGCATAAAATACTTTGATGAATATTTGCTTTTCCCACAAGTCACATGATGAAAACGCAAACAAATCCCAAAATTTTATAAACTGACAATAGAAGCTATTTTGTGGCAAATCCAAATTCCATTGGTCCTGCACAGCTCCAGCTCAGCTGCTGGCACATTCTGATAAAAGAAAAGTGGAAATTAGGCCCAATACAGAATATGAAAAGGAAGGGGAAGCTCTGTGTAGCTGTCACAAAGGTGACAGGGACAAAGAGAAAAATTATTCTAACATTCGGCAAAGTCTCCCAGCCTGTGAAAAAGCATGACCGGGACAGAGACCTCCCCTGGATGGGGCCAAGTGTGACATTTTCCCCTGTGTGTGTGGCCTTCCCAGGGAGGGGGTTTTACACCTGAGCCAGTTTGAGGAAAGGGGGTGGTGTTCAGCCACCCAAGCAGGGATTACCCCACTGTTTCAGGGTGCAATGTAAGATGTAACCAAATGCATGTTTTCAATCCCCATCTTCATCAACTGCTATAAACAGGTGGGGTGGTGTTCTTTATTGCTTCCATGACTCACCCCTGATAACGCCCTCCAGGGGAGATATCTTCTGTGAATGGGCCATTGAGTGTCACTGCAGGACTGATAAAATTCCATCATCCTATTGTGATATGCTCTGCCCAGAGGGAGGAACCAAGCATTTCTACCTGGATATATTCTGAGGCTTTTAACATCAGGAGCACCTTGTCTGCTGGATAGTAATTCTGGTTTAGACCCTCCCCTGGTTTGCCTTCTAACCAGTACAAAATTTAGTGTACTCATCCCTTGTTTTCCTCCCAAAACAAAATTTCCCATTCCCAAACCTTCACCTGATGGAAGAGGAAGCTGCGAGGAAGAGGAAGATGCCCTGGGACACCCAGGCAGGTGAGGAGGAAGTCAGTGCCCCTTTCCCCCTCTCTCCTGCTCCATCTCCTAGCCCAGAATGGCCCCTGGCTGCAGGACAACTTTTGCCTGATTGATAAATGACACAAAACTCGGATAAGTTTTGTGGGTGCTTTATTAAGGGCCCGGGGAACTGGGGGACTCACGTCCCAAAGTCCGAGCCCCCAAATTCACGTATGGGTGCTTCCCTCTTATACATGCGATTCACAACAAAGTCTCCAAGAAACAGTTTCCCATTCCCCTTGCCTGGTCACAGACCCCTTGTGATACATTCCTTGGTTCACAAACAAGATCATTAATCCTCTGCTTATCTTATTCTAAGAGCATTGTATGCTGCCTCCAGACAGGTTAGCATTCTTACTTTCCTGCACTAGTTTAATTATTTATTAAATCCCTAAGACTACCTGCTAGGTTACACACAAAACCCAACACACTTTCAACGGCTACAAAACTACTTTTTAACAAACCAGTTCACACACAACTCACTATAATTAAATATTTTGCTAAATTTCATTTCTTTTCCAACATTTCCCCCCTTCTGAGCATCCTTCAGTCCTGCTGCAAGGATGCTCAATCAACAGTATTGACAGTAACATCTTCATAACGAGGTGCGGAGTGTTCTTCATTCTGCCGCCCGCGGGTCATCACCTTCAGCAACCGGAGAGATCACCTCTTTTCCTTTTCGATCACACCTAAGAGGCATCTATCTACAATCCATATAGTCACTAGAAATACTAAAAACATTAGTACATACTGGATAGCAGACGTAATCCAGCCAGACAGGTGAAGCCCCAAAGAATCAAATACTGCTCCTATCCAATTATGCTGTGCTTCCTTTTCAATTTCCTCGGTTTTTGTTTCCACTTCTGCCAGTTGAGAAATATCTTTCTCAACTTCAAGTGTAACATTTGGAATGTGTACACAGCAATGATCTATTCTCCTACTCAGGTAACCACAAACTCCATGCTCTTTTAACAGTAGCAAATCCAATGCCATTCTATTTTGTAGGGTCATTCTTGATGTAGCTTGCAATTGCAAATTTAGATCTTTAAATCTCTTCTTAGTAGCTGCTGCCAACCTTTCTGTCTGTCCTAACAAATTGTTGAGCATTTCCCTGTTTCGATATGTCGCTACCGGAGGGAATAATGACTCCAATATCCATCCAAATTGTACTCCTGAGCCAGGTTCATGCCACTGCTCCTCTAGGGATTCTTCCCTCTTTCTGAGTCCTTTCCTTTGGATCAATCTATTCTGTTTCCAGTATGGACACAATGTGGGAACCCCTAGGGTGATTTGTGTTACTGATCCATCTAGAGGTAAATGTGTGGTCCACTGTCCGTGTCCCAACACCCAGACTAGATTTCCAGGACTCTGCACAGTTGTATATCTGCAATCTATAGGTCCATCCATGGACTCTCTTCTAACCATGTGATCATACCCCCTACACTCGCATCCCCACTTTAATGCCATTTTCACCGGTACCAATCCAATTCGGTCTTCCGGTGTATCACATGTAAAAACCTCAGTACACTTCCAATCCTCTTTGTGCGGTCTGAACTCTCGGGAAGATGTAGACGTGATAAGGGCCCTATAATGTGACTGATTCTTTACTCCTGACCATTGGATGCACCATTGTACTTCCCCAAGGTAATTATAGTGTTCCAAAACACTAGGTCCCCATAATGTCTTCCAACTATTCCAGGTGTCAAAATTCTGTGTGACATTCTGACAACTCATCTCATTTCATTGGGATTTCGTTCTATTCGTACTGTATTGCATGGCTCATCTATTGGGGTTGCAATTAAACACCTCCTGGTATTTGGAATCCAACCATAATGATTGGATTTCTTTTCACATTCCTCTCTAGTCATAGCCCGAATGGTCATACACAAATCCCTCCATACATCTACTGGTTTGGGAACTGACTGGCAGGACCATGAAACATTCTTGAATGTTTCAGGCATTTTGGTTACCGGTATTATTCCCCAGGGAATTGGTTCACCTGCAGCCTGTGGTAATGGCAGGCAAGCTGTTATTTTAGTCACATTCTGCATGATCCCAAAATCTCTGATTAATCCTACCACTAAGTTTTCCTGCTCAGTATTTCGTTCTATTGTATCATTAACCTCTACTCCTTCTACCATGTCTCTGTAAGGATAACATCATTCTGTCATGCCTCCACCATGCATTTCCTATTCTAGGATTAATGACACTCGACCACCTACAACCTTTGCCTTCCTTCTCCCACCAACTGGTCCCGTCCTCTATTCTGTCCCAGGTCAGTTCCCTATTTTGCTTCCACCATTTGACCCAAAGGTTCCTTTGATATCTTGATCTTACTAGGAAGGAACAATTTATTCTGAGAGGTGGCCCATCCCACATGTCCACTGCTACTGATACTGGATTAACCTTTATGTTTTCAGCACGATCCACTGTCCATGGCAAAACCCTCATACTCACTCTTTTGTAATCAAAACTATCCCGTATTTTGACCAAACATGTATATTCTCCCGTATCGTTTGTGGTAACGTTGGTAAGATTCAGTACCGTGTTTCCTTGCTGTTTATCCTGATCCCAACCAACTCCTATCTTGCCTCCGCTTCTTTCAGCCCCCCATTGCCATATTGCAATAACTTCACCAGCCTCAACTTTCTGGCTGTCAAAGATAACACAAGTTAATTGAACATCCATCCCTTCCATGACTGTAACCTTTTTTCTTCAACCTGTACTAGAGTAGACCCTTGAACAGGTACTAGTCTCATGATTACTAGCAGTAATATAACTAGGAAGGCGGCTTTGCACGGAAGATCATCCAGGTTGAAGACACTATCTGGGTTTCCCATTGGAACGGTGCCTTCTTTACCCTGGTGTAATGGATCCAAGCATCCATCCCCTGGACCTTCACCACCGTGTAGGTCGTCATCATCACCTGGTGGGGTCCGCTCCATGATTCCCGTAGCGGATCCATGATCCACTTCTTGACGTACACCTGGTCCCCAGGCTGGATGTCGTGGACAGAATTCTCCAGCGTGAGCGGTCTATTCCACTGTAACGTATTTCTTAAAGAATTCAAGATCTTATTAAGTGACATAACATACTCTGCAATCGCCTGGTCCCCACTCACATGTACCTCCCCTTTTAATACAGTTGCATGATATGGTTTGCCATATAATATCTTATATGGACTTACGCCTACCTTTTCCCTTGGTTTAATTCGAATCCTGAGTAGGGCCAAAGGTAAAGCTTGAGGCCAGTGCAGTTTAGCTTCCTGGCAAATCTTTTTGATTTGTCCTTTCAGGGTTTGATTCATCCTTTCCACCTGCCCACTAGACTGAGGTCTCCAGGGGGTATGCAAATTCCAGGTTATATCTAACATTTGTGCTAATTCCTGCACTACCCCGGCTATAAAATGCAGACCCCTATCTGATGACAGTCCTAAAGGTACTCCAAATCTTGGTATTATTTCTTTTAACAAGGTTTTTGCCACCTCCTTAGCCTGATTAGTTCTGAATGGAAAAGCTTCCGGCCACCCTGAGAATGTACATACGTACACTAACAAGTATCTGTATCCCTGTGCCCTAGGCAATTCAGAAAAATCAACTTGCCAGTAATCTCCTGGTTGTGGCCCGACTTGCAACTTTCCCATTTGTATTTGTCTCCTGACTACTGGATTATTTTTCAATCATACCGGGCACATTGCATTAACTCTTTTTGCCAGTGTTAACATCTGATTAGAGATTATCTCATTCTTCAAAAATTTTACCAATACTTCTGCCCCCCAATGACGTTTATTATGTTCTGATTCCAAAATAAATTTCATTATGCGGGTAGGTACCACTATTTGTCCCATTGGTGTAACGTACCACCCAAGTTGATTCCTCTGTGCCCCTAGCAAGTTTATTAGTTTTCCATCTTCTATTGAATATTTGGGCTCCTGATTCAGGTATGGGGTAGCCGGATTTGTTCTTACCGGTACCAATGCCATTTGAGTCCATACTTCCCGTGCCACTTGCCGTGCTGTAACATCAGCAAATCGATTTCCTTTGTAAATGTCTCCTTCCGCAGTCTGATGTCCTCTAACATGCATTACTGCAGCTGCTTTGGGACTGTGTATCGCATCCAGTAGCTGTAGCACTTCTTCCCGGTGCTTGATGTTGG
The DNA here is from genome assembly GCF_035770615.1 of Melospiza melodia melodia. Lineage (NCBI taxonomy): Eukaryota > Metazoa > Chordata > Aves > Passeriformes > Passerellidae > Melospiza > Melospiza melodia. The sequence goes on along the minus strand of NW_026948497.1, from coordinate 6,864,614 downwards.
TTCCCTGTGAATTCAAAAGCCCCCTTTCCTTCCATAACGCCCCATGTACATGAAACACACCGAAGGCATATTTAGAATCTGTCCAGATATTAACCCTTTTGTCCTTGCTCAAATACAGGGCTCTGGTGAGTCCAATCACCTCTGCCTTCTGGGCCAAAGTTCCAGGTAACAAAGCCTTTGCTTCTATTACCTGATCCAATGTTACCACTGCATACCTGGCATAGCGAGTCCCATTCTCGACAAAACTGGATCCATCAGTGTATAGTTCCCATTCAGTTTTTCCAATGGTTCATCCTTTAGGTCGGGTCTGCTGGCATATACTTGTTCAATTACCTCCACGCAATCGTGCACCAGTCCCCCAGCCTCCTGGTCACTGCGTAAAAACTCTGCTGGATTAACATGATTAGTAGTCCTTATTTCAATATCATCCTCTTCTCTCAGGATGGCCTGGTATTGCAACATTCAACTGGATGATAGCCAGTGACCCCCCTTTTGCTCCAAAACGGCCATGACCATATGGGGAACAAACACTTTCATTTTCGCCCCCAAAGTCAATTTCTGGGCCTCTTGAATAAGAATTATTGTTGCCGCCACAGCTCGTAAACACGAGGGCCACCCGGAACTTACCGAATCCAGTTGTTTAGAGAAGTATCCCACTGGCCTCTTCCAGGATCCCACCTTCTGGGTGAGGACCCCCAATGCCAGTTTTTGCCTCTCATTCACGTACAACTGGAATTCCTTGGTCACGTCAGGGAGTCCTAGGGCTGGGACCTCCTTTAGTGCCTGCTTCAATTCCTGGAAGGCCTTCTGTTGCTGTGTCGTCCACTCCAACCGATGCTGCTTCAAGGCCTCATATAGTGGCTTGGCTAGGAGACCGAAATTCATGATCCACAATCGACACCATCCCACCATTCCTAGAAAAGATCTCAATTCCTGATGGTTACGAGGCAAAGGAATAGCACATATTCGGTTTACTCCCAAACGTCTCTGCCCTTGTGTGATCTCACAACCGAGGTAAATAACGCTATTTTTGACCAATTGAGCTTTTTCCTTAGAAACCCGATATCCTGCTTGGCCAAGCATGTTGAGTAATTTAATTGTTAATTCCACACACATTTCCCTTTCCTTAGTAGCCAGAAAAATGTCATCCACGTACTGCAGGACTACATACAAGGATGGGGATATTGTTACCTGGGTTATCTTCCATTCCTCCAGCTCCTTGGCCAGTTGGTTTCCAAAAATAGTAGGGGAGCATTTAAATCCCTGTGGGAGTCTCGTCACGTAAGCTGCTTCTTTCTCCCAAAATCAGGACTCTCCCACTCGAAGGCAAAATATTTCCTACTCTCTACTGCCAGTGGGATGCAGAAGAAGGCATCTTTAAGGTCAATCACTGAGAACCATTTAAACTCCTCCGATACAGATGTTAACAAGGTATAAGGATTAGCAACAACTGGATGTATGTCTTTCACTATTTCATTAATAGCCCTCAAGTCCTGTACCAAACGGTACTTACCATTAGGTTTCTTTACTGGAAAAATTGGAGTATTATACTCCAATTCACATCCCTGTAATATTCCTTGAACCAAAAATTGTTTAATTAACGGGGCTACTCCCCTCCTTGCCTCAAGCTTCAAGGGGTATTGCTTTATCCTCACTGGTCGGGCCCCTTCCTTTAGTTCCACCTTTACTGGCTGTGCAGCTTTAGATTTTCCGGGGACCCCTGACTCCCATACCCAGGGTACTACAGCCTGCTCAATTTCTTCTGGAATAGGAGAGGCATCCACTTCCTTGATCACAAAAATGCCTGCTATTTGTTCCTCAGGTATTTCCAATTTCACTCTTCCCCCTTCAAATATTATTTTCACATTAAGTCGGGACAACAGATATCTGCCAAGAAGGGGTGTGGGGCAGTTTGGCATATACAAAAATTGGTGATCTAATTCTTTCTCCCCAAACCTAAGATTTAAAGGTTGTAAAAATGGTTGTATCCTTTCTCCCTGTGGTCCCACAGCTTCCCTCAACGGCGCAATTAACTGTGGCCCCTTCTGCCCCTTCCTTCCCTTGCGAGTCCACCCTGCTAACGGAGTTCTTTTAACACTCTCATTCTTTTCACCATCACCACCATCACTATCACTCTCACTAGACCCGTTTTTATAGCTATATCCGCAGGGGGAGCAGGGGGCACATTAGGAGCAACCGGAACCCCCGGAGGTGCTATACCATAAGACAAATCTTCCTCGACTGAAGGATACAAATTACGCTCCTTTCTTTCTTTACATCCCACACACTCCCTTTCATCATTCACTTCTAAAACCAAGATACCACATTCCTTTTGCCATTCCTCTTTCCGATATAAAACGAAAAACAAATCCAAATATGGTATTTCATCCCATTTCTCATTCCTCCTTAAAAATTGCATCAAAGATTCCATTATCCCCAATTCCAGTGTACCATTCACCGGCCATCCCGCTTCCCCAGTCTCATATTCAGGCCACCAATGATTACAATAATCTATCATTTTACTTTTGTCCAATTCTTGATAATACCCCTCACTTTTCCACCGTTTCAATATACAACCTAATGGTGTATTTCCAGGTATTTTACCATTGGCTTGCACTAAGGTTTTAAAAGTTTTAAAAGACATCATATTACAATCTTTAATTCCACATTTAATCCCAATAAACCAATATACCTTAAACCAATATACCTTCTCGCCGTCCTTCCCTAAAACAAACAGGAGGCGAGTTCCGGTCCTGCGTCCTTAGACGTCTTATGGCCGGAGCCTAGACTTTTTTTTTTTACCAACCACCAAATCCAAATCCAATTATCACCTTTTTCCAATATAAACCACCTTCGGGCTTACCTTGGCAGTTGTCCAACAGGCGCGGGGTCGGGCACGACCGATGACTCCCCGAGAAGTGCTCGGTGCCGGCTTGGAGTGGATCGGGACGCGAACCGCCCCAGCAACCTTTTGGAGTCCTGCCGCGGTCGCCAGAAAACTGTTGCCTGATTGACAAATGACACAAAACTCGGAGAAGTTTTGTGGGTGCTTTATTAAGGGCCCGGGGAACTGGGGGACTCACATCCCAAAGTCCGAGCCCCCAAATTCACGTATGGGTGCTTCCCTCTTATACATGCAATTCACAACAAAGTCTCCAAGAAACAGTTTCCCATTCCCCTTGCCTGGTCACAGACTCCTTGTGATACATTCCTTGGTTCACAAACAAGATCATTAATCCTCTGCTTATCTTATTCTAAGAGCATTGTATGCTGCCTCCAGACAGGTTAGCATTCTTACTTTCCTGCACTAGTTTAATTATTTATTAAATCCCTAAGACTACCTGCTAGGTAACACACAAAACCCAACACACTTTCAACAGCTACAAAACTACTTTTTAACAAACCAGTTCACACACAACTCACTATAATTAAATATTTTGCTAAATTTCATTTCTTTTCCAACACAACCCTGCTGCCAATGCCATCCTGCCGGGGATGCACTGAGGGGATCTCCTTCCCCTTCCCTCTGGTACGGAGGCAAATCCCATCTTCTCCTTGTCCTTCCTCCTCCAGAAAAGCAGCTGAGCATGGAGACGAGGGAGGATAAATCCCCATGGCAGAACCTCGTAAAAGAGGCTGTTTTGAGCTGCTCCATAGCACAGGAATGTGGTGTGGAGGAAAAGCCCCAGAGATCTCACAGGAGGAGGGGCTCTAAACCCAGCCCAGGGGGCTCTGAAGAGGAAAGACCCACCTTGAGCCAGGAAGGTAGACAGAGCTTCAACCAGACCTCAAAGCTGGTCCATGAGCAGCTTCATGATGGGGAGAAGGCCCACAAGTGCTTGGAGTGTGGGAAGAGCTTCAGGCAGAGCAGTACCCTGATCAGCCACCAGTGCATCCACACTGGGGAGAGGCCCTATGAGTGTCCTGAGTATCAGAAGAGGTTTCAGGCCAGCTCCCATCTCCTCTGCCACCAGTGAAATCACACAGAGGAGAGGCCCTTCCACTGCCATGAGTGCGGGAAAGGCTTCAAGAAAAAATCCACCCTTATCACCCATCAGCACATCCATACTGGGGAGAGGCCCTAAGACTGCCCCACATCATGAGAAGAGCTTCTCCATGACCTCGGACTTGACCAGAGTCATCAGTAAGGAAGTTCTGTGAGTGCCCCAACTGCAAGAAGAGCTTCATGCCCAGCTCCAGCTTCTTTCCCCATTGGGAGTCACATGTTGGGAAGAGCCCTGGTGATCCATGTTCTCTGTGATCCATGCTGGGAAGACAGCTGTCCCTTTTCCTGCCCCTGCCAGTGACATGATATGGCAGTGAAAACATGAGGGTCTGCCCATGGCCCTGTCATTACATTCACTCCCACCTCAGGTCATTGCCAGAGGCTGGAAAGGGGTTCTCTCTCTCTCCCCAGAGGATAAGGGTGTCCGTTCCAGGCAGGGGGAAATACGTGGCCTGGAAGAGCCTGCTGTTGATGTTGTAGTTTTCCCTGTAAATAGCTTTTCTTATCTCTTCTGTTATCAATATTGTTTCTGTTCCATTTTTTCCTTATCTCGTTGCTGTTCCCAATAAATTGTTCTTATCCCAGCCCAGGATCTTTGCCTTTTGTGCTTTCCATGGGAGGCGGGAGGGCAGTGAAGGCAGGGAGGTTTTAGCAGGAGCAGGAAATTGGGGAATCCCATTCCTGAATCCCGGCCCATGGAAACCGAGCATCCCAGCTGGTCCCAGCCCTGGTGGCCATGGCAACAGCCTTGGGAGTGGGTCCCTGGCTGGGGCTGTGGGAACCTCTTCCCTCTGGTGCCCAGGGACAGGAGTGGAGGGAACGGCTGCAGCTGAGTCGGGGCAGGCTCAGGTTGGATGTCAGGAAAAGGTTTTCGCCCAGAGGCTGCTGGGGCCCTGCCCAGGCTCCCCAGGGAAGGGTCCCAGCTCCAGGGCTCTCTGAGCTGCAGCAGCATTTGGACAGCGCTGCCAGGCCTAGGCTGGCATTGTTGGGGTGTCCTGTGCAGGGCCAGCAGTTGGACTGGAGGATCCTGATGGGTCCCTCCCAGCTCAGCCAGTTCTGTGGTTCTGGGATCCCATGAGCCTGGGGATGGGGTGGCCAACAGTTGCCATGGAAACAGGCTCTGGCTGCAGGCCTGAGCTGGTGTCCATGTAACCACCGCTGGCATGGGGTGTCCATGGAGCTGCCATGGAAACTGACCATAGCAACAGAGGCCTGGTGACGGTTGCCTGCTAAGGATCAGATTTGCCACAGGCTCTCAGAGGGGTTCCCTGGGGACTTTCCAAGAGTCTCCAGGCTGTTCCAGAGCTGGAATGTCACAGGCAGAGACAGGGGCTCCATAGAGACCACCCAGGGCTTTCTGGGGATGGTAAAGAGCCCTGTGGTCAGAGGCAGTCACAGCCATTCCATGGTGACATCCCAGGGGACTTTGGGCTGCAAAGGCACTGATCTGTCACAGGCACTCACAGGGGCTCCACAGTGACATCCCAGGAGTCCCCAGGCTGCCAAAGAGCCAGGATGTCCCAGACATTCACAGGGGTTCCTGTCATGGTCAGATATATTTATATAAATACGTTTTCTCTATTATGGTAATGATTAGACAAAATTGCCTTAATCAGAAGTATTTATGCCAGGATATAAGAGATGTAAAATATATTATACATGGCACTAGGAAATTATTTCAAAGCAACTGTATTAAGCAAAACCTGTAATTAAGCAGAGATTGATGTCACTCCTGCAGACCAATGACCATGGGCAAATCTTTTTGACTCAGCCTGGAGCAGTGACCTTGAGGGTGTCCCCACTGCTGGGAGGAATCCCCACCCCCCTCAAGAAGGGAAATGTCAGGAGATGCTGCCATTAATATTTGGGACGGGGATTTTCTAGTCTGAGGGGCTGCCCTGTCAGTCAGATGTGCCCAGGCTGGGCCAGCTCAGACGCTCTGCAGAAGCTCACAGTGGTGTCACTTGGTTGCTCCTTTCTCTGGGGATTTTTCCAGCTCTGCCACAGCTTCAGCTCCCTCTGAGGATGTTGAGCTTTGGGATGGAGGAGTCAGGCTGGTTTCAGCATTATTCACCCCCAAAGCAGTGTGACACCCCTCCTTCATTTCCCACTGGGGGCTTTGCAAACAGGGCCTTGCTGGAGTTGTTGGAGGCCATTGCAGGAAGAGCCTCCTGCTCCAGCAGGAACTGCCTTTCCTGTGCCATGAGCAGGGCAGGTCCCACTGCAGGAAAAGCCCCAGGCCAGCCCCAGCACAGGGAAGGGCTCAGGATCAAGGGCAGAGTGCCATGCTGGGAGCTGTGCCAGGGAGAGCCTGAGGCACCAAAGGCACCTTGGCAGCAGCAGGTGCTTACAGGCCACGGCCAGAAGCCTCCCTTGGCAGCCCGGCCTGGTGGCCACCTGTGCAGAGTTGCTGCCTCAGGGCTCATTCCTGGCTGGGCTCTGAAAAGCCACTTCTGCTCCTGGAGCCTGACTGGGAAACCATTGGCCCCAGCACCGTGGGGACAAGATATTTATGACAAAACTCTTCATGGCAGCAGAGACAAGGCAGGGGCAGAGGAAAGGGGAGAGCCAGGCCCAGGGGATAGGGCTGCGATGGTGATGGCTATGAGGCCACTGCCCCTGCAGCAGCCTGACTGCCCTCAGCAGACATTCTGGCCAGAAACATTGTGAGGGCACCCAGCACATCAGAGAACCCACACTACAGAAACTCCATCCTTGGGGATGAGAGGGTTTCACTGGGTCAGGTTGCAGAAAGCTCCTGACCTTGGACAATTTCTGGGATGGGGAATCCACTTATATAGAAATACAGTTGCAGTTTTGTGTCACCCTCATGCTTGAAAAATATTTCCTCTGCTAACAAATGCTAATTTGCCCTCATTCATTTTAAAGATATTGACCCTTTTATCACTGCAAGATGTGGGAGGAAATAACTTAGATCTCTATTTTTCCATTTTCACAGACCTTGGAGAGGAACCAAAAATCTCCCAGGATGGGGTTTGGAGGCCTCATCACATAAGCAGCAGGGAGAGGCTGAGTGCTCTATGGTCAGTGGTGTGGAGACTGAGGACAGAACAGAAGTAGCCTGGGAAGGATTGAAGGGTGGTTTCAGAGAGACTGGAGCTTTTCTTCATTGTGTAAAACAGCCAGAGAAAGGAATAATGGCACCAAGGGCAGCTGGAGAGGCCCAGATGAAGCCTGATGAGAGTGAAATTTCTCTCCCAGGGCAGGGCTGTGGTGCAGCATGTCCCCAGAAGGAGCCTGGAGCAGCCCAAGGCTTTGTGTGGGCAGGCAGAGGCAGGCAGGAGGCAGAGCTGTCAGCAAAGGAAGGGCCCAGCCAGGTGGGGCAGCCGGGGGATGCCGACAGCCTGCAGGGACAGAGGCGCAGGACAGGGACACCGAGGGACAGCCTGGGCTGCACAGGGCACAGGGATGGGCAGCAGCTGCGAGACAGCCCTGCCAGAGCCAACTTGGGCAGCACTTTGGCCATGGCTGCTGGGCCTGGGCCTGAGGCCACAAGGGGACAAGTGACCCTTGCAGGGCTGGGGCCTCATTGCCTCCTTGTCCCTGCTCAGCAGCCTGGCAGGGGCCGCCCCATGCTCCTGCTCTTGCCATTGCACATCCCCACATGCCAGTGCCCATCCGGGCAAGAGCCCTGAGCAAGGAGGGAGGGACAGGATCTGCTTGGCCGTGGGCTGGGGCTCAGGCCTTGGCCCTTTGCATTCCTGAAACACATCCAGGTGTGCTCAGCACCAGAGACACCTTTGCCTTGCTTGTCCCTGCCTGTCATCAGTGCTTCCAGGGTTCTGCTCTAACTGGAACCTGGGGACATTTTCTCAGTCATATCCCTCAAACGGATCTCTTTAAAGTACAAGAAACTTCACTGTTTCTACCTGACGTTGAGTTCTTGAGAAGTTCTCTGAGCACACTCTGAGGGACTGGGTCTGATGCAAAGAGCACCGAAGCCCCAGAGGGTCATTGAAGTCCCTGTGCTCTGTCTGTGCTGCTGAGCTGGGCCAGGGTCCTGGCCCAGAGGCAGCTCCTGGCAAGGGCAGCGCTGCAGAGAGACAGCTCTGGCCAGGAGCAGCTCCTGTGCACAGCCCAGCAGGGCTGGGGCACTGCCGGGGCCCCTCACGGACACCAGCAGGGCACAGACAGAGATCACAGGGGCTCAGCACTGGCAGGAGGGGCTGTGGGATGTCCCAGAGGGGGCTGTGTCACAGCAGTTTCTCTGGGGCTGTGTCACAGAGGAACAGAGAAGCTGTGATGTCAGCAAGGGGCTGTGTGACAGGCCAGAGTGGGCTTTGTGAGATCACAGATTGGGCTATGACATCACAGAGGTTGTTGAGTGAGGTCATTGAACAGCTACAGCATCATAGAGGGGATTCTGTGACATCACAGAGTAGGCTGTGACCCCATTGTATGGCTGTATGAGGTAATAGTGCAGGCTTTGATGTGAAAGTGTGTGCTGTGATATTATAGAGCGGCAGTATGACATCACAGAGAGGGCTTTGTGGCATCACAGAGTTGGCTGTGACATTGTAGAGTAGGGTGTGAGGCCATAGAGCAGATCCTGCCATTATAGAGGGTGTCTCTGTGATATCAGAGAGTGGCTTGTGACAACACTGGGTGGCTGTGTAATATCATAGAGCAGGCTGTGACATCACAGAACAGACAGTGACATCACTGTGTGATTTTTTTATATCAGAGTCTTCTGTGACATCACAGAGCAGTTGTGTGACATCACAAGATGCTGTGTGACATCACAGGGGCTGTGTGAGGTCACTGGGGAGGTCACTCTGCCCTGGCCCCCCTCACAGCTCCCCCCAGAGCAGTCCAACCCTGCTCATGCACAGTGGGGTCCCCTGTGCCCCCAGGTCCCACCACCAGTGTCACAATGATCCCTACATTCCATGGAACCACAAACATCTATTCCATGTGTGGCATGCCAGCTGTGTGGCTCCATGGAGTGTGACACTGAGAGGCCCCAACAAACCAAGGTCCATTGTGACACCGCGGGGCCTCCTGGAACTGTGGAGACCATTGTGACACTTTGGGGTATCATGGAACCGAGGGGCCATTGGGACACTGTGACACCCCATGGAGCCAAAGGTCCATTGTGACATTGCAGGGCTCATGGAATAGAGGAGTCAAGTGACATTGTGGGGCCTGTGGAACCATGGAGACCACTGTGACACTGCAAGGCCTCATGGAATCATTGGGACCATTGTGACACTGCTGGACCCCATGGAATGCGGTGCCCCTTGGTGCCAAGACCCTCAAGAACTCAGTTTTTTCTTCTGCTAATGAAACACTGAGGCTCTGTGCTTTCCTTCCTATAGAAAAAGAACTCTCCTTCTCCTCCAAGCATCCATGCCCAAAACTGGGATTTCACCTCCAAATTTCCTTATATCCAGGAATTGTTCCAAAAGGAATATTTCCAGGACAAGTCTGGCAGGTAATGGTTTAACAAGGGTCACCTCTCATCTGTCCCTAAAACACTGGGGAAGGCTCCGTGCTTTCCCTCCTATGAAAAAGAACTGTCCTGCTTCTCCAGGTGGCCATGGCTGAGATTGGGCTTTCACCTCCAAAATTCCCTAAATGCAAAGACTGCTCCCAGACAAAATATGCCATTCCTGACAAGTCTGTCTGGCCTTGGCCTAGTGAGGCTTTCACCGGCCTTCCAAATGCAGGGACACTCTGGTTTCCTTCCTATGGAAAATAATTTTCCTTCTCATCCAGATGCCCATGGCCAGAATAGGAATTTTACCTCCAGCATTGCCTGTTGTGAGAGACTGGAGGAGATTGTTGGCTGCAAAACATTTCATGTGTGGGGGGGGAAGGGGCAGGTCTACAGCCTTGCCCTGCCCTGGAACCCCAGCAAAGATTTCCTAGGTCCAATTTAGGTTTCTTCTCCCTGTTAATTTATTGATACGTCCTATCTCCAGGTGACACTGAATCCAAGGACCTCCTCATGCAGTTTGAATAGATATGAAAACAAGACCCTTCCTGGCTGACAATCAATCAGACTCTGTCCCTACCCCCACCCCACCATTTCCCCCATCCAAGCCCTGGCACTCAGAGCAGCCTTGTGCAAATCTGAGCTCCCTCCAGCCCAGGCTGCACCTGCAGCTTTCAGCTCCTTGGCTCCAACTCCCACCTGCTTTCCTTGGAGAAGGATCTGCCTGAGACACAGAGGGATGTTCATTTATTGTCAGCCAACAAAGCCAAGGCAAGTCACAGCTCCATCAAATGCTAAAGTCGTTCTTTTCCCTGGCTCTGCCCTGCCCCTGATCCCCACAGCCTGTCCTGTTTCCTTCATCCCTGCATTGCCAGGGACTTTCTGGGACAAGGGAGCTCTGTTCTGGATGTGGAGGAATGTCCAAGTGCCACCACTGGAGACGGAGCCACAACTCATCAGGTTTTTGTCTTTTGAGGGATCAGGAACTGCTGAGACTCAGAGTCACAGAAAGTTTTTCTTCATGGCCAACAGACCACACTTGAACAGGACAGAATTTACTAATAATCACGCTCTTCCCTGAGCTATGCATAGTGTCCCAGCAGTACCTGATGAGTCCACCATCCATAAGTGATTTCCATAATAAAAAGTAATTTTAGACAAATGTGGTTCTGTGATAGATATAAACACAATTAAGTTCTTGTATCAGGATGCCCATCCTGGAGTGAGGAAAAACAGCTCAAACAATTCCTGATTTGCAAAGCTGTCACTGGTGAATGGAGAAGGGAGGTCAGGCTGCTCTTGGTGTTGAGGAAATGCTGAAACCAGCCTAACTCATTTCATCTCCTCCTGTCCTGGCTGATCTCCCCTCTTTCCCCTTCCACCCATTGGCTTTTGTCTCCCCCCAGCCCCCGCTGAAGAGCCTGGCTCTGTGTTCTCCATCCCCTCCTCGCTGGCACTGCCAGGCTGGCATGAGGAGCCCCTCAGCCTTCCCTGCTCTGGGCTGGACAAGCCCAGCTCCCTCAGCCTCTGCTCACAGCCCAAGGGCTCCAGCCCCACCTTGGAGGCCCTTCCCAGACCCTGCTCCAGCTGCCAGTCATCTTTCCTAGCCTGGGGAACCCCACCCAGGCCACAGTGACCTGGATAATCCCCATCCTTGATGTCCTGGTCACACAGCCCTGGCCCCTTGTCCCCATGTCAGGCTCTGGGGTAGATCCTGTGGAACCTCCTTTGGTGGAGGCTGTGGCTCCAGGTGGGCCGGGGGGATCCTGGGGGACAGGGACCCTGCTGGGCATGAACAGCATTGGACTTGTTGGGAGAAACTGTGAGGGGGAGCTGGGGCGGAGTGACCAACCCAGTGACCTGACACAGCCCTGCTGGGATGTCACACAGCCCCTCTGGGATGTCATAGCCTGCTCTGTGATGGCACAGCCCATTCTCTAATGTCACACAACTGGTCTCTGATGTTACAGCCAACTCTGTTATGTCCTAGTTGCTCTGTGATGTCAGACTGCTGCCCTGTGCTGTCACAGCTTGCTCTGTGATGTCATAAATGCAATCTATGATGCTGTAGCTTCTCCATGACCTCCCATTCTCCACTCTGTGATATCATAGCCCACTCTATGACTTCATGTTACCAGATGATCAATTGTCTCCACCAGGTGAGCTGACACCTGGAGCTAGTTCTCCACAACCCCAGGCCTATGGAAATTACACAATGCCCATTGTGTGAGAAGGGGAACTGGAAGTTTAGCAGCCTCAGTGTCCTGCCAGCTCAGCCAGACCCACTGGAACACTGGGTTCCACGACCACCAGAGAGAGCCCCAAAAGAGAAGAACACATGGGTATAGGGGATGGGAAATATGGTAATGATTTTGGTGAAATGATTATCATATGTAAGTTTAGTCCAGGAAAGTCAATGAATATGTGTGCAAAATAGAGAAAATAAAGAGAAACTTTCCCTGCACTCAGCCTGCATGGCTTTGGGAGGAGCTCTCCCCTGTGCATCCAGGTGAATAAAGAATGTTGATTCTTAATGCTACATTGGGGTTAAGGAGTTTTCTGTTTTACTGAATTTTTGGTAACACTCCCACTGCCAAGGAAAGCTCTGTCTGCTGCTGTTCACAAACAGAGAAGGGCTGGTGGCAGATGTGGGGTTCAGAGGCTGCCTGGGACAGAGTGACCATGAAATAATCAAGTTTTCAATGTTGTTGAAAGGAGGGGCAGCAAGAAAACTTCTACACTAGAATTTGGAAGGGCAGACTTTGTCCTATTTAGGATGCTGATTTTGGGAGTACCAAATCAGGTACTGATTTTTTTGAAGGGGAAACAGCCCTTAAAAACAAAGGGGTCCAGGAAGGATGGACACATTTCAAGGAAGTAATCTTAAGGGGGAAGGAGCAGCCTGTGTGGCAAAAGATGAGCGATTGAGGAAAATGACTGGCCTGGCTGTCCATGGAGCTTTTGTGGGAACTCAGGGGAAAAAAGAGAGAGCATCAACTTTGGACAAAAGGTCAGGCAGCTTAGGAAATGTTGAAGGATCTTGCTAGGTCATGCAAAAAGAAAAGCTGAGAGGTGAAAGATCAATTAGAGCTTAACCTGGCCACTTCCGTGAAAAATAGTAGAATATGTTTCTAGAAATAAATTTTTAGCAAAATATGGGATAAGGAGAACCTCTATTCTTTTTTTTGACACAGTGTAGAATATAGTAACTAAAGATAAGGAAAGGCTGAGCTGCTTAATACCTTGTATGTCTCAATGTTCAATATTAGGACAGGCTGTCCTCAGGACAAGTGCTCTCCTGAGCTGGTAGGTGGGGACAGGGAGCAAAACAGCCCCCTGGAATCTAGGAGGAAGAAGTTGCTGACCTGCTGAGCCAATCAGATTCTCAGAGGTGTATGGGATCAGATGGAATCCATCCTAGGGGGATGAACGAGCTGGTGGATGAGCTCCCCAGGCTGCTCTCCAACATTTACCATCAGTCCTTGCTCAGTGGGGAGGTTCCAGAGCGCTGGAGGTGCCAGTGTGAGCCCATCTCCAAGAAGGGCTGGAAGAAGGAGCTGGGGAACTCCAGGCCTGTCAGCCTGACCTGAGTGCCTGGCTGTGAAGGTCCACTCGAAATAAACGGGTGACGAATGATTTTTGGGTACAAAAATAACCAACAAGAGGCACAGGGGTTTTGCAGTAACAAATCAACAAGGTGCAATTTATTGATTATAACCACAGCTAAATATGCGTTTGGTTAAGGGATCCGGGTAAGAGAAGGGTAAGACAAGGAAAAAAGGGAGGAAAGGAGGTCAGGGAATGGGGTATAGCTACCAAAACGTGATGTCTTCAGGGTCCTGCTGCCGAAACTCGCTGGTACACGTCTTGGGGAGATCTCAAAGGACATTCGGACCGAACCCCAATATATATACTGTTCTTGGTTGGGGGAAGGGTGGCTGAAATTAGGTTTCCATGGAGGGGAGAAGTCCATTGTTTTCATGGCCAAATGCTCACAGGTATGTTAGGTTTTTCCCCCTCCCTGAGTTGGGAGGGAGTACAGTCCCAGTCTCTGGAAGAAGGTTGCCAGGGGGGTGCCATGGGGGTGCCAATAGGGTGCCAGATGGGTTCTTGGTTCCTTGATGAGGGGATTCGCATTCTGTTGGTCCATCACAGTGGTTGAAGACAGGCAAGAGGGGTCTTCTCATGGAGTGGGGGGGGGCCACCCCAGAGCTCAGTCCAGCCAGCTCAGGAGTTTGGAAGAAAGTCCAGTTCAATTGTCCAGAAAAGGGCAGCATGCCTCCTTCGAGTACAGCATGGCGTGTTCTGCAAACATCACTTGTGAACACACTAGATAAGCAGGAGACTTTCTTTCCCAACTGGCAGTTTTAACCCTTCGGTAGTCTTTTCTCATGACAATTGTGAGGCAAAAAATGAAGGATTTTCGGATGGACTTCTACACTGGCAAAGTTATGGAACAGATCACCTTGAGTGCCATCACAGGGCACCCATGGGATGGCCGAGGGATCAGAGCCAGCCAGCGTGGATTTAGGGGTGGCAGATCCTGCATGACCAACTTGATCTCCTTTTATGACCAGGTGACCCACCTATGGATGCAGGAAATGCTGTGGATGTTGTGTGCCTGGACTTCAAAGCCTTTAAAACCATGAGCCACAGAATTCCCTGGAAAAACTGCAGCCCATGGCTTGGACATGTTCACCCTTCCCAGGGTAAAGAGCTGACTGGAGGCTGGGCCCAGAGAGTGGTGGGGATGGTGCTGCACCCAGCTGGTGTCCAGGCACTGGTGCTGTCCCCCAGGGATCTGTGCTGGGCCCAGTCCTGTTTAATATCTTCACTGATGATCTGGCTGAGGGGGTCGAGTCCACCATTCACAAATTGCAGATGGCACCAAGCTGGGTGTGAGTGTGGATCTGCTGGAGGGAGGACAAGAAGACACAGCCTTAAGCTACACCTGGGGAAGTTCAGGCTGGGCAATAAGAAGAAGTTCTTCACAGAAAGGGTGAATGGGAATTGGAATGGGCTGGCCGGGGAGAGGGTGGCAGAGTCACTGCCCCTCTCCAGTGGCACTTAGTGACATGCTCTGGGTAACAAGGCAGTATTAGGGCATTGGTTGGACTTGATCATCTCAAAGGTCTTGTCCAGCCTATTTGATTCTGTCATTCTGTGATGACTGGGATTTTCTGGGGCCATTGTGACACTGCAGGGCCTAGTGGAACTGAGAGGACCATGGTGACACCGTGCAGCCCCAGAGAACCAGGGGTCCACTGTGGTGCTCTGGGGCCAAATGGACCCACGGAGTGCTCCATGACACAGTCTGTGGGCTCAGGGAAGGTGGAGAGAAAGAAAATGAGAAACGGCCCAAACACTGATATTTAATTATGGACAATATGAAAAACCTAAAAAAAGGGGAAAAAACCCACAACCAAACCAACAAGAAATATCAAAAATAACTTTTATTACAAGTGATTTGCAAACACTGGCCAGCAGTTTAATGTTTCTGAAAGCATCCAGTCATCAGTGTCCACACTGCAGCCTTGAGCTCCTGGTTCCTCAGGCTGTAGATGAGGGGGTTCAGGACTGGAGGCACCACCAAGTACAGAACTGACAGGGCCAGATCCAGGGATGGGAAGGACATGGAGGGGGGCTTCAAGTGAGCAAAGATTAGAGTGCTGAGGAATAGGGAGAGAACAGCCAGGTGAGGGAGGCAGGTGGAAAAGGCTTTGTGCCGTCCCTGCTCAGAGGGCATCCTCAGCACAGCCCTGAAGTTCTGCACATAGGAGAAAACAATGAACAAAAAACATCCAAGTCCAAAAGACACAATTACAGCAATGAGCCCCAGTTCTTTAAAGTTGGAGTGTGAGCAGGAGAGCTTCAGGATCTGTGGGATTTCACAGAAGAACTGGCCCAGGGCATTGCCACGGCACAGGGGCAAGGAAAATGTATTGGCTGTGTGCATGAGAGCATTGAGAAAGGCACTGGCCCAGGCAGCTGCTGCCATGTGGGCACAAGCTCTGCTGCCCAGGAGGGTCCCGTAGTGCAGGGGTTTGCAAATGGACACGTACCGGTCGTAGCACATGACGGTCAGGAGGAAAAGCTCTGCTGAGATGAAGAAGATAAAGAAAAAGAGCTGAGCAGCACATCCTGTGTAGGAGATAGTCCTTGTGTCCCAGAGGGAATTGTGCATGGCTTTGGGGACAGTGGTGCAGATGCAGCCCAGGTCGCTGAGGGCCAGGTTGAGCAGGAAGAAGAACATGGGCGTGTGCAGGTGGTGGTCACAGGCTACGGCGCTGATGATGAGGCCGTTGCCCAGGAGGGCAGCCAGGGAGATGCCCAGAAAGAGGCAGAAGTGCAGGAGCTGCAGCTGCCACGTGTCTGCTAAGGCCAGCAGGAGGAAGTGCCTGTTGGAGCTGCTGTTGGACATTTGCTGTGGCTGGGCACAGGTACCTGTTCATGCAGAAAAGGACAGTGAGGAGTTGGAGGAGATTCCTGTAACCAAAATCAAAGCCATTTCCTATACACCCACCCCTGGAACACACAGATATGGTCTTTAGTATTTTCAGCATCTGAGGTTTTCTTTATAAGCTCCCCAATGTTATTCCTGGTATTCTTCGATATCAGGAAACCCTGAGCATTTCTACTTGACTCAGGGAGAACAGAGCAATTTCTGGGAGGCAAAGTGATGAGTGGAGACTGAGGGGAGATGATCTGTCATTCTGACCTGTTCCGAGTTTCCTTGGGCTTTAACCTTTCTCTGGTGGAGGGTGATCACCTTCCCATGCTTCCCCTAAAATGTCACCAGGCACTGCTGAGAGGAGATGTGTCCATCACAGCCCAGATCCACATTTGTAGCCATGGATTCGCCTTGCTCATTTCACCAACCCAATAGCAGCATTTTCAGTGTCACAGCACCTCTGCCTTTCCCCATTAATCTTATAACTCAGAGATGCTCTAGGACAGGTTTGCACCCTGGATTGGAGCTCCCAGCTTTGATTAAAATCTCAGGGAGACTCCCAAGTGTCCTTTTGATGGCATTGGATTGAGGGAGATGCAGCTTCTTCCCTGGCTGGACTGACAGCATTGCCCAGAGCCGGGCACTGGGGACAGTGTCACCCTGAGCCAGCTGCTCCCAGCCCTGTGCTCTGCAGAGGGAACTGGGCCCGGGGCTGCAGAGCTGCCCCACGGCTCTGCTGCAGCTCTGCCTGCACAGGAGGGGCTGCACGCCTTGGAGCCCTGGCCCTGAGGGCAGAAGCTTGGCTGGGGGCACAGGAGGGAGGGGGCTTGTTCAGAGGGAGGGGCTGCACTGGAGGGGGTCCTGTGGGCATCTCTAAACTCTCCCTGCCACAGCATCTCTGGGTATTGTTTTCTCTCCTTGCCTGATCTTCTCTCTGCTTCCTGCAGATTTTCCTCCTGCAGGTACTTCCCTGTGCCTGATCTCTCCATTTTAACACTCACAGACCCCAAATCTCTGTGCACACTCCTTGGCCGGACAGAACCCTGCCTGTTTGCAGGGCACTAGCTGGGGGCAGGTTCTGTTTGCACCTTGGAGAAAGGACAGCTCAGACTGAGCCTGATGGGTCCAGCAAAGGTGACGCTGGTGCTGTCCATGGACAGAAAGGCTGAAAGCATATTAGGGATCTCCTGTGACCCTATAATCACCAAAAGTAACATATCAGATGTCTCAGACACTTGTCAAAATTCATAATTAATAATTCATAACCTACCTTTAATATTTATCCCCCCTCTCTGCCATTCTCCAAAAGCAGGAAACTGATTTCAAAGTATTAGGAAATTTTCTCATTTTTGTTAAAATCCTTGACTTGGAAATATTCTATGACTGATTAGAACTGCTCAGCATGTCAGAGGTTCATAAGCATTTCACCTCCCCTGCACCAAAAATACTCCGAGTAGTACTCACAGCGTCTGTAGGCACTGGGATGTTCCAGCTTTAGGAGATGGCTCCAGGAGCTGCAGCTGCATTGTCCTGCAGCCAGAGGTTCCTGTGCCAAGGGCTGGCAGTGATTCTGCCCCAGGCACTTCTCAGCACCTCCCCAGCCCTGCCTGATTGAAGCTCTCTGTGCCTCTGTGCTGTACCCGGGATGGCTGCAGGCAGTGCCCCAGCCCTGCTGGTCTGGCAGAAGAGCTGCTCATCAAGAGAAATGTGCTTTTGAAGCTCTTCTTGGTTACCAGGAGCTGACTCTGTTCCAGCCCAGCTCAGCAGCATAGACACAGCACAAGGACTTTAATGAGCCTATGGGGCTTTGTGCTCAGGCCCTGAACATCATTCCCTGAGAGGGAGCTGAAGAAACCTCTCCAGAAATCCAAGTCAGAATCCAACTCCAAAGTTTCTTGGACTTTTAATGGGTCCCAGAGAGGGACACAACTGAGAAAGTGTCCCCGGATCCCAGGCATAGCAGAGAACTGGAGGCAGTGATGACAGGTGGGGACAAAGGGAAGCCAAGTCTTGGTGTCCTGGGGCACAGCAGCACGGTCTGTGCCACCAAGGGCTGTGAGGAGACAGCTTGTCCTGAGGCCCTGGGGCCTCCTGGCACAGCCCCAGCCAGGCTGGGCACTGTCAGCCCCTTGTCCTGCCTTCAGCATCCCCTCCTAGCCCACATCCCATGGCCTCAAGGATTTGCTGGAAGGAGTCCCTGGGGAGCCTTGCTCAGTAATGGCCCTGGGGGCTCCTGAATGCTCACAGAGTTTTTCAAAGGGCTTTGGGTTCGGCTTTTGCCTTTGAGTCTCTGAGAGGTTTGTGCAATCATGGCCTCCAATTCTCTGCTGTAATGAGTCCCTGGAGAGGGTTTGTGTGTAACAACACTCAGTGGGGCTCATTAATGCTTCAAAGTACTTCAGTTATTTTAAGTTACTTGGTGTTTCCCTTTTGATACAGACTCTGTGAGAAGTTTGTGCAATCATGGCCATAATTATCTGCTTTAACGAGTCCCTTGAGAGCTTTGCACTGACATGTAGTGGGGCTCATTAATACTTTGAGATACTCAAGATTTTTAAGGTACTCTGGATTTTCCTTTCCACACTGAATCTCTGAGAAGTTTTTGTGCCATCCTGGCCTCCAATTCTCTCCTCCAAGGAGTCCACGAGGAGCCTGTCTAGGGGATGGACCTCAGTGGGACACATCCATGATTTGAGACACTTTGGGGTTTTCTTCTGACTTTGACTCCTGGAAAGGTTTGTGCAATCTCCTCTCAGGCCCTGAGGTTCCAGGGCTCAGCTCCAAATGCACTATGGGGCTCATTAGGATCAAGCAAGTCCTGACAAACCATGACTCTGCCTTGATTTCCCTCTGCTCTAGTGCAGTTCATCAGAAATATTTCTGTAGTGCTTTTGGTTCACCAGTTTAAGATTTCTTGGAGAATGCAGCAATTATTGTAGTGGGTCCAGTGTGGGCTAATTACCAGTGCACTCACTAGAATATACTTACTCATTTCCTCCTGTGTGATGAGATTAGGAGAATGGCAAAGCAGGCTCATAACTTTAAAGGGTATAAGGAAAAGTTCATTAATAGCAACTAAAAGTAAGAGTAATAAGAACAAAACTTTCAGAGCACTTCTCCTCTCCCCACAACCTTTTCTTTCTTACTGACAATAAAAGAGACAAACCTATAATTTTCAGTCAGTTTACCCCAACTAGAATATTCTTTCTTGAGTTCACTTAGGGAGAGGAGTCTCTCTTTCATGCTATGGATACTTCTCCAGAAGAAACACTTCTGTTGTGGCTCTCAATTTCCATGAAAAGCAACTGCCCAGAAAAATTTGCAATTGTGACATCCCTCCCAGTTGTTCAAAGCTCTTTTACAGTTGTGTTTGTGGGCCAAGTCAACTTATGGGGTATTAGTTTAATGATGAGTTATTTAAGACCAAAGGTTCTCCTCATCTATTTCTGAAATCATCTTCATCTCTGAGAACGGAGATCTTTTTCTTCTCCCTCTGAAAGCACAGGATCTCATCACTCTTCACTTTTTCAGTGTTCTAACTTCTCATGGGATCACAGCTACTTCAACATTTGCTTTAGCATGGAGGCCTTTGCTGAACAAGTCATTTCCTTGTACTTTTCAATGCGATACAGGGAAAAAGAGAGTCTGATGTGTCAGTTACATCCTTCTCCATAGCTTTACAAGAGGATTTCAGCCCCAAGATCAGGACATCTCCTCATCCCTCCCATCTGGGACTCAACTTCCTCTTCAATGACCTCAGTGTCTTCATGTTGCTCCTCTATGTGCCTGCACTTTGTTCTTTTCTCTCACTGGAGGGAGGATGGAAGCACTGAAAGAGTTCATATCTCACCCGGGGCCTGCAGATGGTTCCGTGACCCCGGCCAGGCTCAGTGCTTGCAGCCAGACCTGCTCCCTGTTCCCTTGGTTCCATGGGGCCCCACAGCGTCCCAATGGTCCCTTGCTTCCATGAGGACCTGAGGTGTCATAATGCCCCCTTGGTGACATGAGGCCCTGAAAGGTCACAATGGTCTCCATGGTTCCATCAGGCCCCACAGAGTCATAATGGTCTCTGGGTTCCATGAAGCCCCGCTGTGTTACAATGGCCCCTTGGTTCCATGGGCTCCAGTGGTGCCACAATTATCCCCTTGGTTCCACGAGGTCCCCACAGTGTCCCAGGGATCTCCATGGGAAGGAAGGAACCCAACCCCGGTGTTGCAGGGGCATCCACCAGAGGCCAAGGCCAGCCAGACTTGATGGTAGTGACAGATTTACCTGGGAGCAATCCTTGGATATGCAGAATTTTGGAGGTGGAATCCCAATTTCAGACATGGACACCTGGAGGAGAAGGACGGTTCTTTTACATAGGAAGGAAAGCAGGGAACACCGATATTTGAGGGGCAAATGAAAGGTGGCCATCAGAGGCCTAAGTCAGCCAGACCTCTCTGTTCTAGTTGCTTTTGTATGAAAGCAACCCTTGGATATAGGGAATTTGCGAGGTGGAATCCCAATTTTGGCCATTTCTTTGTAGATAAGAACGACAGTTCTTTTTCATAGGAAGGAAAGCACGGAGCCCAAGTGTTTCAAAGGCAGAAGAGGAAACAGGTGGCTCCTGTCCTGGCTCCCAAGCCAGCCAGGCCTGATTGTCATGGCAGCTTTTGTCATAGAGGAGTCCTTGGATATTTGGAATTTCAGAGGAGAAATCTCAATTTTGACTTTGGACTCCTTGAGAAGAAGGATGGTTCTTTTCCATGGGAAGGAAAGTATTGAGCCACAGTGTTTTGAGGCAGGTGAGGGACAGCTCCCAACGGCAAGGGCAGCTAGACCTGTCTGGCTTTCATTTGGGAGCAATCCTTGGATGTTTGGAGTTTTGGAGGTAGAATTCCAGGTTTGGCTATGGGCACCGGGTCAGGATGGATGGTTTTTACAAAAAAAAAAAAAAAAAAAAAAGCCAAGTCCAAGTGTTTTTGAAGAAGATGAGAGGTGGCCACCCTTAGGCCAACACAGCCACACCTGTCTGTCCTGGCACCTTTCATCTAGGGACTCTCCTTGGACATAGGGCATTTTGGAGGTGGAATCTACGTTTTGGCTATGGGTGCCTGGACAGGAAGACAAGTCCTTTTCATTACGAAGGAAAGCACAAAGCCCCAGTGTTTCAGAGGCAGATGACCGCCAGCCCTCAGAAAGCCAAGGCCAGCCAGACTTATCAGTCCTGGCAGCTTTTGTCTGGGAGCTATCCTTGGATGTTGGGAATTCTGGAGGCAGATTCTCAATTTTGGCCATGGGCAACTGGTCGAGATGGATGGTTTTTTCCCATAAGAAGGAAAAGCACATGATCCCAGTGTTTCAAAGGCAGATGAGAGGTGGCCCCTGGGTGGCCAAGGCATCCAGATCTGTCTCTCCTGGCAGATTTCATCTGGGAACAATCTTTGCATATAAGAAAATTTGGGGGAGGAATCCCAGTTTTGGCCATGAGGTCCTGGAGGGGAAGGACAGTTCTCTCCCATAGGAAGGAAAGCCCAGAGTCCCAGTGCTTCAGGGGCAGAGGAGAAGCAGCCTTGACATGCCAAGTTCAGCCAGACCTGTCCAGTAGCCCCCGGGAGGCCAAACCAGCCACACCTGTTCCCTGTGCCCTTGGTTCCATAGGGCCCCACCCCACAGTGTCACAATGGTCTCCTTGGTTCCATGAGGCCCTGGAGTGTCACATTGTTCTCCTTTCTTCTGTAGTGTCACAGTAGCCCCATGCTTCCCTGAGCCCTTGCAATGTCACCATGTCCCCTCGGCTCCCTGCGGCCCCACTGTGTCCCAATGGCTCCTTGGTTCTACCGGCCCCACAGCTTCATCCTTGACCCTTGGTTCCACAGGGGTCCTGAATTTCGTAATGGTCCCCCTGATTCTGTGAGGTACCACAGTATCACAATGGTCTCCCTGATTCCATGAGGTTCCATAGTGTCACCATGGTGTCCTTGGATGTGCATTGTTCCAATGGCCCCTTGGTTACATGAGTTCTGCACTCTCAGCAATGGTTTTTCTGTTCAAACAGGGCCTTGATGTGTCACAATGGCTCCTTGGTTCTGTGGTGTTCCATGGTGTCATGTACGGAAAATCACACTATGAAAAGCCAGTGTCCATAAAGGAGACAGTGGAGTCCTTCAACTTTAATGGAATAAAGGGAGAGAATCCACCAGGGCACATGCTCATGGAGTTTTCTCCTCAAAGTTTCAAGAGGGATCAGCCTCCTTTTATCAAAGCTCCTAGCCACATGTTGCCCCCTTCCTTTCCCCATTGGCTGAGGTACTCAGACGATACAGACTTTTTGAACCCCCTACCCCATATTCCCCTCTTGAACCAGTGATTTTAACCCAGAGTTCAGAAGTTCAGGCTTGCGCAGACCCTTTTCTGTTTCAGGAGGCTTCCTATGAAATGTCTTTTCACATAATTGAGGAGAGAAACTTCTGAGCTTTTTTTCCTTTTTAAGAAAACAAAGAATAGTTTTGTCACTCCGTCAACAAGAAGCACATTCCTATACCAAGCTGTCCGGCCTCTGTAATTAAAATGTTTCTTGAAGTTAGTAGAGACATTAAGACCCATTTCAAAGATGCTAACATCCCTACATTCACCCATTGAATAGTCTGTGAAGACATCTTGCCTCTCAGCCACAATGGACTCCTCAGTACACGGAGATCCACCATGTCACCGTGGACCCTTGGTTCCATGAGGTTCCGTAATGTCACCGTGGTCACTGTCAGAGGCTGGATGAGATCAATGTCCCGAGACACCTTGGGATGCTCGGAATGCCCGTGTAGGGCCAGGGCCTGGTCAGGCCTTGGTTTGTGGTGGAACAGAGCCCTGCCCCCAGCCCTGGCCTGGCAGAGCTGTCAGTCACATAGCAGGGGCAGTGTTAACCGAGCTCTGATTGGCTGATCTGTCAATCAATCACACCCCAGCAGCTGGTGCCTACCCTGGCTCTGAGTGGACAAACAACTGGCAGTCCCATCCCAGGGGCGGGCCCGTGAAGGCCAAGGGGGTTAAAAGCCGGAGCACAAGGCCAGCTTATGGTCTGGATCCTGCCTTCTCCTGGGGTTCCTCTGTTAGCAACGCTGGTACCCCAGCAGTTGGTGCCTATGTGTATGTCTTTCTATGGATCTGCTGTCTTTCTGTTGTTCTCTATTTCTTCTCCTTCTAATCCTGCTTACCTGGAACATTTTTGGTAACTTCACATGTTAAGGGTTAAAGGATTTTAGGTTAAATGTGTGGCAATCCAGAGCACAGGGAATATTTCTCTGTCTGCTCTGAGGGGTCCCGAACCCCAGAGAAACACTGTCTTTAACCTTCGCCATGGAGAGGACTTCCAAGACTTTGAGATAGATTAGAATTTACCAAAGTGTGAAATAGATAATGGAGAGTAGTGTAGTATGTCACTTGGATGAGAAATTTAGGTTTTGGGATTTTTAGTATATTGTAGATAGAAAGCAAGATGGAGGAATTAGGGTGTAGTCCCTGTCTTCTTTTTCATCTACTCCATGTTCTGCAGTGTTGGTGGCACAGGGTGATTGGTCAAGGAAAGCACAGTGCAGAGTTTATGTGGACAGTCAAGGGATGAGTTATTGGCAGATAAGTAGAAATAATGTACATTTTAAGAGTTAATTGAATGAGACAACATTAAAAGACCTTGAAACTGTGCATTTTAGGGCCATTTTGAGGTGTCTTTCCAGCGTGCTGAGCCTGGTGTGGACAGCAACGCAAAACTTTAGATAAGATGACAATAAACAAGAAGATGAAGACCAAAAACGTCCCGTGCATCTCCTTTTATCTGGCACAGAATTGCTACAGGAGAGTTTACCCCATCCAGGGAGTCCCCAAAAAGGCTCAACATAAAATAAACATCAATAACTGGTGCCCCAACAATGTTTGTAAAAAGTTGGTTCTTTTCCATGAAATTGTTTACTGAAGGGTGTTGTCTTAACTGGCCAATCATGTGAAATGTGTTGATTAAAGGACCAGTAATGTCTACCTGTAGCAAACCAAGGTATAAAATAAGAGGATTGAATAAATGGGTGGTTTTTGGCCCTTAGCCTTCTGATCTGAGTCCGTGTCATCTCTGACTCATCAGTGACATTTGGGGATCTCTGGGGATCTATTGGGGATCCTTTCTGCGCCTTGTTACCCAACAGGAGCTTCTCTAATGAACTTTGCCTGAAGGTCCCACTCTGCCCCTAACAGGAACCCCTGTGAGTGTCTGGGACATCCCGGCCCTTTGGCAGCCTGGGGACTCCTGGGATGTCACCGTGGAGCCCCTGTGAGTGCCTGTGACAGATCGGTGCCTTTGCAGCCCAAGGTCCCCTGGGATGTCACCATGGAATGGCTGTAACTGCCTCTGACCACAGGGCTCTTTACCATCTCCAGAAGCCCTGGCAGGTCTCCATGGAGCCCCTGTCTGTGCTTGTGACATTCCAGCTCTGGAACAGCCTGGAGACTCTTGGAAATCCCCATGGAACCCCTGTGAGGGCCTGTGACAAATCTGATCCTTAGCAGGCAACCATCAGGGGCCCCTGTTGCTATGGTCAGTTTCCATGGCAACCATCACCAGACCCTGTTGCTATGGTCAGTTTCCATGGCAACCATGACCAGCCCCTCTTGCTATGGTCAGTTTCCATGGCAGCTCCATGGAGACCCCATGCCAGAGGTGGTTGCCATGGACACCAGCTCAGGCCTGCAGCCAGAGCCCGTTGCCATGGCAACCATTGGCCGCCCCATCCCCAGGCTCACGGGATCGCAGAATCACAGAATGGGCTGAGCTGGGAGGGACCCATCAGGATCCTCCAGTCCAATTGCTGGCCCTGCACAGGACACCCCAACAATGCCAGCCTGGGCCTGGCAGCGCTGCCCAAACGCTGCTGCAGCTCAGAGAGCCCTGGAGCTGGGACCCTTCCCTGGGGAGCCTGGGCAGGGCCCCAGCAGCCTCTGGGCGAAAACCTTTTCCTGACATCCAACCTGAGCCTGCCCTGACTCAGCTGCAGCCGTTCCCTCCACTCCCGTCCCTGGGCACCAGAGGGAAGAGGTTCCCACAGCCCCAGCCAGGGACCCGCTCCCAAGGCTGTTGCCATGGCCACCAGGGCTGGGACCAGCTGGGATGCTCAGTTTCCACAGGCCAGGGTTCAGGAATGGGATTCCACAATTTCCTGCTCCTGCTAAAACTGCGCTTCCCTCACTGCCCTCCTGCCTCCAATGGAAAGCACGAAAGGCAAAGATCCCGGGCTGGGATAAGAACAATTTATTAGGAACAGCAACGAGACAAGGAAAAAATGGAACAGAAACAATATTGATAACAGAAGAGATAAGAAAAGCTATTTACAGGGAAAACTACAACATCAACAGCAGGCTCTTCCTGGCCATGTATTTCCCCCTGCCTGGAAAGGGCACTCCTCTCCTCAGGGAAAGGGACATACAGAGTCCCTTTCCTGCCCCGGCAATAACCTGAGGTTGGAGTGAATGTAATGACAGGGCCATGGCCAGACTCTCATGTTCTTCAATCCCACATCATGTCAAGGGCAGGGGCAGGACGACGGGCAGGTATCTTCCCAGCATGGATCACAGGGAAAATGGATCACAAGGGCTCTTCTCAGTGTGGGTTCTCCCATGGGTAATGAAGATAGAGCAGTGCATGAAGCTGTTCCTGCAGCTGGGGCATTTGCAGGGCCTCCCTTACTGGTGGCTCTGTTGGTGTCTTGTCAAGTGAGAGCTCTGGATGAAGCTCTTCCCACACTGGGGACACTCGAAGGGCCTCTCCCCAGTGTGGATGCGCTGGTGCCTGATGAGGGTGAAGTTGTGCTTGAGGCCTTTCCCACAGTCTGGACAGCAAAATGGCCTCTCATCCGTGTGAATCTGCTCATGCAGGAGGAGATGGGAGCTGGTGTGAAACCTCTTCCCACATGTGGCGCACTGGTAGGGCCTCTCCCCTGTGTGGATGCGCTGGTGCCTGATGAGGTGGGAGCTGTGGTTGAAGCCCTTCCCACAGTCAGGACAGCAGAAGGGCCTCTCCTCCGAGTGAATCTGTGGGTGCTGGAGGAGCCTGGAGCTGGTGTGAAACCTCTTCTGACACTGGGGACACCCACAGGGCCTCTCCCCAGTGTGGATGCCTTGGTGGGTCACGAGGGTGGATCTGTAGCTGAAGCCCTTCCCACATTCCCCAGACTCGTAGGCCCATTCCCCGGTGTGGATCATGTGGTGGCTGACCAGGTGCTTGCTCTGTTTGAAGCTCTTCCCACACTGCAAGCACTTGTGGGGCTTCTCCCCATCACGAAGCTGCTCATGAACCACCATCTCTGAGCTCTGCCTAAAGCTCCCCAGATGTGAGAAGGTCGGAGGGCCCCCCCATCCCCGAGCACCCTCAGCGGTGAGAGGGACACAGAGCCCCTGGTCCCCAGCCCTGCACAGGCATTCCCTGAGGCCAGAGGGATGGAGACCCCCCGAGCATCCCTCAGGACACGAGGACAGAGACCCCCAAGCATCCCCTGGGGTGAGAATGATGGAGACCCCCAGGGGAATGGCCTGGGGAGAGAGGGACAGGGACACCCCCTGGGGAATGGCCTGGGGTGACACGGACAGGGACAGCCCCTGGGGAATGGCCTGGGGTGACAGGGAAAGGGACACTCCCTGGGGAATGGCCTGGGGTGACAGGGACAGGGACCCTCCCCAGCCCCACCCAAGCAACCCCCAGGGTGAGAGGCACAGAGCATTCCCTGGGCACTGGACAAAATAAACTTTGCAGAAAACAAACTTAACTCTGCATAAAATACTTTGATGAATATTTGCTTTTCCCACAAGTCACATGATGAAAATGCAAACCAATCCCAAAATTTTATAAACTGACAATAGAAGCTATTTTGTGGCAAATCCAAATTCCATTGGTCCTGCACAGCTCCAGCTCAGCTGCTGGCACATTCTGATAAAAGAAAAGTGGAAATTAGGCCCAATACGGAATATGAAAAGGAAGGGGAAGCTCTGTGTAGCTGTCACAAAGGTGACAGGGACAAAGAGAAAAATTATTCTAACATTTGGCAAAGTCGCCCAGCCTGTGAAAAAGCCTGTGACAGGGACAGAGACCTCCCCTGGAGGGGGCCAAGTGTGACATTTTCCCCTGTGTGTGTGGCCTTCCCAGGGTGGGGGTTTTACACCTGAGCCACTTTTGGGTAAGAGGGGTGGTGTTCAGCCACCCAAGCAGGGATTACCCCACTGTTTCAGGCTGCAATGTAAGATGTAACCAAATGCATGTTTTCAATCACCATCTTCATCAACTGGTATAAAAAGGCAGGGTAGTGTTCTTTATCTCTTCCATGACTCACCCCTGATAACGCTCTCCAGGGGAGATATCTTCTGTGAATGGGCCATTGAGTGTCACTGCAGGACTGATAAAATTCCATCATCCTATTGTGATATGCTCTGCCCAGAGGGAGGAACCAAGCATTCCTACCTGGATATAAGCTGAGGCTTGAAGCACCAGCAGCACCTTGCCTACTGGATTCCCAGAGGACAAGAGCTCCATTACCACCACTGGACCTTCAGAGGAAGACCAGACTCTTCTACAGGATCGCTGCTCTAACAGAACCACGTTCATCACTCCAACAGGACTGCAGCCACCACTTAATGGGACTGCTTCCACCACCCTGCCCAGCAGGGTGTCAGGTTATATCGTGACTCTGTCAGTTTAAGGCAGTGTTTCTGTATCATTGCCTTGATCCTTATTTTTTTATTGAATTGGAATTCTGGCTTAGACTCTCCCCAGGTTTGCCTTCAAACTAGTAGAAAGGTCATTGTGCTCATCCCTTGTTTTCCTCCCAAAACAGAATATCCCATTCCTAAAACTTTACCAGATGGAGGGTAAAGTTCCTTGAGGGAGAACTTCCTTGAGGGAGACACCTCAAGGAAGAGGAAGATGCCCCGGGACACCCAGGCATGTGAGGAGGAAGTCAGTGCCCCTTTCCTCCTCTGTCCTGCTTCATCTCCCAGCCCAGAAAATCCCCTCGCTGCAGGACAACCCTGCTGCTAACACCGTCCTGCTGGGGATGCACTGGGGGAATCTCCTTCCCCTTCCCTCTGGTATGGAGGCAAATCCCATCCTCTCTTTCTCCTTCCTACCCCAGAGGAGGAGCTGAGAATGGAGACCGTGGAAGAAAAATCTCCATGGCAGAATCTCATGGGAAAGGCCATTTTGAGGGATTCCACAGTGCAGGAATCCAATGGGGAGGAAAATCCCCAGAGATCCCACAGGAGGAGGGGCTGCAAACCCAGCCCAGTGTGCTCTGAGGAGAAAAGACCAACCCTGTGCCAGGAAAGTGGGCTGAGCTTCAGCCAGAGCTCAGAGCTGGTTGTCAATGGGCAGCTTCACTATAGGGAGAAGACCCACAAGTGCTTGGAGTGTGGGAAGAGCTTCAGGCACAGCAGGACCCTGATCCGCCACCAGATGATCCACAGTGGGGAATGGGCCCAAGAGTGTGGGGAGTGTGGGAAGTGCTTCAGCCACTGGTCCCAATTCACCTGTGCATCCACACTGGGGAGAGGCCCTATGAGTGTCCCCAGTGTGGGAAGAGCTTCACCAGCAGCTCTCACTTGACCAAAAACCAGCAGAATCACCAGTAAGGGAAGCCTTGCAAATGCCCCAACTGCAGGAAGAGCTTCGTGCACCACTCCAGCTTCATCCCCCATGGGAAGACCCACGTTGGTCAGAGCCCTGGTGATCCACATTCCCTGTGATCCATGTTGGGAAGACACTGTGCTGGTTATCCTTTTATTTTGGCCCTCATTTTCTTTGGATTCATCTTCATCCCTTTAAAACAGAGAAAATTGGGGTAAAAATCAATAAATTAATCAAAGGCATATAAAGCCTCACTTTTTACTTGTGTTTCAGGGGAATCTGGGATTCAGGGAGATAATTGGGAGAATTTGGGGGTTTTGAGGGTATTTGGTGTACTTGTCTCCCTTTCTTGGCACTGAAAGGGACAAGAGGGTTCAATTTGTCACCTTAATGCCACTGAAAACTACACAATCCCACCCCAAAATTCCTCAATTCCACAACTCTTTGGTGTGGAATGGGGTTGGAAGGGGATTGAGCAAAGTGGGCTTCAAATCAGGAGGGTTGAGATGGGCATTAAGTGGGGCAGGATGGGTGGAATGGGGCTCGGGAGGTGGAAAATGGGGGCAATATGGCTTGGGAAGGGGGTGTTGATGTCCAGGAAGGGTTGGGATGGGTTGAGGTTGGGATTGGGGAGGTGGGATGGGGTCTGGAATGCGGCAGCCAAGGTTTGGGGATGATGAAGGGAGGGGGAGCCTATTACTGAGTGAATTTTTTAATAATCCACATTTCTGAAGAGATTTTGAGGTATCTCATGTTTCTGAGGCTGTTTTCGGGCACTCCCCAGCTCTTGGGGGTTTCCTGGGAATGGCACCACGGAGCCCCATTGCCAGGGGTGGTTGCCTTGGGCATGAGCTCAGAGCCGTATCCAGAGTCCATTGCCTCAGTGCTGGAGAGCAGAGAAATGATGAATGGCCCCAGACATCTCCAGTCTGTGTTTGGGGGCAGGAAGAGTTCTGCAAAGATGGGGTGGTCACTGCCCCACCCCAGCCATTGCAGCCTCTGGCCCAGCCCCAAAGGGGCTGCCCCTGGTACCCCAAAAACCCCATCTGAGAGAGGGACCAGAGCAGGTCAGGCTGTGACACAGGTGTGACACTGACACGTCCCATGGCCCCGGAGCTCACAGCAACTGGGACCCAAGACTGACTGTGGATCTCTCTCTCCCTCTCTCTCTTCTCCTGACTTCCTCTTCTCAAAATCTGCATAACTTGAAGTTGGACAGGTTAGAGTTTGCGAAGTCAGTGCTTTGTCAAGTGATTTACTGTAATTCAATGCTGTTTAAAATTTCCCAAGTACCTCATTCTCTGAAGTTTGCAACTAAAAGTTTGTTCATCACCCTCCTGAGCAGTTTGTTGTTTTCTCCCCTTGTCCATGTGTCCTGCAGGCTGTGCCCCCTGGGCGTGCTGCTCCTCTGCCCTGGCCGGCTGCACTCGCCCATCTCACTGTGCCCCAGCATTTCTCAGCCCTCCCTGGGCTCCCTGCACCCAGCGCTGCTGGCTCCTGGCACACAGAGCCAGGGCAGGAGCCCACTCTGCCAAGGGGCTCTGGGCAGGGCAGAGGCTGCGATGGCTTCTGAGCTCAGCAGCTGCTCCTGGCATGGTTCCATGGAGACCAAGCACAGCAACGCTGCTGAGCATTGTCCCTGCTGAGGGTCACACACTGCCGGGGCACATTCCCTGCCTGCAGGATTGCTGAGCATTGTCCCTGCTGAGGGTCACACACTGCCGGGGCACATTCCCTGCCTGCAGGAATCGTGCCCAACCCAAGCACTGCACTGATGGCTCCAGCATTGCTTTCCAACAAAAACAGGGGAAGGCAAACTGTGTGCAGCTCATGGTAGTTTAGAGTGTCTAAAACTCGCTAAGTCACCCATCTTAGAGGTGAGATGCATTTGGAACTCATGGCATGGAGAAGTAGTGCAAGATGGAAAAGGGGAGCATAGAAATAAATAGAGAAAAACATTTCAGATTTCTTTCCATTTTCATTTCACTTCTGGAAAGCTGGTTCAGTTTTCCAGGAATCTTCTCCACAATACGGTCTGCCCTTTCCAAGAACCTTTCCTGGAGAATGAGGTCAAGCTCCTGTCACAAGATGTGCCACCAACTGCAGCTTCTCTTGGCTTTCCACAATGTGCCTGCAGCAGGACTCTTGCAGCAAAGCAGGACAAAGGTTTGGAGAACTGGACAACTTGTCCTTTCTTTTTCTGGTGGACTGGGGAGTTGTGCCATTGGTGAGGTTTTCATTGTGACTGTTCCAACCTTGGAAAACAGGAGGTGGTACCAGGACTCGTTGGGGAATGCAACCCTGACTGAATTCAGAGAATTTCCAGAAGTTGCAGCCAGAAATAGAGAGTTGTGTGATAATCATTCATGCTTTTCCATAGGCACCTGGAAAGTGATCTAGAACATGAAAATTGGTTGTCAGAGGCAGTTTCTTTCTGTTTTCAGTTTAGATGATTCTACATCTCTTGTGCTGGTATAAATCAAGAGCATGAAAACAATCAGTTCATGATAAGCAGCAGAACAAGCTGCATCTCCCAGAGTAGAAGACTGAAAGAATCTGGAAAGGAGAAATGCAGGGAATGACTTGGTGAACTTTGTCTGTAGGAAGGGTAATTTTTTCTAAGAATTTCTAATCCATTTCTTCTTCTTTTCTCCATCTTAATATGGCCATTTCCATGCCAGATTCCTCATGAAATGAGAAGCCTGAGCTTGCAGAAGTGCATGAAAGATGGCCTGTTCCTCTGCAGGGACAGTCAGGGTGGAACAGGAAGCAGTTTTGAAATAATTGTGATATAGATGAGTAATGTGATGGTTGAGTCTCACAATTAAAAGGCACATATTATGGATATCCTAAGACAAGTTTCATAGTTTTACTCCCCCCTTGTTTTGTTGTTTCCTGGTAGTTGGGGTATTTGGGAGGGTTGGCTTGTTACTATGGCAACACCAGACCCCGAATCAAGATGTAAGGAAATGACTTCTACCACTGCACAGTGAAGAAAGATTTGATTAGCAAGCTTTTGAGAGGGGCTAAAGGGTTAAAAGGTGAAACATCCATTGTGTGGACCAGCACATGGTTGAAAAAAATCCTTTGCTCCCTGTGCCGTAGTATTTTCTGTGTTCAGTCTTCTGTTGTACTTTTTGATAAGGTTTTAATAATCCTTTTAAATTTTTGGAAGTGAGCATCATTTCTCACAAATGGGGACTCGTCTGGGAAATACACCTGGTGTCCTTAGGAGTTTTCAAAAGGGGCACCCCCTACCACAGATTTGGCAGAGTCCATCGGACTCTCCCAGTTCCACCAATGGTTGCAGGTTGGAAGCCCAAAGACACCAGGAGACTGGATAAAGAAAAGAGGGGAAGCGGGTGAGCACCACTCATGTAACTATTTTTGGCCAGATTGTGACTCTGTAATTCCAGTGTCTGAAAGTGAGCTTCACATTAGTAATATACTGGATCCATCCTGGTCCCTTGAAGTGTCAGGATATTGGACGGTAGAGAGGAAAAAGGAACAGTGGAACACATGGCGGGGGAGGAGAGCATGGATCCCATAGACAAGGACCCCATGGCCGGTGGGACATGTAGGATTGAAGGGTTTGTGGGGACTTGGGAGCTGGGTTCACCCATCAGGGAAACCCTGTTTGTGCCAGGACGGGGACCCAGGGTGGGATTCCCATCCAGCACACACCAAGGGAGCCAGTGAGCTCCACATGTCACGGTGGCTCATGCATCGCTCAGAGCGGGTCAGCCTCTGGGGTGCAGCCAGCACTGTAATTAACAGGGCCAACCGGAGCTGGGCTGGAGTGAGGTGGCCACCGAGGGGTTTACTGCAGGGGGTCACCCAGGAGCCGGTGCAGCAGTTTGTGTGCTGCCGAGCCAAGGGGGTTGGGGCAGTCCGGCGACCAAGCCAAGTCATGTCAGGGTGGAGCTGCCAAACTGAGGGAGTCAGGCTGGGCTGGTTGCTGAGCTGAACAAAATCGGGGCAGGCTGAGCTGCTGAGGCTGAGCCGAGTCAGGCCAGGGGCAGGACTGCAGCCGCCTAGCCAAACTGGGGCGGGCTGAGCCTCCGAGTTGAATTGGGGTGGGCAAAGCCACTGAAGCCGAACCAAGTTGGGTCAGAAGAGGGATGGAAGCTGCTGAGTCGAATCGGGGCCTGCAGAGCTGCCAAAGCTGAGCCAGGTTGGGCCAGGGGTGGGACTGCAGCTGCCGAGGATAATTGGGCCAGGGGCAGGCCACAGCCAAGCTGAGCCAGGCGGGAGAGGGAGCAGAGTGCGACCGTGGGACCAGAGCATTGAACCAAGGAGGAGAGGAAGGGCAGGGACCAATCCGGTGATACAGAAGCCCTTAGATCGTGAGGTTTTTTATTTTTACTTTTCAAAAGAGAAGTACAGTTTTTTGGTTTTTTTTCTCTCTCTTCCCTTTCCTTCTCTTTCCTTGTTTCTTTTTTTCCCACTCCCCCTTTCCTTTTCCCTTCTGAGAGAGCCAGGCTCTGTCCGGAGGGCCTGTGGTTGGAAAGGTGGGCTCTGTCAGAGGAGGGCCTGTGATCGGCTGGTCAGGATGGGACTGTGGGCAAATAGGGAATCCCCAAGGGGAGGAGTAGAAATTGAAGAGGTACCAATAGTTATACCCCTAGATGGCCCACTGGGAAGGAAACTAGCCCGGTGGAAATATGACTCAAATATCAGAGATAAGGATGAGCTCAAAATGATTCACTAGTGCATGGTAAAATGGACCAGAAGGGAAATTAGGAGCAATCATGTATACTGGCCGAGGTATGGGTCAGATGAAGGATGGATGTGTCAGGCATTAAAAATCCATGTAAGAGCTAAGAAAAGATTCAATCAGGAAGAGAGTGACTACGCTGCCTGCTGTGGGAGGGAGAGTTCACCCTCAAAGGTGAACATGTTTAAGGTATCAGAAAATAAAGAATGAGACCCATTAGAACACTTACCCCCTCCACCTCCAATAGCCCCAGATGCACTTCCCCTACCCTCTGATGGGCCTAGTCAAAACACCACAAACAGGGTGGCACAATGAGAGGAAAGCAGATCAGTGTATGGGAGCCAAGTAGTGGGATTGTATCCTCTGAGGGAAGTACCACTGTGTGAGGTGCAGGGAGTCATTACATTTGTAACCGTGCCTCTCAGTTCTTCTGATGTGAGAATGTTCAAGAAAGAATTGAAGGGATTACTAGACGACCTCATTGGATTAGTAGAACAGTTAGACCAGTTTTCTGGGGCCCAATATTTATACATGGGAAGAGATGCAATCAATAATGACCATTCACACCAGAAGAAAGACAGATGATCCATGCAGCTGAGATATGGATATGGGTGCATGTGCAAGCACCTCCTGGGGATCTGAAAATGCCCATAGTGCACCCCACCAGCGACCACAACAGCACTGGGGGAAGGCAAGACATGGAGGAATGCAGAACATTGATTACAAAAGACATCAAAGAGGCGGCTCCATGTAATCAAAATGCCCATAAGGCTTTCGATGAGCAGAAAAAGAGGGAAGAAATCCCAACAGAGTGGTTAGAAAGGTTGAGGAAAAAAATGAGGCAATATTCAGGAGTTGACCCTGACACGGTGGCTGGACAGATTTTACTAAAGATAAATTTTGTCACACATGCCTGGCCAGATATATGGAGAAAGTTAGAAAAGCTCGATGGTTGGCAAGAAAGGAGATTAGAGGATCTTTTAAGAGAAGCACAGAAGGAGTATATAAAGAGGGACTAAGAGAAGGCCAAGGCAAAAGCCAAGGTAACGGTAACTACCATTAGGGAAGGAAACCAGAGCATAAAGAACTACCCAGGTAAGGGAGGGGGATTCCAAGTGCGGGAAGATAGATGGAGGGGGGATACAGCTCCTTGGGACTGGGCACAAAAAAGAGAATTTGGGAAATAAGGGAACCCAGGACCAGTTTGATTTTACTGTAAAGAGAGAGGGCATATCAGAAAGAATTTTCCCCAGAGGGAAAAGGAGCCGAGGATCTACGAGACTGAGCAAAAAAGAGAAGCGGAAGATTAGGGGTGGCAGGGGCTCTACCTCCTGGGGACAGGATACCATCAGGAGCCCTTGATAACTTCAAAAATAGATCCCAGGAGGAAGCATTTGAATTCTTAGTAGACACAGGGGCTGAAAGAACTTGTGTTTGTAGAATCCCAAAGGGGTGCAAAAAAGGTCAAGATACTGTGCAAGTAGTAGGTGCTAAAGGGGAAGGGTTCAAAGCCTCAGTTATAAAGCAAATAAAGTTTGAAGGAACAAACAAAATAGGAATTGGGGATATTCTGTTAATTCCAGAAGCAGGGTGAAATTTATCAGGACGGGATTTACAGGTGCAGTTTGACATTGGAGTGCTTCCAGAGGAAGGGAAAATGGTAGTTAGGCTTCTCCAATTAAGGGAAGAAGATGAGGACAAAATTCATGAGATGAATTCTGGGCAAAACCAAAAGAACGAGGTAAATTGAACATGAAACCTATAGTAATAGAATAGTTAATGAGAACCATCCAGTTCGGGTACGACAATATCCACTCTCCCTGGAAGGGAGATGAGCGCTGCAGCCACTGATCCAGGACTTAGTTGAGGACAGGACCTTAGAACCATGTATGTCCCCCCATAATACACCCATATTACCAGTAAAGTAGTCAGATGGGACTTACAGGCTTGTTCAAGATTTGAGAGAAGTGAACAAAAGAACAGTGAATCGGTACCCACTAGTGCCTAACCTCTCTACTGTACTGAGTAACATCCCAGTGGTTTAGTGTGATAGACCTAAAAGATGCTTTTTGGGTGTGCTCACCGGCAGAGGAAAGTGGGATATATTTACCTTTGAATGGAAGGACCCCAATTCTGGGAGGAAGCAACAGGTTTGGTGGACAAGTTTACCCCAAGGGGTTTCTGAATTCCCAAACCTCTTCAGTCAAGCCTTGAGAGAAGAACTACAACTCTTTTCCATTAAACCTGAGTTAAAGCTCATCCAATATGTAAATTATTTGCTTTTCTCGGGACAGGAAGAAAAAAAAATTTGGGAATCCACTATAGTATTGTTAAATTTTCTGGGGGATCAAGGACTTTGGGTATCAAAAGGGAAACTACAATTTGTAGAGTAGGAAGTAAAATTCCTAGGACATGTGATTTGTCAAGGGAGCGGGCAGCTGAACCCTGAGAGAATTATGGGGATAGTCTCACTGCCATGACCAAAAACTAAGAGGGAAGTCAGAAGGTTTTTAGGCCTGTTGGGATATTGTAGGCTATGGATTGAAGGCTACATGCAGGCCATCTGGTTCTTGTATGAAAAGTTAGTTGAAGAAGAGATTAGGTGGGGAAAAGGTGATGAACAAAAGTTTGAAGCTTTAAAGCAAAAATTAGTCAGTGCACAAGCACGGAGTCTTCCTGCCTCAGACAAACCCTTATATTGTTTTTGGCTATAGAAAAAGGGGTAGCACATGGAATATTAGCCCAGGACTGGGGAGGATCCAGGAAACCAGTGGCCTATTTATCAGAATTACTAGACCCTGTCAGCCGGGGGTGGCCGAGCTGCCTTCAGGCTGTGGCAGTGACTACCCTACTCATAGCAGAAAGCAAAAAATTACACTTTTGGGGGAAAATTGAAGATATATATCCCAAACTCAGTAAGGAGTATCCTGAGCCAAAAGGCTGAGAAATCGCTCACTGGTTCCCGAGTGCTAAAGTATGAAGACACCTTAATACAAAATGGTTTAGAGGTAATTGTGAGTAACCAACTCAACCCTGCCCAGTTTCTGGATGGAGAAACAGATGAGAAACTAATACATAATTGCCTGGAGGTTATAAATCATCAAACTAGAGTAGAAGAGAACCTAACAGATCAACCACTCCAAGGTGGAAAATGATTGTACCTCGATGGATCTTCATGGGTAATAAAGGGGCACAGGGTATCGGGATACGCTATAGTGCATGAAAGATTAGTGGCCATAGAAAAGAGAAAGTTACCTTCCAACTGGTCAGCCCAAGCGTGTGAGCTTTATGCCCTGAAGTGAGCTCTGGAAAAATTAGCACAGAAAAGGGGAATAATAGATACAGACTGAAAATACGCTTTTGGAATAGTGCATACCTTTGGAAAATTTTGAGAAGAGAGGGGGTTATTAAAATCAAGGGGAAAGGAACTGATTCACAAAAAACTTATTTTAGAAGAGTTAGAAACCTTACAATTACCAGAGAAAGTAGGGGTGATATATGTTAAAGGACATCAAAAAGGAGAGCAAGGGAACAATTTAGCCAATTTAGAAGCTAAAAATGCAACTGAATCAAAGACAGAATAACTAATAATAGTATTAACAACCATGAGAGAAATGCAAAAAGTCCCCATATTCAGTGGGACAGAAGAGAAAGAACTCCTTAAAATAGGAGCCAAGAAAGATAACAAAAGGAAGTGGAGATTAGCAGATGGGAGGCAAATGTTGAATAAACCCCTTGCCAGGAAAATGCTAGAAGGCATACATGGAACAACACATTGGGGTACACAAGTGCTAAGTGACCAGTTTCTAAGGGATTGGGGCTGCATCGGAATTTTCAGAATACCTAAGCAAGTAACTGAACAGTGTGTGATGTGTCAACAAGTGAATAAGAAAATCGTGAGGAAAACACCCAGAGGAGGGCGAGAACTAGCTTTAAGGCCCTTTCAAAACATCCAAGTAGACTTTACTGAGCTTCCCCAGGTACAACAGTGGAAGTTTTTGCAAGTGATAGTGGATCACATGACTCACTGGGTAGAGGTGGCACCCACTGTGAAAGCCAATGCCAATGTTGTGAGTAAACACTTCTAGAATCAATCATTCCCTGATATGGGATGGCAAACAGGATTGATTCAGAATGGGGAACTCATTTCACATCGAAGCCATTACAGAAAGTTGTTCAGGCCCTGGGAGTGAATGGGAATTACACACTCCATGGCATCCACAGAGTTCTGGTCAGGTTGAGAGAATGAATCAAACTCTTAAAAGAGCTCTAGTTAAGCTAATGATTGAAACCCAAATGTCATGGATAAAATGTCTCCCTCTGGTCTTATCAAGAATTAGAAGCCAACCCCAGTCAGATCTGGGTGTCTCACCCTATGAAATGATGTTTGGGTTACCCTTCCTGACCTCACCTCAGAAGGTTGCCACCTATGAGGAAGGGGAACCTATGCCAAGAAATAAGTGATATCTACAGCACAAACCTTAGAAGGACTAAGACATAAAAGGGCAATTCCTCAAACTACCACCCTGGATTTCAGAATCCATAATATTAATCCTGGGAATTGGGTGATGATTAAGTCATGGAGAGATCAGCCTCTAACGCCTCAGTGGGAAGGTCCCTTTCAGGTACTGCTCACCAACAAATTGGCCGTGAGAACTGCAGAGTGGGGATGGACTCATGGCAACAGAGTCAAAGGCCCAGTAAAAGAACCCAAAGAATGGACTGTAACAACCAGGCTGGGTGAAACAAGATTGACTTTCAAGCAGAGACTGAAAGACAACCAGAAAAACACCAAGATGCCCAAAAAGTAGAGTCAAGATTTCACCAACCAGCTTGAGAACTGTCTTCCTGTTTTAATGGGTGGGAATTACCAGCATCTGTTGAGGGGAAGTACACAAGGGACTGTAAAATGTAATGGGAAAGCTTCTTTAAGAAAATAAGACAAAGGAAGGAGGGCAAGACCAGGTTAGCCCCTTTGTTTGCTACCAAGAAGGCTCCATAGCACTGCTGTGGGTAGCAACCCCGTAGGCATGGTAAGGTGGGGACAAAAGGCCATACCAGACCTCTATCATTCCTCAGTTGTCTTTTAATTCAACAGAGACTGGAGAGCAGGACCAAGTTGGCCTCTGTACTCACCCCTAAGATACACCAACTATGGGTAGCAGCCACATAGGAACAATAGATGGGAGTCAATGACATACTGGACTTCTGGGATGCCCTTTTGTGCATTCCAAACACATGTGTCTAAGGAAAACCTGAGATTATTTTCTCCTGTTCCCACTGTCCTTGCTGACATCAACAGTGGCTGGTATGACTCATTCAAGAGAGAGAGAAAATTTTTTACCTAATTTTTCGAGTAAAATGACTAGAGAAAGAGAAAAGGGGGGTTTGTTACAGATGAGTAATTCTATGGTTGACCCTCACAATTAAGGGGTGAATATTAAACATGTTAAAAGACATTTTGTAGATGTATACTTATCCTTCCCCTCCCCCTTGCATT
Organism: Melospiza melodia melodia; assembly: GCF_035770615.1. NCBI lineage: Eukaryota > Metazoa > Chordata > Aves > Passeriformes > Passerellidae > Melospiza > Melospiza melodia. Next base: position 6,825,851 of record NW_026948497.1, on the reverse strand, counting down.
GTTATCACAGGATGGCCTCAGTAGTCAGGGCATTTGGGAGGGTTGGCTTGTTACTATGGCAGCACCTGACCTCAAATCAAGGTGTAAGACTGTGATCTCCACCACTAAACAGTGAAGAAGGAGTCGATTGACAAGACTTTGGGAGGGGCTGGAGGTATAAAAGACAGAACATCCATTTTGTAGATGAGCACATGTTGACTGAATTATTTGCTCCTGATGTGGTATACTTTTTTCAGTCTTCTGTTGTATTTAGATAAGGTCTTAATAAAACATTTATATTTTTGAAAGTGAAAATTGTTTCTCACATGGGGTTGGGGAATGTGAGGCAGGGTTGTCCACACTGGGTCAGGTCTCAAGGTAAAACTTCTCTGACCTGGCCAGACCTCCTTAGGAGAGACCCTGGATCAATATCAATCACAGAATGCTGCAATCAGCTCTTGTATAATAGGAATAACAATAAAAGACACCCTTTAAGATAGAAATACATATTTCTTAGAAGCTCTTTGAAATATTTCTCCATAACTTTAAAAGTAAAACTTCCTGATGAACTGCATGAGAGCAGAGGGAAATTGTGGCAGAGCCATGGTTTGTCAGGACTTCCTTGATCCTAATGAGCCCCGTGGTGCATTTGGAGCCGAGCACTCGAACCTCAGGGCCTGAGAGAAGATTGCACAAACCTTTCCAGGAGTCGAAGTCAGAGGAAACACCCAAAGTGTCTCGAGGCATGGATAGGTCTCACTGAGGTCCATCCCCAACACAGGCTCCTCGTGGACTCCTTGGAGAAGAGAATTGGAGGCCAGGATGGCACAAAAACTTCTCAGAGACTCAGTGTGGAAAGGAAAATCCAGAGTACCTTAAAAACCTTGAGTACCTCAAAGCATTAGTGAGCCCGACTGAGTGTCAGTACAAAGCTCTCAAGGGACTCATTAAAGCAGATAATTAAGGCCAACATTGCACAAATTGATCATAGAGTTTATATGAAAAGGAAAACAACAAATACCTTTAAATAACTGAAGCACCTTGAAGCATTAATAACCCCATGGACTCTCATTAATGCTAAAGCCTCTCCAGGGACTAATTAAAGCAGGTAATTGGAGGCCGTGACTGCACAATCTATCTCACAGAGTCTGTATCAAATGGCAAACACCAAGTACCTTAAAATAACTGAAGTACCCTGAAGTGTTAATGAGTCCCACTGAATGCTGCAAAAGACAAAGCCTCTCCAGGGACTAATTACAGCATATAATTGGAGGCCATGATTGCACAGGCCTCTCAGAGACTCCAAGCCAAAAGCAAATGCCAAAGTCCTTTGAAAAACCTGCACCCCCTGGGAGCATTAGGGAGCCCCCCAGGGCCATCCCTGAGCAAGGCTCCCCAGGGACTCCTTCCAGCAGATCCTTGAGGCCACTGGGATGTGGGCTAGGGGAGGATGCTGAGGGCAGGACAAGGGGCTGACAGTGCCCAGCCTGGCTGGGGCTGGGCCAGGAGGCCCCAGGGTCTCAGGACAAGGTGTCTCCTCACAGCCCTTGGTGGCACAGACCCTGCTGTGCCCCAGGGCACCAAGACTTGGCTTCTCCTTGTCCCCACCTGTCATCACTGTCTCTAGTTCTCTGCTCTGCCTGGGGCCTGGGGACACTTTCTCCGTCGTGTCCCTCAGTGGGACCCATTAAAAGTCCAAGAAACTTTGGAGTTGGATTCTGCCTTGGAGTTCTGGAGAGGTTTCTTCAGCTCCCTCTCAGGGACTGATGTTCAGGGCCTGAGCACAAAGCCCCAAAGGCTCAATAAAGTCCTTGTGTTGTGTCAGTGCCAAAGAGCTGGGCTGGGCTCCTGGCACAGAGTCAGCTCCTGGTAACCAAGAAGAGTTTCAAAAGCACATTTCTCTTGATGAGCAGCTCTTCTCCAGCCCAGCAGGGCTGGGGCACTGCCTGCAGCCACCCCAGGCACAGCACAGAGGCACAGAGAGCTTCAATCAGTCAGGGCTGGGGAGGTGCTGAGAAGTGCCTGGGACAGAATCACTGCCAGCCCTTGGCACAGGAACCTCTGGCTGCAGGACAATGCAGCTGCAGCTCCTGGAGCCATCTCCCAAAGCTGGAACATCCCAATGCCTAAAGACCCTGTGAGTACATTCTCTGATTGTCTCTTGTGCAGAGCAGCCAGGGGTCCCCAGGGCTGTCGTGCAGAGCAGGGTCCTGCAGCCCAGGGCGCTGTGCTGGGGCAGGGACTCTGCTGCCTGCCAGGGACAGCTCTCAGCAGCCCTGGCAGCTGCTCCCAGCACTGGGGGACAAGATCTGGGTAGGAGGAGACAGCTGGTAAGGCTTGGAAATGTTCTCCTTGTGTGGTGAGGATGCTGCATTGTTCAAGACTGCTCCCAGCATGGCATTTAACTGAATGATATTTCCAAGTAGATTATACAGGGAGCAGAGCAAGGCAGGGGTTGCATAAAGGGGAAAACCTGCTTTTTGAATCTACTGCTCTGGGTTGCCTGGGTGGGAAACTGCCCACAGATATTCATCTCACTGTTAAGGCTGAGAAAAATAAACAAAAAAATTCTCTTAGATGCGAATAAACTGGGCTGTTACAGAGATCAGCAGAGGCCCCCTCACAGGCAGCATCAGTGTTCCTTTTCCAGCATCCTCAGGGTTGATATTATGTTGCCATCAGAGCCTGCAGAGCCAGAGCTGCCCCTAGGCAATGCTGGAGCTGGGAGGGGTCTGCAGGGCAGAGATGAGCCCCCAGGGCTAGGCTGGGCTCTGGCAGCACTGGCAGGTCCCAGCCCTGGGCACAGGGAAGCAGCTGCTGGCAGGGACAGCTCCAGGCAGCAGAGCCCTGGGCAGGCAGTGGGAGAAAAGTGCCCTCAAGCTGTGCTGGACTATTTGAAATTCTCCGCAAACATAACTTTTGCGTTATTACTTTTTAAAGAGTCCCATTTCCTGAGGCACAGCAAATGCCCAATAGCAGCTCCATCAGGCACTTCCTCCTGCTGGCATTGGCAGACACGCGGCAGCTGCAGCTCCTGCACTTCTGCCTCTTGCTCGGCATCTCCCTGGCTGCCCTCCTGGGCAACGGCCTCATCATCAGCGCCGTAGCCTGCGGCCACCACCTGCACATACCCATGCTCTTCTTCCTGCTCAACCTGGCCCTCAGCGACCTGGGCTGCATCTGCACCACTGTCCCCAAAGCCATGCACAATTCCCTCTGGGACACCAGGAACATCTCCTATGCAGGATGTGCTGCCCAAATATTTTCAATTATGTTCTTCATCTCAGCAGAGTTTTGCCTCTTGACCATCATGTGCTACGACCGCTATGTGTCCATCTGCAAACCCCTGCACTACGGGACCCTCCTGGGCAGCAGAGCTTGTGTCCACATGGCAGCAGCTGCCTGGGCCAGTGCCTTCCTGTGTTCACTGATACACACAGCCAATACATTTTCCCTGCCCCTGTGCCATGGCAATGCCCTGGGCCAGTTCTTCTGTGAAATCCCACATATCCTAAAGCTCTCCTGCTCCAAATCCCAACTCAGGGAATTTGGTCTCGTGTTTTCCATTTCTTTACTATTTGGTTGTTTTGTGTTCATTGTTTTCTCCTATGTGCAGATCTTCAGGGCCGTGCTGAGGATCCCCTCTGAGCAGGGACGGTGGAAAGCCTTTTCCACCTGCCTCCCTCACCTGGCAGTGGTCTCCCTGTTTCTCAGCACTGGGGTTTTGCCTACCTGAAGCCCCCCTCCATGTCCTCCCCATCCCTGGATCTGGCCCTGTCAGTTCTGTACTTGGCGGTGCCTCCGGCCCTGAACCCCCTCATTTACAGCCTGAGGAACCAGGAGCTCAAGGCTGCTGTGAGAAGACTGCTGACTGGATGGTTTTGGAAATATTAAAGAGCTGGCCTATTTCTGCCAATCATTTCTAATAAAAGTAATTTTTGATACTTTTTGTTCATTTGGTTGTGGGTTTTTTCTTATATTTACTTTTTTAATCTTGTCCACAAAGAAAGGTCACTTTTTATGTCATTTCCCATTTTGTTTCTCTCTACCATCCCTGTGGTCACAGAGTGTGTCAATGAGGGGCTATGGCCTTGCTACCTCTAAACGCACTAAAGGATGTCCCAGCCAAGTTTTCTGCAGAGATGCCCTTTTGTTGCCTTCTCTGGAGCTGCAGCAGCAAAGTCTGTGTGCAGAGATGGGGCAGATCAGTGCTGGCACAGCAGCTGTGCCCAGCAGCAGCAGCACTTGGTGTTGCCAGTGCTGCTGCCGTGGCCCTGCCCCACTGTCCTGGTGGCCCTGGTGTTGCTGCAGGGCCTGAGTGCTCTCGGGGCCGGGCACAGCCCTGGGGGTGGCAGTGCCGGGGCTGCAGCAGGGACAGGCAATGGGCACTGCTGGGGCAGTGCTGATGCCTCAGGCCAGGGCCTGGGGGCTCCAGGCTCCTTGCCCAGGCTCTCTCAAGAACACACCCAGGCCAATGCTCAGCACAGAAAACCCCCGTGAGCAGCCCCAGGCTGGCCACGGGCAGGCTGGGGGCAAACAGCATGGCTGGGGCTCTGCAAGGGCCCTGGGACAGACGGGAAGGAGCAGCAGAGCAGGGGCTGATCCATCCCCAGTGCGCTGCACAGCCCAGAGCATCCTGATGGAGCTGCCAACAACATCCCCCCTCTGCAGCCCTGGCCTCTCCCCCAGCTCACACAGGTGCCCCATCCTTGCAGGCACTCACACGGCAGCACTGGCTCAGCAGCCCCTGTTTGCATTGCACAGAGCAGGGGAAGCACCTCCATGCTGTTGATGTGGGGACATGAACCTGAGGGAGCACAAATGGCATCAGCCCCTGGGGCCAGCAAGGGCTGGGGGACACCAGGGAAACCACTCAGCTTTGTCCTGGCCTCTGCAGTCAGCTAGAAAGTTTGTTCCCATCAGCTGGGAGTTTCCTGTGCCACTGCAGACGCTGTTGCTCACAGCCAGGGCTGCCTGGCAGCCACCCCCAAAGTGCCCTGACCATTTCCCTTACTTCACCTTTGCTTTCTGTACTCTTTGATTGTACAAATTTTTCCCTCTGGCCCCACTCCCCATTGCAGTTCCTGACTTGGCACCATGGGAACGTCCCTTGGGCAGCAGGATCATCCTACAAGTGCTGCAGGAATTGTCTGCAGGCTCCTGCAGTGCCTGGTGCTGCTCCCTTGCCAGAGGCACCCCAGGCCAGGGGGGCACATCTGGGCTGCTGTGTCTGGCTCTGGGGCTCCCTGTTCTGGGCCGTGAGGAGGAGCTGCGGAGGCTCTGCAGGACTGACAGGATGGGCTTTGGGGCTGGCAGGAGAAGCTGAGGGACCTGGGCTGCTGGAGCTTCTGCAGAGGAGGCCCAGGACTCATCATGCAACTGCTCCAAGGGTGGTTTCAGAGAACCCCCGAGTCAGCAAGGCCGGATAAGGCCTTGGAGATCATAGAGTCCAACCTGTGCCCTGGCACTGCCTTGTCTGCCCTGAGCTTCCTCTTCTCCAGGACAAACAACCCCTGCTCCCTCAGCCACTCCTCACAGCTCTTCTGCTGCAGGTCCCTCACCAGCCTTGTTGCCCTTCTCCAGACACGCTCCAGCCCCTCCATGTTCTTCCTAAATTGTGGGGCCACAACTGGACACAGCACTCAAGGTGCTGCCCAAGCAGTGCTGAGCAGAGGGGAAGAATCCCTGCCCTGCTCCTGCTGGCCAAACCATTCCTGATCCAGGCCAGGAGCCATTGGCCTTCTTGCTCACCTGGGCACTCTGCTGGCTCATGTCCAGCCTGCTGTCCATCAGTCCCTGCAGGTCCCTTTCTGCCTGGCTGCTGTCCAGCCACTCTGTCCCCAGCCTGTAGTGCTGCAGGGGTTGTTGTGGCCAAAGTGCAGGACCCAGCTCTTGGTCTTGTTAAACCTCACCTTGTTGGATCACACATTCTTGTTAAACCACACCTGGATCCAGCCTGTCCAGGGCCCTGTGCAGAGCCCTCCTACCTCCATCCTCCATCAGATCCAAACTCACGCCCAGTTTGGTGTCATCTGCAAATTTGCTGATGTTGGACACAAGCCCTCATCCAGACCATTCCACGCAGACATTGGAATCCACGCTGGCTGGCTCTGATCCCTCTGCCATCCTGTGGGTGCCCTATGATGGCACTCAAGGTGATCTGTTCCATAACCTTGCTGGGCACCCAGGTCAGGCTGATAGGCCTGGAGTTCCCCAGCTCCTCCTTCCAGCCTTTCTTGGGGATGGGCTCACATTGGCACCTCCAGTCCTCTGGGCCCTCCCTGCTGAGCCAGCACTGATGGTGAATGATGGAGAGCAGCTTGGGGAGCTCATCCACAGCTCCCTCATCCCCCCTGGGATGGATCCCATCTGCTCCCAGAGTCACCTGTGAGCATCTGAGTGGCTCAGCAGGTCCCCAGATGCTTCCTCCTGGATTACAGGGGTCTGTTCTGCTCCCTGTGCTCATCTACCAGCTCAGGAAAACACTTTTCTTGAGGACAACTTGACTTATTCTTGAAAACTGAGGCAAAGAAGGGGTTAAGTACCTCAGCCTTTCCCTCATATTTGGTAACCACATCTCCCCTAATAATGAATGGATGGATATTGTCCTTGTACCTCCTTTTGCCATTAATGTACTTATAGAAACATTTTTATTATCCTTCACAGACATGGCCTTGTTAAGTCTTAAGCTTTCAGCTCTCTGATTTTCGTTCTGCATGAGCTAACAACATCCTGAAACATATCCTGAGATACCTACCTCTCTGTCCAAAGGTGATGCACGTTCTGTTTTGCCCCAAGTTCCTGCTAAAGGCCCATCACATACAGAACTTCACCTGTTGGCTAAAGTACACCTCAGGGGAGAAAAATACAAGAGTCCATAAATTAAAAGAGGGAAAGCAAGCTAGGAAAGTAAAAGAAGAGGCTGGGAAGGCTAACAAAAACTGGGACCTCCTAGACCACTTACTTCCTCCTACCCTTGCAGTACCTCAAATCCTTCCTCCAATTCCTCTTGCTGTGGACCCAATTCCTCCTCCTCTCCCAGCTGTCATTCCTTTACCACCTCCTAACCCAGTTATACCTCCACCACCTTCCCCTCTAGCCTCTCCTTACTCTCTTTACCCTTCACTACTGTTCCCTTACCTCAACCATCTCATGCACCCCTTATTCACCAGCAAGTTCCTGCTCTGCCTCCCCCCACCACAAACGAGAAGCCAAAAAACATCTCAGAATCTCATGCCCAAGAGTGAAGTTAACCAGTCAGCCTCCACAGCTGATGGTTTACCACTTGGACCAAAGTGGATGAAGTGGAAAAATTGTTCCCCCTCAGAGAAGTTCTCATGGGGAGGGTGGCCAGTGAGATTGGATTTGTAAACGCTCCTTTGACTGTGTCTGAAGTTGGAAACTTTAAGAAAGAATTGGGAAATTTAGTGGAAGACCCAGTAGGAATAGCAAATCAAATTGATTGATTTTTAGCCCCTAATATTTAGACATGGGGAGAATTGTACATTTTAAACATCCTATTTTCCCCAGAAGAGACTCAAATAATAAGAACTACAGGAATGAAAATTTGTGAGTGAGAAAACCAACCCGGGCCCCAAGGTAACAAAAAATGCCTTTAGTGGAGCCTGACTGGGACCCTAATCAAGAAGAGGGGAGAAGGAATATGAGAGATTACAGGTCCCTGATGACCAGAGGGATAAAAGAATCAGTCCCTAGAGGGAGTAATACCAGGTTAGCATTTGACAGCACCCAGGAAAAAGACAAGACCCCAGCACCATGGCTTAATAGGCTAAAGCAAAACTTCCAGATTTACTCTAATACCCCAAAGGCCAGATCCTTCTCAACATACAATTTGTAACTAAATCCTGGCCAGATATCAGATGAAAGTTAGAAAGAATAGGGGACTGGCAGGAAAAAAGTATAATGAACTGCTGAGAGAAGCCATAAGAGTATATCTGAGAAGAGAAGAAAAAAAGACAAAAACAAAAGCTAAAATTATGGTAGCCATAGGCAGAGAAAGTGTAGGAGCCAACAAGGATGGGCCAGTAGAACCACTTAGAAGTGACAAAGGTTTTATTGGACCAAAAGGTGCTAGGGCTCTACCCAGTGACAAATATTGTTATTACTGTGGAGAGAAAGGACACCTAAAGAGAAACTGTAAGAAATTCCAATTAGATGAAGCCATAGCCTGAGAGCAAGGAACTCTAGAGAACATCTTAAGAATAGACGAGAAATATGCGGAATAGGGGTGTCAAGGGTTCTATGCCCTGGGGAATTTAATGAATCATCTAGAAGAGCCCTTTGTAAATTTTGAGATTGGTCCCCAGAATGATGAATTTGAAGTTTTAGTTGATACCGGAGCCGACAAGTCATGTGTGACTAAAATACCAACAGGAATCACAGTCGATAAAAATGTCTGCAAAGTACGAGGGGCCAAAGGAGAACCATTGGAGGCCCAGATTATAGAAGATGTAGAAATTAGAGGAAATTCAAGAGAGTTCATTCACATCCCTAAGTTAGGTTGTGATTTATTAGGACATGATTTACAAATCAAATTGGGAATTGGAGTAATGCCAAAAGAAGGAAAAATGGTAGTAAATATAATGGTCTTAACTAAGGGAGACATAGATGAAATCAACCCAAATGTGTGGGTGGGGGAGGGAAAAATTGGTTGTTTGAATATTCCACCAATAGAAGTGGAGATGCAGAAAGACATCTCCCCCATTCGGGTAAGGCAGTATCCAATTTCCCCAGAGGGAAAGAAAGGACCAGCTCCAGTAACTGACCAGCTATTAAAGGAAGGATTTTAGCACCACGCATGTCTCCACATAATACTCCCATACTAGCATTGAGAAAAGCTGATGGAAGTTAACGATTAGCACAAGATTCAAGAGAAGTTAATGAAAGAACGGTTGCGAGGCACCCGGTAGTACAAAACCCGTACACCCTTTTAAGCCAAGTACCTGAGGAGCATTCATGGTTGTCAGTCATGGATTTAAAGGATGACTTCTCGGTGTGTCCCCTGGCTGAAGAGTGCCGGAACTGATTTGCCTTTGAATGGGAGGACATTGAAAAGAAAAGAACACAGCAACTAAGGTGGACACATCTTCCCCAGGGGTTGACAGAATCCCCCAATCTCTTTGGCAAGCTCTAGAAGAACTCCTAGAACAGTTTAAACCTGAGAATGGGGTAAATATTTTACAATATGTTGATAATTTACTTGCATCAGAGAGAGAACAAGACAAAGTTAGAAGTTCTAGCATAGAGTTCCTAAATTTCTTAGGGGAAAAAGGCCTAAAAGTATCACAAAAGAAACTGCAATTTGTGAAACAAGATGTAACAGATCTGTTGTGGTGTGCTGTAATGTCCCATTTTAGACTTCCAGGTCACTTCCCCAGGTGTGCCTATACCTCTCTCCCTTCCCCCTTGCCCCCATGCTGAGTGAGTCCTGTCAATCAGGCTTAACATTCCAGCAAGGCGTTGTGTGGTTGGTCACTTTCAAAGGATGCCCCTCAGGCCCAGGGATCATTGGCCTGTCTGGGTGTCATCTTCCCCTGATACCCTGCCCCTCTCACCTGGTTGGTGGCTCGCCTGCACCTCCCCTCCCCCTGTCCCTGAGCTTAAAAGGTGAATCAGACCATGCGGCCGGGATTCTGTTGGAGCAGTTGCTCACGTTCAGACCTCTGTAACCATGGAATAAACCTCTGGACATTAAACCCTCCAGCAGGAATCATCTCCCTTTTTCTCTTCACCATCGCCTGAAGCCATTCCTCCTGAGGTAAACGGGGTTCCTAACAAGCCTAGACTTGTTCAGTGCCCAGCTGCAATCTCCAGCAAGCCAAGGTATCTCTGGGGTGATACACCGCAGTTGCTGTCTTTGGCCCAGCAGCAAGGGTCAGACTGGCCCAGGCACAATCTAACTGGTAATATTGGGAGCAATATTCCAATACAGATCTAGGACATATAATCACCCAAGTGTATAAAAGGTGAAGCCCGAGGAGAATGTTGGGAATTCTGTCCCTCCCTGCCCCAAAGACCAAAAGAGACATTAGAAAATTACCAGGTTTGTGTGGGCATTGCAGATTATGGCTTAATCAGTATAATAAGAGTGTTAAATTTCCATATGGCAAATTGAACGAATCAGAGCCTGTAACCTGGACCTCAAATGACAAGGAACAGCTTCGGAATCTGAAAATTAAATTGTCCCCTGCCCCTGTACTGAGTCTATCAGACCTTATAAAGAACTTTGGCCTATTGGTAAACGTGGAAGAGGGGACAGCTTGTGGAGTCCTTACACGGGATAGGGGAGGATGCAGGAAGCCGGTCTCATCTCTCTCCAAGTTACCAGATCCAGTAGCCAGAGGGTGGCCAGCCTGTGTGCAAGTGATAGCAGTAACAGCCACCCCAACAGAAGACACACAGAAACTAACCTGAAAGGGGAAGATCCAGGTTCATACCCCACACAATGTAAAAGCTGTTTTAAGTCACAAGGCCCCTCAGGGGCTAACCAACTCCCAAATACTAAACCATGAAATAATACCAATAAGTACCAAGGGCCTCGAATTAGCCACTTCAAAATGTTTAAATCCAGCCCAGTTCCTCACAGGAGAGCTGTTAGACCTGGAGCATGATTGTTTTGAAATTATTGAAATGCAGACTAAAGTGAGAGAAGATTTAGAAAAAGGGCCGTTCCCATATGGGAGAATTTTATTTACAGATGGATCATCATGAATGGTAGCCAGTAAACAGGTCTCAGGGTATGCAACCATAGATGGGCAGAACATGCAAGTTGAGGAAATGGGAAAGCTACCCTCAAATTGGTGTGCCTGGTGCTGTGAAATCTGTGCCCTTTACTAGAAAAAGACAAAAGAACAATCTATACTGACTCCCAGTATGCATTTGGGATTGCCCATACATTTGGAAAAACATGGGAAGAACAGGGGTACCTTAATTCTAAAGGCAAAAATTTAATACATGAAGAGCTAAGAAAATTAGTAATAGAGTCCCTGAGGAAACCAACAGAGATAGCCAAAGTTCACATAAAAGGACATCAAAAAGGGGACACCCTTAAAATGAAAGGAAATTGATTAGCTGATCAATCAGTGAAAGAAGTAGCCTTGGAACAAGGTAGTCCCATTAAAATTCTTAAGATAGAAGGAACACCTAGTGGGGAAAGAACAGAGGAAAGACCCACCTTTGATGAGAACGAATTAAGAGAGTTAGAAAAGATGAGAGGACAGCAAAAAGAAAATGAAGAATGGTGGACCTCTGATGGATGGCAAATTTTAAATAAAGCTCTAGCCCGAAAGGTGATGATGGAGTTACACGAGTTGACCCATTGGGGAATACAAGGATTATGTGACCCCTTTCCAAGGGATCATATGTGCATAGGAGTACCTAACATAGCAAAGGCAGTTACCAAGGGGCGTTTAACTTGCCAACAAATTAATCAGAAATTAATGAGAAGAGTACTGTCTGATCTGGGGGAAGAGAGTTGTCCTTGTGGCCATTCCAAAGTGTGCAGGTAGACATCACAGAAATGTCCCCTGTTCAGGGATACAGACACTTATTAGTGACCGTGGATCACCTCACCCATTGGGTAGAGGCGTTCCTGACCAAAACAGAGACAGCCCAAGCAGCCACAAAAGCAATCCTTGAAAACATCATTCCCCAATATGGGTTGATAAATAATGTTGATTCTGACCAATGTCCACATTTTGCTGCCCAAGTCTTACAACAAGTTGTTGAAGCCCTGGGAATGAAATGGAGGTTGCACAGCCCATTGGCATCCCCGGAGCTCCGGAGGAGAAGAAAGAATGAATAAAACCATCAAAAACATGTTAACTGAATTAGTTACAGAAACCCAGATGAATTGGCTTAAATGTCTACCCTTAGCACTGTTAAAAATTAGAACAAGGCCTCGAACAGGTATAAGAGTCTCACCTTATGAAATGATGTTAGGACTCCCCTTCTTGACAACCCCGTATAGCACGGCAATTTATCCAGAAGGAGAGACAGCCACCCAAAAATAGGTAAAGGTCATAGGAAGGAGATTCAAAGATCTTAGGGAAAAGGTCCTTCAAACCTCTCCCTTAGACACTAAGGGACATAACATCAATCCAAGGGACAGGGTGTCAGTTAAATCATGGAACTCTGCACCTTTAACCTCTAAGTTTGAAGGCCCTTTTCAGGTCCTACTCACCACCAATACAGCCATACAACCCAAGAGAAGGGGTGGACACATATAACCCAGACTAAAGGACCTGCACCACCTCCCACTGAAGAGTCAAAACCAACCACATCCCCTACTAAGTCTTCTAATGAATGGATTGTGACTAATCACTCAGACGATCTAAAGCTAACCCTCCAGAGGAGACCTAAAGACTATTGGAGACTGTCTATAGTCAAAAACTTGTTAAGAACTGTTTAAATAATCAAAACTTGTTAAGAACTGTTTAAAATTGCAGTTAATGATATTTATATTTTACTTTTGAGTTTGAAAAGCAGATACTTTCCTGTTGCATTTATTATTAGTTAGTGTTTATTAATGAATGTACAGTTTTTAGTTTGTGTTGGAGCCTTTGTTTTGGTGTATATTGTGATTTTGGAGGGTTAGGCTTAAGAGTGAATACCTCGTTATTTGTTTGGAGTATTTATTCTATAATTTTGGATACCGATAATTCTTAAAGTCATCTGACCATTGAGTTCAAGGTTTTTAGGTCATGTTTTTGGGTGAAAAAGTTTAAATACCCCAGTTAACTCCAATCTTAGTGTACAAAGCAATCTCCTATAAAACATCCCTCAGGGCAAAAGTAAATTAGTAAAGAAAAGTCAAATGCATTGACACTGAGACAATAAAAACTCTATACTAAAACCAACGAGCTCTTCTGTAGGAGAAAAGCATAACCAGGAGGCAAGGCTGGGTGAGTCTACATTCCGCCTAAAAACAGCCACTCCAATCACTGGGTGCAGCTCAGTAGTTGTAGAGTTTAGGGGAATGCCTCATACCAGACTCCTGGGAATGCTCTTACTGATCTTACTGGTTACATCACGCTGGGAAGTCAGAAGAGCCCATGTGCTAAATGTTACTACCCCCTTTACAGAGCGGAAGAAACCGGATCTTTAATACGAGTACATACAAATTTAAACTTAAACTGTGCCAACCTCTCTCTGTTAGCAACCTGTCTAGGGGAAGGGAAGACTTACTGGATTTCACAAAATACAGCCACTTAGCAGCAAGGACTGCCTGGGGAGTGTCCTATAGGAGATGCTCGGCTTTGCTTTGAACATAAGTCCAGTCAAAAAGGCACAGCAGACTTAATAAAAGAGAAAGAAGTAACAACATCAGTAAATGAGAAAGAAGACCCTGAAACATCTCATGGGAAAAACTTGTTCATAGATTTAGTGGAAAAGATCAGTAAAGAGTTACATTTAACTAATTGCTGGATCTGTGGAAATATACAAATGGACAAAGTCTGGCCTTGGGAAAGGAATCAGCTTAAGACCAATAGAAATCTTTAAATGGACAAAAACAAGACAAAAAGTACCAACTATTGGACAAATAGGAACAGAATGCTGGGAATTAAAGTCTAAAATAATTGGAGAAGAGCAGTGTATATCAAGGAAAGGGAAAATGTATAAATTTATAAAACCCCAGTAGGAGAAATGTCCTGTAAGAGATATTTACGAATAAAACATCCAGGAGCTGGGTAGGTCCCTAGAGAACCCAATAAACACTGTAAATATAATTAATTATTTATATGCTGGAAGTATTATTTATTATTTACATACTGGAAGCAGTATTTACTAAATTAGAAATAATAAAATTATTCGTTCATTAGAATATTATTTATTAAATAATAATAAGTAATATTGCCTTATTAAAAGAATAACTATTTTAATAGTAAAAATAATAATATTATATATTACACATATATTAATAAAATATGTTATTAGTAATTAATACAATGTAGTATATAATTTATAGTATATATATAAATTAATATTATATTACTGTATATTATTATAATATTATAATATCTATTAATTTAATATTGAAATAATAATTAATAGTATAACATTAAAATATATAATTATTATTAATGAATATAATATATACTATATGCTATATAATATTATATAGTGTAATATAATATAACAAATAATAACTAATAAATAATATATTATATATATAATATATAATATATAATATATAATATATAATATATAATATATAATATATAATATATAATATATAATATATTATATATTATATATTATATATTATATATTATATATTATATATTTTATATTATATATTATGTTATATATTATTTATTATAAATTATTTATAATGTTAATATAATATATATAATATAATATAATATAATATAATATAATATAATATAATATAATATAATATAATATAATATAATATAATATATAGAAATATAGTATATAGTATATTGTAATTTATTTTCTATATTATGTTATTATTTTCTATATTATTATTATTATTATTATTATTATTTTAAAAATAATTCGTTCTCGTCAAAGATGGGTTTTTTTCTTTCTCTACTAGGTGTTCCCTCTATCTTAAGAATTTTAACTGGGCTTTCCTGTTCCAAAGCTACTTCTCTCACTACTTGATCAGCTAATCAATTTCCTTTCATTTTAAGGGTGTCCCCTTTTTGATGTCCATCTATGTGAACTTTGGCTATCTCTATTGGTTTCCTTAGGAACTCTAGTACTAATTTTCTAGCCCCTAATGTATTAAAATTTTGCCTTTAGAATTTAGGTACCCCCATTCTTCTCATATTTTTCCAAATGTATGGACAATTCCGAATGCGTACTGGGAGTCGGTATAGATTTTTCCTTTATCTTTTTCTAGTAATTCTAGCCCTCTCTTCAGGGCACGGATTTCACAGCACTGGGCAGATCAATTTGAGGGTAGCTTTCCCATTTCCTCAACTTGCATGTTCTGCCCATCTATGGTTGCATACCCTGAGACCTGTTTACTGGCTACCATTCATGATGATCCATCTGTAAATAAAATTCTCCTATATGGGAGGGACCCATCTTCTAAATCTTCTCTCACTTTAGTTTGCATTTCAATCATTTGTAAACAATCACGCTCCAGGTCTGTTAACAGCTCTCCTGTGAGGAACTGGGCTGGATTTAAACATTTTGAAGTGGCTAATTCGAGGCCCTTGGTACTTATTGGTATTATTTCATGGTTTAGTATTTGGGAGTTGGTTAGCCCCTGAGGGGCCTTGTGACTTAAAACAGCTTTTACATTGTGTGGGGTATGAACCTGGATCTTCCCCTTTCAGGTTAGTTTCTGTGTGTCTTCTGTTGGGGTGGCTGTTACTGCTATCACTTGCACACAGGCTGGCCACCCTCTGGCTACTGGATCTGGTAACTTGGAGAGAGATGAGACCGGCTTCCTGCATCCTCCCCTATCCCGTGTAAGGACTCCACAAGCTGTCCCCTCTTCCACGTTTACCAATAGGCCAAAGTTCTTTATAAGGTCTGATAGACTCAGTACAGGGGCAGGGGACAATTTAATTTTCAGATTCCGAAGCTGTTCCTTGTCATTTGAGGTCCAGGTTGCAGGCTCTGAGTCTATCAATTTGCCATATGGAAATTTAACACTCTTATTATACTGATTAAGCCATAATCTGCAATACCCAAACAAACCTAATAATTTTCTAACATATCTTTTGGTCTTTGGGGCAGGGATGGACAGAATTCCCAAAATTCTCTTGAGGCTTCACCTGTAATACCCTTGGGTGATTATATGTCCTAGATATGTTACTTTTGTTCCACAAATTGCAGTTTCTTTTGTGATACTTTTAGGCTTTTTCCCCTAAGAAATTTAGGAACTCTATGCTAGAACTTCTAACTTTGTCTTGTTCTCCCTCTGATGCAAGTAAATCATCAACATATTGTAAAATATGTACCCCATTCTCAGGTTTAAACTGTTCTAGGAGTTCTTCTAGAGCTTGCCAAAGAGATTGGGGGATTCTGTCAACCCCTGGGGAAGATGTGTCCACCTTAGTTGCTGTGTTCTTTTCTTTTCAATGTCCTCCCATTCAAAGGCAAACCTGTTCCGCAAACCAGTTCCGGCACTCTTCAGCCAGGGTACATGCCCAGAAGACATCCTTTAAATCCATGACAGAGACCCATGCATGCTCCTCAGGTACTTGGCTTAAAACGATTTTTAAGTACGGGTTTTGTACTACCGGGTGCCTCGCAACCATTCTTTTATTAACTTCTCTTGAATCTTGTGCTAATCAATACCTTCCATCAGCTTTTCTCAACGCTAGTATAGTGTTATGTGTGTATTATGTGGAGACATGCATGGTTCTAAAATCCTCCCTTTAATAGCTGGTTAATTACTGGGGCTAGTCCTTTCTTTCCCTCTGGGGAAATTGGAAACTGCCTTACCCGAATGGGGGAGATGTCTTTCTGCATCTCCACTTCTATTGGTGGAATATTCAAACAACCAATTTTTCCCTCCTCTGCCCACACATTTGGGTTGATTTCATCTATGTCTCCCTTAGTTAAGACCATTATATTTACTACCATTTTTCCTTCTTTTGGCATTACTCCAATTCCCAATTTGATTTGTAAATCATATCCTAATAAATCACAACCTAACTTGGGGATGTAAATGAACTTAGCTCTCTTGAATTTCCTCTAGTTTCTACATCTTCTATAATCTGGGCCTCCAATGGTTCTCCTTTGGCCCCTCGTACTTTGCAGACATTTTTACCGACTGTGATTCCTGTTGGTATTTTAGTCACATATGACTTGTCTGCTCTGGTATCAACTAAAACTTCAAATTCATCATTCTGGGGACCAATCTCGAAATTTACAAAGGGCTCTTCTAGATGATTCATTAAATTCCCCAGGGCATAGAACCCTTGACACCCCTATTCCGCATATTTCTCGTCTTTTCTTAAGATGTTCTCTAGAGCTTCTTGCTCCCAGGCTATGGCTTCATCTAATTGGACTTTCTTACAGTTTCTCTTTAGATGTCCTTTCTCTCCACAGTAATAAAAATATTTGTCACTGAGTAGGGCCCTAGCCACTTTTGGTCCAATAAAACCTTTGTCACTTCTAAGTGGTTCTACTGGCCCATCCTTGTTGGCTCCTCCACTTTCTCTCCCTATGACTACCATAATTTTAGCTTTTGTTTTTGTCTTTTTTTCTTCTCTTCTCAGATATACTCTTATGGCTTCTCTAAGCAGTCCATTATACTTTTTTCCTGCAAGTCATCTATTCTTTCTGACTTTCATCTGATGTCTGGCCAGGATTTAGTTATAAATTGTGTGTTGAGAAGGACTTGGCCTTCGGGGCTATCTAGGCCAACATTAGAGTAAATCTGGAGTTTTGCTTTAGCCTATTAAGCCATGTTGCTGGGGTCTTGTCTTTTTCCGGGGTGTTGTCAAACGCTAACCTGGTATTACTCCCTCTAGGGACTGATTCTTTCATCCCTCTGGTCATCAGGGTGGGGAGGAGATGGAGGGGGGCTTCAGGTAAGCAAATGTGGAAGTGCTGACAAAGAAGGAAACAACAGCCAAGTGAGGGAGGCAGGTGGAAAAAGCTTTGTACTGTCCCTGTTCAGAGGGGATCCTCAGCACAGCCCTGAAGATCTGCACATAGGAGAAAACAATGAATACAAAACAAGCAAATAAAAAACAGACACTAACTGCAATGAGCCCAAGTTCCCTGAGGTAGGATTTGGAGCAGGAGAGCTTGAGGATCTGTGGGATTTCACAGAAGAACTGGCCCAGGGCATTGCCATGGCACAGGGGCAGGGAAAATGTATTGGCTGTGTGCAGCAGAGCATTGAGAAAGGCACTAGCCCAGGCAGCTGCTGCCATGTGGGCACAAGCTCTGCTGCCCAGAAGGGTCCCATAGTGCAGGGGTTTGCAGATGGACACGTAGCGGTCGTAGCACATGATGGTCAGGAGGAAATACTCTGCTGACAGGAAGAAGAAAATCAGAAAAACTTGGGCAGCACATCCTGCATAGGAGATGTCCCTGGTGTCCCAGAGGGAATTGTGCATGGCTTTGGGGACAGTGGTGCAGATGGAGCCCAGGTCAGTGAGGGCCAGGTTGAGCAGGAAGAAGAACATGGGCGTGTGCAGGTGGTGGCTGCAGGCTACAGCACTGATGATGAGGCCGTTGCCCAGGAGGGCAGCCAGGGAGATGCCCAGCAAGAGGCAGAAGTGCAGGAGCTGCAGCTGCCGTGTGTCTGCCAATGCCAGCAGGAGGAAATGACTGATGAAGCTGCTGTTGGGCATTTACTGTGCCTTGGCTTGGGGATCTGTAAAAAAGTAATCATGGTATAGTTGGGTTTGGGGAGGACTTTAAATATCCCAGCACAGCTTGGGGGCACTTTCCTCCCACTGCCTGCCCAGGGCTCTGCTGCCTGGAGCTGTCCCTGCCAGCAGTTGCTTTCCTGTGCCCAGGGCTGGGCCCTGCCAGTGCTGCCAGAGACCAGCCCAGCCCTGGGGGCTCAGCTCTGCCCTGCAGACACCTTCCAGCTCTGGCACTGCCCAGTGGCAGCTCTGGCTCTCCAGGCTCTGATGGCTCTGTCAGAGCAACCCTGAGGAGGCTGAAAAAGCAAAACTGATGCAACTTCTAGGGGGCCCTGTGCAGGTGTCTGTCACTGCCTGGCTTAGTAAGATCTGAGAAAAAGCTATTTTCTTTTTCTGGACCTTAACTGAGAGATTAATATCAATGTGCAATTTTTCATCCTGGCAACAGAAAGCAGTAGATTAAAAAAGCAAGATTTTCCAAATTATGCAGCCCCAGCCTTGCTGTGATCCCTGTATAACCTACTTGGAAATATTCTACAGTTAAAGGTCATGCTGGGAGCAGTCCTGAACAATGCAGCATCATCACCACGCCAAAAAAACACTTCCAAACCTGACCAGCTGTCTCCTCCCACCCAGACCTTGTCCCCCCGTGCTGGGAGCAGCTGCCAGGGCTGGCTGAGAGCTGTCCCAGGTCGCAGAGTCCCTGGCAGGCAGCAGAGTCCCTGCCCCAGCACAGCGCCCTGGGCTGCAGGTCCCTGCTCTGCACGACAGCCCAGGGCACCCCTGGCTGCTCTGCACAAGAGACAATCAGAGAATGTACTCACAGGGTCTGTAGGCATTGGGATGTTCCAGCTTTAGGAGATGGCTCCAGGTGCTGCAGCTGCATTGTCCTGCAGCCAGAGGCTCCTGTGCCAAGGGCTGGCAGTGATTCTGCCCCAGGCACTTCTCAGCACCTTCCCAGCCCTGACTGATTGAAGCTCTCTGTGCATCTGTGCCGTGCCTGGGGTGGCTGCAGGAAGTGCCCCAGCCCTGCTGGGCTGGCAGAAGAGCTGTTCATCAAGAGAAATGTGCTTTTGAACCTCTTCTTGGTTACCAGGAGCTACCTCTGTGCCAGGAGCCCAGCCCAGCTCAGCAGCACAGACACAGCACAAGGACTTGAATGAGCCTCTGGGGCTTTGTGCTTAGACCCTGAACATCAGTCCCTGAGAGGGAGCTGAAGAAACCTCTCCAGAACTCCAAGTCAGAATCCAACACCAAACTTTCTTGGACTTTTAATGGGTCCCACTGAGAGACATGACTGAGAAAATGTCCCCAGGCCTTGGCAGAGCTGAGAACTGGAGGAAGTGATGACAGGTGGGGACAAAGAGAAGGCATGTCTTTGTGCCCTGGGGCACAGCAGGGTCTGTGCCACCAAGAGTTGGGAGGAGACACCTTGCCCTGAGGCACTGGGGCCTTCTGGCACAGCCCCAGCCAGGCTGGGCACTGTCAGCCCCTTGTCCTGCCCTCAGCATCCTCCCCTAGCCCACATCCCAGTGGCCTCAAGGATCTGCTGGAAGGAGTCCCTGGGGAGCCTTGCTCAGGAATGGCCCTGGGAAATCCTTAATGCTCCTTTTAGGGACTGCAAGTTTTTGAAAGGACTTTGGGTTTGGCTTTTGCCTTGGAGTCTCTGAGAGGTTTGTGCAATCATGGCCTCCACTTATCTGCTGTAATTAATCTCTGGAGAGGCTTTGTCAGTAACAACACTCATTGGGGCTCATTAGTACTTCAGCTTACTTCAGTTATTTTAAGGTACTTGGTGTTTCCCTTTTGATACTGACTCTGTGAGAAGTTTGTGCAATCATGGCCCCAATTCTCTGCTTTAACGAGTCCCTGGAGAGCTTTGTATTGACACTCAGTGGGGCTCATTAATGGCTTTAGATACTCAAGGTTTTTAATGTACTTTATGGATTTCAGAATACTTTTAGGTAATTTTAAGGATTTCCTTGCCCACACTGAGTCTCTGAGAGGTTTTTGTGCCATCCTGACCTCCAGTTCTGTCCTCCAAGGAGTCCATGAGGAGCCTGTGTTGGGTATCTTCCCTCTTTCTGTTTTACAACAAAGATGGAACTTAAAGAATTTTGCAAGACCTTCTGAAAGCATCCAAACAAACATGAGACAATTTACAATACAACAACAGCTAAGAAAATTAAATGTCCTGTTTAAATAGACATCATCCAACCTTTTAGTCACTTGGATTGGAAGAGTTCATTGACCCAGTCTTTGTTTTCCACTTGAAGTTTCTTGAACTCTTCATTCAGTACTTGAATGCTCTTGTGGATTGACTTGCTCTGGCTGGAGAGCTTCATGCAACACATGACCTCAGAGTCTACACAGCCATGCCCATGTGCCCAGAATAAAAATTCTATCGCTGTTCTGCAAGGTAGCATGTCTGATGGTCTCTATGTCTGAGAGCAGGCCACTCAGTGTGAGGGAGGTAGCATTGGTTTGCTTACTTAACAGGCACCCAAGATGGTTGAATTGTCCTAAAGCTTTAGCTGCAGCCACCCAAGGTAGTTCAAAATGGGGGTACTATGATGCGATACCGGGATTAAAGCTTACAAAGCCATCTTCTTGATATAATTCAATACTTCTCTGGGGATACCTGCTGCTTGATCATCTAGTCGGCTTTGCTGTCCTTCTCCAGCTAGATGGTTGATAGTCAATTCTGCCCTTGCCTCATTATTAGCATAGTCTGCTATTAATTGATTTAGTAAACACTTCCATCCCCCTTCCCACAGGTTGTATTCTGTAGGCGACAACAACATGGTCCTAATACATTTTAAATCATAGGGAGTTATGATGTGCTGTGAACATGGCCCTCATTAGGCAATTAAAACAAAGTAAGTCCTTCCTATGGTCTTTAGCTGCCCTACACAGATCCTTGATTTCCCTGTAAACAAATGGCTGATGCCTAGGATTCTGCCCCCTTCTTTCATAGCATAAGGCGGCAATGAGGGAGGAAGAATAACTTGGAGGAGAAACATTTGGATTAGAAATAGTGTGACAGTTGGGCTTAGTATCTGTGACCATGGGGTTATATTGTTGCCGGAGTTTGAGGCAAAGGGCACTGCCATTTTGTCAGGTGTTGGGGAGGAAGAGCCTTGATTTACGATGACAGACTTCCGGGGTAGAGTTCTGGAGGCATTGCCCAGGGTGGAGGTGGAATGATTGACTGTAGGGACACGACCCACAGTTGTGGGGATGGAGTCTGGAGGTTTGTTCAGGGCGGAAGAGAAGGTTGTGGTAGCAGGAAGTGGAGGAGCCAAGATGGAGGGAGCATGATCCGGCTCCCAAGCCACAATCTGGCTCCTTTCATCTTGAGTCTCCAGGGCATGATATTCCTAGACCACGTGGCGATTGCCATCTTGGACCATTGTGGAAGGTCTGAGAAAGGCATGTTGGCTGGGAGGTCCTGAGTCAGGAGCGACCAACGGATTGAGTTTTTGAGACATTGCTTGCTGGTGAAGGGTCTCAAAGATGGTATGGAAGATGGGGAGCATGTGGGCTGCAATGGGCTCCCTTTTGATTGAAAGCTTGTACAGTTTAAGTCCCACTGAGTCCTAAAATTCAGTGGTATAGATTTCATCAGCAGAGGCATCTGGGAAATTTTTAATGATCCACCTCATGATTGATTTTAATTTGTTCTTTGAAAATATTTTGTCAGGATCTGTTAGAATTAACTTAAAGCATCCATATATGCTCCTTTCTACTTTGGACATCTAGCTGCCCATTTTTCTCCTTCTCCACCTTAGGGGCAACAGCCACCAGAGCACACCAAATCAATAATGGGACTTGGGTGCATATTGTAAAAACACAGTGGCAAAATGGGCAATAAATGTCTTGCATTTCCCCAAAACCACATGCAATCCTATGCAGGTGAAACCGTTTTTTCCCCTGCCGATCCCAGGCCGAGGTTCCTCGAAGCAACAATGAATCCGCCAGGCCTGCGCAATCCAAAATCCCAGGGAGCACTGACCTATCCATCAGCTAACCCCAGCTGACGTGACTGACACAGGGAGCCCTGAATGTCATGGTGCCTGTTTGGGTGCCAAATGTCACAGTGAGGGTGGCTTCGACAAACCTCTCTGAGTCCCTGACTTCAGCTGGGCGAGGGTGGCAAAAATGAAAAGAAGTGGGTTCGATGGAGTTTCCCAAAAAGAACTTTAATTACAGGGTGAAAAACAATAAACATGGAGAAGTCTAGCAGGGTACGAGGGGCAGTATCGTAAAACCTGAGACAAAGACGAAGTCACAACATAGACACTTGGGGCTAGAAAACTAGAATAATAACTATATAGAAGAAACAAGTTAGCAATAAACCAATACAGGAGTAGAACTTGGAGAACTTAGCATAACAACCCTAAAGGCTTATGGAAAAAGTCTCAAGCTCACCCTAAGTAAATCAAATGACTCCTAGAACTTGAAATTCACGCCCAGTTCTTCCAGGGTAAAATCTGTCTGACTCTGAGTTACAGCTGGGCTAACTCCCACACCGCTGCTTTGCTCTGGCCCCTGGGGACCATGCAGCCAAACAGAGCCACAATGCTGTCCTTGGTTCCACAAGGCTCTGCAGTGTCACAATGGCCCATCATTTCACAAGGCTCTCAAATGTCACATTGGTCTCCATAGGAAGGAAACCACAGAGCCTCAGTGTTTCAGGAGCTGATGAACAGCAGCCATCAGCAGCCAAGGCAAGCCTGACCTGTCTGTCCTGGCAGGTTTGCTTGGAGCAACCCTTGGATATTTAAAATTACGAATGCAGAGTCCTAATTTAGAACATTTGTGCCTGGAAAAGAGGGATTTTTTTTTTTTCCCATACAAAGAAAAGCACAGAGCCCTTTCCAGTGTTTGGAAAATAGATGATTGCTGCCACTCGGGAGTCAATGACCAGCCAGACTTGTCTGTCCTGGCAACTTTAGTCTGGCAGAAATCCTTGAATACACAGATATTTGGAGGTGGAATAGGAATTTTGGCCATGGATGCCTGGAAAAAATGGACAGTTCTTTTCCATAAAAAGAAAAGCCCAGAGCCCCAATGTTTCAGGGGCAGATGGGAATGGCCTTCACCATTCCAAGGTCAGGCAGACCTGTCAGGTGACCCCTGGGAAGCCAAGGCAGCCGGGCCTATTTCATGTTCCCTTGGTTCCACAGGGCCCTGCAGTGTCACAATGGCTCCTTGCTTCCATGATGCCCTCAGGTGTCATAACGGTCACTTGATTACACAAGTCCTTAAGGATCTTAATGGTCTCCATGGTTCCACAAGGCCCCACAGTGCCATAATGGTCTATTGGTTCCATGAAGTCCCGCTCTGTCCAATGGCCCCTTGGTTCCATTGGGGCCCAGTAGTGCAACAATGATTCCCTTGGTTCCACAACTTCCCATAGTGTCACAATGGCGCCTTCCTTCCATGAGACCCTGCAGGGTCACAGTGGTCTCCCTGATTCCATGGGGCCTTGCAATGCCACAATGTTCTCCATGAATCCAAAGTGCCCTGCAGGATCACAATGGCCCTTTGGCTCCACAAGGCCCTGAAATGCAGCAATGGCCTCTTGGTTCCACAAAGCCCTGCTGCTTCACACTGGCCCCTTGGGACTGTGAGGCCCAACTGGGCCACATGTTCTTGGTTCGAAGAGAACAGAATGATGTTCTTGCTTCCACGAGGCCCCAGAGTGTCACAGTGGCCCCTGGGATCCATGGTACCCTGCGGGGTCACAATGTTCCTCTTGCTTCCAGAAGTCCCTAAGTGTCACCATGGCCCATTGGTTCCACAATGCTCTGCAGTTTCACAATGGTCTCCATAGGAAGGACACAAGTGAGCCCCAGTTGTGCAGGGGCAGTCACCAGAGAAGCAGTCACCAGAGGTCAAGTTTAGCCCAACTTGTGTCATCCTGGTTTTTTAAGATTTTCTAAGCCTTCTGATGTTGACGTTCTTGTAGTGAACTTTCTCACATACTTTCTGTAAATAATTCATTGTTTCGCATTCCTTTTATGGAGGAGGAGAGAGTTGAAGGGCTATTGGTTTGATCAGTGTCATTGGAGAGGTGGCACTGTCACCCTCCAATCCGCTGTCACTTTTGGAAAACTATAAATGTTGGAGTCAGAAAATAAACTTCACATTTTTTCTTCACCTTGAGAACAGCCATGTGTGCTTCTGTTCTTTCCTGTCCTCTAGTGACATCAGGAGAGTGCCAAAGTGTACTGCAGCCTAGGCTGAGACAGAGTCCGGATTGCCGGTGAGGTTTTATTGTCACCCCTCTTTGGTGCTTTGCCTGCTGTTCTTGGGGTAATGGCAACCACTGTGGGTTTCAAGGAGGATTCCCTCATTTTGGATCTCTGGAGGGGGGGCCCTGGAGTGGAAACAGGTTTCTATTTCCTGGAATGAATTTGAATGATTGCTTCTGTGGGCCCGAGAGCGAGGGCTGTTTTCAGACTCTGCAAAGCCGTTCTCCAAGGAGGAGTGATCTCTTGTGGGGGTACACCTCATGGAGGCCCTCTTTGATGATTGCACCATAGACGTGGGATCACTGCTGGTGCAGTGGAAAAAGTGTGAGGATCTTTGGCCGGGGTCTGGTTCTTGTACCCCTCGGAGTTCCCAGTGGAACCTTTCTGTCTCGGACATGGACAAGGGGAAGTTTGAGTTTCTGTGCAATGTTGAGCTCTCTCCTCACCCTGGGACGGTGTGCTGAGGGACGGGTCCAACCCGGCGGATGGCGATGTTTCCCACGGGGTGGATTTGGCTGTGCCAGGCTCCCTTGTGCTACTCTGCAGTGATGCGGCTCCACAGGCTGCACCTCTCTTGGCACCCCTCCCCTCCTCCATGTCGGGGACAGGGCCCCGCGCTGGTCTCGTCCTGTTGCAGGCATCTTTTCATTAAAATCCTTCCATTAGGAGTTTTCCTCCCGAAGCTGAGACCTTTCAGCAACAAATTGTAAACAGTGGTTATCTGCTGCTGTGGAATGCAACAGGTGGATCCATGATTAGTCTGCTGTGGATGTTTGGATTTACTGACCACTAACGGCAGAGCTGCTCTTGTTCTCTGACAAGACACAGATCTTTGTTATTCATTCTTTTCGATTCTATTCTTAGCTTAGCCTTTTGAGAAACCTTTTCCTTTATATTACATTTTAGTATAGTTAAAATGTAGTATATATACAATAAAATAATAAATCAAGCCTTCTGATCATGGAGTCAACATTCTTGTCTCTCTCTCATCCTGAAAACCCTTGTGACCACCATCACATCGTCCCAGTCCACACTGGGTTTGCAGGCCGTGCTGGCACCCGTGCCCGCCAAGGCGCCCCCTGTCAGAGCTGTGGCACGACAGGGCACTGAGGTATTTACCTTTAGTGTGAATGCCAACACAGCTCGCGGGAGGCTTGTTGGTGCCCGTGGCCGTGGTGCTTCCTCACCAAATTTGTGGACCTTTTCCTTGTGCCAGGTGACCGTGTGTCCGAGGAACCCCGAGCGTTTCTGGCAAGAAGCCAAAACCAAGTCTGAGGAGATGTCTGAGCCTGCCTCCTCACAGCATCTGCAGGGTCATGGAGGGGGCTTCTCTGGCTGCAAGGGGTGCAGGGGCGAGTGGTGTTGACCTGGCTCCCAGTCAATCATCTCCTCTTGTCCCTGTGGGGCTCAAGGACTGGGACACAGCAGGTGCTGTGGCTTTGTCGGAAGGTCCCTAGGCTTTCCCTATGCTCAGGGGTGTTACTCATAACACCCATGAACTGCTTTTGTATAAGCTGGAGAGGGAAGTCCATGATGTGGTTGCTCAGCATGGTTTGGGGTCTGCTGGGGTTATGCAGACTCTCAGGAGGGTTATTATGGATGTGCTGACACCTCATGACCTCTGTCGTGTAGCACATTCTCTTTTTGACTTTGTGCAGTTTGATGTTTTTGAGACCAAGTGGGCTCGTTTGGTGGCCCAAGCGGTGGTGCAGAATGCTGCATTGGCGCCACAGGACCCCAGGCGTGTGGATGTCACTGACATGTTGCTGGGCACAGGGCTTTATGAAAATGCTCAGGGGCACGTTGGCTTCGATCCCCTTGTGCTTGACCAGTGCCACACGCTGGGCATGGCAGCGATTGTTCAGACCCTGGAAATGGCTGCTCCGAGGCAGCCGTTTGCGACCATTTTCCAGGGGGATGATGAGCCTTTCATGGCATTTGCAGCAAGGCTGACTGCGTCTGTGGAGACGCAGGTTCCTGATCCTGTGGCAAAGAGGATTGTGATTGCAAACCATGTGAGGTGTAATTGGAATGATGCTTGTAGGAGGGTCATAGTGGCTCTGCCTGGTTTTCCTACTGTCTCTCAGATGGCGGAGGCCTGTGCGGACATCATCCCCTTGGGTCAGAAGTTGGTTGCCGTGGCTGCTGCTGTGCAGCCAGTCTGGGCAGCATCGCAGGGCAGGCGGCCACAGCAGGGGACTGCGCAGGCTGGCAAGAAGCAGGGGAAGAAAGCACAGAAGTTCAGATTTCCCATGTTCTTATGTGGTCGGTGTGTTAGGTCGAATCACATGTCCAATATCTGCAAGGCGACTGTGCATGTTAATGGCCAGGCTTTACCGTGCTCAGGAAACGTGAAGTGGAGAGTGCAGCAGGGACGTGCCCAGACACAAGCTTCTCTCCAGACCCCGGAGCCGATGGAGGTCTCCTTTGCCGGCTTGTAGCCAGCACCCACAGATCAGCAGGTGTGGATGTCTGCACCACAGCAACAGTTGTCTTAGAATCTTGTAAAATACACAAGGTTCACCTGGATTCCTTTGATCCCTTGGGTGGGGGCATGAGTGCTCTCCTGATGGGGAAATCTAGTGCCACCCTTCAGGGCATCATTGTGCCCCTGGGGCTCATTGATGCAGATTTCAGAGGGCAGATTTGTGCCATGGTGACCACACCCACCCCCTCCCGTCACGATCCCAAAAGGGACGCAACTTGCTCAACTTGTGCCTTTTAAGTCTTCTGTTGGCAGGACAGCTTACTGGTTGCTTTTAGCTGGTGGCTTTTGATCCACTGGGCTGCCTCAAGTTTGCTGGACTGCTGTCCTTACCAAGGACCATCCTGAGATGCTGTGTACCCTGTCTGTTCCTGGTGCGATGCCATCGGAAATCCACCTCCGCCGGTTTCTCAACAGCGGTGCTGATATCATGGCTCTCTCCCTTTCAGCCTGGCCCCCGGAGTGGCCCCTGGATCCGGTGAGGACGTCTGTCGCAGGTCTGGGAGGGACAGCGCAATGCTACTTGAGCCTGCGGCCCATGCTGGTGGCGAACCCAGAGGGACAGACAGCCTGGGTTAGGCCTCATGTTACTTGAACTCCTCCCAACCTCTGGGGGAGGGATCTTATTCTGTCTGGGGGTGCACATCAGGACGGATTTTTGATCCGCAGTGAAGGGCGCAGAGTGTCTTACGCCTCCTATTCAGTGTCTGGTGGACAAATCTGTCTGGGAGAAGGAGTGGCCCCTCTCTGAAGATAAATTGGTCACCCTTCAGAACCTGGTGCAGGAGTAGTTGGACCAGGGTGAAGCCGGCAGGGGGGCTTTGTACAAACCACGAACCAGACAGGGCTGCTGTAGAACGTGCCTCGAGCTGCTTTAATTTTCAGCATCAGTCTCATTACATGGTTATGACAATGGGAAGATGCCAGCAGCTCACATTCCAGGCAGCAGACCAGGAACTTAATGTTACAACTTACTTTATAATTTTCTTGACCAATCACACAAAGCAAAAGCACATTGACAGCAGTTCTAGCCAATCACCATAAGCACACGTACCTTTGGTTAAAACAATGCTTTCTTATTTTGAATACAATACCTGCTTGTAAGCCTTAAAACACAATGCACAGAGCTCCATTATTAAGCTCTAATCTTCCTAATATCTTGCTAGATAAACTTTCTGTAGCTTACAGAGCTGTTCTAGACAAGTGTGAATACACAGACCATTGTTCTATTTGCCCTTGCTTTTCTACAGTTTAAATAATTTTTCTGCTGACCTATCTCATGGCTGCTGCATAACTCTGCTCACAGTTCTGCTGTGTCTGAGGCCTGCATCTTAAAGCTTTCCCAAAATCCTCTAATTTTGTGGATTCCCACACAGGGTCATCTGGAGCCTTCTGCCAGTCTCTGGAACACTCCTGTCTACTGCATCAAAAAGAAATCTGTGAAGTAGAGGTTGTTGCAAGACCTCCGAAAGGTTAATGCCATGATGGAAAGCATGGGGACATTGCAGGCGGGCATGCCATCACCTACCGTGCTTCCCTGAGACAGAGTAAAGATCCATTCTGAATTAGGTGAAGTGTCTGGAAGAGGTGAGGGGTCTGTGAGGCCAGAGCTGAAGGAAAAGTCAGATGCCAGAGACAACAAGGAGACAGAGAAAGTAAAACAGAAATGACCACAAGGTCAATCTGCGCCGGACATAG
This sequence comes from Melospiza melodia melodia, assembly GCF_035770615.1. NCBI lineage: Eukaryota > Metazoa > Chordata > Aves > Passeriformes > Passerellidae > Melospiza > Melospiza melodia. Next base: position 6,797,097 of record NW_026948497.1, on the reverse strand, counting down.
GAATTCCTTTGATAAAGAAGAACTGGTGCTAAATGTCACACGGAATGAATATGTATGAACCTATTGGAAGGGGGATAAAAGAAGACCCGAGGTCTTCAGAGGTACGCATGCCTTGTTGGGGGACTTGCGTCCGGCGCGCGTCGTAATAAAAGCATACCGGGCTTTACAACTTTTACAAAGTTGTGAGGTTTCTTCTTTTCTCCGCAAAACATTATGGCGAGCCAGCCAGGAGTTCTCTGTCCCCGCAGGGGCAGGGGGGATAGACGGACCTCCAAGGCGCGCCCTAGGATTTTTTCCTGGTGGGGCTCCGCTCGTCTCACCTTGCCACCTGCGAGGACAGACAACGACCTGCTGGCCTGCGGAGGAAGATACGGTATGTACTGAGGGGCCCCTGGGGGAGGGAAAGGAGAGCAAGGGAGTAAACCACCCAGAGACGTCTGGGTTCAGCTGATAGAGCAGCTGTATTAGAGACAAGGTTCATCATTCTGATGGAGCAGACCGCAAGCGGTTCTGGGGGTGAGCCGGGTGAACCCGTGTATGTGTGTATTGGGGGTTCATCGTTCTGATAGAGCAGACCGCAAGCGGTTCTGGGAGTGAGCCGGGTGAACCCGTGTATGTGTGTATTGGGGGTTCATTGTTCTGATAGAGCAGAACTGCTGAGCCCATGTGTGTTTTGTTTGTGTGTGTGTGTGTGTGTGATGTCCGGACACTGTGTTGCTATATGGTTAATGTGTGCATTGTGTGGTCAGTGCACTGTGTTTTTAATTGTGCAAGTGATAAGTGTATGGTGTATAAAAGAGAGTAAATCTACAGATCTACAGTGCCCTACATTGGGGGGGGTGGTCAGTACTACCCGTGTTTTAAGCAGCCGAGTGAGGCCTGAGGCGCCGGCTGCAGTAGGCTGCGGGGGCAGGGAGAGAAATGCCCTGCAGAGAAGCGAGTGGAGGAATGTCAGTGATGGTATTTATCGTGTTTAAATGTAGTGATTTGTGTAGATTTGGTACATTTTAACCATGAGTATGAGCTCAGAGAGTTCCTTTGCCTCGGATGTTTGGATTTGATCTCTAGACTGTGTGCTGTTATTTTGATTGTGTCCAGGAAAAATTGATGTGAGTAAATGCCGAATTACGGTATGCTGGGTTGTGTTGAGAAAAGTGAGCACTTTGAGAAATATGCCCTTTCCCAGTGATTTTGTGTGGTGATTTTCTACTGCTGCATTGTGGTAATTTGATTCTCAGTTTGTATAGTGGTATTTGTGGAGATTTTAAGATTTCGTTGCAACAAGAGCAGCATCTTACACAGGAGAACTATAGTACCGCGATTTATGCTTAACTACGATAAAGCAAGTTAAAGGAATTCCAAGAATTCTCCCCCTCACAACAATTCAAGCCTTGGCTCTAGTGAATTTGAGATAAAGGGGGGGGGGGGTGAAGGTGCTGTGACTAGCACAGCCTGTTTGCAAAGCAGTAAAACAAGTGTAAGTAGACACAGTACTTAATTAGATTGTGCAAGAAGAGAACTAGAAAAGACTGATATTTTGTTTGATCAGAACATAGTGTCTATGTCAAGTTTTTGATTAGCATGCTGTGTGAGGTGACAGTGGCTGTTCCCTGGGCACAGGGACAGCTCTGGCTGCCCCGTCTCCTCAGGGAACACGGGAATGGCCTGTGAGCAAAAGCTGGATGTGCAAATATTATTGCAGTGCGGTGTTTATGAGAAACAATGGTATTGCTGTTTTGCTGTTCTAATAAGTGTCAGGGCACATGACCTGAGTGTAAATTAGAGGTTTCTGGTCAAGCAGATTCAGAACCTAAGGTCTTAGAGCTTGTGTGTGGGAATCACATCTGATACCTGCCACCTGGAGCTATGTGTATAGGAGGACAACTGAGAAACTACTGTGAAGGTGTCTGTAAAAAGTTTTGAGTGGAAGCGAGATAGGGCAAGGAGAAATAAATAATGAGAACTGACCAGAGCAAACGCAAACAGGTTCCTAAATTAACCCCTTTTGGGAGGGGCTCACTGGGATGAAGTTGCCAGTAAGAGCAGCTCAGAAAATAAAAGGATTTATAATACTTCATTGCTGTTAGTACTGTTTTAAAATAGGAAGATAAATGGGATAGAATTTTTTTGCATGCTGATATGTCTTTTTGTTTCAAGAAATCACCCAGAATGGCAAAGAGACTGTGAGATCAGACCGCCCTCTAGTCTTGGCCCTTGAAAAGGAAAACAAGGCAAAGAGAAAGCAAATCAAACATGTTGTTCAGCATGCAGCATAAGATAGCAACATATGAAATCAGGCAAAGATTATCATGCTGAAATGCAAAGCAATCACCGTTCGCAAAATGAGTACATATGATTTGCTAAAGGCTCCTCCCAAGGTAAGGCAGGAAGGGTAAAGATGACCTCCCCAAAAGGGAAGAATTTTTGTCAACACAAGGGTCATATATTCAGTTTTAAATAAAGCTTTAGTACCTGTGGAGAATGTTTGTGTTGTAGTGTGGGGAATGAACAACTGGCCAGTCTGAGAAGGCATACTTGTGCAAACCTTTAAAGTAACATGTGTACTATGTGTACCTAAAAGCTTTTGTACAATTCGCTCAATTTGCTAAACATTCTCAAATGAGAAAGGTTACTCTGGAGGCAAATGATATAAAGAGGTTAGGCTTAACATTAACAGACATTGAAATTAAAGAAATTAGTAAGGAGATATTAGAATAAGTAAATAAGTGTTTTCAAGGGTATGGGTCTCTGCTGTACCAGGGAGAGTGAAAGATGCTCCCCCATGAGCATCAAGCTTAAGGAAAGAACACAACTAGTGAGAACTGAGTGGTACCCTGAAAAGGAAGATAAGGAAGGAATCAGCCCAATAACTGATAGTACTGGATTAAGGGCTGTCAATAAGATAACACAGAATTTATACCCTGTGGTAGCAAATCCATAGACTTTACCAACTTGTTTAACACCTGAGCTAACCTGGTTCGCTGTTTTAGGCCTAAGAGATGCCTTCTTTTGCCTCCATATCCATGAAGCCAGCCAGAAAATTTTTGCATTCAAACTCAAGCTCACATAGTCCATGTGCCTGAAGGCTTCAAGATTCACCACTCCAATTGGAGAACAGCTTGCAAGGACCCAGAGTCCCAGGAAGCTCCACAAGAGGAAAGAAGGCTGTTTCAGTATGTGGACGATCTTCTAGTAGCCACTCGGACGAGGGAAGCAAGAGAAGCCTGGACAGTAAGCCTTTTGAATTTCCTAGGACTCCAAGGATGCAGAGTCACAAAGAAAAAGGCACAGGTAGTGAAACAGAAGGTAATCTACCTGGGGTAAGAAGTGAGTGCTGAGCAGCAGACTTTAAGGCAGGGAAGCCATATGCCAAACCTTGAAACTCCAGACAACGAAGGAACTCTGAACTTTCTTAGGCATGGCAAGGTAATGCCAGCTGTGGGTTTATAATTATGGACTGTTCTCCAGACCCCTCTATGCTCTTATCGCCAATGGAAACTGAGATCTCCAGTGGACAAGAGACGCCACACGGGCCTTTCACCAGCTAGAGAGAGTGCCCTCATGTTGGCTCCAGCTTTGAAACTTCCAGATGTAAGTAAACCATTCTTTTTATTTTTCCACGCAAGGAATTGCCCTGGGAATATTGGCTCAAGACTTGGGTCCATACCAGAGGGTAGTTGCTTACTTCTCTAAGCAACTAGATGCAACAGCCAAAGGATGGCCAGGCTGCCTCAGAGCTGTAGCAGCAGTCGTGCTGAATATTCAAGAGGCACGCAAGTTTACCCTGGGACAAAAATGACTGTGCTAGTGTCCCACACAGTGTTGCAGTACTGGAAGTAAAGGGTGGCCACTGGCTTTCACCACAGAGGTTTCTGAAATACCAGGCCATCATGGTAGAGCAAGATGATGTGGAGATAGTGGTGACTAATATTGTCAACCCAGCTTCTTTTCTCAGTGGAATCAAGGAGAAGCAGTACACCATAGTTGCCTAGAGACCACCGAAGCTACCTACTCCCGCTGCCCAGACTTAAAGGACACTCCTCTGGACAATGCAGAGACCTGGTTCACTGACAGGAAAGCGACATTGCAAAGTTCACAGTGACTACCTGCAGAGAGGTAATCGAGTCTGGACCCTTACTAACAGGTACCTCTGCGCAGAAGGCTGAGATAATTGCCCTGACCCGTGCCCTGGAAAGGGCAAAAGGGAGGAGAATAACCATCTACATAGACCCAAGGAATGCATTTGGAGTCATACATGCACATGGAGCCATCTGGAAAGAGAGGGGACTGCTGACCTCACAGGGAAAGAAGAGACAATCCAGCTGCTGGAAGCAGTTCAGCTACCTGAAAAGGCATATTAAGGCACACTAGAGAGTGAGCTTAAAATTGGAGGAAAGAAATGAGCTGGCGGATGGAGAGGCAAAGAAAGCAGCAAAGGGTGAGGTACAGATTTTCCTCGAAGGTAAGCCATAATACAATAATACTAATCAAAAGAGACGTACAACTGCAAGGGGTGGGCTACCATTGAAAGAGAGCTAGTAATCCCTTCCCATTTTTGTGGTTACTAGTGAAGAAAGGGCACTAGAAAACACACTAGGGCCTAACTACTTAAAAGCCTTTTATAGAGTGTGGCTCCTTTCTCAAAATGACCAAGGCTGCGAGTGATACAGAGTGCATTGAAATGAAGTGTTGACTTTGAGGCAGTAGTTTCCACAGACTTTCTAGAACACACATCTGATTGAAACAATCGTTGTATCATTGTCAAGAATTTATATGCCACTATCACTCAGGTAAGCCGACAATGTGATCCTTGCCTCCAGACTAACCCCAAAATACGCCCCCGGCCAAAACTCGGTCAGACTGGGAGAGGCCATGGGCCTGTACAGCAGTGGCAAATTAACTTTTCAGAACTCCCAAGGAAAGGGGGGGGGGGGTGTATCAGTATTTATTGGTATTGATAGATACATTTCCAGGGTGGCCAGAAACATTCCCCACCAGAACTGTCAAAAGCTCAAGAGGTGACCAGATTATTTTTACAAGAAATAATACCACGCTTCAGAGTTCCAGCCACGATATCCTCAGATAAAGAAGCACATTTCATTTCCAAAATAGTGCAACAGATTAGTAGACATCTGGGCACAGATTAGGAACTTCACACCCCATATCACCCCCAATCAAGCGGCCAGGTGGAGAGAATGAATAAGACTGGGGCAAGAAGTTAATCTACCCTAGCCCAAGCTCTTCCACTAGCACTATTGCAAATTCAAATTAAACCTTGAGCTAAAGAAATGCTGAGTCCTTTTGGAATGCCTTATAGAAGACCATATAGAATACAAAGGGAATGTCCAGAATGTCCACCTACATGGTGGCATTAAGCAAACAGCTCAGAGTACATGTGGCTGGAACTCGGAGCAAAGAGTTAGATAGCCTAGAGATCATGTATATGTTAAGTCTCTTACAGAGAAGACTTCGAAACCACAGTGGGAGAGACCACTGCAAGTACTTCTCACCACCTTCACTGCAATCAAAATCAAAGAGCAAAACGCCTAAATTCATCACTCTCGGGTGAAGAAGGCCCAGAAACCCCTTGAGGAGTGACGCCAGGAGACAATGAACTGAGACTAAAACTTACTCGAGCATAATGAGTATATTGCGGTCGAAAGTAGCTCATATTTTAGTTTGTAGAATTGTTTTGTGTGTAATCATAACTGAAGTTTTAGAACTTGAGAGTACCTTTATTCAGAGCAATGCTGAATAGCCTTAGTCCCAAGCGTTTAATCAGTATACTAGATCCATGAGAAAACCTTCTGAGATAAAAGATTTAAACCTATCCACTGTAGTAATTCATAGAGATCAAATATATGAAGAGCAAGAATAGCAAAAACAGAAACTGTGGACACTTCAAGAGATTAGAAGAGAAGAAATCAAAGTAAAGTGCCGAATGATAAATGAGACGGCTTATGAAAGACCAAATGAAATTAGTGTCTCAACCTCTCCTAGTGCATATAAACACCAGGAAATCTGTGATAGCCTAAATGAATCAGACTGCTAGTGTAATTTCACCTTAATACAGCCTGTAGAAATAACTTGCCTTTGGGCACAGGAAGATATCGGGCTTTCATTTAAATTCAAAATAGACACTACACCTTTTACCACAACAGGACCCTATACAGCCCACACCAAGACTCAAATAGTTCAGACTCAACCCAAACTTGAACCTGAAGTGTATAGAATAAGCCCCTATGTAGTAAAGAATGTGAGTGAGCAACAAGTATTATTCAATCCAGAATGGTCTCTCAAACGTGTGGAGTTGATAATGCAAATTAACATCTCAAAAATCCAACCAGCCTGCTCCTCCTTCCTAAAAACTTCCTTTGAGAGCTGGACAACATGGTTGCAAAAACAGGCATACCTCAAGAGCAGAACAAAAAAGGATCAAACTAGCATATTAAAGACAAGATTAAGAGTTCTAAATAAAATTGATTCAAAAATACTGATGAATAAACTGGCCACTGCAACAGGTGGCCTAACAAAATTGAAGCAGCCTTTGTAGTAATCTCTATTGGCATTAAGAACTAGCCAGTGACAGATTTCAAAAGTACTGCCAAAGTAAAGAAGTATGAAAAGGCCGGGGACCAAGACCACAAGTTGATAGTAGAAGCACTTAGTATAGTTCAAGATAATGTGTCTTTAGCTTTCAGTTGTATACAAGCACAGTTATAGATGCAAGCAACAGCAGCTCTGATCATATGAGAAAGGAGTGAAGGTAATTTTCCAGCTGAAATTCAAGAAATTGTGTAAAATAATGCAATTGATATTGAAAAGAAGTTTCAATCCTAGTAGACTATAGTGAATTTCACCTATGATCCTGTTTCTAATGTGGCAACTGCCTTTGTGCTTACCATACGTAATGCCACTGTTTATGTTATCCATCCCATCATTGCCCTAAGATTAAACCATGAAAAAACAATACTCTATCCTCCAGAACATAGAGTGTGGGCACGAAAGATGAATGGAAAGTGGCAGACAGTAAGCTTGGAATCCTGCATTACTAGAGAACAGATGAGATTCATTTGTGAAAGCAATACTATTAATGCTCAAGATGTGTGTTTAGACACTGAACAGAGTATTTGTCACCTTGAAATTCATGCAGTCACTGACCAGAAGAAAACTGTGCTCGTATATACTGGAAAAGGGTGTATGCTTGAGAACTGCTTGTGCTGCTGTACAAATTGATAGCAATGATGTTTTTCTGTCTAGTAGAAACCATTCTAATCTCTGTATTTGTAATTTTGTTATTATTAAGTGTGATTTTTCGTATTTAGTACCAGTAACATCCCACCAGCTGATTTAAGCCAATTACACAATGTATCACAGACTACCACCTACACCTAGTGAGGTGAACCTTAGATTGGTAAAACAATTGATTAAGCACCAAGACCTATTGGAAGGCTTGAATGAAATCCAAGAAAGCAGAAAGAAAACCTTAATTACTGTCCAACATGATACGAAAGAAATAACCAGAGTTCTACAAAAAATAAAACAAAATATAGATCATCACTGGTGAGATGTGATCTTTGAGTAGTCACCAACTGCAAATAGAATCTTTAATAAGTTGTGCCACCCCATTGTAGTTTTACTAATATTAGTTGAGATAAGCTTAAGATTATCTATTACATTGTTAATTTAGAACTAGAGAATGCTACAACAAATAGCTGTACTAACATCTTTGTCAAACCTACATAGTGAAGCACTAAAAGACACTTACTGTCGTGAAAGTTTTCAATAAGTAAAAGAATTTACTTATTTCCTAGGAAAGGGGAGAATGAGAGTAAAGATCCATTCTGAATTAAGTGAAGTGTCTAAGACAGGTGAAAAGTCTGTGAGGCCAGAGCTGAAAGAAAAGCCACATTCCAGAGACAACAAAGAGACAGAGAAAGAAAAACAGAAAAGACCACAAAGTCAATTTGCCCCCGACCTAGATATTCCTTTGATAAAGAAGAACTAGTGCTAAATGTCACGCAGAATAAATATGTATGAACCTATTGTGAAACTGTATGCATATGCATTTAAAAGAGAGATAAAAAGAGACCTAAAGTCTTCAAGAGTACGCTTGCCTTTTTGGAGAAGCTTGCGTCCGGCGCGCGTCGTAATAAAAGCATACCGAGCTTTACAACTTTTATAAAGTTGTGAAGTTTCTTCTTTTCTCCACAAAACACAGGTAATGCTTCGTCTGCTCCACCACGATCCCTTTGGATTCCCAGCACCTCTGTCTGATCCAGGTGGCACCATCGGACACTGCAAAGCTCCTGGATCCCAGCTGGAAGGAGATGAAATCCCAGCCCTTGTAGCCATACTGGTGGGATCCATGGACGCTCCATTGGACAGGAGGTCACAGCTGGAAACCACTTGCAGCATGTGGAGACCTGGGAAGGAGGATAGAATGGATCCATGGAGTTGTGTCCCAGCCCCAGGGAGCCCCTTGGATTCCCATCCCAGCCTCACAGTTCCCCCCCATCCCCAGAGATCCCATCCCAGCCCCTCAGAATCCTCCATTCACACAGATCCCAGGTCAGCCCCCCGCCCCCCCGAATTCCCCCACTCTGGTTGTACCAGCCCCATCTCCAGGGAACTGTCAGCCACGGGCTGGGTCCTGTCCTTGAGTCGGGGCTGGAGATCCCAATATCCCAGCCCTGACTATCCCAATGTCCCAGTTCTGCCTATCCCAATATCCCAGCCCTGGATATCTCAATATCCCAGCTCTGTCTGTGCCAATATCCCAGCCCTGGCCATACCAATATCCCAGCTCTGGCCATTCCAATAGCTCAGCTCAGCTCCTCCCACCATCCCTGCTTTCTGTGGCTCCATCCGGCCCTGCTTGCTGCCCCAGTGCTCCCAGGGGGTCCCATCCACATCCCCCACAATCAAGGGCTGGGGACCCCCGGGCCAGGCTCTGACAGTGCCACTTCCCGGTACTGGAGGGAGGGAAGAATGGGGGGACATGGAGATTTGGGGGAGCTAGGGGGCTGAAAGTGAGAGTTTGGGGATCCAGGGGGTTCCACAGGCCAAGGAAAAGGGGGACATTATAGGGGCCTGAGTAAATATATGTATTGCAGTAAAAGATCTCTGTATTGTATAAACGACCCTTCCCTGATTCAAGTTATTGTAAATGGGCTGCAGATGTGATATCCTTAATTGGGCAGCAGCTGTAGCCCATGGAGGTAGCTGGGATAAAAGGGGGTGGGGCAGTCGGGGAGAGCCTTGGAGGAGCCCTGATGAAGAAGCAGGGCAACGCTGCTGTGAAGAGCTGCATGTGAGAAAACACCGAGCAAAGGTATGAGACTCTGGAAATATGAAATACAACAATATAAATACAACAGGACATGAAGAGCTGGTAGAGCTGGGAAGGAGGTTCAGGGGCTCAGAGTCAACGAAAGGGGTGAAGGGACTGGGAGAGCTGGGACTGGGATAACAAAAGAGGCTACAAAACCCCAACCAGAACAAAGCCAGCCACAGCTATTAAAATCTTACCACCATGCCCCCTCCCCCCAACACAACTAAAACCAAAAACTCCCACATCCTACAACTCATACAAAATAACCCTACAACTAAACACAAAAAAACTCAAAAACCAACCATAAAACCAATCCTAACACAACCCAACCACAACTTCCACCACAAGTTACTGGCGGGTCAGATGTTAACCCTTTCAATACTTCAATCATCCCTCAAGTAAAAGAAAAAAAAAAAAAAAAAGAAACATTAAAAAACCCTTAAAAACGTCAAAGTCAGTAAGGAAGAAATAAATACCCAGTAAAAAAGAAGAAAAAATACCTTAATCTTGAAACTAAAATCTTCTTATAAACTATAAAGAAAAAACTATTTTTCTTTATAACACATAACACTATACAAAAATTTAATTATTCAAAATAATATCAAACAAAAACCTCCATATAAAAATAATTTATAAAATAACGGCAATTTCATAAAAAGTTCAGGCTGAAAAAAAAGTAATCCAGTACTCAAAAGAGAAGATCTCTATTTCCAGAGATAAAAATATTTTAATAAGTAAATCATAAAAACATTTACCTTTAAGCAACTCACCTCTAAAACAATACCTCATAAGTCAACATGACCCATCAATAAGCTGTAAAAAAGCTTGTAGCAATAAAAGAACTTCACAATAACAAAGTTCCCCAGACAACTGTTATCTATGAAAAAATTGAGAACCACAAAAAAAAAATTTTTTCTCCCTGTAAAAAAAGTCCAAAAACTTAACAAGAAAAACTTCTCTCCCTAAAACTAAAAAAAGACAATTCTAGAAATAGTAAACTACTAGAAATTTTTAGTTTAGTTTCTTTACATTGTCAGGTTAAAAAAAAAAAGTTGGAAAGAAAAAAAAAGTGTTCTAATGAATTTAATTCTTACTACCTTTTTTTAAATTTGCTTTTAATAAAATTTTCTTTATACCCTTTTAAAATTTTAAGCGTACTGTACCTTTCTCGTAATCCCATCTCACAACAAAATAAATACATAAATAATTAACCGACACTAAAACCAGCCAGACTTATCAATACATTAATTAGGAGATCTCAAGATTGGAAAAAATCTTAAATTAACAAACCAAAACCACTACAATGTCATGATAAACCATTTGCCAAAGTTTCTCTGATTTTCTAAAGTTGACAGTAAAGGCTGTTTGCTTGTTTGGAGCTCCTGAGAATCTCTTGTAGGTATTTCTCCAGGGAGTCCAACTCAGAGTACACAAACAATTGCAATTCCTTTTAAATGTCTCCTTGAGAGAATTGTTTGGGGAATGGGAGTCAGGGCTTGTGTGTCCTGCTTGGCACAGCCCAGGCAGGGCTTTCCCAGCCACATTTCCACACTCCATTTCCCAGCTCGAGCCGCTGCTGCCTCTGAGTTGTGCTGCCCCAGCCCCAGGGACGCTCTCCTTGCCTGCCCATTCCCCCACGGTCTCTGGGCAGGGATGGCCTCAGTGGGGGCTGCTGACATCCTCAGCACCTTGGAGGCTGCTGCTGAATTTTCCTGCTCCAGAGGCTTGTTCATCCTTCAGCTCTTCAGTGCAGGAATCCAGTGTCCCAGGGCTCATTAACATTCAGAACACCTGAACAAGCCAAGCCTCTGGGGACAATTTTATTTCAGTTTCCAAATCTTGCGTGGTTAACAAAGAGAGATTTCAGAAGTGCATTCAACTGAATATGTTCTATTTAAAAAGACAGTGAGAAAACTTTTTTTAGGTCCTATTTAGTTTTCTTTTTCCCTGTTAATAGCAATCTCCAATTGATTTTGAATCCAAGTACCTCCTCATGTAGTTGGAACAGATATGAAAATCAAGACTGTGATGATTTTCACAGGGGTTCTTGGATGAGGGAAGAGATGAGGATCTGACTCCATGTTTCAGAAGGCTTGATTTATTATATTATGATATATAATTCATTAAAACTATACTAAAAGAATAGCAGAAAATGTTTCATCAGAAGGCTTAGGTAAGAAAAGGAGAGAAAGAAATTATAACAAAGGTTTGTGGCTCGAGCTCTGTGTCCAAGCCAGCAGGGCTGGGATTGGCCATTAATTACAAACAACCACATGAGACTAATCACAGATCTACATGTTGCCTTCCACAGCAGCAGATAATCATTGTTTACATTTGGTTTCTTGAGGTCTCTCAGCTTCTCAGGAGGAAAAATCTTAAAGAAAGGATTTTTCATAAAAGTTCTCTGCGACATAAGACCCTTCATGGCTGACAATCAATCAGACTCTGTCCCTACACCCACCCCACCCTTTCCCCCATCCAAGCCCTGGCACTCAGAGCCTTGTGCAAATCTGAGCTCCCTCCAGCCCAGGCTGCACCTGCAGCTTTCAGCTCCTTGGCTCCAACTCCCACCTGCTTTCCTTGGAGAAGGAGCTGCCCGAGATACAGAGGGATGTTCATTTCTTGTCAGCCAACAAAGCCAAGGGAAGGCACAGCTCCATCATATGCCAAAATCATTCCTCTGCAAGGTATTAAATCCACTTTGCACAGCAGACATCTCAGAGCAATGGAAAACACCTTCTGTGCCCAGCACAGATCCCAACAGATCCTCCCGTGCAAACCCTCCCTGCCCCAATTCTGCCCAGATTTGCTCTTTGCACACGAGCCACACGCTGAAGTCAGGAGCTCCCTCCATACCCAGAGGGAGGAAAAGAGAGAAAGGAGATGAAGAGCTCCCCTGTGCAGAGCCAAGGTCCAAGTGCCCCTGCAGTGGGAACCACAACTCATCAGGTTTGTGTCCTTTAGGCTCAGGGCCTGGTGATACTCAGAGACACAGAAAGGTTTCTTGCCAAAAAACAGAAGTTGAACATTTGAACAGTTTAATAACCATCATAGCTCTTCCCTCGGGTCTCTGGGATGTCCCAGCACTATCTGACATGTCCACCATTCTCCATGGATTGTCGTATAGCAAGAGTTTTTGACAAAGACATAAGAAATGGTAATTCTATGATAGATATAAACACAATTAGGATGCTGTCTAATGTGTTATTTATTTAAACTTCAGAGAGATTTGACAACTCCCTGATGTTCAATGCATGAAACGAGTTAGTTGAGAGGTATTTGAATGACCAGAGAGCATCTGGATGAGAAAATCTGGGAGCGATGGAAAGGACATAGATGCAGCTGCTCTAAATGAAGAGATGTTCTTAGACAGGGCCATTTCAACAGGACAGCTGGAGATACCTGAAGGGAAGGGGTGATTAAATATTAGAGTGAATGTTTGTGGCAAAGGCAGAGGGGAAGATGAGTATTTCTTCTCCTGCCATCAGAAGAAGAATCCAGCACATCCAGGAAATTCCTGTTCCAGGAGAGAAAACGTTTACATTTCTCAAAAGTTCTCAAAAGACCCAGAAAATAAAGATTTGCTTGTATATTATGAAACTAACAGGTATTAACACCTGTGCCCCTTTCCAGACATCAGCTGTGTGCCCATGAACAGGCAGTGCCACTTGTGCTCTGAGGTGGCCAGCTGGGATTGGATCTCCAGAGAGCACCTGAGGAAGAGCAGAGCACTTTGCAAGCTGCAGGGCCCTGACAGCCCTGCAGGGCTCCTGTCCCATCAACATCTGCTCTGCTCCAGTCTGAAACAGGGCCCAGTATGGTGCTGGGATCATCAGAGAGCTGAGGTGTGTGCTGGAATTCAATGCCCTCCCCATCCCGCAGCAGCCCTGCATTTCCCTCCTGCAGCCTTGGTCTCCAGCACAGCCATGGAGGCTCTTTGGGCTCTGGAGTGTTCCTGAAGCCCCCCAGGGCAGCTGAGCTCTGCCTTTGGCACAGTCAGGCCTGACCAGCGCAGGCCATGCTCAGCAATTCCCTCTGTGAGCCTGGCCTTGCTGTCAGCCCCGGCAGCGGCTGCGTGGCCCTTTGTGGCCCTGTGCTGGCCCAGCCATGGCGGCCCAGCCCCTGTGCAGGCCCAGCCCAGGCCAGGAGCATTGCAGCTGGGAACGGCCCCTGTGCCGTGGTGCCCACAGCAGCCTTGGGGCTCTGTGCCCCATGGCCTCCCTGCTGGGCAGCCTCTGCCAGCTCCTGCAGAGCCCCTGGCACCTGTGGGCTGGCACAGACAGCCCTGCCCCAGGCTCTGCCGGCCTCTGGGCCAGCAGAGAGGCAGCCAGGGCCGGCCATGACCGGGAACAGGCCCTGAGCCCTGCAGGAGGATGGAGCTGGGCCACAGCCAAACTCAGTCCAGGCCAAAGCTGGGCTCAGCAACCAGGGCTGCCAATGCATGGGGACAGAGGCCGGCAGTGACAAATGTGCTGGGCCCCCTCCCTGCTCTGTCCATGCCACCAAGGGCACAGAGCAGCCTCCTCTCTGGGCAACTTGCCTGTTTGCAAGGCCTTGCACAGGTGCTGGCCCTGCCCCACAAGGCCTGGTCTGAGTCCTGCCCCTGCACGCTCAGCCAGGCTGAGATGGACACTGATGGTTTCTGGGCCAGGCTCTCTGAGCCCAGCCCAGCTCCCTGCAAGCTCGGCCAGCTGCCCTGAGCTCTGGGCAGCACCAAGGGCCTCTCCCCAGCCCATCCCATCCCAGCTGGCTCTGGCCCCACAGCTCTGCTCAGGCCAGGCTGCTCTGGCCACTGGCCCCATGGCCTCAGCCCCTGGCAAGGGCACAGCAGCAGCTGCAGCTGCCACAGGACTCAGCCCCAGCCATGGGGGAAGGTGCCTGGCCAAGGCCAAAGGAGGCTCCCTGGCTGCCCTGCTCCCCTCAGACTGAGGTGCTGAGATCTCAAGGGCCCAAATACCTGGCCCTGCCCTGCCCCTGATCCCCACAGCCTGTCCCGTTTCCTTCATTCCTGCATTGCCAGGGACTTTTTGGGACAAGGGAGCTCTGCTCTGTGCATGGAGGGATGAGGAAGTGCCACCACTAGTGTGGGAACCACAACTCATCAGGTTTGGGTCCTTTGAGGACTAGGAACTGGTGAGACTCAGAGGCACAGAAAGTTTCTCTTCATGACCAACAGATCACACTTGAAGAAGACATAATTTAATAACAATCTTGCTCTTCCCTGAGCTATGTGCAATGTCCCATCAGTGACTGATGAGTCCTCCAAACACAAGTGATTTCCATATTAAAAGTAATTTTAGACAAACGTGGTTCTGTGATAGATAAACACACAAATGAGTTCTTGTATCAGGATGCTCGTCCTGGAGTGGGAGCAAAACAGCTCAAACAATTCCTGATTTGTAAAGCTGTCAGTGGTGGATGGAGATGGGAGGTCAGGCTGCTCTTGGTGTTGAGGAAATGGTGAAACCAGCCTGACTCATTTCATCTCCTCATGCCCTGGCTGATCTCCCCTCCTTCCCCTTACACCCATTGGCTTTTGTCTCCCCCCAGGCCCCCTCGTGAAGAGCCTGGATCTGTGTTCTCCATCCCCTCCTCACTGGCACTGCCAGGTTGGGATGAGGAGCCCCTCAGCCTTCCCTGCTCTGGGCTGGACAAGCCCAGCTCCCTCAGCCTCTGCTCACAGCCCAAGGGCTCCAGCCCCTCCTTGGAGGCCCTTCCCAGACCCTGCTCCAGCAGCCAGACATCTTTCCTAGCCTGGGGAACCCAACCCAGGCCACAGTGACCTGGATAATCCACGTCCTTGTGTAGGGGCCTGAATATATATATTGTTATAACAGCAATAAGAATACAACAACTGAAATGTAGTGAGAGTCCTATGTATTAGATAAGTGAGTCCCAGCTATTCTAAATGAGTCACTGCTGTGAAGTCCTTAGTTGGGCAGCAGCTGTGGTTCGTTAAGATAGCTATTCTAAATGAGTCACTGCTGTGAAGTCCTTAGTTGGGCAGCAGCTGTGGTTCGTTAAGATACAAGGGGTCGGTCAAGAGCCCAGGAGGAGCCCCTGTGAAACCATGAGGAACTGTGCTACAGAGAACTGCATGGTAGAAAACCAGCAAGAAGGTATGGACTTTAGATATGATTGCAACAGTATGGGACTCTAGAAATATGGAATACAATAAGATAAGAACATCTTTGATGTCCTGGTCATACAGCCCTGGCCCCTTGTGCCCTGGCCCCTTGTCCCCTGTCAGGCTTTGGGGTGGATGCTGTGGAACATCCTTTGGTGGAGCCTGTGGCTCCAGGTGGGCCGGGGGGATCCCGGGGGACAGGGACCCTGCTGGGCATGGACAGCATTGGACTTGTTGGGAGAAACTGTGAGGGGGAGCTGGGGCGGAGTGACCAACCCAGCGACCTGACACAGCCCTGCTGGGATGTCACACAGCCCCTCTGGGATGTCACAGCCTGCTCTGTGATGGCACAGCCCATTCTCTAATGTCACACAACTGGTCTCTGATGTTACAGCCAACTCTGTGACGTCCTAGTTGCTCTGTGATGTCAGACTGCTGCCCTGTGCTGTCACAGCTTGCTCTGTGATGTCATAAATGCAATCTATGATGCTGTAGCTTCTCCATGACCTCCCATTCTCCACTCTGTGATGTCATAGCCCACTCTATGACTTCATGTTACCAGATGATCAATTGTCTCCACCAGGTGAGCTGACACCTGGAGCTAGTTCTCCACAACCCCAGGCCTCTGGAAACCACACAATACCCATTGTGTGAGAAGGGGAACTGGAAGTTTAGCAGCCTCAGTGTCCTCCCAGCTCAACCAGACCCACTGGAACACTGGGGTCCACGACCACCAGAGAGACCCCCAGAAGAGAAGAACACATGGGTGTAGGGGATGGGAAATATGTTAATGATTTTGGTGAAATGATTATCATATGTAAGTTTGGTCCAGGAAAATCAATGAATATGTGTGCAAAATAGAGAAAATAAAGAGAAACTTTCCTGCACTCAGCCTGCATGGCTTTGGGAGGAGCTCTCCCCTGTGCATCCAGCTGAATAAAGAATGTTGATTCTTAATGCTATACTGGTGTTAAGGAGTTTTCTGTTTTACTGAATTTTTGGTAACACTCCCACTGCCAAGGAAAGCTCTGTCTGCTGCTGTTCACAAACAGAGAAGGGCTGGTGCCAGATGTGGGGCTCGGAGGCAGCCTGGGGCACAGTGAGCATGAAATAATCAAGTTTTCAATGTTGTTGAAAGGAGGGGCAGCAAGAAAACTCCTACACTGGAATTTGGAAGGGCAGACTTTGTCCTATTTAGGATGCTGATTTGGGGAGTACCAAATCAGGTACTGATTTTTTTGAAGGGGAAACAGCCCTTAAAAACAAAGGGGTCCAGGAAGGATGGACACATTTCAAGGAAGTAATCTTAAGGGGGAAGGAGCAGCCTGTCCCAGTGTGGCAAAAGATGAGCAATTGAGGAAAATGACTGGCCTGGCTGTCCATGGAGCTTTTGTGGGAACTCAGGGGAAAAAAGAGAGAGCATCAACTTTGGACAAAAGATCAGGCAACTTAGGAAATGTTTAAGGATCTTGCTAGGTCATGCAGAAAGAAAAGCTGAGAGGTGAAAGATCAATTAGAATTTAACGTGGCCACTTCTGTCAAAAATAGTAGAATATGTTTCTACCAATAAATTTTTAGCAAAATATGGGATAAGGAGAACCTCTACTCTTATTTTGACACAGTGTAGAATATAGTCACTAAAGATAAGGAAAGGCTGAGCTGCTTAATACCTTGTATGTCTCAATGTTCAATATTAAGACAGGCTGTCCTCAGGACAAGTGCTCTCCTGAGCTGGTAGATGGGCACAGGGAGCAGAACAGCCCCTGTAATCCAGGAGGAACAAGCTGCTGACCTGCTGAGCCACTCAGATGCTCCCAGGTGTATGGGATCGGATGGAATCCATCCTAGGGGGATGAACGAGCTGGTGGATGAGCTCCCCAGGCTGCTCTCCAACATTTACCATCAGTCCTGGCTCAGTGGAAAGGTTCCAGAGCAGTGGAGGTTCCAGTGTGAGCCCATCCCCAAGAAGGGCTGGAAGGAGGAGCTGGGGAACTCCAGGCCTGTCAGCCTGACCTGGGTGCCTGGCAAAGTTATGGAACAGATCACCTTGAGTGCCATCACAGGGCACCCATGGGATGGCCGAGGGATCAGAGCCAGCCAGCGTGGATTTGGGGGTGGCAGGTCCTGCCTGACCAACATGATTTTCTTTTTATGACCAGGTGACCCACCTATGGATGCAGGAAATGCTGTGGATGTTGTGTGCCTGGACTTCAAAGCCTTTAAAACCATGAGCCACAGAATTCCCTGGAAAAACTGCAGCCCATGGCTTGGACATGTTCACCCCTCCCAGTGTAAAGAGCTGGCTGGAGGCTGGGCCCAGAGAGTGGAGGGCATGGTGCTGCACCCAGCTGGTGTCCAGGCACTGGTGGTTTCCTCCAGGGATCTATACTGGGCCCAGTCCTGTTTAATATCTTCACTGATGATCTAGCTGAGGGGACCGAGTCCACCATTCACAAATTGCAGATGGCACCAAGCTGGGTGTGAGTGTGGATCTGCTGGAGAGCAGGTAAAGAAGACACAGCCTTAAGCTGCACCAGGCAAGGTTCAGGCTGGACAATAAGAAGTTCTTCACAGAAAGGGTGAGTGGTCATTGGAATGGGCTGGCCAGGGGGGAGGTGGCAGAGTCACTGTCCCTCTCCAGTGGCATTTAGTGGCATGATCTGGGTGACAAGGCAGTATTAGGGTATTGGTTGGGCCTGATGATCCCAAAGGTCTTTTCCAGCCTATTTGACTTTGTCATTCTGTGATAATTGGGACGCTCTGGGGCCATCGTGACACTGCAGGGCCTCATGGAACTAAGAGACCATGGTGACACCATGCAGGCCCACAGAACCAGGGGTCCAGTGTGGTGCTCTGTGGCCAAATGGAGCCAGGGACTGCACCGTGACTCTCTGGGTCCTCGTGGAACCACAGAGACCATTGTGACACGGCAGGGCCTTGTGTAACCAAGGGGTTTCACCATTTTGACACTGCAAAATCAAGGAGACCATTGGGAGACTCCATGGCCCAGTGGAACCAAGGGGCCTTTCTGACACTGCGGGGGCCCATGGAACCAAGGGGCTCCTGTGAAACTGCAGCACCAATGAGAACATCGTGACAGTGTGTAGCCCCATGGAACCAAGGAGTCCATTGTCATATTTTGGGGCCCCATGAAACCTAGGACACCATTTGCTCTGCATGGTCACATGGATCCAAGGAGAGCAGTGTGACAGTGCAGGGCCTGGTGTGACCAAGAGGCCTTTGTGACACTGGGGGACCCCATGCAACCAAGGATATCTTTGCAGATGTCACCAAACTGGGTGTGAGTGTTGATCTGCTGGAGGGTAGGAGGGCTCTGCACAGTGCCTGGGTCGGGCTGGATCCAGGGCCCAAATCCAAAAAGGGGAGGTTTAGGAAGACCGAATGCTGGGTTCTGCACTTTGGCCACAACAACCCCTGCAGTGCTGCAGGCTGGGGACAGAGTGGCTGGAGAGCAGCCAGGCAGAAAGGGACCTGCAGGGACTGATGGACAGAAGGCTGGACATGAGAGAGCAGTGTGTCCAGGTGGGCAAGAAGGCCAATGGTTCCTGGCCTGGATCAGGAATGGTGTGGCCAGCAGGAGCAGAGCAGTGATTCTTCGCCTGTGTTCGGCATTGGTTGGGCAGCCCCTCGAGTGCTGTGTCCAGTTCTGGGCCCCCTGGGGTGGGCAATTAGAAGAAATGTGAAGCAGGGGGTATAAAGCAAGCAAATGTGAAGCAAAGGAAATGCTCAGGGCACTTTGGGGTGGCTGCCAGGCTGCCCTGGCTCTGAGCAACAGCGTCTGCATTGGGACAGGAAACTCCCAGCTGATGGGAACAAACTTTCTGGCTGACTGCAGAGGCCACAACAAATCTGAGTGGTTTCCCTGGTGTCTCCCAAACCTTGCTGGCCCCAGGGGCTGATGGCATTTGTGCTCCCTCAGCTTCATGTCCCCACAGCAACAGCATGGGGGTGCTCCTCCTTCTGTGTGCAATGCAAACAGGGGCTGCTGAGCCAGTGCTGCCGTGTGTGTGCCTGCAAGGATGGGGTACCTGTGTGAGCTGGGGGAGAGGCCAGGGCTGCAGAGGGGGGATGTTGTTGGCAGCTCCATGAGGACGCTCTGGGACACTGTCCTGGGCTGTGCAGCGCACTGGGGATGGATCAGCCCCTGCTCTGCTGCTCCTTCCCGTCTGCCCCAGGGCCCTTGCAGAGCCCCAGCCATGCTGTTGTCCCTCAGCCTGCCCACAGCCAGCCTGGGGCTGCTCACGGGTCTTTTCTGTGCTGAGCATTGGCCTGGCCGTGTTCTTGAGAGAGCCTGGGCAAGGAGCCTGGAGCCCCCAGGCCCTGGCCTGATGAGTCAGCACTGCCCCAGCAGTGCCCATGGCCTGTCCCTGCTGCAGCCCTGGCACTGTCACCCCCAGGGCTGTGCCCAGCCCTGAGAGCACTCAGACCCTACAGCAACACCAGGGCCACCAAGGCAGCGGGGCAGGGCCACGGCAGCAGCACTGGCAACACCAAGTGCTGCTGGGCACTGCTGCTGGGCCAGCACTGATCTGCCCCAGCTCTGCACACAGACATTGCTGCTGCAGCTCCAGAAAAGGCAACCCAAGGGCATCTCTGCAGAAAACTCTGCTGGGAGATCCTTTAGTTCATTTAAAGCCACCAAGAGCATAGCCCCTTGTTCACAGAGTCTGTGGCCACAGGGAAGGTGGAGAGAAACCAAATGGGAAATGGCAGAAAGAATAACACGTCTTTGTGGATGGAATAAAAAAATAATGTAAAGAAAACAAACTTGCACACCTTAGCCAATAAGAAGCATCAAAGATGATTTTAATACAAGTGATTTGCAGAAATTGGCCAGCAGTTTAATGTTCCTGAAACCATCCAGTCATCAGTCTCCACACTTCAGCCTTGAGCTCCTGGTTCCTCAGGCTGTAGATGAGGGGGTTCAGGGATGGAGGCACCACTGAGTACAGAACGGACAGGGCGAGATCCAGGGATGGGGAGGACATGAATGGGGGCTTCAAGTGGGCAAACACGACAGTGCTGAGGAAGAAGGAGACCACAGCCAGGTGAGGGAGGCAGGTGGAAAAGGCTTTGTTCCGTCCCTGCTCAGAGGGGATCCTCAGCACAGCCCTGAAGATCTGCACATAGGAGAAAACAATGAACACAAGACAGCCAACTCCTAGGCAGGCACTAACAGCAAGAAGGCCCTGTTCCCTGAGGTAGGATTTGGAGCAGGAGAGCTTGAGGATCTGGGGGATTTCACAGAAAAACTGCCTCAGGGCATTGCCATGGCACAGGGGCAGGGAAAATGTACTGGCTGTGAGCATGAGAGCGTTGAGAAAGGCACTGGCCCAGGCAGCTGCTGCCATGTGGGCACAAGCTCTGCTGCCCAGGAGGGTCCCATAGTGCAGGGGTTTGCAGATGGACACGTAGCGGTCGTAGCACATGACAGTCAGGAGATAGTATGCAGCTCCAATGAAAAACAGAAAGAAAAAGAGCTGTGCAGCACATCCTTTGTAGGAGATGTTCCTGGTGTCCCAGAGGGAATTGTGCATGGCTTTGGGGATAGTGGTGCAGATGGAGCCCAGGTCAGTGAGGGCCAGGTTGAGCAGGAAGAAGAACATAGGTGTGTGCAGGTGGTGGCCACAGGCTATGGCGCTTATGATGAGGCCGTTGGCCAGGAGGGCAGCCAGGGAGATGCCCAGCAAGAGGCAGAAGTGCAGGAGCTGCAGCTCTGCACGTGTGTCGGCCAATGCCAGCAGGAGGAAATGTCTAATGGAGCTGCTGTTGGACATTTGCTGTTGCTGGGCACGGGGACCTGTTCATGCAGAAAAGGACAGTGAAGAGTTGGAGGAGATTCCTGTAACCAAAATCAAAGCCATTTCCTATACACCCACCCCTGGAACGTACAGATATGGTCTTTAGTATTTTCAACATCTGAGGTTTTCTTTATAAACTCCCCAATGTTTTTCCTGGTATTCTTGGATATCAGGAAACCCTCAGCATTTCTACTTGACTCAGGGAGAACCGCGCAATTTCTGGGAGGCAAAGTGATGAGTGGAGACTGAGAAGAGATGGTCTGTCATTCTGACCTGTTCCGAGTTTCCTTGGGCTTTAACCTTTCTCTGGTGGAGGGTGATCACCTTCCCATGCTTCCCCTAAAATGTCACCAGGCACTGCTGAGAGCAGATGGATCCACCACAGCCCGGATCCACATTTGTAGCCATGGATTCGCCTTGCTCATTTCAGCAATCCAATAGCAGCATTTTCAATGTCACAACACCTCTGCCTTTCCCCATCAATCTTATAACTTTCAGATGCTCTAGGACAGGTTTGAGCCCTGGATTGGAGCTCCCAGCTTGGACTGAAATCTCAGGGACATTTCCAAGTGTCCTTATGATGGCATTGGATTAAGGGAGATGCAGCTCCTTCCCTGGCTGGACTGACAGCATTGCCCAGAGCCAGGCAGTGGGGACAGCGTCACCCTGAGACAGCTATGCCCCCTGCCAGAGCCCCCAGGGCCGGGCAGATGCTCCCAGCCCTGTGCTCTGCAGAGGGAACTGGGCCCGGGGCTGCAGAGCTGCCCCACAGCTCTGCTGCAGCTCTGCCTGCACAGGAGGGGCTGCACGCCTTGGAACCCCGGCCCTGAGAGCAGAGGCTTGGCTGGCGGCACAGGAGGGAGGGGGCTTGTTCAGAGGGAGGGGCTGCACTGGAGGGGATCCTGTGCACATATCTAAACTCTCCCTGCCACAGCATCTCTGGGTATTGTTTTCTCTCATTGCCTGATCTTCTCTCTGCTTCCTGCAGATTTTCTTCCTGCAGGTGTTTCCCTGTGCCTGATCTCTCCCTGCCACCACTCACAGACCCCAAATATCTGTGGACTCCCCTTGGCCTGACAGAACCCTGCCTGTTTGCAGGGCACTGGCTGGAGGCAGGTTCTGTTTACAGCTTGGAGAAAGGACAGCTCAGACTGACCCTGATGGGTCCAGCAAAGGTGATGTTCGTGCTGTCCATGGGCACAGTGGCTGCAAGCACATTAGGGATCTCCTGTGAACCTATTGATCAGTAAAAGTAACACTTCGGCTGTTTCTGACACATTTCAAAATTAATAATAATAATTCATAAGCAAGCTTTAATATTTATCTTCTCTTGGCTGCCATTCTCCAATGGTAGGAAACTGAATACATACTTAGTTATTGTAAATGTCCTCCTTTTTATAAAATTCATTATTTTGGAAATATTCTATGACTGGTCAGAACCCCTCAGCATATCAGACCTTAATGAGCATTTCACCTCTGCTGCACCAGAAATACTCAGAGTTGTACTCACAGCGTCTGTAGGCATTGGGATGTTCCAGCTTTAGGAGATCATTCCAGGAGCTGCAGCTGCATTGTCCTGCAGTCAGAGGTTCCTGTGCCAAGGGCTGGCAGTGATTCTGCCCCAGGCACTTCTCAGCACCTTCCCAGCCCTGACTGATTGAAGCTCTCTGTGCCTCTGTGCTGTTCCCAGGATGGCTGCAGGCAGTGTCCCAGCCCTGCTGGGCTGGCAGAAGAGCTGCTCATCAAAAGAAGTGTGCTTTTAAAGCTCTTCTTGGTTACCAGGAGCTGCCTCTGTGCCAGGAGCCCAGCCTAGCTCAGCAGCACAG
Source organism: Melospiza melodia melodia (assembly GCF_035770615.1). Lineage (NCBI taxonomy): Eukaryota > Metazoa > Chordata > Aves > Passeriformes > Passerellidae > Melospiza > Melospiza melodia. The sequence continues at coordinate 6,773,988 of NW_026948497.1, read as the reverse complement.
ACCCAGCACAAGGACTTCAATGAGCCTCTGGGGCTTTGTGCTAAGGCCCTGAACATCAGTCCCTGAGAGGAAGCTGAAGAAACTTCTCCACAACTCCAAGTCAGAATCCAACTCCAAAGTTTCTTGAACTTTTAATGGGTCCCACTGAGGAGCACAAACTAGAAAGTGTCCCCAGGCCCCAGGCAGAGCAGAGAACTGCAGGCAGTGATGACAGTTTGGGACAAGGAGAAGCCAAGTCTTGGTGCCCTGGGGCACAGCAGGGTCTGTGCCACCAAGGGTTTGGAGGAGACACCTTGTTCTGAGGTCCTGGGGCCTCCTGGCACAGCCTCAGCCAGGCTGGGCACTGTCAGCCCCTTGTCCTGCCCTCAGCCTTCCCCCCTAGCCCACATCCCAGTGGCCTCAAGGATCTGCTGGAAGGAGTCCCTGGGGAGCCTCGCTCAGCAATGGCCCTGGGGAATCCTTAAGTCTCCCTGTAGGGACTGCAGGTTTTTGAAAGGACTTTGGGTTTGGCTTTTGCCTTGGAGTCTATGAGAGGTTTGTGCAATCATGGCCTCCAATTCTCTGCTGTAATTAGTCCCTTGAGAGGCTTTGTCAGTAACAATACTCAGTAGGGCTCATTACTACTTCAAGGTACTTCAGTTATTTTAAGGTACTTCGTATTTCCCTTTTGATAGAGACTCTGTGAGAAGTTTGTGCAATCATTGCCGGAATTATCTGCTTTAATTAATCCGTGGAGCGCTTTGTACTGACACTCAGTAGGGCTCATTAACACCTTGAGGTACTCAAGGTTTTCAAGGTACTTTATGGATTTAAGAATACTTTTAGGTACTTTTAAGGATTTTCCTTCCCACACTGAGTCTCTGAGAGGATTTTGTGCCATCCCGGCCTCCAATTCTCTCCTCCAAGGAGTCCATGAGGATCCTGTGTTGGGTATCTTCCCCCTTCTGTTTTACAACAAAGATGGAACTGAAAGAATTTTGTAAGATTTTCTAAAAGCATCCAAACAAACATGGAAATATTAACAATACAACAACAACCAGTAAGGGAATTCATAGTCCTGTTTTAGCTCAACATCATCCAACCCTTTAGTCCCTTGGATTGGAAGAGTTTATTGAACCAGCCTTTGTTTTCCACTTGAAGATTCTTGAAACCTTCCTTCAGTACGTGAATGTTCTTGTGGATTGACTTGCTGTGGCTGGAGAGGTTTATGCAACACATGCCCTCAGAGTCTACACAGCCATGCCCATGTGCCCAGAATAAAAATTCTATCGCTGTTTGGCAAGGTGGCATGTCTGATGGTCTCTATATCTGGGAGCAGGCCACTCAATGTGAGGGAGGTAGCATTGGTTTGCTAACTTAACAGGCACCCAAGATGGTCTAATTGTCCTAAAGCTTTAGCTGCAGCCACTCAGGGTAGTACAAATTGGGGGTGCTACCATCCAATACCTGGATTAAAGTTTGCCAAGCCATCTCTTTGATATCATCCGATACTTCTCTGGGCATACCTGCTGCTTGATCATCTGGTAGGCTATGTTGTCCTTCTCCAGCTGTGTTGCCTTCAAGGTGTGGCAACCTGGTTGTAAGTCCGGCATGGTGGCCCAAAGCCCAGGGTCACTCGGTCCATATGCTCCTGACACCAATGTGGTGGACAGCAAATGGCGTTTATTGAGGGGTCACAAGGGTTTTTATAGCTTGGGCAGTCAGTGTCATTTCCTTCTGCTCACGTCTGGCTGGGTGCGGCCAGGTATGGAGCAAGGGTCTGACTTCAGGGTGGGAGGTGTTCTATCTAACCGTACAGCCCGAATTCTTCCACACGCTTGTCCCTGACTCTCCACATTCCCCCCCCTCCATGATTAGTAAAATCGTATAAAGTTATAAAATGTAGAGGCTACAAAATTTCATGTGTTAGTAGAATTAGTGTAAAATTACAAGTGTGTTAGTAACTGGCACACCTTAAATTAATTGTCGGCGCTCGAGAAACAAAATGTTAGCCGTTTCTAAATGCCTTTTATGCAAGACCCGAAGATTAGGGTTAGTAAGATTATAGTGAGTGGGCCTATTAGGGTAGAAATCAGGGTGGTGAGCCATGGGGACCGGTTGAACCACGACTCAAACCGGCCCTGTTGAGCTGCTCTGTCCACTTTTCTTAGGTTTAGCCGATTTCTCAGTTCAGCCATGGAGTCTTCAATGACTCCCGTGTGGTCCACATAAAAGCAGCATTCCTCTTTCAAGGTGGCACACAGGCCCCCTTGCTGCATGAACAGGAGGTCCAGTCCTCGCCTGTTCTGCAAGACCACTTCTGAGAGTGAGGAGACTGACTTCTCTAGAAAGGAAATGGATTTCTCAATCCTTTGCAGGTCCTCATCGATGGTCATTTGCAGCTGGGACAGTCCTTGGTGCTGTGTCGCTAGGGTTGAGACACTCATGGCCGTTCCGGCTGCTCCCAGGCCGAGTAGCATTGCGATAGTTATACCTGTCATTATTTCTCTTTTGTGGAGCCGGCTGGGTTCCTCAAAAAGGTGGTACACTTCTTCGTCTGAGTGGTACAGGACCCTAGGAACAATCAGAACTTGGACACAAAAGTCGTTAGAGTCACTGAATTTGGCAAGGAACACACAGGGACTCACTCCAGATTGCTGGCAAACCCACATCCCAGATGCGGATGGGACTACCCGCTTATTGTTTTTCCTGTCAGGCTTGACAACTTTGGTGAAGATGTTGCCTTTCCGCCTAGCTAGGGTTGCATTGCCAAAGCATCTGCCCTGGCCCGTAACCTGACTTAGGGTAATGCCTCTCTGAGGGGTGTCCCATCTGCATTGGCCTGGATTGTCTGACCTGAAATCTGGGGTTCCCTGTCGGCTGTAACAGTTTCTTTGATGGCCCCCTCACCTGAGAGATGACGTAGGACCCACCTGAAAGGCCAGTGAGGGTAATATTTTGTGTCTGCCTGTCCTCCGCCTACTAACCGTAGAAACAAGATCACACAGAGATACCGTTACTGCTTTGATTTTGATGGCGCGAGCTTCTCAGGGGATGTCTGGTCGCTCGATGGCCTCTCTCTCTTTCCCGGTAGTGGGGCGGGGCATATGGGTTGCGGGGGTGTCCAAAGATCCAGTCCTGCAAACAAAGTCTCACAATTCTCATGAGTTTCTCTTTGAAGGTTTGGTTTAATAGATTTAAGCGGACACCATTTAACGTCCACATTCTTTTTAACGGCCGCATACCCCCGCCCTGTGAGCACTAGTCTCCAGCCCTGTTCCCACTCCCCTAGTTCGTTCTTGATCACAACCCGTGGGCCTTCCTCTAGTGCTCGAGTGGCCCAGTGTCTCTGGGCTGGACTGTTTGTTTCATCCCCCCTAGGGAATTGATTTAACGCTAGCAGCGCGGTTGCTAGTATGCGCACCTGGTCACTCGGGGGAATGGCATTGGTGAAGCCTTCTGTCTTTGCTAGTACTTCCAGCTTAGTTTTCAGAGTCTGGTTTGCTCTTTCGATGATGGCTTGTCCGGTGCTGTTGTATGGGATGCCATGTACCAAGGCAATGTTCCATTTTGACACAAATGCTTGGACCGTCTTTGAGACGAAGTTTGTGCTGTTGTCTGTTTTGATTTGTTTTGGAACTCCAAGCCATGCCATGGCTGTTAGCCAGTGTTGGATGGTTGCTTTGGAATCGGTCTTGAGATGCTGTGTGGCCACGATCATGCCGCTGTACGTATCTACGGTAACTGCAAGCCACACTCAGGGTTTCAACAGCTGGCATTGTGTAAAGTCTGTTTGCCATATTTCTGAGGCTTTGAGGCCTCTGGGGTTGACGCCACTCGACCACAGTGGCGACTTCTGGCAGTGAGGGCACTTGGCGATGACGTGCTTTGCGTCCGTGGTAGAAATCCTGCACCTTTTCTCAAGTGCGTTAGCTTCGATGTGAAGGGATTCGTGCAACTGACGAGCTTCTTTCAGTGTCCATACACCCTTTGCGGCGGCGACAGCCTTGTCATTGCCTGTTTGGTAGAATCCTTTGATTAGGTCATGGCTGTTGATGTGGATGACTGACATGGTGCCTTTCCGTGAATAGAGTGCTTCCTCCAGCATCGTTGCCACTGTAGACACTGACACACCTGGTCCGGACATGGCTAGGCAGAGCTTGGCCACAAATATGGAGTCATTCACAATGTTAAGGTGTTCTTCTGGGAACAGTCCGCACGCTAGCACTATGGCTGCTGCTTCAAGCTGTTGGACTGAAAGCGTGGGGTCGGTTGCCTTGACACATTGCCACTGTTCTCCTGACTGCCATACTGCCGCTGCGGTGCAGGTCTGCTCCCATTACCAAGGCTAGCTGCTTTATACAGTTGTCCTCCCATTCCTGTTTAAAAACAATCATCCCTGCCCCATCGAAAATCATCCTGCAAGTCTGCTTAATATCAAAAGGTAGCATGTCATCCCCTCCAAAAAACGCTGTCAATGAGTGTGGAAACCATGGCAGAATTGATTCCCCTGTCTGCAATTGCTTTAATAATTGCCTGTACATCTTTCGGGTTTACCAGGGAATAGGTCCCTTGGTTTCCGCCTGCTCCCCCCACCCAGACCGGGAACACCATTGTCACCGACAGAGCCCATTCTGCACACGCTATTTTTATTTTCCACCAGTCTGTAAGCGGGGTTCGGTCTTTCTCTGATAACCCCTTCACCCATGTGGGAGCGCTGTGGCTAGTGACCTTATATGCCGCTGCTCTCTTTCTGTTAAAACTAGAATCCGAGTCGGTACCCCCGATCCCCTCTCGAGCTTGGAACTCGAGTCCGAGTCCGAGTCCGAGCTGGAAGTCGACTGGCCAGACGTTTCCAGGCTGCTCTGCCATTTTCTCGGGCTCCGACCCCGCCCCTTCTTGCAGGGGTCTGGCCGTTCCCTCCCCCTGGGGTCCCACCACCTCCTGCTGGGGGAGGTCCTTGCCCTAAAAGGACCTAATGTGAACTGAGCGCTCTGATTGGTCTTACGCTCTTCTGCGAGGGCCGCCCCTTCTCCCCGCTCGCCCACGCATGCTTTGTTAAGCAGGCTGACCGCATTTCCGCCCTCCGGGTCTTCCTTTCCGCCCTGAACATGCGGTTCGGTGCCATTTTTAAACGCATAGGGTGGGGGGGCTTTTTTATCGATCCTTACGGGGTCCGACAGTCCGGACTCTTCTCGCGCCTCCTCCACGAGCCCCTGCCAAAATGCCCGCGCATGTCCCCCCCCCTCTGATGGTAAGTCGGTCTGCTCGGGAGAATCCGGCGTTCACAGTTCCGCGCCGCCGATCTGATCAAAATCCTCCGCGGTCTGCGTTGCCACGCCTACCCTCAGCTGCGGCGTGGCTAATAAACAAGTTTGCGCAGCTTTCCAGGTTTCTTGCTCTTGTCAAGCTTTTTGCAGAGCCTGGATAACTCTGCCCCACGATTTTAGGGCTTTCCCTGAGCCTGATGACATGGTTTCCTCGGCCAGAGCCTTTGTACAATTATCCCAAGCCACTGGATGGAGGATGTCTATTGGGCTTTCTATGGCCCCAAGCTTAATCAGGCTCGGTAATGCAAGACATAGATCTTTAAGCTGACACTCAATACCCCATTGTGCATGCATCTGACTTACGACCTTCGCTATGGCTTCCACGGTCCACACAGGTCCAGGGGCATCCCCCCCACTGCAGATGGTCCCGGCACTGCAGCCGCTGTCTCTCGTCCAGGCGAATCCCGTTACCCAAGCTGCCTCCTGGGTCCAGCACCAGTTGTTGCCTTCTGATATAAAGCAAAGCGACCTGGTTTCAAGGAGCAGCACGGTGACCCAAACTCACCAGGGTCGCTCGGGCCAAAGAGCATGCAGATACCAATGTGGTAGACGTTCAAAGGCCTTTTTTGTCTCATCTCACGGGGTTTTATAGTCTAAGGGGCTTCTCTACGTCAGAGGGGGTCTGCAGTAGTATCTATGGTTAGTAAGGAGTGGAAAGTTACCAGCATTACTGTCATTAGGGGGGCTACATTCCTAGTTACATTCCTAGGGTGATTTCTTATCTCAGGGGATTAGGGGAAAAGGAATCTTGCCACTGTCTGTCACATCACATGATCTTCCGATCGCCTGTCCCTATCTACCACACTGTTCCCAATGGATTTATTCTCCACTGTTCCGTCCATGTGCCGTCCTGTTCCCCTCCCGGCGGTAGATTATAAAAGAGCCCTGAGTTAACAAAAGGCTTTGAGACTCTCCCCGACATGACCAGACAGATCTATTGGCCAGACCACGAGGATTTAATCTCTCTGTTGGCAGCTATTCCCCCCCTCCTTTTCTCCGTCTCTCTATCCTTATCTCCTTTCTAATCCTTGTGTTGCATCTGCTGTGGGCACTCAATAAAAAGTGTATTTGTTTTGGTTAATACTGAAAGTCCCCTGCTGTGTGTCTTTGCACCCTGAGATCAGTGAAACGAACCATCGTGACCCCCCTTGTACCAGGGGATGGTAGCACGGCCTGATGGGGTTGCTGCCCACAGCATGTGAATGTGATCTTCTTGGTGGCGACTGCGCTGGTTCATCTGCTCTTGCTTTCTGGTGTCCCTATCCCAGAATTACCTGTGCCACCTGCGAAATTTTCTTATATTGTGGTTCCCTGCAGTTCCTTCAATAGTCAGCCCTTCCTAAGTTCACTCTTGGAATAGGGGATTATCACCTCCCCATCATAGCGAGTGCATTCGAATGCACTTGAATGCATTTTGCCTGCATTCAAAATATGGTCCCTGTTTTTGATTTACTGTGGGATCTCTGTTTGAATTTTCTACCTCTGTCGAGGATGGGATTCAAGGTACTCGAGACGATATTTGGTGTTCAGATTCAGGTGGTTTTTGTTTCTTATCAGTGACACAGCCTCACCACCATGAGTTCTGCAGCCTTTCATCTAAGGCCCAAAATGGCTCCCTATCTCTTGTTACAAGGCCTGGATGGTGCCAAGGAGACCATGGATGATACTGGGGATCCAAGGAGACCGTGGTGACACCATGGACACTCATGGAAGCATGGGCATTGTAAAACAGCAGTGTGATACCAAGGGCAGTTGTGATACCATGGAAATTATGGCAACTGTGGCACCACAAAACCAAGGAGACCATTTTGACACTACAGGGCGTCATGGAAGCAAGGGGCCATTGTCACACTCTGGGGCCTCTTGGGATCCAAGGGCAGTTGGGATACCATGGAAATTATGGCAACTGTGGCACCATGAAACCAAGGAGACCATTGTGCCCCTACAGGACCCCATGGAACTAAGGATTCATGGAACAGTGCAGGACACATGGCACCGAGGGGCCATTGTGAAGCTGTAGAACCAAAAGAGCCCATTGTGACACTCTGGGCCCCCGTGGATCTAAAGGTCCATTTTGCCATTGCAGGGCCCCATGGAATCCTGGAGACCACTGTGAAACTTTGGGGCCTTGTTGAATTAAGTGGCCCTGCAGGGCCTGATGGAACCAATGAGACCCCATAGAACCAAGGGTCCATTGTGACCCTGTGGTACCAAGGTGTCGTGGGTTGACCCAGGCCAAATGCCAGGCATCCATGTGGGCTGCTCACTCACTCCCCTCTGCAGCTGGACAAAGAAAATTTAATCAAAGGTTTGTGGGTTGAGATAAGGACTGGGCGAGATCACTCATCAAATACTGTCCTGGGAAAAACAGGCTTAGCTTAGAGATGTGAAATTCATTTGTTACTAACAAAGTCAGAGCAGCAAAAGGGGAAATAAAATAAGCCCCTCACCTCCCTCCCTCCCTCCAGCTCTACCTCCAACCGCAGCAGTGCAGGGACACAGGGAATGGGGGTTATGGTCATTTCATCACCCATGGCTTCTGGCCCTGTTCAGGGAGAGGAGTGGTTCCCCTGCTGCACCCTGGGTCCCTCCCAAGGGAGACAGTTCTGCAGGAGCTTCTGGGAACAACTGGAACTATTCTGGCAGCAGCTGGGGTCATACTGGGATCACAGTGGGAGCAGCTGGGTCCATGCTGGCTGAGACTGGGATCACACTGTGGATGACTGGAATCATACTGGGATTGACTGGGAGGGGCTGTGGGCAACTGGAATCATGCTGAAAGCAACTGGGAGGAAGTGGCAGTGACTTGGAGCATGCTGAGGGCAACTGGGATATACTGGGAGAGACTGGGAGTCATGAGGATCATACTGGACACTACTGGGGTCCTGCTGGCATTGACAGGGAGCAACTGGGATCCCACTGGGCGCCACTGGCATCATACTGGGAGTGACTGGGATCACACTGGGATTATAGTGGGTGTCATTAGACACTGACTGGGGTTCCTGAGAGCTACCAGGCCCATGTTGGGAGCTGACTGCGCACACATGGGGAGGAACTGGGAACAACTGGGAATGACAGGATGCATGCTGGTGACAACTGGGATTTCCTGGCAGTGACTGGGATGAAACTGGGGGCAGCTGAACCATGCTGAGGTAACTGGGAGTGCCTGGCAATGAGTACGAGTATGTTCAGGGCAACTGGGATATGCTGGGAGTGCCTGAGACCATGCAGGTGGTGACTGGGACCAAACTGGGAGCCACCGGGAATGTGCTGGGGGAACTGGGACCATGCTGGGGGCAACTGGGGGCAAGTGTGAGTGACTGGGGCCCTGCTGGGAGAGACTGGCACCATACTGGGAGGTACTGGGACTATACTATGGGCAACTGGTGGAACTGGGAACACACTGGATGAAAGTGGGAGCAACTGGGAGCAACTGGGACCATGTTGGGGACAAATTGCATAACGAGGAATGACTGGGGGTGCCTGGGTTCATACTGGGAAGAGGAGGGACCCTGCCAGGAGTGAGGGGAAGTAACCAGGACCATCCTGGGAGTGACAAGGAAACTGGAAGGACACAGGGGCAGCAACTGGGCTCATGCTGGGAGCAGGGCTCCTGGACAGGATAGATGCAGGGGCCAAACCCAACAAGGTGAGGTTTAACAACTCCAAGTGCCAGGTCCTGCACTTTGGCCACAACAACCCCTGCAGTGCTATAGGCTGGGGACAGAGTTGCTGGAGAGCAGCCAGGCAGAAAGGGACCTGCAGGGAGTGATGGACAGCAGGCTGGACATGAGCCAGCAGTGTGCCCAGGTGGGCAAGAAGGCCAATGGCTCATGGCCTGGATCAGGAATGGTGTGGCCAGCAGGAGCAGGGCAGTGATTCTTCCCCTGCACTCAGCACTGCTTGGGCAGCACCTCGAATGCTCTTTGAGTTCTGGGCCCCATAATTTAAGAAGGGCATGGAGGGGCTGGAGCGTGTCCAGAGAAGGACAACAAGGCTGGGGAGAGGTCTGGAACACAACTCCTGTGAGGAGTAGCTGATGGAGCAGTAGTTGTTTATCCTGGAGAAGAGGAGGATCAGAGGGCACAAGGCAGTGTAAGGGCACAGGGTGGACTTGAGGATCTCCAGGACCTTATCCAACCTTGCTGATTCTGGGATTCTCTGAAATCACACTTGCAGCAGTGGCAGGAGGAGCCCTGGGCCTCCTCAGCAGAAGCTCCAGAGGCCCAGGTCCCTAAGTGTCTCCTCACAGCCCCAAAGCCCATCCTGTCAGTCCTGCAGAGCCTCTGCAGCTCCTCCTCACGGCCCAGAACAGGGAGCCCCAGAGCCAGACACAGCAGCCCAGATGCGCCCCCCTGGCCTGGGGTGCCGCTGGCAAGGGAGCAGCAGGAGGCACTGCAGGAGCCTGCAGACAATTCCTGCAGCACTTGTAGGATGATCCTGCTGCCAAAGGGACGTTCCCATGGTGCCAAGTCAGGAACCGCAATGGGGAGTGGGGCCAGAGAGGAAAGGGCAAACAGGGATGGGCTGTTTGCAGGGAAAAGAACAGGGATGGGCAAGAGGGAGAAATCTGGAACAAGAAACAGGAAAGACAGCAAAGGTGAAGCAAAGGAAATGCTCAGGGCAGTTTGGGGGTGGCTGCGAGGCAGCCCTGGCTCTGAGCAACAGCGTCTGCAGTGGCACAGGAAACTCCCAGCTGATGGGAACAAACTTTCTGGCTGACTGCAGAGGCCAGGACAAAGCTGAGTGGTTTCCCTGGCGTCCCCCAGCCCTTGCTGGCCCCAGGGGCTGATGCCATTTGTGCTCCCTCAGGTTCATGTCCCCACACCAACAGCATGGGGGTGCTCCCCCTGCTGTGTGCAATGCAAACAGGGGCTGCTGAGCCAGTGCTGCCGTGTGTGTGCCTGCAAGGATGGGGCACCTGTGTGAGCTGGGGGAGAGGCCAGGGCTGCAGAGGGGGGATGTTGTTGGCAGCTCCATGAGGACGCTCTGGGACGCTGTCCTGGGCTGTGCAGCGCACTGGGGATGGATCAGCCCCTGCTCTGCTGCTCCTTCCCGTCTGCCCCAGGGCCCTTGCAGAGCCCCAGCCATGCTGTTTGCCCCCAGCCTGCCCACGGCCAGCCTGGGGCTGCTCACGGGGGTTTTCTGTGCTGAGCATTGGCCTGGGTGTGTTCTTGAGAGAGCCTGGGCAAGGAGCCTGGAGCCCCCAGGCCCTGGCCTGAGGCATCAGCGCTGCCCCAGCAGTGCCCATGGCCTGTCCCTGCTGCAGCCCCGGCACTGCCACCCCCAGGGCTGTGCCCGGCCCCGAGAGCACTCAGGCCCCACAGCAACACCAGGGCCACCAGGGCAGTGGGGCAGGGCCACAGCAGCAGCACTGGCAACACCAAGTGCTGCTGCTGCTGGGCACAGCTGCTGGGCTAGCACTGATCTGCCCCCAGCTCTGCACACAGACATTGCTGCTGCAGCTCCAGAGAAGGAACAAAAGGGCATCTCTGCAGAAGACTCTACTGGGAAGTCCTTTATTTCCTTTAAAGTCACCCAGAGTTCAGCCCCTCATTGACACAGTCTGTGGTCACAGGAAATTTGGAGAGAAAAAAAAATAGGAAATGGCACAAACAATGACATTTTTTCTGGACTATATTTAAACATAAAACAAAGGAAAAGAACCTCCACAGTTTAGCCAAAAAGAAGTAGCAAAGATGACTTTGATTACAAGTTATTTGCAGATACTGCCCAGCAGTTTAATGTTTCTGAAAGCATGCAGTCATCAGTCTCCACACTGCAGCCTTGAGCTCCTGGTTCCTCAGGCTGTAGATGAGGGGGTTCAGGGCTGGAGGCACCACCGAGTACAGAACTGACAGGGCCAGATCCAGGGATGGGGAGGAAAAGTTGGGAGGCTTCAAATAGGCAAATGTGCCTGTGCTGATAAACACGGATAGTACAGCCAGGTGAGGGAGGCAGGTGGAAAAGGCTTTGTGCCGTCCCTGCTCAGAGGGGATCCTCAGCACAGCCCTGAAGATCTGCACATAGGAGAAAACAATGAACACAAAACAGCCAAATACCAAACAGGCACTGACAGCAAGAAGTCCCACTTCCCTGAGTTGGGATTTGGAGCAGGAGAGCTTTAGGATATGTGGGATTTCACAGAAGAACTGGCCCAGGGCATTGCCATGGCACAGGGGCAGGGAAAATGTATTGGCCGTGTGCATGAGAGCATAGAGAAAGGCACTGGCCCAGGCAGCTGCTGCCATGTGGGCACAAGCTCTGCTGCCCAGGAGGGTCCCGTAGTGCAGGGGTTTGCAGATGGACACGTAGCGGTCGTAGCACATGATGGTCAGCAGATAAAATTCTGCTCCAATGAAGAACATTAAGAAAAAGAGCTGAGCAGCACATCCAGTGTAGGAGATGTCCCTGGTGTCCTAGAGGGAATTGTGCATGGCTTTGGGGACAGTGGTGCAGATGGAGCCCAGGTCGCTGAGGGCCAGGTTGAACAGGAAGAAGAACATGGGCATGTGCAGGTGGTGGCCCTGGGCTACGGCGCTGATGATGAGGCCGTTGCCCAGGAGGGCAGCCAGGGAGATGCCCAGCAAGAGGCAGAAGTGCAGGAGCTGCAGCTGCCGTGTGTCTGCCAATGCCAGCAGGAGGAAGTGGCTGATGGAGCTGCTGTTGGACATTTGCTGGGGCTGCACATGGGGACCTGTTCATGGAGAAAGGACAGTAAAGACTTAGGGGAGGTACCTGTAAACAAAATCAAGGCCATTTCCCATACATCCTCCTCGGTAACACACAGACATGGTCTTTAATGTTTAAGAGTACTGAGGTTTTCTTTATAAGCTCCCTCCATGTCTCTGCTGGATGTTTTGGATATAAAAACATAAGCATATCTGAGGCCCTCAGGGAGAACAGAGTGAGTTCCCTGCGTCAAGATGATGAATGCAGACTGAGGAGAGATGGTCTGTACTTCTGACCTGTTCAGAGTTTCTTTGGGCTTTAAACTTTCTCAGGTGGAAGGTGACCACCTTCTTATGCTTCCCTTAAAATGCCACCACCTACTGCTGGGAGCAGATGCATCCACCACAGCCCAGCTCCACATTTGTAGGCAAGTACTCACTTTGCTCATTTTACCAACCCAGCAGCATTTTCTGTGTCACAACACCTCTGCCTTTCCCCATCAATCTTATAACTCAGAAATGCTCCAAGACAGGTTTGCACCCTGGATTGAAGCTCCCAGCTTGGACTGAAATCTCAGGGACATTTCCAAGTGTCCTTATGTTGGCATTGGATGAAGGAAGATGCAGGTCCTTCCCTGGCTGCACTGACAGTATTGCCCAGAGCCGGGCACTGGGGACAGGGTCACCCTGAGCCAGCTGTGCCCCCTGCCAGAGCCCCCAGGGCCGGGCAGCTGCTCCCAGCCCTGTGCTCTGCAGAGGGAACTGGGCCCGGGGCTGCAGAGCTGCCCCACGGCTCTGCTGCAGCTCTGCCTGCACAGGAGGGGCTGCACGCCTTGGAGCCCCAGCCCTGAGGGCAGAGGCTGGGCTGGGGCACAGGAGGGAGGGGGCTTGTTCAGAGGGAGGGGCTGCACTGGAGGGGATCCTGTGGGCATCTCAAAACTCTACCTGCCACAGCATTCCTGGGTTTTGTTTTCTCTCATTGCCCGATCTTCTCTCTGCTTCCTGGAGGTTTTCCTCCTGCAGGTGTTTCCCTGTGCCTGTTCTCTCCATGCCAGCACTCACAGACCCCAAATCTCTGTTCCCTCTCCTTGGCCTGACAGAACCCTGCCTGTTTGCAGGGCACTGGCTGGGGGCAGGTTCTGTTTGTAGCTTGGAGAAAGGACAGCTCAGACTGAGCCTGATGGGTCCAGCAAAGGTGATGCTGGTGCTGTCCATGGTCAGAGTGACTGAAAGCACAGTAGGGATCTCCTGTGAATCTATTGATCGCTAAAACCAACAGTTTGGATATCTCAGAGCCTTGAAGAATATAATGATCAGCAATCCATACTATCTTTAATATTTACCCCTCCCATTCTCCAATATTAGGAAACTGAATACTTGAACTCTTAGTAAATTTGCTCACTTTTATTAAAAAGCTTGTCTTGGAAATATTCTATGACTTATTAGAACCCCTCAGCATGTCAGAGCTTCATGAGCATTTCTCCTCCTTTGCACCAGAAATACCCAGATTTGTACTCACAGAGTCTGTAGGCATTGGGATGTTCCAGCTTTAGGAGATGGCTCCAGGAGCTGCAGCTGCATTGTGCTGCAGCCAGAGGTTCCTGTGCCAAGGGCTGGCAGTGATTCTGTCCCCAGCACTTCTCAGTACCTCCCCAGCCCTGACTGATTGAAGCTCTCTCTGCCTCTGTGCTGTGCCCAGGGTGGCTGCAGGCAGTGCCCCAGCCCTGCTGGGCTGGCAGAAGAGCTACTCATCAAGAGAAATGTGCTTTTGAAGCTCCTCTTGGTTTCCAGGAGCTGCCTCTGTGCCAGGAGCCCAGCCCAGCTCAGCAGCACAGACACAGCACCAGGACATTAATGAGCCTCTGGGGCTTTGTGTTCAGGCCCTGAATATCAGTCCCTGAGAGGGAGCTGAAGAAACCTCTCCAGAACTCCAAGTCAGAATCCAACTCCAAAGTTTCTTGGACTTTTAATGGGTCCCACTGAGGGACAGGACAGAGAAAGTGTCCCCAGGCCCCAGGCAGAGCAGAGCAGAGAACTGGAGGCAATGATGACAGGTGGGGACAAAGAGAAGACAAGTCTTGGTGCCCTGGGGCACAGCAGGGTCTGTGCCACCAAGGGCTGTGAGGAGACACCTTGTCCTGAGGCCCTGGGGCCTCCTGGCACAGCCCCAGCCAGGCTGGGCACTGTCAGCCCCTTGTCCTGCCCTCAGCACCCCCCCATGCCCACATCCCAGTGGCCTCAAGGATCTGCTGGAAGGAGTCCCTGGGGAGCCTTGCTCAGGAATGCCCTTGGGGGCTCCTTAATTCTCCCTGTAGCGATTGCACGTTTTTCAAAGGACTGGGTTTGGCTTTTGCTTTTGAGTCTGTGAGAGATTTGTGCAATCATGGCCTCCAATTATTTGCTGTAATGAGTCCCTGGAGAGGCTTTGTCAGTAACAACATTCAGTGGGCTCATTAATGCTTCAAGGTACTTCAGTTATTTTAAGGTACTTGGTGTTTCCCTTTTGATACAGACCCTGTTAGAGGTTTCTGCAATCATGGCCCCAATTATCTGCTTTAAAGAGTCCCTTGAGTACTTTGCACAGACATGTAGTGGGGCTCATTAATACTTTGAGATACTCAAGATTTTTAAGGTACTCTGGATTTTCCTTTCCACACTGAATCTCTGAGAAGTTTTTGTGCCATCCTGGCCTCCAGATCTCTCCTCCAAGGAGTCCATGAGGAGCCTGTCTAGGGTATGGACCTCAGTGGGATGCATCCATGATTTGAGACACTTTGGGGTTTTCTTCTGACTTTGACTCCTAGAAATGTTTTTGCAATCTCCTCTCAGACCCTGAGGTTCCAGGGCTCAGCTCCAAATGCACCACGGGGCTCATTAGGATCAAACAAGCCATGACAAACCATGACTCTGCCTTGATTTCCCTCTGCTCTAGTGCAGTTCATCAGAAATATTTCTGTAGTGATTTTGGTTCACCAACTTGAGATTTCTTGGAGAATGCAGCAATTATTGTGGTGGCTTCAGTGTTGGCTAATTGCCAGTGCACTCACTAGAATATACTTACTCATTTCCTCCTGTGTGATAAGATTAGGAGAATGGCAAAGCAGGCTCAAAACTTTAAGAGGGTATAAGGAAAAGTTCATTAAGAGCAACTAAAAGAAAGAGTTATAAGAACAAAAATTTCAGAACATTTCTTGTCTCCCTACAACCTTTTCTTTCTTACTGACAATATAAAGACAAACCTAGAATTTTCAGTCAGTTTAACCCTACTAGAATAGTCTTTCTTGAGTTCTCTTAGGGAGAGGAGTCTCTCTTTCATGCTATGGAGACTTTTCCAGAAGAGACACTTCTCTTGTCGCTCTCAATTTCCATGAATAGCAACTGCCCAGAAAAATCTGCAATTGTGACATCCCTCCCAGTTTTTCAAAGCTCTTTTACAGTTGTGTTTATGGGCCATGTCAACTTATGTGGTATTAGTTAAAAGATGAGCTGTGTAAGAGCAAAGGTTCTCCTCATCTATTTCTGAAATCATCTTCATCTCTGAGGACATCTTTTTCTTCTCCCTGTGAAGCCACAGGATCTCATCACGCTTCCCTTTTTCCATGTTCAAACTTCTCATGGGATCACAGCTACTTTGACATTTGGTACTTTAGCATGGAGGCCTTTGCTGAACAAGTCACTTTTCAATGTGATACAGGGAAAAAGAGAGTCTGATGTATCAGTTACATCCTTCTCCATGGTTTTACTAGAGGATTGCAGCCCCAAGATCAGGACATCTCCTCATCCCTCCAATCTGGGACTCAACTTCCTCTTCACTGATTTCGGTGTCTTCATGTTGCTCCTCTATGTGCCTGCACTTTGTCCTTTTCTCTCACTGGAGGGAGGATGGAAGCACTGAAAGAGTTCATATCTCACCTTGGGCCTGCAGATGGTTCCGTGACCCTGGCTGGGCTCAGTGCTTGCAGCCAGACCTGCTCCCTGTTCCCTCGGTTCCATGGGGCCCCACAGTGTCCCAGTGGTCCCTTGCTTCCACGAGGACCTGAGGTGTCATAATGCCCCCTTGGTGACATGAGGCCCTGAAGGGTCACAATGGTCTCCATGGTTCCATCAGGCCCCACAGAGTCATAATGGTCTCTGGGTCCATGGAGCCTTTCTGTGTCACCATGGCCCCTTGGTTCCATGGGCTCCAATGGTGCCACAAGGATCCCCTTGGTTCCATGAGGTCCCCACAAGTGTCCCAGCGATCTTCCTTCTTTCCCAAGGAAAGAACCCAGCCCCAGTGTTGCAGGGGCATCCACCAGAGGCCAAGGCCAGCCAGACTTGACGGTACTGACAGATTTACCTGGGAGCAACCCTTGGTATAGGGAATTTTGGAGGTGAAATCCCAATTTCAGACATGGACACCTGGAGGAGAAGCACAGTTTTTTTACAGAGGAAGGAAAGCAGGGAACACCAATATTTGAGGGGCAAATGAAAGGTGGCCATCAGAGGCCTAAGTCAGCCAGACCTCTCTGTTCTAGTTGATTTTGTATGAAAGCAACCCTTGGATATAGGGAATTTGCAAGGTGGAATCCCAATTTTGGCCATTTCTTTGTAGATAAGAACGACAGTTCTTTTTCATAGGAAGGAAAGCATCGAGCCACAGTTTCAAAGGCAAAAGAGGGGACAGGTGGCTCCTGTCCTGGCTCCCAAGCCAGCCAGGCCTGATTGTCATGGCAACTTTTGTCATGGAGAGTCCTTGGATATCAGAGGAGAAATCTCACTTTTGACCTTGGACTCCTTGAGAAGAAGGATGGTTCTTTTCCATAGGAAGGAAAGCATCGAGCCACAGTGTTTTGAGGCAGGTGAGGGACAGCTCCCAAGCAGCAAGGGCAGCTAGACCTGTCTAGCTTTCATTTGGGAGCAATCCTTGGATGTACCGAGTTTTGGAGGTAGAATTCCAGGTTTGGTTATGGGCACTGGGTCAGGATGGATGGTTTTTACCAATAGGAAAGAAAAATACCAAGTCTAAGTGTTTTTGAAGGACATGAGAGGTGGCCACCCTTAGGCCAACACAGCCACACCTGTCTGTCCTGGCACCTTTTGTTTAGGGGCTATCCTTGGACATTGGGCATTTTGGAGGTGCAATCTCATATTTGGCTGTGGGTGCCTGGACAGGAAGACAAGTCCTTTTCATTACGAAGGAAAGCACAAAGCCCCAGTGTTTCAGAGGCAGATGAGTGCCAGCCCTCAGGAAGCCAAGGCCAACCAGACTTGTCAGTCCTGGCAGCTTTTGTCTGGGAGCTATCCTTGGATGGTGGGAATTCTGGAGGCAGATTCTCAATTTTGGCCATGAGCACCTGGTTGAGATGGATGTTATTTTCCCCTAAGCAAGAAAAGCACATGGTCCCAGGGTTTCAAAGGCAGATGAGAGGCGGCCCCTGGGTGGCCAAGGCAGGCAGACCTGTCTCTTCTGGCAGATTTCATCTGAGAACAATCTGTGCATATATGGAAATTTGGAGGAAGAATTCAAGTTTGGCCATGCTCCCCTGGAGGAGGAGGACAGTTCTCTCCCATAGGAAGGAAAGCCAAGAGCCCCAGTGCTTCAGGAGCTGATGAGAAGCAGCCCTCGACATGGCTTCCTGGTTCCACAAAGCTCTGATGTGTCACCATGGCCCCTCGGCTCCATGCGCCCTCGCTGTGTCACAGGGGCTCCTCTGTGACACTACGGGCTGCACAAGGTCACCATGGACCCTTGGTTCCTTGGGGCCCCCAAGTTTCACAATGGTCTCCTTGATTCCATGAGGCACCACAGTGTCACCATGGCCCCTTATTTCCACGAGGTTCCGTAGTGTCACTGTGGTGTCCTTGGATATGCATTGTCACAACTGACCCTTGGTTCCATGAGGTTCCGTAGTGTCACCATGGTCGCTGTCAGAGACTGCATGAGAACAATGTCCCAAGACACCTTGGGATGCTCGGAATGCCCGTGTGGGGCCAGGGCCGAGTCAGGTTTGTGGTGGGACAGAGTCCCACCCCCAGCCCAGGTCTGGCAGAGCTGTCAATCACCCAGCAGGGGCTGTGCTAACCCAGCTCTGATTAGCCCAGATATTAATCTATCAATCACACACTAGCAGCTGGTGCCTACCCTGGCTCTGATTGGACAAGCAACTGGCATTCCCACCCCAGGGGTGGGCCCATGAAGGAAATATGTAGTCCTATTTTAAAGGGTGTCTTTTATTGCTGTTCCTATTACACAAGAGGTGATTGCAGCATTCAGTGACTGATATTGATGCAGGGACTCTCCTAAGGAGGTCTGGCCTGCTCAGAGAAGCGGTGCCTTGAGCTCTGAGCCAGTGTGGACAACCTTGCTCCACATTCCTCAAGCCCATTGTGTCTCTCCTCACTCACCTGGAACCTGCTTTGCTTGGAGAAGTGGCTGCACACAGCCAAAGAGGGATTTGCCTTCTTTGATTTTTGAAGCAATCTAAAACTCCTGAGTTTCCCCATTGCAAACAGACATCCTCCTCAAGTGGGTGCCAAGCCAAAGCTGCCACCAGGAGCACTCCAGACCTGCCTTGGGCCATCTGTGAGGGTGGATCATCATCCCAACATGCAGTGGTGCCATTGCAAGGGACTGTTGCCATGGACACTGCAATGACCCCACTGGTGGGTTTGGGTCCCATGGCAACCCCCATCAGTTCAGGTTTCCTTGGAAACCAGCCCAAGGAGCCATTTCTGCAGCCAGGTTCCATGGCCACTTGCCTGCAGAGCTGTTGCTGTCCTCGGCTGCCGTGGCAACCCTGGGACAAAGCAGTGCCAGGGCTGTTCCAGGTACAATTCCAGTGACAATTGTACCTGGAATTGGTGCCACCAGGTGCCATGGCAATGGCCACGGGGACCCGGTCCTTGGTTTGGTGCCATGGCAACCAATGCCCGGCCCAGTTGTGATGGTTGGTGGCCATGCAAAGCTGCCCTGGCCCCTTGCTCAGGGCTGGTGTCAGTGCCCAGAGCCAGAGGGGATCCCTTGCTGGGGGCTGTGTCATGGCCACCTGCCCTGTGCCGCGCTGGCCGCTCAGGCACCAGGAACCAGCAGCCACCGGCACTGCCA
The DNA here is from genome assembly GCF_035770615.1 of Melospiza melodia melodia. Taxonomy (NCBI): domain Eukaryota; kingdom Metazoa; phylum Chordata; class Aves; order Passeriformes; family Passerellidae; genus Melospiza; species Melospiza melodia. The sequence continues at coordinate 6,754,921 of NW_026948497.1, read as the reverse complement.
GGGCCAAAGGCCAGGTCAGCCAGACAGAAAGGGGCAGGGCTGGGCACTGTTTCCATGGCAACCGGCACTGGGGGGACACCTGGGTCACCTGGCCTGGCAATTGCCATGGAAACCCCTGGCAGGGACTGAGGGCACAGCCCCTGGCACTGAGACACTGCTGGGCCGGGTGCTGAGCACAGGGCTGAGCACGCAGAGATGGTTTTGTTCTTGCTGAGCTGCAGCACAGCCAAGGCCTGTCCTGCCCCTCGTCCAGCAATGCTGGGGAGGGGCTGGGGCTGCGGGGGAGCTGGGTAGGGGACACAGCCAGGACAGGGGACCCCAACTGACCCCAGGCATAGCCCAGACCAGAGCACATCATGCTCAGGGTATGAAGGGGGGGAACAGGGAGGAAATTTTGGAGTGAGGGCTTTTGCCTTCCCAGGTAACACTTAGGCAAGAGGGGGCCCTGTTTCACCAATGGGCAGGGTCACTACCAAAAACACAGACACCAACTTAAGGAATTGTGTCATTTATATCATGCACAGCTGCAGAGATTTACAAAAGGATAAGCTCAGCAAAACACATCATCATTAGCAATGAATTACAAAAGAAGCTCAGCAATCCATCATAACCCATCATTACATTTTGATGACCAATCCCTTAGTGAAACACTAGAGGTGTTTGTGGCAAAGATTCTGGCTGACTATCAAGGTACACCTTACAGACATCAGTAGTACTTTAGTGACACCGTTCTTCATTCTTTTTTCTCAATCTCATTCCAATTAGGAACAAGAATTCTGTTGTCCATGGAGCTGGCACCTTTTTAATTCCAGAATAATGCCCCCAGGCCCTTTGCTGTTCAGCTTTACCATGCTGTCTGTGGCTAACCAGGCCTGGGGGCCCTTTCCCCTCTGGCTGGAAGGGGCCGGGTCCCAGTCCCTGAGGGGCACCCAGGCTCCTGGATGGAATTCCTGTGCAAGTCCCTCAGTGTCACAGCAGCCTTCCCATGGAGCCGGGTGGATCAGAGCATGTTCCAAAGGGGCCCTTGGGGCAAACAGGGAGATCTGGTCTGGCAGGATGTGTAAAACAATCTTCTGGCAGATCTACTGGTTCTCACACACAATCCTTGGCTGCAGGGACACATTCCCATTGTTCCTGCCCAGGTTTCAGGACTCAGAGTTGTCTTTCCCAGGAGCTGCTCCTTCAGCTGCCTTGGGAGGGCCTTTTGGCCTCTGGACCCACACTCTGGCTCCATTATTAGAGCTGCTGGATCCAAAACCCTTTTCTCGAACAAAGGTGGTGACTGGATCTGGATCTCCTTTTTTTATCAATTGCTCTTAAAGTTGCAATATCAATAATTGTGCTACCCTGTCTTGGGGTTGAATAATCCAATCCTGGTCACTATTGCTTACCAGAATTACTGTAATTTCTCTCTGACATTCCGCATCAATTCCTCCTGCCATGACATGAACACTTTGCAAGGCCAAGCTTCAAGGGAGCAGTTACCAAATCAAAGTGTCCTGGAGGAATCTGAATTCCTGTTTCAGGATTGATAGCTCTCATTTGCTTTGAATTTTTCCTAGTGAATTCCAATGCATGAAGGCCCAGCCCTGCAGCCTCTGGGCTGGCTCTGCCAGGGGCCATCACAGCCAGAACAATTTCCCAGGCACCCCAAGTCTCACTGCCCATGGCTGGATTTGCAAACTGGGGGCAGCCGTGCACAGCCAGGGGGTTTCCATTTCCCCAGTGGGCCATTGTGAAGGACATGGAGCACATCTGGGAGATGGGTTCTTCGTAGACAAAGGTTCCCATCTCCTCATTTTTCCAACTGCTCTTTTAACAATCCCTTCACCCGTGCAACCAATCCTGCAGCTTGTGCATAGTCTGGTACATGAAGAACCCTGCAGGCTTAATCACTGTATTTCTCACAGGAACAGACAAAGCATTCTGCATCACAGTATCAGCAACCCCTGCAAAAATAGCCAATTTCCTCCCTTTCTCCCTTTTTCATTGTATACAATCTCACAAAGTTGACCACTGACATGTGGGTCCTGGCCAATTCTGTTCTGTAGGGTATTTAGTGTTACATCCCTGAGCAGCCAAAGCTACAAAATTAGTATTGTCAGCACTATTTCACATTATTATTATTTTAAATATAGATACACATATTGCTATACATATAAACAGATAGATACAAACATATATATAAAAATATATATATAAAGACATATATGTTAATGCCTTCTTATTCTATAAATACATATATTGTTATTTATTATATTGATATTTCACTTGTACAAATGCATCTGAGCTCAAGATTAAAACCTTCTTCTCTTGCTCCATGTAGGAGCATTCCAACCATAACTGTTCCTTCTGAAGGTGCTGTTTCCTATGTACTCACAACAAATTCATCTTTGTCTGCCCAAACCCACAAGGTCTTTTCCTTTTCCATGTGCAATTTTTGGATGCATTTGAAGCCATCCAGGGGTGCAGCTTCTTTTACCCGACTGCCCCACTGCTCCCACAGGGCTCTGACCTCAGCCCACTCCAGAGCCAGGGAACTCCAGGGAAGGGCTTCCCAGCTGGGAATTTCTGATGGGACTGATTCCTCACATTGACACTGAACAAGTGACATTTTGTTGGGATCTGGCCAGACTGGGCCAGTTTTGTTTTACCAGTGGCCAAAGTCAGCACCAAAGACACAGACTCCAACTGAAAGAATCAGTGTCATTTCCTGCAGTTCAGAGCAGCAAAGAATCACAAAAGGAGCCGCTCAGCAATGCACCCAACCATCCCCACCAAAGATTGCCTGCAATGATTAAGAAAGATCCAGCAGCATTTACCCTCAGCCTTTACCATCCCCCAGACCCACACAGCAGCTGGGAAAGCTGTCACAGCCAAGGGCTGCAGAGCCACTCCTGGGCACTGGGAATTCCTGCAGGTGCCCCCAGCCCCAGGTGAGGCTCCAGCCCCACTGGGACAGGGCCCAGCTCTGACAGTGCTGAATGAACAAACTGACAGCACTGCTAGTGTGGCAACATCTGCTTTCATCCTCCTCTTGGGTCCCTCCCAAAGCCTGGCCAGGGCTCAAGGAAGAACCAAGGGAGCTGACTTTGACCATACAGCACCAAACAAGGCCAGATGTCAGATTTCATGGCCTTGCCTGGCTTCTAAATACACAAAGGTCAAGACATGTTTCACTAATGAGTGGCTACATCTATCTCAGTGTGAAAAACCATGCACATTTCATTAGGGAGCAGATACAAAGATAACCTTTGCTTGGAAGGTTCATCCAGAGGCCACCTTGGGCTCAGGGCCTGCTGTCCAGGCCTCACTCAGGGCTGGTGTCCAGGCCTTGGCACTTCAGGGACGTGGTTTAGTGCTGGGCTTGGCACTGCTGGGTGAGCGGCTGCACTGGCTGAGCTCAGAGGGCTTTTCCAACAGAAAGGATTCTGTGATTCCATGATTCTATCCACTGCATTCAGCTGGGGCTATTTTAGCAGCATTCCTTTGCTCCAAAAGTACCCTCTTGCCCAGCTCTTGTGGCCTGAGGCTTCAGCTCCTTCAGCTCCTGGTGCTGAGCTGCTCATGCTGAACGAGACGGCTCGGAGGGAAGAACACAGTCCATGCAATTCCTTCTGGGACACGGAGAGGGGAGGCTGTGCAAACAGGAGCATTGTTTGCTGTGGCCTGCTCTCTGCCCTTCACGCCTTTCACTGCTTTGAACCAGCCAAGAGCTTTCTCCAAGAGTGCAATGGAGCAGCTGTTCCTGCTCCCAGGCCTGGCTCTCTCCAGTCTCTGCCCTTGCCTGGTTCTGTCCCTCTTGCTGTGCCCTCTGTTCCCCCAGGGCTCACTGGCTGCTGCCCAGGACTGTGGCACTGGCACAGATCCAGTTCTCCAGAGCCTCCTTTCTGTGCCCTTGCAGCTGCCTGGGCACAGCAGCCTTTTCCATCTGGAAGCTCCCCATGGACAGGGAGTGCCCAGCTCCGTTCCTTGCACAGCCTCCAGGAGCCCAGGGCTGCCATCTCCAGTCCCTGCTGGCACTGGGGGCTCCCAGGTGCCTCAGGCTGCTGTGACACCGCTGCACACGGGAGGGAAGAGGGGCAGGGGCTGTGCTCAAAGTTAGCTCCATGTGCTGCTGCTGCTGCTGCTGCTGTGGGGTCATTTGTGCAGCCCTGGCCCAGAGTCAGGGATCAGATCCTGCCAATCTCTTCCAGCCCTGGCTGCTCAGAGTTTGGGCCTTGGAGCCTCAGGTGGCCAAAGGCAGCTGCTGCTGTTCCCTCTGTGTGCCCGTGTTCAGCAGTGCTGCTCCATCAGTCTGTGCCCAGCAACGGGGAAAAGCCTCAGCCCTGCAGGACCAGGAGCTGCCAGGCTCTGCCTGAGCAGCTCAGCCAGCAGGAAGGGAGCTGCTCCACACGGGAACCAGGAGCAAAGGACATTTCTTCTGTAGGACATGTTTTCTATTTAGAGGGAAAAAAAAGGAAAAAGGAAAAAAAATAGGTAAATTGTAAAAGATAAGAATAAAATCCAAGTGTTAGTGAAACAATGTTAGTGAAAAAACCAAAACACAAATGCAAAGATACATTCTTTGCATTAAGAGGTAAATGATCTTTTTCAAAAGAGAACTCAGTTCTTTACATTGTAAATGTGCTGATGGCATGGATCCATCTTACTGATCTCAGCAGCCTTTTAAAAGATTTTGGGCTTTGTCCCCAACACTGGTATTTGAAATTGTGCTCGAAGCAAGAGGAAATTGCTTTGTGCCCTTCCAGCTCCAAGCAGGACTGGGAATGGAAACTCTGTCAAAGCCCAAATCCTTTAGAAGATGACCTTCCTTCTCACCCTGCGAATGAGCTGCACATTCCCTTTGAAACTGCCAAGAGTTTCTTAGAGTCACAAAGTCCCACTTACGGCTTTTTGCTCTAGTTTGGAAGTGCAGAAGGGCAATTCTCCATCCACCACCTCCAGACTGCACTGCCTCAGGAACACGGCCCACTCGCCAGCTTTGGCCCACTCGTGGCACTGCTAGAGGAGGAACAAAGTGCAATTGCACAATTCCAGCCAATAAAGAAGGAAGAATGGGACAGACAAAACACCCTGTACAGATCCAGGCATTCAGCTGGGACTGTGGAGAGTTTGGGTCCTTGCCAGTTGGATGCGTGTCCCCAGCTGCAATCTCTGGGCCTGCAGCAGAGTCTCACTCACCGACCAAAGCAGAAACCTCAGGCGCTGTGCTCACAATGGGCTCGTCTGATGCAAAGCTGTCAGAGCAATGTGAGTGCAGAGCCAGCCCAGCTGGGCCCAGGGCTGAGCCCAGCAGAGCCCTGGCAGAGCCCAGAGCAGCCTCAGCACCTGCAGAGCCCGGCTGCAAGGAGAGAAAGCAGAAACCTCCCATCAGCTGAGGGCTCCTGTGCCCTTGTGCCAAGGCCTGCGGTGCCCAGGCCATGCTGGCTGTGCCCAGAGCTGTGCCCAGAGCTGCTCATCCCTGCTGCCTTTGGCACAGAGCAGGAGGGCAGGACACGTGCCCAGCCTGCAGCCAGCCACGGCACATCCAGCCCTCAGCAGCTGCCCAGAGCAGGATGCTCCTGTGCTCGCCGCCAGCTCCCAAAACCTCTGATCCCACCCTGCCAAGCACACAGGGACCCACCTCACGCCACCCACGGCTGCAAGAAAAGCTGCTCCCAAACCATGGCCTCAGCCTTCTCCAAGGGCACGGCCCATCCACGCCACAGCTGCTCCCAAGCACTTCCCCATCCACACTGGACCACCTCGAATGCTTCCTCTGGAAAAACAAACAACACATTATTGAAAAGAGTTTAGAGACAAAAAGGGAAAGCAAGAAAAACAGTAAAAACTCTTATCTCTGTCAGGGCCTTGAGGAAGGCCCAACCCCTACATGGTAGGGAAAAACCCAGCCATGGCTGTGAGAAACCCACACTTTCTCTCTTCCTCCCTGCACTGCCCCCCAATATCACGGTGACCCCAAAGCAAACAAGGGCAGTGGAGCAGCCCAGCCCTTCCTTGCCTGCACAGCAAAGCAGCTGTGCACAGGTTCTGGAGTCCCACCTCTGCTCCCACCATGGGGTTGGTTTGTGTCGGGCTGGCTGCCCCAGCCCCAGCCCGGGGCACGGTGGGTGCTGGGGGCTGTTGGCAGAGCCAGGAGCCCACTCCCATTTCATACCCACCCCAGCCCATCCTCCCAGCCCTGCCAAAAGCAGCTGGGCAGCGACTGAAGAATGAGTTGCATCTGCCCCAGCAAAGGGGGAAACTTTGGTTCCCCGCCACGTTGGGTCATGCCCACATCTGGCAGAATTTCCCCGAGTGGGGAATCATCTGCAAATTCCCTGTGGAGTTTGGCTTTGAAGAAGGTGCCAGAATCAAAGTGCATGACCTTCAGCCTCCCGTGGCCAGGCTGAGGAAGAGCTTGTCATCCCTGATGTCACCCTCGCTGTCTCCAGCAGCAGCAGCAGCAGCAGCAGCATCCCCACCCGGTACAGCTTCTCCAGGGGCTCCTTCTCCTTCCCTGGGGGCAGACCAGGCTCTCAGGGCTCTGCCCAGGGCCCCAGCTGTCAGGGAACCAGGACAAGCAAAACCAGCTGGGATGGCGGCCACCAGTGCTGGGCAGAGCAGCTCAGCTCCAGCACAAGGGCTGTGTGTTCCCATCCCATGACCCCGGTGCAGTGACACTGGCAGCACAAAAAGCTCTGGGTTCCTTTGCTTCTGACTGCCAAGGCATATGTGGAGCTGGAACTTACCAGGGCTCTGGATCAAGGTGTGCCTGTGGCTCTCTCCCTTCTTCTATGGCAGAGGAATATCCCACATCCAAGGATGACAGAACAGGTCTTCCAGTGCGGGTCTGTCCAAGGAGTTCATGGATAAACACCACCTGATCAGGTCTTTGCACTCTGGGGAGAGAAAGCAGAAAGTGACGGTCAGCCAGAGAAGGCTCCTGTCTGCTTTGTCCCACTATTCCTGTGCCCAGGGCATGCTGGATGTGCTCAGAGCTGGGCCTAAACTTTCCCATCAATTCCCTGTTTTGGAGGAGAGCAGGATATGTGCCACCTCCTCAGCAGCTGCCAGAGCGGGATGCCCATGACCCCGCTGCTGGCTCCCAGCACTGGCATTCCCCCCGTGCCCAGAGAAGAGGATCCACCTTGAGAGAGCTGTTGCGGCAGCGGGAGCTGGCCCCAGCTGAGGTTCTGGCCCCTCCTGAAAGGGTGCTCCCCGCAGACCATCTGGTGCAGCAGGATGCCCAGGGACCAGACCGTTGCTGCCTCGCCATGGTACCAGCCAAAGTCGTTCCATTCCGGGGGGCTGTACGACAGTGTTCCTATGGAATACAGATGGAGTTCATCGGGGGGATGCTGCTGCTCCCAGAGCCTGGCCCCAGCATCCCTGCACCTGCGGGGGCTGCATCAGGGGCACACAGGGTGACCACTGCCCTCTCGCCAGCACCTGGGACTTGTGCACAAAGTTAGGGTTGGAAAAGAAGCCTCTGGTGCTGGAAGAGGGCAGCCCTGGCTAGGCCTGGCCATGACATGCAAAGGAAAAACCCACTCCATGCTGGGGAAAAAACCTGCCCATATCCTCCCTGCCTGCATTGCCCCAAAAATATTATGAAGCCAAGGCAAACAGCGCGAGTGGAGAATTCCAAGCCCTTCCTCTCGTCTGCACACCAAACTGGCTGGGGCACAGCTTCCGCCCTCCCGCTCTGCTACCCCCACCCACAGGGGTTTTGGTCGGGCTGGCTGCCCCAGCCCAGCCCTAGTCCTGGGCAGAGTGGCTGGCAAAGGCTGCCAGCAGGGCTGGAAGATGGCTGCCCACCCAGCCCCGCTCTAAAGCAACTCAGCTGAAGATTCAGTGCCCTGACTGGCAGCAAAAGGGAGAATCCCCGCTGCCACAGCCAGCTTGGGCTGGGAGATGTTGGGCCATGAGATGTCAGCAGCGGGAGCACAGCCCTGTGTAGGCTCACCTGCAAAGTGAGTGTAGACTGTGTCCTGCAGGTAGGTGCCACAGCCAAAGTCAATCAGTTTGGCCTGCCCGGTGTCCAGGTCAACCAGGATGTTCGCTGGCTTGATGTCCCTGTGCAGGACCCCGCAGCTGGTGCAGTGCCGCACGGCCTCCAGCACCTGGCGGAACAGCTCTCGCGCCTCCTCCTCGGGCAGGAACCGCCGTGCCCGAATGAAACGCTGCAGGTCCTGACACTGCTCTGGCCGCTCCAGCACCATCACGATGCAGTTGGGGAGCTCGAGCCACTCCAGCAGCTGGACCACACCGGGGAAGCCATGGACACCTTGGCCAGCAGCACGATCTCCAGGGGTGCGCTGGTGCCGTCGGGCTGCGGGAGGAGCACGATGCCGTCAGTGGAGCCGATGCCGTGCCAGGCCTGGGGAAGCCCTCAGCCAGCCCGGGATGCTCTGCGCCCTGCGCTGGCCCCACGCCCGCTCTCCCTCGGGGCATCCTGGCGGCTCCCACCGCGCCGGGCCCCGGCTCATCCCCGGCCGGCAGCCCCGGCTGCTGGCCCCGCTCACTCACCAGCTCGCCCCAGTGCCGGACGCGGTTCCGTGGCACCCTTTTGATGGCCACCTACAAGCCAAGGGCAGCAGCAGGGTGAGTTCGCCGCCCGCACTGCGAGCCCCATCCTCCGCCCTCCGCCCTCCTCCTCCTCCATCCCCTCCTCCTGCGCCCGCCGCCGGCCCCGCCGCTCACCGGGGCGCCGTCCGAGATCCTCGTGGCCGCGAAGACTCTGCCGAAGCCGCCGCGCCCCAGCAGCGATCCCAGCCGGTACCGCTCCTGCAGGGCCTCCTGCGCCGTCCCTGCGGGCGGGACGCGGCTGTCAGCGCTCGGCCCGGGGCCAGCAACGACCCCCGAGTGCCCCTCACCCGCCCCGGGCCGGCCATGCCCAGGCGTTCGCTCCCGGGAACGCGGCACGGGAGGCTCGGGGCCGGCGGCCGCGCTGCCGAGCGGCGGAGCTCGGGCCGGGGAAGCCGCAGCGGAGGCGGCGGGAGCGGCCGCGCCGCGTGTGTGCTCCGCGGGCCCCGGGAGGAGCCGGGGCCGGGGCTGGGGTCGGGGCCGGGGCCGGGGTCGGGGCCGGGTCTGGGGCCGGGGCCGGGGCCGGGGCCGTGGTCGGGACTGGACCCTGCGTCGGGTCCGGGTCCGGGTCCGGGGCCGGGGCCGGGCTCGGGCCAGGCGGAGGCAAAGGGCGGCGATGCCGTCCCCGCCCCAGGCACTGATGCCCGCCCAGCAGCGCCACCGCCAGCACGGCCAGAGCCGGGCGGAGGCGAGACCGCGGCGGGACGGCCGGGGCCGGGCACGGGACAGCCCCGCCCGGGGCCGGGGGCGGGCCGGGGGCATGGCCCGGCCCTGCAGGGGAGAGGGAGGCGGGGAGAGGAGAGGGACGCCGGGCCAGGGACGCCGAGAGAAGGGTGCCCGACAGCGGGAAAGGGAGAGAGAGAGAAAGAAAGAGAGAAGAGAAAGAAAGAGAGTATTCAAAATATCTTTTTGCTGCCGCCGCTTCTGCTGCCGCCGCTTCTGCTGCCGCCGCCGCTGCCGCTGCTGCAACTGAAGCACCGGGGCCGTTCGTCCCCATGTCCGTTGCCCGCTCGCCCCACGAGCCCCACGTTCGAGCCCCGCGCGCCCCGGGGACAGCCCCTCCGTCTGCCCAAACACGGGAACTTTGCAGTGCTGAGCCCAGATGCAGAGCCCTGACTCCTGCACTCCGGCACAGAAATCCCCTCGCTTGCTGCTGTGCATTGTCATTGATGAGCGTCAAACACTGTCAGGACACCTTCCCTTGGGGTAGGATTCGTACCTGACCCCAGCACTGCACTGACACCTCCAGTGTTGCTTTCCTGTAAAAACAGGGGAAGGAAAACTGTGTGTGGCTCATGGTATTTTAGTGCCTAAAAATCACTAAATCACCAGTCTTAGAGGTGAGGTGCATCTGGAATTACTGGGATGCAACATAGAAAAGGGGAGCATAGAAATAAATAGAGGAAAGCAACTTGGATTGTTTTTTTCATTTTCATTTCACTTCTGGAAAGCTGTTTCAGTTTTCCAGGAATCTTCTCCTGTCTGCTCTTCCCAAGAATCTCTCATGGAGAACAAGGTCAAGCTTCTGTCACAAGATTTGCCACCGGGAAATTACGCCACTGGTGAAATTTTCATGATGACTGTGCTGGCTTAGGGCAAATTTTGGGAGGAAATCTCCAAAAGGGGTCCATCTAGAAAGCAAGTTCAAATGGCCCCTCCCCCTACTAGTTCAGGAAAAGACTTCCCTCGAGAAAAGTGAAAAAAACCCCAGTTTATTTAACAAGTGAAGTATTCACAAGCATGAAAAATGAAAAATATTAAATCAAACCTCTGACAGTGGTGAAGAGATGGCAAATTCAGAAAGTCCTTTTTGTGGGTTGTAGTTGGCTCACTCGGTCTCTTCTAAGTCCCTCTGGTGCTGGAATGCAGCGTCCCAGAGCTTGGTGGGCCACAGGTGTGAGCTGCTGCCGGTGTTTGTCTGGGTTTTCAGTCCAGAGCAGGTTTAAACAGTTCCAAGAAAAAGGAAAGCCACAGTCCAAGGAACTTCGCTTCCTAAGCTAGCTAAAACCAAATTGCTAGACCTGGGCTGTGAAGGCATCGGGAAATTTCCAATCTGGGCACTGGCGGTCCCAGCAAACACCAGAGTTGGATGGTGCTGGTGCCTGAACCTTCAGATTTCCAAATTTTGAGTTTCTGTGCCAGCAAATCACTGGACTTGGGCTGTGCCGGCACCAGGAAGTTTTCAGATCTGGGTGCTGGCGCTGCCAGCCAACACCAGATCTGGGTGAGGAATGTGCCGGCACTGGGAAATTGCCAGATGATTATTTTCTGTGCCAGCAAACTTCTTGAATTAGGCTGTGCAGGCATCTGAAACATTCCCGATCTGGGTACTGGCGGTGTCAGCAAACCCGAGATCGGGTTGCTGTACGTACCTTGTATTTGCTTGGGTTTGGCTTTCTTTGCCAGCAAGTTGCTGCACTTTGGCTGTGCCAGAATAGGGAAATATCTAAATCTGGGAACTGGCAGTGCCAGCAAACACCACATTTCAGGAAGGACTGGATCTGGACCCGTTCCTTCCCTGCATCCCTCCCTCAACAAGGTGCCAGAGGGGCTGGACAGCAGCCAGGCAGAAAGGGACCTGCAGGGACTGATGGACAGCAGGCTGGGCATGAGCCAGCAGTGTGCCCAGGTGGCCAAAAAGGCCAATGACTCCTGGCCTGGATCAGGAATGGTGTGGCCAGCAGGAGCAGGGCAGGGATTCTTCCCCTGTGCTCAGCACTGCTTGGGCAGCACCTCGAGTGCTGTTTCCAGTTCTGGGCCCCCAATTTAGGAAGGACGTGGAGGGGCTGGAGCGTGTCCAGAGAAGGGCAACAAGGCTGGGGAGGGGTCTGGAGCACAAGTCCTGTGAGGAGTAGCTGAGGGAGCTGAGGTTGTTTATCCTGGAGGAGGCTCAGGGGAGGCAAGGCGGTGTCAGGGCACAGGGTGGACTTGATGATCTCCATGGCCTGTTCCACCCTTGCTGATTCTGGGATTCTCTGAAAGCACCCTTGGAGCAGTTGCAGGAGGAGCCCTGGGCCTCCTCTTCAGCAGCTCCAGCAGCCCACGTCCCTCAGCTTCTCCTGCCAGCCCCAAAGCCCATCCTGTCAGTCCTGCAGAGCCTCTGCAGCTCCTCCTCACTGCCCAGAACAGGGAGCCCCAGAGCCAGACACAGCAGCCCAAATGTGCCCCCCTGGCCTGGGGTGCCTCTGGCAAGGGAGCAGCACCAGGCACTGCAGGAGCCTGCAGACAATTGATCTGAAGGCCAAAGCTCCTTCGCTCCTTCTGAAAGAGCAGGAACAGTTCCTCATTCCAGTGTCGTGGAATGCTGAGCACCACAGCTCCAGGTGAGGACTGGACACAAGTTTGCTCCCACTGAGTGCTGGGATGGGTTCTGCAGGAGCTCTGGGCTCCTGTGCTTGCCAGGCACAATGAGGAGAGAAGGAGCCAAGTGCACTGATGTGGAAATGGATATGTAGAAAGTTTTTAGAGCCTAATAGAATGCCCACACAATATGAATATGTATATAAATCTTGAGACAAGAAATGGTAATCTAAAAATTCCCATGGAATAGGACAGATATTGTTGAGAGAGAAATGGAGCTAGATAAAAGTTTCTAAAGATGGCCTTGCAAATTAGACTTTGGAAAAACAGAGCTATGAAAGATGCATTGTAGTGGGACCCACAAGGAGTAGTTTCAAATAATTGGCTTTAAGGCATCTACAACATGGCATGGCAAAAAGGCTGATAGACCAAGAAATGCTTATAATGTATTATAATTAGGAAGTAGTTGGCTTCTGATTGTGATGGTGTGAATTATAACATCTGTATTGTCTCACCCTTCTGAAGAGGTTGAAAATGGAATAAAAGTTTTTAAAACACCTCTCAGTGTCCCCATCTCTAGGTCAAGAAAAGAGTATTATCCAACACACTGACACACCTTTGCCTCGAGCATAACCCAGCCTGGACCAAACACACTGCAAGGTTTCCCCTTTGGCCCATGTCTCGAAACATCAGGTCTGCTGTTTGACAGCTCAGGTTGGTTTGGTGTCAAGGAGTTTCCCTCAGAAATACTGGGTTTGTCCTCCTCTGTGCCTTCCCCTCAGCAGCCTTGGAGATGCTCCTGTGGGAAGCCATCTGTCTCACCCAGTTTGAGACAACTTCAAACAGGATATTGTGCAATAAGTCATCTCCTCTAAAGGGTTCCAACAACCCCTTTCCAGCAATAGGAAATTATTACTGATGATGAAAGTGGAAAACCCCAACAGTTTATTAACAAACAGAATCCCCGCATGACACGCGTCACAAGAAGGCGCCGGGGTCTCTCTCGGAAGAACGGGAGCTGTCACGGAGCAGTTCCAGCAGCTGATGGAAGCTCGGGGGCTCATCCGGCGTCGGCTTTCTCCCGCGGCAGAGCTCCATGGGGCGGACAGGGCAGTGAAGCAGCAGGGCTGGAGCCCCTCGCTGCCTTTTCTCCCCGGCGTGGCTCAGCTCACAGACTCTCGGGCTGGGAGCGGGGCCGCTCCGCTCCTGCCGGCACCGTGTCCCTGGGCTTGGACAAACAGTTTCCTGCCAGGAGAGCCCTGCCCACCGCTCCACAGATCTTTCATACAGGCCCAAACCAACTCCAAACACTCTGCTGCAGCAGCTTTTCATAAAGGGCTGCAGCAATCCAGGACAGCTGCAAGTGAGTATCGGAAGGCTCTTGTCTTGTTCCTGACAGCAGAATTCTTGATGATCTGATGCAATTTTATTCAGATGTAACATGAGAGCTGAGGTTTTTTTGTTAAAATACTTCAAGATGAGTAACAAGTCTTGGGAGCATGAGGTGCAGGACTGATGTGTGAAAGCATGAGCATATCCTCCAAAGCGGCCAGTCTAATTGTCCATTTTATTACTCTTGTATTTACTCCACACTAATAAGGAAAACCAAGCTTTGTGTGGAGGTAAAACAGGCATGGGATACACTCTGGTCCCTTGCAGGCTCAGCAGGGCTGGCAGTGGCACAGCAGGCAGTCTGCTTCATTGTGAACCACTACAGAGCTGCATCCCAATCTGGTTTAAGTGGCGTGGTTTTATTAAGAGCTCTTTTTCTGCATGAGATACAAAAAGGAGATCCCAAATGATCTTCATGCAAGCATGCAGTAAAGAACTGCTCCTGCTATCCTAATGAAGCGTTTGCTTTGGCAATTACACTCTTCCCATTCATCTTTTGATGCAGACACCTCAGGTTTTCCCCTACACCCTTGCAAGGCTGGCAGTCGCTGTTTCCCATTTCCTGTTCTTCCCTTGAGATGGTGCATTGGCTGCTTTGAAACAAAAAGCCCTGGGATCTGGACAGCTTGAAGGAGCATGAAATGCTAATTAAGTGCTCATATTGGTAACACCCAGGTCTGACCTTCCCAGAGCTCTGCAGCAGCAGCAGCAGGACCATGCATCATTCCTGTTGGTGGATGTTCATGTTTCTCATGTGCAAGAGCAATGATTTTGAGGAGGGACAAAAACGCCCCTCTCCAAACAGTGGGTGTGCAAGGAGATGTGAAGTTTCACAGTCTTTTCTAGGATATTTTAGAAAGATCTAAGAGAATATTATGGCATGGGGTAGGTCCCTAATTTTGTCTCCAGAGGAATCCCCACAGGGCACATTCACTCTGCTGCTGATGGCAACCCCAGAAGCTCATGGACCAGTTTTTCCTGCAACGTGCCACCCTGCCTGGGCTTTACTAGGCTGGGACTAGACCCAGAGCTAAGCAAACACATGCAGCTAGGTGATATTGTGTAACATCAGAAGCTGGCAACCATAAGGACTTTACTGTCAAAAGGTTAAAGTTTGCACTGGGCCCAGAAGTGTTTTTCCCTAAGGCAAAGCAAATTGAAATGTGAAGTTTCAAAGCTTCCAATGACTACGAAAGGAAACTGCAGAATAATTTCTGGAAGGGCAGCATTGTCAATGATCATGCCGCCCACCAGGAGCTGGAGCTGAATCCAGAATTGCTTCTTCCAGCTGTGCAGGAATTCATTCCACTGGTCCATGGGAACAAATGATCCCCTAGCTCTGGGCTGAATGGCACCCAGGCTGCCGTACAGATTTGAGGAACCCTTGTCACTTGTTATTGGCCTCCCAGTGCACTCATCCTTCTGCAACCAAGGGGCAAACAATACAGCTGGAGTGCTGTCCTGGGTAAATATACATACTGGTGACTTTGCGAAAACAGTGCATCATTTACCAGTGAAATACATGACCTCTTCTTTCTTCTTACCTATGGAATTGTGATTGAAGACACCTGTGAGCCAGATCTGTGGGAGATTGCAAAGGAGCAAAGCTTTGGGATTTGGGCACACTTCTCTTGGTTTCTTTGCTTGGGCCTTTGGTGAGCACGGAACACACCACGGTAGAAAACCTTTGACTAGACAAGATCTTTTGGATCCATTGTCCCCCAGACAGGTCAATGGTGGCCCTGTTGTAATGCCAAGTAACAAAGAGCAGCACAAATGACACAAAGGAAACATGGCCAAAGAGGAAGAGGAGAGGCCCAATGAGGAAAGGATGTGGTGAGACACTGGCACATTGAGTGAGCTGCACTCCCATAATCTCTAGGCTGGCAGGTCCTGGTCTCACATTCTCATCTTGGTTTTTTCAATTTTGTTTATTTATTTACTTTTTTTCATCATCAAAATGAAATATATAGAATTAAAAACATGTCATCAAAACTTAAAGACAGAATCAAAACACATTAGTTCAAAACTACATCTAAAGATCAGAACATATGTACATCTGTAATTATCAAGCCTAACGCATCAATCCTATTCTTCAAACACTCTCCATACAGGCGGCAGCTTCTTCCTGAGCTTGGAGGAAAGAGAGCTCTTCTGGATGGGAGGCAAGGACTTGGTGGGTGAGAGAAGTGTCCCAAGGAAACTTCTCGGTAAGACTGTAACCAGTCAGATCTGCAAAGCGGAGACACAAAGTTTAACAGAGGCCACCATGCAAACCTAAAGCATCTGAAGCTCCATATTTCATGGGACACATTTCCTGGAAATGTCCAAACAGCTGCACAGGGAAACATGCTCCTGCTGGCAGACACTGAGGCAGGCCAGGGCAAACCCTGAGCCACTTGCCCAGAGCTGGCACAGGCACAGCCTGGCCTCTGGGCTGCCCTGGGACAGCAGGGAGCCCAGAGCCCTGTGCTCCCCAGGAATGGCTCAGCTGCACATGCACCCTCCTGCTCCTCTGCCTGCCCCACAGCTCAGCAGCCCCACAGCTCCAGGGGCACTGGCAGCAGCACAGCTCATTGCAGGGGCACATGCAGGGCACAGCTGTTCCCTGGCAATGTGCACAGCCTCTCTGGGCTGCCACAAGACCCTTCCTGCCAGCAGAGATTGGCCCAGCTCCCCCCTCACCTCTGTGTGAGGCTGAGCCATGATTGCCTTCCCCTTGTCCTCAATCTGGAGCTGCTTCAGGCCCCCCTTGCCATGAGTAGGAAGGGCAATGGAGAGAGCAGGGGCAGATGCACACCACAGAGACCTGCAGCAGGACTGAGGCTCTTTTCACCCATGTATCCCCAAATCTGCAGAACTCTGGAAAACAACAAATGCAGGGAGAACACGTTGTGGGCTATGAAGTTGCAGAATATCCAGCAATGCAGCCTATTTCTTCTGTGGGGCTTGGCAATGGATCCATCTGAATGTTTTACCCTATTGCAAAGCTGAGGAAAGGGTGGCAGGCAGTTTAGCCAGGCTGTCCTGTCCTCTGTGGTTAGCACTGTCAAATACCAAACACTGCTCACAGCTGCAATTGCAATTGTCCCTCTGCCCACAAAAGCACAAGGCTCTATCCTTGGCCTTTGCAGGCACTTTCCCTTCCCCATCAGTCACCACATCTAGGAAAATCTGACAGACTGGGAGAACTCCAGGGAGCAGCAGGAAGCTGCATCAGAGGAGCTTTAGTTTGGATATCAGGAAAAAGGGTTTTTCACCCAGAGGGTCGTTGGGCACAGGAACAGGTTCCCCAGGGCAGTGGTCACAGCACCAAGCCTGACAGGGTTGAAGGAGCATTTGGACAACAATCTCAGGCACTTGGTGTGACCCTTGGGCTGTTCTGGGCAAGGCCAGGAGCTGGACTCGATAGTCCTGATGGGCCCCTTCCAACTCTCCATATTCTACACTTCTGCGATTCTGAGAAGTAATGGGCTGCAGGAGGGCAGAAATAGGTGACAAGAGGGAAGAAGTGAGGTTGGTTGGAGAATCAAGTCACTGAGTTCACAGAAGATGCAGGATACAGGACCCTTCCCTCCCAGCATTCCCATTCTCTGTCTCATCCCTTCTCCCTCCCACACACACAAAGGTGAAGAATATCACTAAAAGAAGAAGAACCTACTTGACTCCCATGTCCATGAGAGCAGTCATTGCTCGTGCAGGAGTCACATTCTGCACCATGATCCCCAGGCTCTGACTGGCTGCTTTCTGAACAAATTCTGGGGAGTTGGACACCATCTGGAGAAGGAGCCAAGCGACCTCATCCACCTCAGAGTCCATGTCCTTCTTCAAGGTCACAAAGAGCTCTCCCAGAGTGACAATGGCAGAGCAGGACACCTTGGAACGGAGGTTGGTCACCTGGGGAAGCCAGGAGGGGAAACATAAGAATCACCTTGGAAAGAAAACCAGTTGCCTTCAACAGAAGTCCCAGAAAATGACAACACATCCCACTGTGTCCGGAGGAGCATACAAGGACAGGAAGAGCAGAAGAGCACAAGCACAGAAAGGCACTTACTCTGGCACCAATTTCTGGCTTCAGACCTGCTCACTGCAGGCGTAAATAAAAATTTCATTTAGTGTTCTACTTAACCCTTCTAAAATGTCCACAACTTTGTTTTTAGGCCCTTTTACTAGAAAATAAATAAAGAGCTGCTTTCAAATCATGAAGGCAAAAGTCATAAAGATAAAAGAGTCAGGTGCTCCTGTTCAAAAAAGCAACACCAGCAGCTGAAGCACTATGCCAGGAAACAGAAAACACAGGCTCAGGTCTACAGAATAATTTGCAGCGTTGAATTACAGCTTGGGCAGAGACTGGGACTCTGGCAAATAACATCATTACTGTCTCAGTTTCTGCATTTGCACATTGCATTATGAAGGCTCCACACTCAAAGATGAGTGTCAGATACCCAACCTGCCAGTAAATACAGCTGCATGTGCCCACAGATCCTACAGACAGCTGACAGACATTGGAAATATCAGGTCTAAACCAGAAATGAAGGCAGACCCTGAGCACACATGGAGATGAACAAGCACATACCTACTCTACACACTGTGTATGAAGTAATTCAGAACAATGTTCTCACCTCGCTGGTAACTGCCAAGCAATCCTCACCAAGTCCGCAAAGCAGGACCTCTGAATGGGACCCAGCCAGGTGTCTGATGGTAAAGAGTCCCTTCTCCTTCAGCTCCCTGAAAGGCTGAAGACTGATTTTTCTCTCCACCAAGGCAGCACCCTCTGAAATGACCAGGCTGGCAGCTCAGTTGAACAGTGGGAGGTGCTTTTCAAGGAGTGCTTAATGAAATCGTGGAACGCGTTGCCCCAGGATGCTGTGGCTGTCAAAAGCATTCACAAACCCAAGAGGCAAAGAGAGGGGTTTTAGAGTGGCCATTTGAGAAGACAGCCTTTCTGAAACCTCTGGCACATGAGGCTCCTCTGTCACTGCTTCCCAGGAGCTGTGTGACCGGGCCATGCTGCTGTTTGTTGTCACCTCCCTGTACCTGTCCCTGAGACACAGTGCCACCGGGCTGTTATTGGGGCATTTTCCTTCTTTGCCAGCCCCAGCAGGCATTCAGCAGGGAGAGTCTGCACTGGCTCTCTGGAGCTGAGTTTCCACTCTAGGATCTCGGGCTCTCTGTCACCCCCTCCACTCCCCCTCACACATTCCCCAAAAAGCAGCAGGATATCTGCTGGGACCACCTCAGCCTGCAGGAAGGCCAAGTGGGTCCTGGCCTCTCCTGACCCACAGCACAGCTTTCTTTCATCACAGCATGGAAATATAAAAACTGTGTTATCACATCACACAGAGGGCCAGGAGCTTTTTATTTTGGCCGCAAGTGTCCACAGGGCATTGGGGAAGAGGAGAAAAAGAGTGTTTTGCAGCAAGCAACCCGG
Source organism: Melospiza melodia melodia (assembly GCF_035770615.1). NCBI lineage: Eukaryota > Metazoa > Chordata > Aves > Passeriformes > Passerellidae > Melospiza > Melospiza melodia. The sequence goes on along the minus strand of NW_026948497.1, from coordinate 6,736,227 downwards.
CTACTCAGGCAGGATGGTAGGAAAAGTGTCTGGGAGCTGCTTTTTAGGACTTTGGTTGTTCTGCTGAAGCTTCTGACAGAGCTGATGGGCAGATCCCAGAGCTGTGGAGAATTCCTGGGAAATTTGTCCTTGGATATGTCTAGAAATGCTCTCCCAGCCATGAACTGCCATCTGTGTCCTGTCCATATGTTACTGCCTTGACTGTTGAGTGTCTGAGGCGCCTCTTGAGGCTGCTATGGACCTCCTTCACCAAGGAATGGATTGTGATACAACATCCCTTTCTGCTTCTATTTGGGCACTGACAGAGCCTGGACCACTGTGCCTCAAGCTTGGGCTCTGGCCAAGCAAGATTGCCAATGAGAGCAGCTCATGGTCCTCAGCTCTTCCCTGCTGCTGTGACAGACGGACATGGCCATGGGGACAGAATGGAGCTGCCCCATCTGCCAGGGCACTAAGAAGGATGTGAATTTTTCTCTGCCCTGTCACCACCAGTTCTGCCTGGGCTGCATCCTGCAGCGGGCAAAGAGAAATCCAGCCCACTCTGCAGAAGAATGATAGAAGCTGTCATGTTTTCTGAGTAGGATGAACAGGACTACATACAATTTGCCATCAGCTCCCCCAAACAATTGCTAGAGTCCAGCAGGGAGAGAGCCTGGCCACCTTGCTGAAAGCAGCCCCCCAGACCCTGTGATGGCTGCTCCATCTTCCCGACAGGGAACACTGTCCCCAGCTGAGCAGGGGCTGCAGGACCAGAGCCTGTGCATGGCCTCCTGCCCAAGAAGTGGGCCGAATTTTTCAAATAACAATGTCATCTACTGGACCAAAGGTGGCCCTGGCTGCACCAGAAGCTGGAGGGAATATGCCAGCACCAGAGATGGCTGGTTAAGGAATTCATAGAGCAGCATCCTGCACGCCCTCTGTGCCTATGGTCAAGTTGCCAAACTCTTGGTGCCAGTACTGCAGCTTCTCCTCTGTAGCAGTCTGAATTGCTGCTAGCATAGTCCAGGGTAAAGAAGCAAAAAGGACCTTTGCATAATCTCCACAGATGTTTTATTCAGCTGTGCAGGGAGATGTTCAGCTCCCAGCACCCACACACAGAGGGTCTCACTTTGTCTCTACAGGGGCCCAGGGGCTGACCCTGATTTTGGGGCAGTACAAAGATAAGGGGGCCGATCAGGGAATAGGGAAGGTTTGGCTCGGGAACACAGGAACAGACAGGAACAGGGGAAGGAGCCAATGGGGTCTAACAGCTTGGTGAGGGAAGCTTCTTGTGCCTCCCTAGACCAGGGAATGCCCCCCCCAGGGTCTCCACAATTCCCAGTGTTTTATATTATTAAGAAAGCTTCTCTGAAGGATCAACTGAATCAACACAACATTACAAAAACAATCAAAAGCGCTCATAGGACAATTGTTCAAAATGCAAACAATTCTGAGTTCCCAAAGTGCCAACAGATTTCTTGGAGTGTCTTAGATCTGGCAGGAGGGATGCAGGGTCTTCTTAGCACAGTTTATCAGGAAACTGAGTCACACATACTGAACCTCTGGTCCATGGCCTCCTCAGTGCCATCGTGCAGCAAGGAGGCCCAGAGGCTGCTGTGCTCTGGTCCTGTCAGGGATGAACACAGCAGCTCTGTGGCCAGTGCCAGCTCCAGCTCCAGCAGCTCACAAGAGGAGACTCCTTCCAGAAGCTCTGCTGGCTCCAGTGTGGCAGACCAGCAGAGCCCACTGGAAGCCCCCCTCCATTGCAGCCACCCCCAGCTGCGCCCATCATCACTGCAGAGCAGGAGCTGCCCCAGAGGAGCCGCAGCAGGAGCTCATGGCAGTGGCAGGTCCCTGTGCCCAGGGCAGAGCCACAGAACCTCTGCTCCTGGCTGGGACAGGGGCTGCTCACCCTGGTGTCCCACCGAGAGGAGGGATCCTGGGCCCCAAACTCTGCCCAGCCCTGCCAAAGGCCACCCCGCCAGCAGTGCCAGCAAGGTTCCTGCAGCCATTCAGCCAAATCAGAGGAAACAAATGTCTCTTCAGCTGACACAGTCTCTGCACACAGCTTTCTCCCCCTTCTCCTGGTGCCTTTCCCTGGCTCCAGCAAGAGCTGCAGGAAATGCTGTGTGAGCCATGATGATGGAAGAGCTACTGATAAAAACACTGGGGTGATGCTTTCAGAGGAGTCATGAATGGAAGACTGACCAACCTTCCAGCCAATGGTATGCCAGTTTCCATTCTCTAAATAATTGATTGTAATTAATGAGTAAAAAGAAAAATACAGAAACATATTAAATCTCCCACAGCTGCTGGCTTTCCTCAGGCTCCATGGTCTATGTATTGCTAGACTTACTTCATTTAGGCAGAATATTAACTGCCCTCACTTGCTGGAGACTGACCACAAGGTCTCATCTGTGGTGGGCAGTCACTAAAATTAGCTCAGCAGAGGCATCTTCAGCTGTCCAAGTGTAGCAGAAATACATATTCTCTGCTTCATGGCTGTGTGGCAGCAGCTGCTGGTGTGGATTTGTCAGCGTTGCTCCATGGATTACTCCTGGGAAGGAATTGTGTGCACAGGCACAGTATGATGGCTTCGATCTCCTCTAATTACTCAATCGGATGATGGCCAGAACATTTTGGCAAAAAGCATCATGACAGAATAATTTACAATATTCTCCAAACTACTCCTGTGGTTTTGATTTTCTTACTGATTAGGTTCAGTGTCTGGCCTCAAGAAATCAGTCCAGAAAGAACAGGCAAACCTCAGCTTGCAAGTTAGAGTGCAAGTCTTTAATTTGCCATTTTTGCAACATGTATAAACAACTTTTCAACATATTTGCAAAAAAATCTCTTAGTTCTTGCTATACCTATCCAGAACCTGACTTTCCTCATTTTATTTTGATTTGAGATCCAAGCATTATTTTTTTTCTGGTCAGGAAGGTAAGAACGAGCTGACAATACAGACTACAAATGTGAATCTATACTGCAAGAACTGAGCTGTAGCTTGAAATTAAAGGCAAGAAGGGATGCCATGGTAAATGTGAACATTTAGTGCTGGCATAGGAGCCTTCTGCAATGCTCCACCAACCCATGATTCACATTGCTACAAACTCTCATTCTGGTGTTACAAAGAGTGTTGAAGAGCTGACTGTAAGTAAAAAAAAATAGCCAGAATGCTAATTTTTGTTAATATGGCAAACAATGACTATCTAATAATTCAGAGCTCATGGAAGTGAGTATTCAGATTTCCACTTAGTATGTGCTGGCAGTTTTAATTTGAAATCAACAGGTTTACCAAATCAAGTTATCCATAGGAATTAGTTTGCTCTATGATCTACCTAAAAATGCCTCATTGTCTGATAAGTTTAGTAGAAATTTGCAAAGTCAACAGTCCACAGATTTTCATTTCCTGTTTAGTGGCTATTCTGCAGGAAAGCTTTTACAGACTAATCAGTTTGGATGTAATTAAAATGCCAGTACATTTCATCTAGCCATTTTTGTATTAGAACAAAACCATATGCCTGCAGAACCTTTTAAAAATATTTTAAAATAAATTTTCAAATCAACAGTCTGAGTAGGACTCAGAATAAAAACTCTACCAAACTTCAACTCCATTGGAAGATTCCCTTGTCACCCTGTGAATCAATTCTACATTCAGAAGATTAACACTCCCAATGATGGTGGTTTTGGTATGGTTAGGAATTGGGGAAGGGTCTTCTCCCTTCTCAGCTCCATGCTGCAGTGCCTTTGGGATGTGGCCTGCTGGCCGTTGTTTGTGCAGCCCTGCTGTTTCTCCATGGGGCAGAAAGTGCAGTTGCATTTCCAGCCCAAAGCCCATGAGGAGTGGGGCGTGCAGAGCTGTGCCAGACCCAGGCCAGCAGCTGTGCCGCCAGAGGGTTTTGGTTCCTGCCCAGGGCAGCTGGTGCATCTCTGCCGTGAGTGCCTCCCCTTCCAGGTGCCCATGGACAGCAGGTGCAGGGTTCTGCAAGGGGCATGGAACAGGGTGGGGATGTCTGCTGGCAACAGAGTGCAGTGGAGAGCAAACAGTCCAGGATGGTCCTGCAGTGTGTGACAGAGAACTCCTGACACAGCTGGTGACTGAGCCAGTGAGGGAAGGCACTGCTGGCCCTGCTGTTTGTGAGGAGAGAAGGGCTGCTGGGTGACAGGAGGGTTGGAGGCGGCCCTGGGCTCAGGGATCACAAAATGCTTGTGTTAGAGTCCCAGAGAAGGAACGAGATATGTTGGGGAAGTGTAGACCTGCAACAAATTGTGAATTTGTTAAGCTTTAACAGGCAGTGCTTAGTCGTACCTTCCCTCACAGCAGTGGTTAATGTGTGCAAGTGGATGTCTTAGCCTTGAGAATAAAGACAGTGGGCCTGCTGAGGAGGTAGCTGCAATGCATTCAAGCAGAAGAAGGCTCTTAACCATGGAAGGAGAATTTGAGGAATGGGATGTTCACCCCATGACCACCAGAGACCCTCAAGAGACCCCTACTCTAAATGTCAGTAATTTTAGGGAAGTGATTTAAACATGTCAAACACTGTGTGAGAATGATTAGCCTGTGAGTTGGAGCAAAGTAATGAATAAAAGTAATGAAAGAAATGTCTTGGTTCCGTGGATACTAACATGTGGGTGTGCATGTTTCAGGGAAGTGATTCCTCATGCATCCAGCACTGAAATAAAGTAATGCCTCTTTTCTCACACTGAGCTGGCAGTGTGGATTGGGCCCTGCTCGGTAACGTTCATTTTGGTCATTTCTATTGAAGCATAAAGATTGGTTGAAATGAAATCTTTTCCAGCTGTTTCCCTTTGGTTTACCTGTTTGAGGGTTAAAATTCTGTGCTGCAGGTGTGCTGGGTGTGTGCAGAGCAGTGCAGCCCCAGACACCCCTTGGCTTGCCCACAGGTTGTCATGCCTTGTTGCCAGGTGTGCCCAGCTGTGGCAGGAGAAGGAGCCCGCAGCGCAGTGGGCACCGTACCCTGCCCAGCCGGGGCTCCCTGGCACAGAGCAGCAGCAGCGCCAGCACCGTTCAACCCACTCCTGCCTTGGCTTCCCCTGGCACACAGAAGCCTCTGGAAATCAGCACCGCCAGTGGCGTTCCCAGCTTGGAGCAGCTGCTGCTGGCGGGCAGATGCTGCCATTTCAACTGCTGCCAAAGGGGAAGAAAGGCAGAGATGTACCCGCACCGGAGCCCTGGGCATGTCCAATAAAGGAGCAAATATGTGGGGAGATTTGTTAGGAAACATTTCAGCTGTGATGCCAACAGTGGCTTCTCTCCTGGTTCTGTGTGTTCCAGACGAGTAATGCAATGGTTGGCTCTGACAATTAAGAAGCAGATGTTATGTGGATGTTCAAATGTGTAGTGATGGTATTGTAATATATCCTCCCATAGTCCTCTTTCCAGTCCCCCTTGTAACAGCCTTGGTAGTCAGGGCATTTGGGGAGGGCTGGCTTGTGACCAGCAGGCAAGGTGTAACAACACCTGACCTCCAGTCAGGATGCAAGAAAGTAATCTCCACCAATGGACAGCAGAGAAAGAGTTGACTGACAAAACTTTTGGAGGGCTAAGGGTATAAAAGGCAGAGCATCCTTTTTGTAGATGAGCACATGGCTGCTAGTCACAGAGACTCCCTATACTGCAATTTTTCCTTATTCAGTCCTTTGTTAAGGTTTACTAAACCTTTAAAATTTTAAAAGTGAGAGTCATTTCTCACATGTACAATGCTGTGGGCCATTGTCTTGGTCTGGTTTCTTTTGCTTGTGTCCCATCTGAGTGCTCAGCTGGGGTACAGGCTGTAGGTGCTTGGGGCACCCTTAGAGTTCCCCTTGGATCCCCTGAACAACAGGGTTTGTCCCATGAGGGGAATTTGTGCTCCTTTGTGACAGAGGAGAACTTCCGTGGCTCTTTTGTGTTTGCTGTAGGGAAGGTTGGTTATTGCTGTGCATAAATTCACAGACCAACATGGAGTGTTTGCTTTGTGATGTCAGGGCATGGTTGCCACCTTGTTGTAGTGACATCAGAAGGTTGCCTTGGTGCACGGAAGGCCTGAGTGTCAGAGCAGCCCTAGTGTTTGCTCAGTTGCGAACTTTTCTGGTTGGGGAATTTGTCAGTGGATGGCTACCCACTGACAAGATCATTGTTTTTTCTATTATTTACCTAACTTTCAAAAATGACTATGTTTCACCAACTGGCCATGTCAGGTTTTGCTGTATATGGCATTTCTTTCTCCATGTATTACATGACACAATTCACCCGTAAGTAGAGGTTACCCTTCTACTAAGGTTAGGATGTAACCTAACCTGGCTTTTGTATGTCTTCCTGCTCATTCTTGGTGGCTGAGTTATTGATTTTGAAAGGGAAAGAGCTTTAGGATGCCACTGGTTTGGTGGCTCCTGTCAAGAGGTTCAGCTAAAAAGGGGGTGTCTGAAGCCACAGGAGCAGCATTTGCAGGGGAACCTGCAGGGCTTCCGTTCCCTCCACAGGAGAGTCTGTGGCAGCAGAGTCTGTCAATTCCTCAGGTTGCTGGGACAAGCAAGACACCTTTGAAAATGTAGACTGGCAGAGCTTCTTGGAATGCCTTCTAAAAACTCTGCAGTTGTTCCCAGAATTCAGAGAAAGCTTATTTCTTTTTAACTTTTGTCATGAAAGGATTTGACTGTCTAACTTAATAACCTTTTACTGAATGCTAAAATAGTTATTCCCTTTGAAAGGAAGTTCAAACTCTAAAGCAGTGAGTGTCTGCTCCTGAATCCTAGAGGTGCTGCCATGCTCTTCCACAATAGAACTGCCACAGCTCGGGAATTTTGGGAAGCTTTTCTGGGCAACTGTTTCCTGCAAGTTAATCAGAATTCGTGCGTGTAACTGACTGGAAAAAAAAAAGAGTACCTGAAGGAGAGGATTTTAGAAGCTGTTTTATGTGTTTGGTAGAACAGGATCATTGAGTTTTAAAGAACAATTTGCATTTTCTTGGTCATATTTGTATTCATTTACTGGCAAAACAGGCTGAAGTGTGGGCACAAGCAAGAGTATTGTCCTGATCCCTTGCTGGCTGTGTGAATGAAATGTGTCTGCTGAAGGGATGTTGTGAAATGGGAAATCATCTCTGTTTGGGTTGACTTGTTCTGTGGGATTCAGCAGCCCAGGCAGTTTTCTGACAGCATCTGGTTCATTTTCCCTTCCCGCTACAGGTCACCTGAAGCGTGTATTCAGCAGTACTGAAGATCCTGAGGTGAGTGAGAAAGGAACATTTCATGTTCCTGCTGTTTAAGTATTGTGGAGCAAGCTGAGAGCTTGGCCAGTAGCAACAGAGTTTAGAGAGCCAGCTAGGAAGGCTGAAAGAAAATCCATTTTCATGCCTGAAGAAAAATAACAAAGTGCGAAATGGATATTTTAAATTTCTATATCAGAGCTTTGAAGAACTACAAACCTAGTGTTGCAGAGAGAACCTTGCTTGCTGACAGCAGATAGGGTGGAATATTTACTTAGGAGCAATTTCCTGTACAGTTGAATTAGACCATTTTAATTTAGTCAGAGTCCCTTAGAATTCTATTCCTATCAAACTTTATGATATCTACTTAGAAGATGTCGTTGTAGAACAGGAAGGCCATCTTGCAATGGTGCCTGCAGTATCTGAAGTGCAATGGGCACATTTGTGGCTGGGGAGCTGCGTGGGCCCAAAGGACGCAGGGCTGGCGGCCGTGAGCAGCTGAAGATGAGGCAGCATGGGGCCAGGGGGCCAAGAAGGCCAAGGGCACGGTGGCTGTGCCAGCAGCAGTGGGGCAGCAGGAGCAGGGCAGGGAGCGTGGCCCTGTGCTGGGCAGCGCTGCGGCCACAGCTGGAGTGCTGTGTGCAGCTGTGGGCCCTGGGAAGCAGAAAGTCATGGAGGGGCTGCAGTGTGGGCACAGAGGGACAGGGGAGCTGGGCAAGGGGTGCAGCACAAGGCCAGGGAGGAGGTGCTGAGGGAGCTTTAGCCTGGACAATGGGGGCTCATGAGGGACCTTCAGGCAGACTTCCATTGATCCCTGCCTTGGATCCATAGAGCCAGTGCTCAGCACAAGGGCTGTTTCCCTGCCAAACATCCCTTCACTGCATCCAAGTGCTTTAGACAGTGGAATGGGTAACACTTTCATATTTTGTTTGTTCATTTGTTTGTTTGTTTGCTAGAAGGAGAAGCTTTGTGTAATTTCTCCTTCTCCAGGGAGCTTTTTCTCAGTCTTTTCTGCCCTTTTCCAGCACTGGAAGAAACACATCACTTTCAGGTTAACAGCTCCTGTGTCTTTTGGCAGCCCAGGGAATCAGTGTGTGTTGTGTTTGGGAATTGAGCGGGAAATCAATGCCCTTGCATTCCAGCTAGTGCTCAGAAATTAGAGGAGCTGGGAGGGGCTGGGCTGCATTTCTGACTCCAGCCACTTTAGCACCATCAGTGTGGTCGAATCCAAGAGAAGAACTTGCCCGAGCACAGATGCACATAGAGTGCAGTTTCCAGTGCAATGCTCTGGGTCTGGTTGCATTCCGTAAGGACCCACATGCTCCAGATTCCCCAAGAGTGTGGGTTACTGAAGCAACAGGAGAGCAAGTTCAGGATGGCTGCTGATTGGGGCACTGCTACCGAGTGCTGATGTGTGTAGCGACAGAAAGGACAGGATTGATTCAGGGTGACCCCCACATGGCGAATAATGTGCTTTGACTCTATGATTTAGAAGGTTAAACAAATGCTTTCTTAAGCTATGTTATATTACACTAGTAGTATAATAAAACAATACTATAGAGATACTATACTAAAAAGCTACTAAAGAAAAACTCGTGACTGTCTCCAGACAGTCACAACACAGATTTTATCTAATTAGCTAATCAAGCTAAACAACTATCACTAAAATCCACCTAACAAATCACTTGCAGTAAGCAATCACTATAACACATTCTACATGTACTAAACAACAAGAACATCCAGTAGAGATAATTGTTATCTTTTCTTCCCTAAGTTTCTCACTACCTTCCTTTAAAAAAACCTAGGAGAGAGAGAGGAACTATATCTCTCTGTATTCAAAGAATGTAAATGCCACAGCACAGTAAAGAGAGATTAAAACAGTGAGATCTGTCTATCTATCTGTCTATTGAATCTTCCTGGCTCAGCACCAAACCAGTGGAAGATGCAAAGCTCACCTAAAGGCATCCCTTCAGGAGAGAAGTAGAGACAAGTTCCATTGACTGATGCTGAGCAGGCAGAGATGTTTCCCCCTCCAGAGATGGTTGTTTTTTCCCCTCATGTTTTCCTCCTCCAGCCTCTTGTGCCCTGAAGCCTTCTTTTTATCCTTTAAATTTTTGCATGTCCTGAGGAAGTAGAACTATCCCATGCTGTAGCTGGGGTCTGGTGACTTTGCTCATACATGACACATGGTTTGCATTACATGACACATGGTTTCCTACGCTGGCAGCTGGCATCCCCAGGGCTGTGTAAGTGCATTTGTTAATGGGGCCTTGTGAGAAACTCTGTTACTGCTGGTCAGAATTCTCCGCTGACAAAAGAGGGAAAAGAAACACCTCGGTCCTCCTCCATATACTGAGGTGGCCATAGGGGTTCTCTGACTTCCATCAGAGATCTTTGCATGCATCCTTATCTCCTGAATGACCCGGTTTTCTAACGAGAGTGTGGATGTCAGGAAGGAGCAATGCTGGTGCAGGCCTGAAGAGAAGGTGAACTCCAGAAGTGTCTCTCACAAGGAGTGAGCTCACCCAGGAAGCCCCTGCAGAGCCAGGATGGAGCTGTGGGACAGGGCGGGGTGTCAGTCACTACTGAAAGACAAACAGGACATGGCAGAAGCAGAGGGAGGCTCTCACCAGACCCTTGAGAAATGCCACCCCTTCCCTGTCAGCTGCCTGAGAGGCTGCTGGAGCTTCAGTCCCAGATGGCCCCTGATTGTAGGGACAGGGTCACTTTGGAATCTATGCCTCCCCTCGGGCAGAGAACGACCCAGGAGAGCAGCAGCACAGTGCTTTGGGAGCGTGTGAGCCCAGCAGTCTTTGAGTCTTGGCCCACAAAGGGCGTATGGGAAGTTGAAACCCATCTTCTCTTGCTTTCTGTGCAGGTGCTTCTAGAGAAAGAGCAGGAGCACACTGCCTCATCTGAGCTGCCATGCCAGACTCAGGGAGAGCTGTTCCCTGCCCGAGAGCAGGAAGAGCAGCTCAGGCAGCAGGTGGAAGAGCCACAGGAGAATGGCCAGGTAAGCCTGACTGGCCAGGTGACAGAGGGAAGGGCAGGAAGAGGGGCATAAACCAGAGCTCTTGGGACTGAGGAGGCCAGGAGTCCCACAGGCACTGGAAGCACAGAGCCTTGGAATCTGCAGAGATCAGCACCAGGACAGGAAGGTTACAGTGGAAGCAGAGCTGAGTGGAAAAGCAGAAAGAAGGGGCTGAATAAATGTGATTTTGAGGCTAAAAGAGGGAAAAGCTGAGCTTGATGGCAGCTCTCAGTCACTTGCTCTGCTTTTGTGTGCACAGAACATCAAGGCAGAGCCACAAGCAGAGCTGCCTGAAGCTCCGAGTGCCATCATGGCAGTGAAGAGGAGGAATGAAGACATCCAAGAGGAGAAGAATCTCCCTATGCAGAGGGGCAATCAACAAAAACAGGTGAATGAAGGAATGGCAGCCACTCCACTCATGAAAGAGAGTCCTTTCCATTGTTGTTTACAGAAAATTGACGAACAGATGGAGGCACAGCTGCAAGAAACTGAGACTAGGATAAAGGCAAGGAAGAAGAGGCTAGATGAAAAAATTAAAATCATCAAAGAGAAAATGAATCACCTCCTTCAGGAGCAAAAGGCTCTAGAAAAGCGAGTGAAATAGCACTAGGCACTGCAGTCACCCAAGGGGTGGTTTCTGCCTGCCCTGCCTTTCCAGTGCAGAGCAGCAGCAGGGGGTGGGTGATGCCTCTGAGTGCCATCCTGATGAGGCCTCTGTCAGAGCTGCTCTCAGGGACACTTCCTGCTCTGCTGGATCTCAGCTGATGCTCTAGGCAGTGGCATTACTCCTTTGGCCATTTAGCCAGCAGTCATCTGAATGAACTCCTGCTGGCTTCTTCCAGGTGACCTTGTTTCTTGAGGTGTTTTTGCAGGTGAACATGGTCACTCACACAGATTTGGAATATGAGCTACAAGCTGTCTGTATCCCTTGCAAATCTGCTCCTGTCCTTTACTTTCTTCCCAGTCGATGGCTCCTGGCTGGCGGGCACAAGCTGTAGTCTCTGACTGCTTTGTTCTGTTTGACTTGAGGTGGAAGTGTCGCCATCCTACCTGGCAGCCTGAAGAGAGTTCCAGCAAATGACGGGCAACCAAGAGCCCCAAGGCTGGCATGAGGCCCAGAAACTGACCCATCCAGAGATGCTGCAGGATAAGCACGTCCCGAGGAAGGTGCAGAAAAAGAGAATTTCATGGCAGGAGGTAGAACATTAGAATGAGGAGCTGCAAATGTATCTGCAGACCTAGGAGGGGGAAAGGAGTCTTTGGGAGAAGTGGAGCGGTCATTGCTGCAGTCATCCTTTAGAACAAGAAACTGGCTATGAACTCGAGTCAAACCAGCCTTTGGTTTTGACCATTTGGTTTCACAAGTGGACATCCAAAGCAATCCAGTTGAAGAGCTCTGCATGTGGCTGACAGCAGCTTCCTAAGGGCTTGCATTTCAAATGGCAATCTCTCTTGCATTTCAGGGCAATCTCTGCCACACCTTCCTGACATCAACTCATTTCTTGTCTCAGATCTACACCGACTTTGACACTGAAGCTGCTGCAGAAGCAGCAGTGCCATCCCAAGGAGCCTTTGCTCTCCAGCTGAAGAAGTGGAGCCTGAGCCCTTGGTTCACCTCCCGTGCTGACCCAGCTGCTGCTCAGCAACAGGAGATGGCGGGTGACTCCCTGGAGCAACAGAGTACGTCTGCTATCTTTCTTATCTGAGGGACAGTGAGTTGTGTGCACGTGTCAGCACAGCTGTACCAAAGGGTTCAGCTCAGTTTAGTGTCACAGAAGTGCTGGCATTGCTCCGAGGCAGCAAGAGAGAGCTCTGGGTGTTCCTGCTGCCTCTGAGGGCAGCTTAGACTGGCTGGAGTTTTCCTGGGCTTCCCTTCTCTCTCCTGAAGGCAGAAGCAGGTATTGTTCCTGGATCAGCAGAAGGCTGTGACTGCTTGAGTCCCAGCCACTGGCAGAAGCCCTGCTGAGACCAGTCTCTAGGAGAACACATCAAGCACATTGTGATTCTGCAGCACAACCCAATGAATCTGCTTCTTGCCCTTAACGGCTGCCAGTGCTGTGCTCTCAGATAAGATCTGGTAGGGTTGAGAAGAGAGCCCAGTGGATTCTGTGTCTACCATCACCTGTTGGGACAAAAAGGGCACTGATCTGTGCCTGGGTGTGGCTGATCTCAAAGCCCATCCTGTTGTGTCCTGAATGGGGGCAACAGCTTGTCCGGGGCTCAGGCTCACTCTGGCTTCTTCCCATCAGTGCCTGTCAGTGCTCATGTTGGGGCTTTGCCAGCCTTGTCGTGGTCACTGCCCTGCCCCTGAGGGCTGTGGGAATGCAGAGACTGGAGCCTTCCTTGGCTGGGAGGGTCCCGCTGCTGCCCGGCTGCTGCAGCGCGGAGCTGCCTGAGGCAGCAGCCCCTTCTCTGGGCCGGCTTCTGCCTCGCACGGCCTGGACTCACCAGAGGGTCAGCATCTCCTCTGGGCAGCTCTCTGTGTCACAGGGACGCCTGAGGAGCACTGCTGTCCTCTGTGCCCGTGCCCGCTGTGCCGGGTTGGGAAGATGGGGACGTGTGCAGTGCAGAGAGGGCGAGTGCAATGGGAGCGACTGATCCGCGCTGTCAGGGTGAAGAGAAGCGGCGTGGTTCTTCACGCGGGGCACGGGCAAGGGCGTCTTTGGGCTCAGCCTGCTCATAAAGGGTGAGGGTCCTGATGCTGAAAGCCCCATGGGGATCGGTTCTAGCATGAGCTGCTCTGGTTTACAAACGCAGAGTCATTCTTCTGGCAAACTGCTGCAAGGTGGAAAAGATGGGAACACTTGGCAATATTCCTCCTGTTCTGGACTTGACATCTGTTCAGAGGAATTGATTCTACATGTCCAGGTGCATTTAATCTTAGCAAGTAGGAAACCTTTTCTAAATCTCACAGTGTTTATTCCCAAGAGAACAAAGGCACTGTTAGTTCCAGCTCTCCTTAATGTTTCTAGATGACAAACTTACTTGCCTAGGTAGGTATTCTCTTCTGGTCTCAGTCTCCTCTGAATGTATCTCCCTGTGCTTCCCTGTGTGTCTGCTGTCAAGAGGTCTCTCACTTCAAAGGATGCTGGAAATCAGTCTCTGTGATGGCCACTTGTGCTGTGGGCCTGCTGTTCTTTTCTTGGTGTTCCAGTTGCTGTTCCTGTTGTTATTAGCCAGCTGTCCACCAAGGGAGGCTCAGAGCTCCAGACAGTGGGGCTGCCTTTTGTATCTCCTGGAAGCTGGGATCTCTGCTTTAAAGTGAACATCTTGCATTTTGTTTCCCTCAGGGAGAATGGTGAAGATGGAAGGTCCTATTCTAAAATACATTGAACTGGAAAATATTGGCAGTGGGTGAGTCCAAGCAATGTTAATGGTACAAAACTATGCATCAGGTGTTTAGCTGGTGGAATGGGTATCAAGTGTGAAGTCAGACAAACTGCAAATGTGTTCAGGCACTGTGCTTAGATTGTCAGTGCTGATCAGAATTTCTAGGTGTGCTCAGAAGGCATTGTCAAAGACATCTTCATGCTTCCAGTGTCCTGCAGGCATTTACAGCAGAGATCTCCTGTGTGGGCTGGCTTTCACTGCAAGATCTAAATGGCTTCTCCTTTCTCTGCTTCTGTTTTTTTTCTAGGAGTTTTGGAGACGTTTATAGAGCACTCAACACTGCCACAGGAGGAGAGGTAAATGTGAACAGCCCCTGCAGACTCTGCTGCACTCGAGGGCTTTCCCCTCTGGTGTGAGCTGTGGCTGGAGCTCTGGGCAGAGCTGTGCTGAAAAGGCACAAGAAGCACAGACTGGTGCCAGCCCACAGAACACATTTGGGACTTTGTCCTCCTCAGCTGCCGGAAGGAAGGCACGGAGGGCAGCGGTTCCTTTCAGAGAAGGCCGCGCTCGCTCGCTCTCCATTGCTAAAACAAAGGTGGTGCCTTCGAGCACCTCACTGCTCTTTGGGGCTACAGCTTCAGAGTCCTGGATTCTCATTTCTGGCTGCCAGCAAATCCATCTGAAAGTTACTGGCAGATCCTTAGCCACCTGCAGTGCTGCACTAGGGAACTGCATGTAGGGAGAGATCTGCAAGGCGTCCCTAAAAGCCCTAAGCCATGCCCATAGCCCAAGATGTATGCACAGAGTATTAAGGCATGGATTACTTCTTCTGAGTCCCAAACCAAGCAGCAGAGAGTGTGGTCAGAGGTTTGTGGATGATAACTGAGACACCGCTGTTACCAAGTGGTCAGGGCAAAATGTCAGTGCCCCCACATGTCCTGTAACTGGCTCCCAAGGGAGCAGAGAAATGGGCTGTTGGAATGTCAGTTCCTGATTACTGCACTGCCTGATCACAAGGCAGTTTGGCACAGCTCAGCTGTGTCATTGCAAAATCACTCGCTCCATGTGCCTTGTGGTCTCGTGCCACCAACCTCTCATGTTACTGATTTTCAATGTCATTTTAGGTAGCCATCAAGAAAATACAGCTTCAAGGACTGAGCAAGGAGGAACTAAAAGTCAATGAACTCATGGTCATGAAGGTGAATAGAAATCCCAACCTGGTTAACTGTTTAGACCGGTGAGTTGTGCTTTTGTCCCATGAATGTTTGTTTACATATTGCAAACATGCAAGGTAAAATCCCACTTTGGTCACTGGCAGAAAATAGAGCTGTAATTATTGGCTAACTATTATTGCTCTTTTCATCTCCAGTGGATGGGAAGGGATTGCATTTTGTCTGCATCAGTCTTCGCTGGCACATGGTATTTGAAAATTGTTCAAAAACCCAGATGATTTGTGTCTTACTAAATCAATGATCTCTATATTCACAGCCACCACTTTGTTTTAGATCTTGATTTTTTTCAAGTGTCTTCTTATGTCCAGGTACACTAACAAGGATTTCCCTTGGATTGTTGCCACTGGTTTTCATTGCTATGCATGCCAGGAAGGCTAGGTGCTTTTTTCCAGAAACACCATGCATGACAGGTTTTTTACCTGGGCTGTTTCTAAACTGCACATTTTGCTTGCTGCCCATCTAAGACATCTCCTTTTTTGCAGCTGTGTCTTTCTCCTTGAGACTGCACAGATGGCAAACAATGCACAGCCAAGAGGGAATGTCCATTCCTTTTTTTTGTCTTTGTCTCAAAGGGACCTGAAAAGAAGAATCAACCCTTCTTTTCCAAACAGCAACCTAGCCATGAACATTCATCTCCATGCCCTTGTTTCCTTCTTTCAGCTACCTTCTGGGTGAGGAACTGTCCCTGGTTATGGAGTACATGGATGGAGGCACTCTGAGCAATGTCATCAGCCAGACCTACCTGTCGGAAGATGAGATGGCAGCCATCAGTCGGGAGGTCCGCAATCCCATCTGTGTTTCCAGGGGCTTGGGCAGGATTGTCTGGGAAACGGGGGCTCAGAGCTGAAGTGATGTCCTGTGCCAAGCTTTGTTTCTGTGTTGCTGCTATTCTATGGGCAAGTAAAAGCATCTCAAGTGAAAGGCCTGCCAGTGCCCCTGCCACTCCCTGTACTCAGTGCCAGTACTCTTATCTCCTGCTGTTGTATTCTTGCTCTGTCTCTTGTATTTGTATTTGCTGTTCTCCACCTTGCCTCTCTAAACATTTGCCTGGAGTCTGTCTTCACTGCATTCCTTGCCAGTAAAAGCAAAGGAGCTGGTGGCAGGATATGAAATGACCAGCAAAGAAAAAAGACTCATTTCTCACAGTCCTCAGCTGAAAAGGATAGAAGTGCAGCCAAAATGCTCTTTGCTTGCGGGAGGTGACTGATGTGATACTTACACGCCTGTGCTGAGGCCAGCAAGAAAATCTTTGTCATGAAGCCTCCCACCCAAACGTGATCCCCTAAACACCAAAGGGAGGGACTTTTCCTTTCAAAACCCCTCCTTTGTCCTCTGCATGGAAAAAGCACGTCCACTGCAGCAGGAGTCGTCCTGGCTGGTTTGCAGGGGACAGCCTACACCAGCAGGTGCTGTTGCTCTTTCAAAAGCTGACGTGACTTTCCTCAGAAAGGTCCTGCTCTGCAAGTGTTGGAGCAGCAAGCTCTTCCTCTCAGTGGCCATTACTGTTCTGCCATTACTCCCCATTCCCCTGGAGAGGGAATCTTTTAGATTCTTTGCTTCCTTTCTTGTGTGATGAAATCACATCACTCATTTTTGCCCTCCTCTTTCTGTTTTCTCTCTCAGTGCCTGCAAGGACTGGATTTTCTTCATTCAAACCACGTCATCCACCAAGATGTGAAGAGTAGCAACATCCTTCTCAGAACTGATGGTTCTGTCAAGCTGGGTCAGTATATTCTTGGTCAGGTGCAGCGTTCCAGGGATGTGGGTGTGGGGCTGCTTGGAGTGACTGCCAGCTCCCCAGAAATGGTGCTGGTGGCAGTGCAGAGACCCCTGCTGCGAGCTGAGGGCACAGTTGCAACGTGCACAGAGGTAGAAGGAGCCACAAGCAGTCAAGAGTGGCCTTGCTCTGTGTGTGTCCCTTCCAGACAGAGGGAGCTACAATCTAAAGCTTCAGGGGAATGAAATCCACTGCTGTGAGGAGCGTTAAGAAACCTGGGATTTTTTGGAAGTGGCCAATTCCATACTCCCTTGGCTAAATCCCCAAGGAAATCGAGCATGGACAGTTCTCCAGGAGATCCAACAGCACATTGTTAGCCTGAGAGTGGGGAATTCTTTTGCTTGGTTTCCTAACTGGAGCTGGCTTTCATGGTTTGTTGTTTTCTCCACAGCTGACTTTGGCCTCTTTGCTCAGCTCAGCCCTGAGCAGGGCAGACGGAGCTCCGTGGCCGGCGCTGCTGGGTGGCTGGCGCCTGAAGTGGTGACAGGTCAACCATGTGGCCCCAAAGTGGACATATGGTCTTTGGGAATTGTGGGCATCGAAATGGTAGAACGAGAAGTTCCTTCCTGGAATGCAACCCCTGTCTTGGTAAGGTGCAAATACTCACTGATCCCACTGTCTTTCTCACCTGTCCCATGTTGTGTGTGCCATTGGACAAAATCCCATTGCCATCTGCTGGCACCACTTCCACCAAGGTCCCCTTCTAAAAATGCCCCTGCAGCACAGCAGCATCTGCTGTAGCTTTGGTTGTATCAGAAAGGGAAGTGGCAGTTCAGAAACCTAACCAGTTCAGAAACCTGCCATTTTGGCCTCCAGCCATGCCTGACATTTCCCACTTGTTTTTTGAACAATGTTGGAACTCTGTTTCTGAGGGACAAGAATTTTTCAGTGGACAGGGTAGACATGTGATAAATATCCTGAGAAATAGAGGTTAGACCTTCCCAGTTTTAATTTCATAGAAAACATAGGAAAAAAGGAAAAAGAAAACAAAAAAGGAAAAGAGAAAAAAACCCACTACCAAAGCAATGCCCAAGCAGTTCTGCTTGCTTTTTCATTTTTTAAGCACAGCTCTTCTCTTCCATTCTGTAGCATCTTTTCCAAATCCTGTGGTCGTTGAAACTTTCAGGCTTTCAAGTCATCTGTACATTGTTCAGTCATGTGTGTGGGTGGCCTGGATAAGTGTAGGATGTGTTTTTCTCCAACTGCAGTTAGAATTTTTTTTTTTTTTTTTTTTAATGGCGGACAAGACAGTGACCCTGCACTAAGCTGTGGTACGGAACTGTGCCGAGGAGCTGTGTCGCCGAGCCGGGCCTTGTAGCTGGGCCGCGGAGTACTGCCGCGGAGCTGTGCCGCGGAGCCGGGCCTCGGAGCTGGGCCGCGGAGTTGTGCTGCGGAGCTGAGCCGCGGAACGGGCCTCGGAGCTGGGCCGCGGAGTTGTGCTGCGGAGCTGTGCCGCGGAGCCGTGCCGCGGAGCCAGGCCTCGGAGCTGGGCCGCAGAGCTGTGCCGTGGGGGTGTGCCGCGGAGTTGTGCTGCAGAGGTGAGCTTCGGAGCTGTACCGCGGAGTTGTGTCATGGAGCTGTTCTGTGGAGCTGTGCTTTTCTCCCTTTCCCTGCATTCTGCATCCCTCGAAGCTGCTACTACCTTAGCAGCTCTGTGGTGCCTACTTACTGCTGGAGAATTCCTGGAACTCTGAAACCCTGGATTTTTAGATCCTTAATTTCCAAATCTCTGTATTTTTAAACCCCTAGACTCCTGTAACCTCGGATTTTAGAATCCTTGGATTCCTAAACTCTCGGATTCCTGAATTCCCGGATTGCTGAACCTCCGGATTTTGAATCCCCTACTGTCTGGTTGTTTCTGGGGTGTTTGTTAACAATGGTTTCTACAAGATCAAAAGCTGTGGCTGGTATAAGTGATCAAGTTGGGCCCTCCAAAAAGGATGTGAGTGTACAGACCCACCCCTGCCCAGAATGTTTGAGTTTATTGGTGGCATCAGGGAGTGCTGTGGAGGAGAACTGTTTACACTGCGAACAAGTGAACGACCTCCTTTTAATGGTGGCTGAGCTTAGGGAGGAAGTAGAAAGATTAAGGAGTATTAGGGAAAGTGAAAGGGAAATAGATTGGTGGAGTTCAGCCCTATCATCTTTAAGGGAGGTTACTAATCAAGAGACTGAGGATTTATATGCCTCCCACTCTCAGACGCTAGAAGGGCATTTGGTGGATGAAGAGGAATGGGAATGGGTCCCTGTGAGGGGTGGTAAAAATGGAAAAATCTGCCCCCCTCCATCATCCAGCCAAGTACCACTACAGAACAGGTATGAGTTATTGGATCCAGAGATACAACTAGATGGTTTAGGAGAGAATTGTCTGCCTAGTGAACCTCCTAATTATGTTTCACCTGCAACACGAGTTATTACCTCTAGTACCAAGAAGAAAAGAAGGGTAATCGTCGTAGGTGATTCCCTCCTGAAAGGAACTGAAGGCCCTATATGTCGACCAGACCCATCCCACAGGGAAGTTTGTTGCCTCCCTGGGGCCCGGGTACAAAATATTACTGAGAGACTTCCTGGACTGATTCAGCCCTCTGATTATTATCCACTGCTGATAGTTCAGGCTGGCAGTGATGAGATCGAGAAGAGGAGCATTAAGGAAATCAGGAAGGACTTCAGGGTACTGGGTCAGATAATTGACAAGGCAGGAGCACAGGTAGTGATGTGCTCAGTCCCTTTGGTGGTGGAGGATAATGATGAAAGAAATAGAAAAATTCGTATCATTAACAAGTGGCTTAAGGGTTGGTGTCATCGACATAATTTTGGATTTTATGACCATGGCGAAACTTTTACAGCATCTTCTTTGCTGGAATCAGATGGGGTACACCTCTCCATTAAGGGCAAAAGAATTTTAGCTCATGAACTGGCAGACCTCATTGAGTGAGCTTTAAACTGCTTTAAACTAAGCTTGAAGGGGGAAAGGGAACCAGCTGAGCTAACTGGAAATAGGCCCAAGAATTGCAAGTGTAAGATAGGGGTGAACTCAGTTGCCCAGATGAGGTGCATGTATACCAATGCACGCAGTTTGGGCAATAAACAAGAAGAGCTGGAGGCCATGGTACAACTGCAAAGCTATGATGTTGTTGCCATCACGGAAACGTGGTGGGATGACTCATATAACTGGAGTACTACATTGGCTGGATACAGACTCTTCAGGAGAGATAGAAAAGGAAGAAGAGGAGGTGGCGTAGCTCTTTATGTTAAGCAAACCTTCAATGCCATTGAAATTGAAACAAAGGAAGAAGGTGTTGAAGGTTTATGGATAAGAATCAAGGGGAAGGCCAACAACGCCGACATCATATTGGGAGTCTGTTATCGTCGACCCGATCAAGAAGAAGAAGTAGACGATTTATTCTATAAGCAGTTGTGCAATGTTTCAAGATCATCAACCCTTGTTCTTGTTGGTGATTTTAATCTACCAGATATCTGCTGGGAACTTAATGCAGCAGTAAAGGGGCAATCCAGAAAATTCTTAGAATCTATGGAGGATAACTTTTTGTTACAGCTGGTAGATGAACCCACCAGGGAAGGGACTACATTAGATCTGTTATTTACAAATAGGGATGGGCTGGTGGGGGATGTGATGGTTGGAGGTCGTTTGGGGCAGGGTGACCATGATATAATAGAGTTTTCAATACTTGGCGATATTAGGAAGAGCACCAGTAAAACTCGTACACTGGACTTCCGGAGGGCGGACTTTGGCCTGTTTAAGAGATTAATTCAGAGCGTCCCTTGGGAAGCCACCCTTAAAAATAAAGGAGTTCAGGAAGGGTGGGCTTACTTCAAGGCAGAGATCTTGAGGGTGCAGGAACAAACCATTCCTGTATCCCGAAAGATCAGTCAACGGGGCAAACGTCCAGCCTGGCTGGGAAAGGAGAGCTTGGAGGAACTTAGGAATAAAAAGAGGACGTATCAGAGTTGGAAAAAGGGTCAGGTCTCCAAGGAAGTATTCAAGAGGGCTGCTAGAGTATGCAGGAAAAAAATTAGGGAGGCCAAAGCTCAGTTTGAACTCAGGATAGCGACTGCTGTTAAGGATAATAAAAAATGTTTTTATAAATATATTAATAGTAGGAAGAAAGGTAGGACCAGCCTTTGTTCTTTACTGGACAAAGGTGGGAAGTTAGTATTTGCAGACGAGGAGAAGGTAGAAGTGTTTAATGCCTATTTTGCCTCGGTTTTTAATGGGAAGATGACTTGCCCTCAAGACTCCCGTCTGTCTAGGCTGGTTGATGGTTTTAGGGAAAAGAATGGTCCCCACATTATCCAAGAGGAGGCTGTTATAGAACTATTGAAATGCTTGGACATTCATAAATCTATGGGACCAGACGGGATCCACCCCAGGGTAATGAGAGAGCTGGCAAATGAGATTGCAAAGCCACTCTCTATCATTTACCAACAGTCATGGATTACTGGTGAGGTTCCGGATGACTGGAAGCTGGCCAATGTGATACCCATTCACAAAAAGGGTGCAAAGGAAGATCCTGGCAATTATAGACCAGTCAGCCTGACCTCTATACCTGGCAAAATAATGGAACAGTTTATATTACGTGTCATCATGTAAAATTTGCAGGATGGCCAGGGTATCAGACCCACCCAGCACGGATTTAGGAGGGGTAGATCATGTCTGACTAACCTGATCACCTTTTATGACCAGGTAACCCGGATAGTGGACGCAGGGAAGGCTGTAGATGTTGTTTTTCTGGATTTCAGCAAGGCCTTCGACACTGTTTCCCATAGCGTACTCCTAGACAAACTCGCAGGCCGTGGTCTGGACAGGAATACCCTTTGCTGGGTTCAGAACTGGCTGGATGGCCGGGCCCAGAGAGTGGTGGTGAATGGTGTCACATCCAGCTGGCGACCAGTCACCAGTGGTGTCCCTCAGGAGTCTGTGCTGGGGCCAGTTCTGTTCAATATTTTTATTGACGATATGGATGAGGGTTTAGAGTCTTTTATTAGTTAATTTGCAGATGACACTAAATTGGGAACGTGTGTAGATCTGCTAGAGGGACGTAGGGCTCTGCAGAGAGATTTGGAACGGTTGGATGGATAGGCAGAATCAAATGGGATGAACTTCAATAAGTCCAAGTGCCGAGTACTGCACTTCGGCCGCAATAACACCCTGCATCGATGTAAGCTGGGGACGGTGTGTCTGGACAGTGCTCAGGTGGAAAGGGACCTGGGGGTGCTGGTTGACAGTTGATTGAATATGAGCCAGCAGTGTGCCCAGGTGGCCAAGAGGGCCAATGGCATCCTGGCCAGTATCAGGAATGGTGTGGCCAGCAGGAGCAGGGAGGTCATTCTTCCCCTGTACTCGGCACTGGTGAGGCCTCACCTGGAGTATTGCATCCAGTTCTGGGCCCCTGACTTTAGGAGGGACGTTGAGTTGCTTGAGCGTGTCCAGAGGAGAGCAACGAGGCTGGTGAGGGGCTTGGAGCACAAGCCATATGAAGAATGACTGAGGGAGCTGGGGTTGTTTAGCCTGGAGAAAAGGAGACTAAGGGGTGACCTTATCACTCTCTACAACTTCCTGAAGGGTGGCTGTGGTGAGCTGGGGGTCGGTCTCTTTCTCCGGGCGACAACAGAGAGAACAAGAGGACACAGTCTCAAGATGCAAGTTAGAATTAAGAAGGAAGTATTTTACAGAAAGAGTGGTCAGATACTGCAATCATCTAGCCAGTGAGGTGGTGGAGTCATCATCCCTCGAAGAGTTCAAAAAAAGACTGGATGTGGCACTTGCTGCCATGATCTAGTTGAATTGTTAGAACATGGGTTGGACTTGATGATCTTACAGGTCTCTTCCAGCCTTGAATTTCTGTGATTCTGTGATTCTGTGATCACTGGGTGGCTATGTAACATCATAGGATGGGCTGTGACATCACATAGTGACTTTCTGACACCACAGAGTCTTCTGTGAAATCACAGTGCAGGTGCATGACATTCCAGGGTGACATCCCAGAGCTGGCTCTGTGATATCACAAGGGTGCTGCGTGATGTCCCAGAGTGGGCAGTGACATCACAGATGACTGTGTGACATTGCAAAAGGGCTGTGTGGCATCATAGGGGGCTGTGGAATCACAGATGGCTGTGTGAGGTCCCTGGGGAGGTCACTCTGCCCCGACCCCCCTCACAGTTCCCCACAGACCAGTCCAGCCCTGCTCGTGCACAGCAGGGTCCCCTGTCCCCCCGGGTCCCCATGCCCCCAGCCCTGCAGCCTCCCCCAGAGGATGTTCCACGAGATCGACCCCAGAGCCTGACACGGGGACGGGGGGCTGGGGCCCTGGGCGTGGCACAGGGGGACAGGGACCCCCCGGCAGCATCCCCGTGTCCCCCAGGGCCAAGGCCTGGGCCAGGGCTCCTTCACCCTGTTACAAACGAGGCCTTGAGAGTGCTGAAAAAATCCCCAGCAAGGGAGCAGCAAAAACCAGATTTAATATTAAGGGACAGCAGCACAAAGTTCCTTGGCAAGAGTCACTCTGCTCCTGACTGGGCACTTCAGGCACACCAATGAAACAAAGTAACAGCAAAACCAAGCAAAATCCAGTCAATCAAACCAGAAATCAGGCAAGAACTCTTCCTGGGTATGTGTGAGACACAAGGACAGTGAGGGCAAAGATAAAAGGAATATGGGCCAAAAGCTTAACAGAGCTCAAACTGAACAGGACTTTACTTATACCTTAACTTTAACTGGTACCTTCAACTCCCCAATTTAGCAAAAGAACAGCACTTAGCACTATTTAATCTAACTTAAAACCTATGAGTTAGAAATTTAACAGAGGAATTACACTTAACAATCCTTAACTTAGCTAATAAATTAAATGTAACAACTTAGAAAAAGAGCAACTCTTAGCAGCATTTAACTTTGTTTAGACCTCATGACTTATACTTACTTACTGATATCTGGATATCTGACTCACTCAGGTATCCAAGGCACTCCAACCCCTTAGAGAGCAGCATTTCTGCCACGTTTCCCCAGCACAGGCACTCCTGTGTGCACGCAGACACAAAGAGTCAGTGCAAGGCACTTGGGAACAGTTCCCCTGAGGGCAGGAAATGCTCCCTGTGGATGCTTCGGCATCTCCCCAGCAGGTGAAGGGTTGACCCTGGAGGAGGGGGAGCGGATCGGCCCAGGCTCCATCATTGTTTGGGATCCCCGAGTGCAGCAAACGGGAGAGTTCCCGGCTGGGAGAGGCCCCACTCAGAGGGAGTCGCAGGCCCAGGAGAGCTCCAAGGGCTCCTTTTGGAGCACTGTGTGCAGGGCCCCAAGAGAGGAGCTGCAGTCCCAGCAATGGTTCATCCTGGCCGCACTTGGCATCAACAGCTTTCTTTGGCAGTGTGAGAACAGGGATGTTGTGTTACTGAGATAACAAAAACAGTTCCCAGGGCTGCTGCTCCAGAAAGCAGGAGCTGGTTGCGCAGCAGCAGTGCCTGGAGCAGACAGTGTTTGTGATGAGCTGCGGAGGGGTTGAGCCCAGGGTCTGTTGGCCAAGGCCGAGCCCCAAGGAGCTGGCAGGGCGGCCTGAGAAGGGGAGGGGGGAATGCAGCAGCACAGGGCCCATGGAACCAAGGGACCATTGTGACACTGTGGGGCCCTGTGAGACCAAGGGACCATTGTGACTCCGTGGGACCTCATGGAATCATGGAGAGCACTGCGACATTGCTGGGCCTCATGGAACCAAAGGGACAGTACTGACACTGTGTGGCTCCATGGAATGTAGGGGTCATTGTGACACTGAGAGGCCCCATCAAACCAAGGGGCCATTGTGACACTGCAAGACCCCATGGAGCCAACAGTCCGTTGTGACATTGCAAGACCTCATAGAACCTAATGGAGAGACCATTTGGGCACTGCAGAGCCTCATGGAACCAAGGTCCATTTTGACACTGAGGGAATCCATAGAATCATTGGGACACTGTGAGGCTCTATGGAATAAGGAAAGCATTGTGACACTCTGAAGCCTCATGGAACCAGTGAGACCATTGTGACCCTGGGGATCCTCACAGAACCAAGAAGACCATTGTGATACTGTGGGGCCTTGTGAAACCAAGAGGCCTTTGCGACACTTCAGGGCTGCATGGAACCAAAGGTCCAGGGTGATATTGCAAGGCCTTATGACATCAGTGGTCCATTGTGACACTGGGCAACCAAAGGAGACCATTGTGACACTGCAGGCTGCATAGAACCGAGGGGCCATGGTGACATTGTGGAACTCCATTGAACCAAGGGTTCATTGTGACACTGCAGGCTTCAGAGAACCAAAGCTCCAGGGTAACACACAGTGGCTTCCTGTTATCAATTGTCCATTGTGACACTGTGCAGCCAAAGGGAGACCATTGTGACACCACAAACCCCCAGGATCCAAAGGTCAATTGTACATTGCAGGCTGCTTGGTACAGAGGAATCGTGTGTCATTGTAGGGCCTGGGGAACTGTCGGGATCATTAGCTTAGCAGAGTGACCCCGAGAAAAGTTTGAAAGTCTCTTTTCCCAGCCCGGTGCTTGAAGAAGGAGTCAGGGCTCTTAATTTCTCGGTCTCAGGGTTGTTTATTTTATCTTATCTATTAAAAATTTTCTAGTGCCCTGCTGAGGTCAGCTCACAAAGACAGTCCAAAGCATTCTGCCTGCCCACAGGGCGGTGTTATGTTTTTATACAAAAACTATGTATACAATGTTCACAATTACTTTCCAAAACCTATCACCTATGTTAGACATTGAGCTTCTACTCTAAACCAATCTGTAAGTGCCAACACCACAGCAGAAGATGGAGGCCAAGAAGAAGGAGAAAGGCTGGACACACTTAGTTCCCTCCATCTTGCCCCCATACCAAAAACGCAAAAATCTACTTTTCCACCCTGTGAAAACTTCACTAATATTCTATTTAAACTGTTGTGGCTTGCTGATCTTCATACAAGGTTGGTAATTTGCTCCATGGTCATAATCAAAACCACAGGGGCATTTTGGGCTCTGTGCCAGGGTCTCTGAGACCCCTGACAGGGGTCTTGGCTGCTCAGGACAGCCAGAGGGATGTCCTGGGTCCTGACAGGGAACCACAGAGACCATTGTGACACTGCAGGGACTCATGGAATCATTGGGACCATTGTGACACTGTGGGGCCTTATGGAACCAAGGCGCCATTGTGACACTATGGAGCACCATAAAGCCAAGGGAACACAGAACAGGTCTGGCTGGTTTTGCCTCCCATGGACTGCCTGACTGGTCCAACTGATCTTGGCATGTGGAAGGTTGCTTCTCATCTGCTGCTGAAATACTGGGGCTCTGTGCTTTCCTTCTGATGGAAAAGAACTGTCCTTCTTCTCCAGGCACCCATGGCCTGAATTGAGATTTCACCTCCAAACTTCCTTTTATCCAGGGATTGTTCCCTGGAATATTGCCAGGACAAGTTTTTCTGGCAGTGGTTTTGCAAGGGTCACCTCTCATCTTTCCCCAAAACACTGGGGAAGGCTCCGTGTTTTCCTTTCCACGGGAAAGAATTGTGCTGCATCTCCGGGTTTCCATGGGTGAGATTGGTGCTTCACCTCCACAACTCCCTAGATCCAAAGACTGCTTCCCGACAAAATCTGCCATTCCTGACAAGTCTGGCTGGCCTTGGCCTAGTGAGCCTTTCAGCTGCTTTCCAAAAACTGGGTCTCTGTGCTTTCCTACCTATGGAACTGTCCTTCTCAGCCAGGTGCCCATGGCCAGAACTGGGGTTCCACTTCCAACATTGCCTGTTGTGAAAGACTGGAGGAGATTGTTGGATACAAACTTTTCATGTGTGAGGGAAGGAAGAGGCAGGTCCAGACCCTGCCCTGGAGCCCCAATCCCCCCAGAGCCTCTATCCCAGCCCAGCAGTGGCTGCCAGTCCCTGGCACAGCACAGGCAATGCTCCACAGCCACCTCTGCAGCCCCAGCCCAGCTCCTGAGGGATCAAATGAGCCCAAGGCCCACCTGGGGGAAGGGCCCAGGAAGATCAAGGGGTATTTGAGGCTCACCACAAGGCAAGCACACATCTTGACCCTGTGTCCTCTTGGAATTTCCATCTGAACACTGCTGGAATCCAGGAATTGGTAGCTCTGTGTGTGCTTCTCTAAATCTTTTTTGTCTTTCTCTCTTTCCATGTCTTCTTATGTTTCTTTGCTTCTGCAGATATTGAATAACATTAAATTGAACAGGCTTAGAGTTTGTGAAGTCAAATGGGCCAAGTCAATGCTTAGAGATGTGTTTTTTGTTGATTGAATGTCTGTTGTAGTTTGACATGAGAAGAATTTTAAAAAGTAATACAAAAATTTTGTGTAACTGACAATCTGTTTAACCACAAAGACACTGAACACGCCTCTGTGATCACATAGGTAAAGATGAAAAAACCCAGGAACCTCCTCTTTCTTTTCCAGTCAACAAAGAAGCAGCGGGCCCTGGCCCCAGCCTCCATTTCAACCAAACCAAACCAAACCAAGCAACCCTGCCGTGGGCTGAGCCCCTTCCCCCTCCCCAGGCTGCCCCGTCCCCCCGCGATTGGTGCCATTCTAACCAAACCAAACCCCAACAGCTACCAAAAAGGAAAACAAAAGAGGCTACAAAACCCCAACCAGAAAAAAGCTAGCCACAGCTATTAAAATCTTACCATCAAGTCCCCTCCCCCAAGACAATTAAAACTAAAACCCCCAGAACCTACAACCCACACAAAATAACCCTATAACTAATATTAAACACAATAAAAAGCCCCAAACCAGTCATAAAAGCAATCCTAATACAACTCAACCACAACTTCCCCCACAAGTTATCAGCGGGTCAGGTGTAAATCCTTTCAATACTTCAACCCTCCCTCAACTAAAATAAAAAAATTAAAAAAACCAACCAAAAAAAAAACCCATAAAAACATAAAAGTCAGTAAAAAGTTAAATCCGTCCCCCAAAAAAGAAGAAAAAATACCTTTATCTTAAAACTAAAATCTTCTTATTAACTATAAAGAAAAAACTCTTTTTCTTAATAACACATAAAACTATAAAAAATTCAAATTATTCAAAATATTTCAAATTAATCAAAGAAAAACCTGCATGTTAAATAAATAAATGTTAAAATAACTGTAATTTTACAAAAAGTTTAAACAGGGGGAAAAAAAGGTAATCCAGTATCCCCAAGAGAAGATCTCCATTGTCAGAGATAAAAATAATTTAAAAATAAAAAATAAAAAAAATTACCTTTAAACAACTCATCTTTAAAACAATACCCCTTAATTTGACATGACCCATCAACAAGCTGTAAAAAAGCTTGTAGCAATAAAAACAACATCACAATAACAAAGATCCCGAGACAACTGTTATCCATGACAAAACTAAGAACAAAAAACAACCTATTTTTTCCTCTTGTAAAAAAATCTCCTTAACCTTATAAGAAAAACTTCTCCCCACAGTAAACTAAAAAAGTTGATTCTAGAAATAGTGAACTGACTAGAAATTTCTAGTTTACTTTCTTTACATTTTCAGTAAAATGAAAAAGATGTAAAGAAACAAAAATTATTTTAAAAAATTTATTTTAATTCTTACTACCTTTTATTTAATTTTACTTTTAATAAATTTTTTTTCATACCCTTTTAAAATTTTAAGCCCACTATACCTTTCTTGTAATCCTATCTCAAAATAAGATAAATACATAAATAATTACCCAGCACTAAAACCCAACATATTCATCAGTACATTAATTAGGAAATCTCAAGATTAGAAAGATCTATAATTAACATACAAAAAGCACTACAGTGCCATAAAAAACATTTTGTCAAAGCTTCTCTGATTTTCCAAAATTGCCAGTAAAGCCTGTTTTGTTGTTTTGAGTTCCTGAGAATCCCCAGTTCGTATATCTCTAGGGAGTCCAGCTCACAGTACCCAAGCAATTGTAATTCTTTTCAAATGTCTCCTTGAGAGAATTGTTTGGTGTCGACGGAAGGGAACCAGGACATCATTTTGATCATCACAGGCTCAATTTTATTGATCAGTACGGCGGGTTAAATACAGTTAATAATGAGCTTCATACATATTGCAAAAGTTGAGCTCAGGATTGGTCAGCTTGCATATCAGCACCTACGCCTACTTCTGCATTCCTATGGTTCTACTTTTGATACTTTCTACATATTCTTAGGATATATTCAGGACTAATCTCTACTCCCTATCCTCATGTTGCAGCAAGGTCGCTGCTGACTCTTCCTTTCAGCTTGCTGACTGCTGACTTTTCTCCTTCAGTTTAACCAGTGGCATTATATCAGTGTGGCCTTTCTCAGCTAACCAATTATTAATAATGCTCTCCACATTTCCCCCGTTTTCTTCTTGTGCAAGGAGATTAGTTTGCCATGTTTTTGCTATTGTACGGCTGACCATGTTTTGGATACAGTTAAAGATACAAGGCAAAATAAGCAAAAACAGTAAAATTACACCCAGCAATCCTATAGCATAGATCACAAGGTTCCTCAGCCACGGTCCGAGTCCCAGGCCTTTAAGCCATTCGTCAATTCCTAAAACGTCTTCTTCCTTAAGTTTGTGAAGTCCCTGTTGTAACTCTTTTATCTTAGTGTGAATGGACACTGAATGATCAGACAAATTCATGCAACACATTCCCTCGAACTCTTCACATCCATGCCCTTGTGCTAAGAGCAAAAAATCTACAGCAGCTCTATTTTGCAAAACAGCATGGTTAACACTTTGCACATCTGCAGTTAGCATGTCTAGAATTTGTGATGTCTTGTTCAGCTCATTCTTTGCCCAGCATCCTAATTGTTTTGCTAAATTCATGGCTTTATTGGCAGATCCTCCCGGTAAGATAGTTGAAACCACCACCTGTTTGAATGTGCCCCAAAACCGTGGATCTCCTATCTTGCTGCAGTCTAAGTCATGTATGCTACATTTTCTCCTGTTTGAATTTTGACTCAGCTGCATTAGCAAGGACACATTAGGATGAAACAATGACAATTTTCCCAAAAAACAGGGTCCACCCTGTGGTTTAGCTGGTATACCATTCCACGCCCTGTCTCCACAAATCAAAAATATTCCTGTGGGTAATTTCATTGGTGCTGTGATATTTGTGCCGTTACATTGACTGTAATGCTGTGGAGAGAATTCACTCACATTCAGGGATGAATCTAGGGTGGCCCATGTTTCTTTAGGTTGGTTTAAATTCTGAGCACCCGAAAGTTTGAAGCTAAACCATCCACCAGCTGTAGTGTTAGATATGCTGGCATTTGTACATCCAAAAAGATCCAATTCCTCAGGAGGAGAATGCAAAGAGGTGTTAAGTGATTGGATTAGTAAGCATTGACGATAGCCATCACTCTGACCTGCAGTATACCCCTGTTGCACCGGCAATGTGATGTTTGACATGTTAGACATACATAAGGTTTGATTGTTTATCAAACTACAAAATTCTCCAGGAGACCACACCGGAAGTCCCACCAGGCATGTTCGAAATGGGTTAGTGACTCCTCCAAGACTAAGACAAAGTGATGATTGGTTAGTTTGATTAGCAAGTGTTACCCATAAATTTTCCCTTGGTTGACTAAAGTGTGTTACTCCTACTGCTTCACTTGCTACAGCATTGAGCAGTATTACAAAAACAAACCTCATTTTTCTTTCTGCTTACTTTGTTTTTTCTTTCTTCGCTGTCTTTTCCCTGGTTTGCTAGATTGTCTATTGTAAGGCTGAGTCAATTTTTGAATATACTGATCTAATTCTAAATCAGCATCCTTGCTCACAGGTATAGCACGAGGTAAGTTTGAAGGCAAATCAGCTTTGCAGCGAGCTGCTATGATGCGTGAGGCTTTAGTAATTTCAAATATTCTAAGGCTTTCCTGTAACTTCCACCTAAGATATGCTATAATCACTTGTTCTGCACTCTCAAAGAGCTGTAATCCTGTCCGTCCTGGCAGGCCAGTACTTTGTTCAAGAGCTCTAACCCAGATATGATTTCGAATCCACTTTCCAAAACAAGATGTACACCATAAATATCCCAATGACTTCTGTGAATACCAATAAATCTGATTACAATCTGCACAATGCAAAGCTACCCATGCATAGCATTTATCTTTATCCTTTTTGCAAACATAACAAGGAAGAGAATGTAAGTAAGGACCAGTATAAAATTGTGTATCTTCAACCCAAAGCAACCAATTCAATGGTGGTGATCGCAAAGCCTCTTCAGCCTTTTTACTATATGAGGCTAACAGCTCAAGGTCTTTCTTTAACACAAGGTGTATCTTATTTCGTAATCGTAGTTCTTGTTCGTTATCCTCCTCAACAACTATATCCTCCCGAGGGTCCCACAACAGCAAAATTGTTCTAATCATAGAAAATTAATTAGCAATCACTGATACCCCTATTCAAATGAGACCGTTCCCCTTTTTGCCTTCTTCTTCTTATCTGTCTTCAAACTTGCTGCTCCTAATTTCACTGGTCCTGCCACTTTCAAACTTAATTTTTGCAACTTATCAATGCAGCAATCTAATGCTCTATCAGGATCCCCTTGGAAGGGTCCTACAACTGAATGCTGTGTTAAAGGCACTAATTTCCTACACCTTATAGAAACTATACGTGATTTACTTTGAACCTTAATTCTATTTACAATACATTGTATTTCCCATCGATAATAAGCAAGAACCTTCTGTTCAGGAGACTCATAAAGATTTAAAGCTATATATGCGTTTTGCCCCGTTTGTCTCCTTAATTCATCTTGCCAGCTTTTACCCCACGTGTGCTCGTGTTTACAGGTATGACACCACAAATCCCGTAATAATGATTGTTCTATCCAAAAAGTTCTTTTACAACCCCCACAACGTAGAGCTATCCAGGCAGCACAATGTGAATTGTGACAGTCAAGGCAATGTAGTTTCGCTGGATCTGTTAAATGAAAAGTTGATAATGAGTCAATGAAACCAATCAACTCTTGGGCTGTCCGATAGTGACGTGTCAGTGCTCTGTCCACCGCTTCCGAGTACCCCTTCAATTGTAACAGTAGTGGTTGTAGGACTAGAAGCAGTTTCTTCCCCAGCCGCTCCTTGTCCTCCTCCGTAAGGTGATCCACCAGAGGCTGCATCAAAAACAGGTTTAGTCCACTTAGCAGGCACCCACAAAGGCCCTGTAGGTGAGGAAACACAAAGATACCCCCGACCCCAATATAATACCTTTGCAGGTTTTTCCCATAATCCTGTACTTGGGTTCTTATACTTAACCCAGACCTCTGTTTCCTTAGTATTTTCCTGACCTGACCTCGGATGATGTTTCATTGCAGGGGGGGTATCATCTTCCCCAAAAATGCATAAATGATTAATCACATACAAAACCTTAGCCAAACATGCTTGTGGATCTGTCAAATCTTGATGTTTTTCAATATACTGCTTAAGGGTACCGTTTGCTCTTTCCACTATTGCCTGTCCGGTAGAAGAGTGTGGAATACCTGTCACGTGCTTAACAGACCACTGATTCAAAAATTTCCGGACCCTAGCACTTACATAACCTCGACCATTATCCGTTTTGATACTCTTTGGAACTCCCATAACAGCGAAACAACTTAACAGGTGTCTGATAACCTGTATAGCTTTCTCTCCTGCCTGAGCCGTAGCCCATATGTAATGACTGTATGTATCTATGGTGACGTGCACATGCTTGACTTTACCGAATCTAGCTACGTGTGTAACATCCATTTGCCATATCTCATTTATTTTTAAACCTCGAGGATTAACCCCGATGCCTAGACCTATCCCACCATTATGATAACTACATGTTGGACATGCTCTGACAATGGCCTTGGCTTCTGACAAACTCAGCTCAAAGTGTTTTGCTAAACCTCTTGCATTTTGATGATATCTACTATGTGCTTCTCTGGCCAATGTGTGCTTGTCAATGGGACAAGAATTATCAATGGGTAGGGTAACCAATTTATCTGCACGTTCATTCCCTTCTCCTAAACCTTCAGACCACTTATGGCTCCTGATATGAATCACAGAATATGCTGCATTTCTTTCTCGTAAAGCCTTCCTTAACTGTATCAGTAACTCATACAATCGTTTATTGTTCACTTCCTTAATTGCTGCTTCCTGTATTCGTTTGACTACTCCTGCAACATACATAGAGTCTGTGACCACATTTAAAGGCTCCTGTAAGTTGGACACCGCCCATACTACTGCTAACAATTCCAAAGTTTGTAAGCTATCTGCAGGGTCTGCTGTGAGGAGTTGATGCTTCCATTGTCCTTTTTCTTGCCGGATGACAGCAGCACGCCTTGATTTCTTTCCTGCATCTGTAAAAACTGTAATAGCTCCTTCTATGGGGTTTTCTTCTCTCAAAGGTCGAGTAATCCAGTTCCATTCTGTCATCCATTGCAAAACTCTAGGCACTAATTTACTAGTCTCTACTTTAGCAGGTGACATCAATAATGCTTCTTGTAAATTCTTTGAATTTATCAAGTACCAGTCCAAGGTTTCTTTTTCCATAGGTAATCTAATAGTAGCAGGTTCTCTACCATCCACTTCAAGAATTCTGAGACGCCCCTTTTTGATTAATGCAGCCAATTGTTCAATTTTTGAAGATATTGTTTTCTTATGCTGTAGTGGTGGTGATAACCATTCCAACACCCGTATCTCCCCCGTTTTCTTTTGCAACTGAGAGAGAGCACCAAGCAAGTGGCAAGGGCTATTCCAAATAGTAAGGTCAATGGGGTGGTCGAGTTGTCGACGAGACACATACCCTTGCTGTACACAGTTACTAATTTGCTGCAAAGCAAGATGATGCTCCTTTGTCAGGTGTACAGGAGTAGTAGGGTCCACACCTTTTAACAAAGGTCGTAGGGCTTCTAATAAGTGATTTGGTACTCCCACAATAGGCTTCAGCCACTGTAAGTCTCCCAGCAACTTCTGTGCATCATGTAGAGTTTTAATGTCCAATTGTAATTCCAATTTTTGTGGTATCACTATTTGATCCATCAAAGTCCATCCCAAATATTTCCAGGGCTTTGTAGTCTGAATTTTCTCTGCAGCAATAACAAGTGAATATGCAGCAAGAGTATTTTTAATGGTGTTAATCTGTAAAGAGGAGAATGGCTGTTGCTGTGCAAACAAAATATCGTCCATGTAATGATATATTATAGTTGCTGGCCATTTGCGACGTAGTGGCTGTAATGCTGCATCAACATAAAGCTGACATAAAGTGGGAGAGTTGCGCATGCCCTGCGGAAGAGATGTCCATTCAAATCTTTTATCTGGTTCCCCACGATTTATTGCTGGTAAAGTAAAAGCAAATCTCTTCATGTCATCAGGATGCAGGCCAATAGTGAAAAAACAATCCTTCAGGTCAATAATTAAAAGTGGCCAGTGTTCTGGAATCATAGCTGGATTTGGAAGACCAGGCTGTAAGGCCCCCATTGGTTCCATTTGGTCATTTACAGCCCTCAAATCATGTATCAAACGATATTTCCCTGATTTCTTTTTGATTACAAAAATAGGTGTATTCCAAGGGCTTGTGGACAGTCGCAGGTGTCCCTTTGTATATTGTTCCTGTACCAATTCATGGGCATGCATAAGACTCTCCCCTTTTAATGGCCATTGCTTAACCATCACCGGTGTATCCGTTTTCCAGGTGAGTGGAATGGGGAAAGTCCAAGCAATGGCAATTACCCCAAAGGGTGCTGATTAGTTAACACCACTCCCAATTGTGTTAAAATGTCCCTTCCAATTAAACAGGAAACTGTAGGAGGCAGTTGAACAATTGAAAACACAGCAGATATTTGTTGATTCTCAATGCACACAGACAAAGACGGCGACCTGCTTGCCAATGTAAATCCTCCTACTCCTGTGAGCATGTTTGATGAAGGAAATAGAGGCCAATGTTGTGGCCAGGCTTCTGGAGAAATGATGCTAGTATCTGCTCCTGTATCCAATAATCCATAAAGGGTTATGCTTTGATGCCCATAGGTAATTTCAACCTTTTGTTTTGGTCTATTTTGTAAATCCACAGTTAAAAGTGTAACACCGGTAGAGCCAAAACCTTTTTCATCCCGTGCTTGCCCAGTAAATGATTGTATTCCTGATGTCATTTGTGACAGTGGTACCAATTGTGCAATGCGTTGTCCTTTTGTAATTTTAATCGGAGGATAAAGGGTGTAAGCCATAATTTGTATTTCCCCTGTAAAGTCCGCATCGATAACGCCAGGCAAAACAAATAATCCCAACATAGTTATAGAGGAACGTCCCAGCAATAATGCTCCACATGTTTGTCCATTTAGTATAAGAGGACCCTTTATTCCAGTGGGTATCCTCTCAGGCCGGTTCGTCATTAGTGTGACGTCTACTGCTGCTGATAAGTCCAAGCCGAGGCTCCCGGTTGTTGCGGGTTGCAGACAGGAGGTGGCAGCGATGTCACGGCAGCTGCTGGTGTCTCCGATGTCACGGCGGCAACTTGTGTCTGTCCCTCATTGCCACATCGGTAACACTTGATGAATGGTCTCGAGCCTCTTTACGTGAATGCCAGTGAGCCGCTTTGGAGAGGAGCAAGAGCAGCTAACACCTGATTTTGAGTAGACTATGCTTTTGCAACCCTAATCCTAATTCCTTTAAGGCTTCTGCTATAAATGCCTGTGAAGCTGTTGGCATTAATGCCATTCGCTCTAATGCTTCCTCAATAGTCTAATTTGCCCCTAAAGTAGCTAACACTCTTTGGGTTGCTGGATTGCTATTTTGCAAAGCACACCTGCTTCAATAGCACCCTGCAACACCAGCCCGATCTATAGCAGTAGCTGTTCTATCGATAAAATTTCCAAATGATTCTTCCCTTCCTTGCTTAATACCCATATAAGCCGGTAACCCTCCTGGCTCTTTAACCATATCTATTGCAGCACACACTAACCACATAGACTCTGTAAGTTTATCAGCTCCCAATATCATCTGTGCCTCTGTACGTAAAAATGCCCCTAAGCCCATCAGCTCCTCTACTGTCACCCCATGTAATGGGTCTCCCTGGGCTCGTTGTACAGCAACCGATTCATTTACCAACGCGTGACAATGGGCATTAAATAATAACTGCTGATGCTGAGTAAATATCAACCGAACTATTCCTCTTAAATCATTAGGACATAAAACCTGAGTATTAAAAAGATAATCTAACATTTGCTTAACAGGTTCACTTTTTACTCCAAACTGACTAACCGTAGAACGTAGCTGAGTTAACAGCTTCCAATCTAAGGGAGTATATTCTGCTATATTATGCGTAAGGTTTCCCTGTGCATCATACTGTGGTGTGTATGTAACTGGACATGCAAGACTAGAAGCTATTTCCACCGCCTCACCATCCCCCATTTGCATTACTTCCTTTGCCAAAGCAGCCCAAGCTTCCCTCCTCTGTTTAGCCATCTCCCCCCATGGATCACGGTGTGCCCCTGGGATGGGATCTGGCCCTTTAAGGGTGCTATGCTGCTGGCGCTTCGGTGCAGACACCGAGGTTTCGCACGGGGAAGGCAGTGAAGCAGAGGCTGGCTCGTGCGGGGGAAGCGGGAGCCCCCCCTCCCCCGCTGGAGCTGACAGTGAAACCGGAGCCGGCTCACACGGAGCCAGCCTGCGAGGGGGAACCAGCCCCCCCGCTGGAGCCGGCTCGGGCGGGGGAGGTGACCCCCCCACCGAAGCTGTAACCGGAGCCGGCTCACTTAGGGGAAGCGGCGGAGGCAAGGCTGGCAGCGGAGGCGAAGCTGGCTTGCCCCTCCCCCCACCATCCGACCCGCCTGAAGCTGGTGGCAGAGGCAAAGCTGGTTTGCTCCTACCTCCACCATCCGACTCGCCCTCCCCCTCTGACAGGAAAGGTGCAGACGGTTCCACTGCGCCTATAGGGAAATCCTCCACACCACTTTGCTGGGGACTCTTAGGCATAAGTACTTTAGTTACAGAGGGTGCCAGGGGATCATCTTCACGACCATACCCTATATTCCTCTTATGAGCTTCTGTTGCCCTTTCTGCTGCCTTTCTCTCAGAGACCTGCTGAAGTAACGTGTTATACACCACCCGCCATAACTTCCCGAATTTCTTTGCTGACTTATCATCGTCTAGTGCTGTATCCCACAATATTTCCCCAAACTTTCTCCACTCTGCTAACTCATGAACTGTATGAGGATTAGAAAAGATACCCTTAGCATGGCCATAAGCTAATAACCCTGGTAACTCCTTTTTTAAATCTATCCCTTTTATCCCACGCCGCTCTAAATAGGCGGTAAATAAATCATATGCCGCTTGCCTATCCATACCTATTAATCAGCGCGCGCTGTTGCAGCTCTCCAGGCTCCGGCAGACACGTATTGGCTTAAGTCACAGTTGTGAACCTTAAGGATGCTCCAAATTCCGGCACCGTCCCGGCTGCTGGGACCCAAACCCAACTTCCTCGACCGTGGCGTAATCCCTTTTTCTTTTAATCCGAGAAAAAGGGCAGAGATTCGGTTATGCCCGCATTCTCCACCATTTGTCGACGGAAGGGAACCAGGACATCATTTTGATCATCACAGGCTCAATTTTATTGATCAGTACGGCGGGTTAAATACAGTTAATAATGAGCTTCATACATATTGCAAAAGTTGAGCTCAGGATTGGTCAGCTTGCATATCAGCACCTACGCCTACTTCTGCATTCCTATGGTTCTACTTTTGATACTTTCTACATATTCTTAGGATATATTCAGGACTAATCTCTACTCCCTATCCCCATGTTGCAGCAAGGTCGCTGCTGACTCTTCCTTTCAGCTTGCTGACTGCTGACTTTTCTCCTTCAGTTTAACCAGTGGCATTATATCAGTGTGGCCTTTCTCAGCTAACCAATTATTAATAATGCTCTCCACAGTTTGGCGTTTAGGGGGCAGGGCTTGTGTGTCCTGCTTGGCCCAGCCCAGGCAGGGCTTTCCCAGCCACATTCCACACTCCATTTCCCAGCTGGAGCCGCTGGTGCCTCTGAGTTGTGCTGCCCCAGCCCCAGGGACGCTCTCCTTGTCTGCCCATTCCCCCACGGTCTCTGGGCAGGGATGGCCTCAGTGGGGGCTGCTGACATCCTCAGCACCTTGGAGGCTGCTGCTGAATTTTCCTGCTCCAGAGGCTTGTTCAGCCTGCAGCTCTTCAGTGCAGGAATTCAGTGTCTCAGGGCTCATTAAAATTCAGAACACCTTAACAACCAAAGCCTCTGGGAATAATTTGATTTCGGTTTCCAAATCTTGTGTGGTTAAAAAGAGAGATTTCAGAAGTGCATTCAACTGAATATGTTCTATTTAAAAATACTGTGAGAAAACATTTTTTTGGACCTGTTTATTTTTTTTTTTTTTGTGTTAATAGCAATCTCCACTTGACATTGAAACCAAGTACCTCCTCATGCAGTTTGAAGATATAAAAATCAAGACCTTTCATGGCTGACAATCAATCAGACTCTGTCCCTATCCCCACCCCACCATTTCCCCCATCCCAGCCCTGGCACTCAGAGCAGCCTTGTGCAAATCTGAGCTCCCTCCAGCCCAGGCAGCACCTGCAGCTTTCAGCTCCTTGGCTCCAACTCCCACCTGCTTTCCTTGGAGAAGGAGCTGCCCAAGACACAGAGGGATGTTCATTTCTTGTCAGCCAACAAAGCCAAGGGAAGGCACAGCTCCATCAAATGCAAAAGTCATTCCTCTGCTGGGCTCTGCCCTGCCCCTGATCCCCACAGCCTGTCCTGTTTCCTTCATCCCTCCTTTGTCAGGGACTTTGTGGTACAAGGGAGCTCTGCTCTGGCTACAGGGGGAGGTCCAGGTGCCACCACTGGAATGGGAATCACAACTCATCATGTCTGTGTCCTTTTGGGGGTCAGGAACTGGTGAGACTCAGAGGCACAGAAAGTTTTTCTTCATGGCCTACAGACCATAGTGGAACAGGACACAATTTAATATCAATCACACTCTTCCCTGAGCTATGTACAACACCCCAGCAGTATCTGATGAGTCCACCATCCACAAGTGATTTCCGTACCAGAATTATTTAGACAAACATGGTTCTATGATTGATGTAAACAGAATTAAGTTCTTGTATCAGGATGCTCACCTAGATTGGGTGCAAAGCAGCTCAAACAATTCCTGATTTGCAAAGCTGTCAGTGGTGGATGGAGAAGGGAAGTCAGGCTGCTTTTGGTGTTGAGGAAATGCTGAAACCAGCCTGACTAATTTCATCTCCTCCTGTCCTGGCTGATCTCCTCTCTTTCCCCTTCTTCCCATTGGCTTTTTCTTTTCCCCCCAGCCCCCTGTCAAGAGCCTGGCTCTGTGCTCTCCATCCCCTCCTCACTGGCACTGCCAGGCTGGGATGGGGAGCCCCTCAGCCTTCCCTGCTCTGGGCTGGAAAAGCCCAGCTCCCTCAGCCTCTGCTCACAGCCCAAGGGCTCCAGCCCCACCTTGGAGGCCCTTCCCAGACCCTGCTCCAGCTGTCAGACATCTTTCCTGCCCTGGGGAACCCAACCCAGGCCACAGTGACCTGGATAATCCACGTCCTTGATGTCCTGGTCACACAGCCCTGGCCCCTTGTCCCCATGTCAGGCTCTGGGGTGGATCCTGTGGAACATCCTTTGGTGGAGGCTGAGACGAATTGGGGATCCATTCTGAATTAGGTGAAGTGCCGGGAAGAGGTGAGAGGTCTGTGGGGCCAAAGCTGAAGGAAAGGCCGCATTCCAGAGACAGCAAGGAGACAGAGAAAGGAAAACAGAAATTACCGCAAGGTCGATCTGCCCCAGACCTAGGAATTCCTCTGATAAAGAAGAACTAGTGCTAAATGTCACGCGGAATGAATATGTATGAACTTATTGTGAAACTGTATGCATATGCATTTGGGAGGGGGATAAAAGAAGACCCGAGGTCTTCAGAGGTACGCTTGCCTATTGGGGAGGCTTGCGTCCGGCGCGTGTTGTAATAAAGCATACCGAACTTTACAACTTTTACGAAGTTGGGAGGTTTCATCTTTTCTCTGCAAAACAAGGCTGTGGCTCCAGGTGGGCCGGGGGGATCCCGGGGGACAGGGACCCAGCTGGGCATGGACAGCATTGGACTTGTTGGGAGAAACTGTGAGGGGGAGCTGGGGCGGAGTGACCAACCCAGCGACCTGACACAGCCCTGCTGGGATGTCACACAGCCCCTCTGGGATGTCACACAGCTGGTCTCTGATGTCACAGCCTGCTCTGTGATGTCACAGCCCATTCTCCAATGTCACACAGCTGATCTCTGATGGTTGGTCACAGATGGTCACAGCCAACTCTGTGATGTCACAGTCTGCTCTGTGATGTCAGACCTCTGCCCTCTGATGTCACAGATGGCTCTGTGATATCACAGGGGCAGTATATGATGTCATAGCTGCTCAAACACCTCACATAACCCACTCTGTGATATCATAGCCCACTCTGTCACCTCATGTTACCAGATGATAAATTGTCTCCACCAGGTGAGCTGACACCCGGACCTTGTTCTCCAAAACCCCAGGCCTGTGGAAACCACACAATGCCCATTGTGTGAGAAGGGGAACTGGAAGTTCAGCAGCCTCAGTGTCCTGCCAGCTCAGCCAGACCCACTGCAACATTGGGATCCACAACCACCAGGGACCACCAGAGAGACCCCAAGACAGAACAACACATGGGTGAAGGGGAGGGGAAATATGTGAATGATTTTGGGGAAACCATTATCATATTTATGTTTAGTCTGGGAAAATCAATGAATATGTGTGCAATATACAGAATATAAACAGAAACTTTCCTTCACTCAGCCTGCAGGGCTTAGGGAGGAGCTGTCCCCCGTGCATCCCCCTGAATAAATAATGCTGCTTTTTAATGCTGCATTGGGGTTAAGGAGTTTTCTATTTTACCGAATTTTTGGTAACACTCCCACTGCCAAGGAAAGTTCTGTCTGCTGCTGTTCACAAACACAGAAGGGCTGGTGGCAGATGTTGGGCTCAGAGGTTGCCTGGGGCACAGTGACCATGAAATAAATAAGTTTTCAATGTTCTGGGAAAGAAGGAGGGGCAGCAACAAAACTTCTACACTGGAATTAGGAAGGGCAGACTTTGACCTGTTTAGGATGCTGATTTTGGGAGTACCAAATCAGGTTCTGATTTTTTGAAGAAAAACATCCCTTAAAAACAAAGGGGTCCAGGAAGGATGGACATGTTTCACAGAAGTAATCTTAAGGGGAAGGAGCAGCCTGTCTCAATGTGGCAAAAGATGAGCTAGTGCGGAAAATGACTGGCCTGGCTGGCCATGGAGCTTTTGTGGGAACTCAAGGGTAACAAGAGGTGCATCAACTTTGGACAGAAGGTCAAGCAGCTTAGGAAATGTTTAAGGATGTTGTGAAGTCATGCAGAAAAAAAGTCAAGAGGTGAAAGCTCAATTAGAGTTTAACCTGACCACTTCTGTAAAAAAAAAAATAGACAAAGTTTCCACAATTAAATTAATAGCAAAACATGGGATTAGGAGAACCTCTACCCTTTATTGGATGCAGTGGGGAATATAGAAACTAAAGATAAGGAGAAGGCAGAGCTACTTAACATTTCGTTTCTCTCAATTTTCGATATTAGGGCAGGCTGTCCTCAGGACAAGTGCTCTGCTGAGCTGGTAGATGGGCACAGGGAAGAGAACAGACCCCCGTAATCCAGGGGGGAGCAGTTGGTGACCTGCTGAGCCCCTCAGATGCTCACAGGTGTGTGGGATCAGATGGGATCCATCCCAGGGGGATGAGGGAGCTGTGGATGAGCTCCCCAAGCTGCTCTCCATCATTCACCATCAGTGCTGGCTCAGCAGGGAGGGCCCAGAGGACTGGAGGTGCCAGTGTGAGCCCATCCCCAAGAAGGGCTGGAAGGAGGATCTGGGGAACTCCAGGCCTATCAGCCTGACCTGGGTGCCCAGCAAGGTTATGGAACAGATGACCTTGAGTGCCATCACAGGGCACCCACAGGATGGCCAAGGGATCAGAGCCAGCCAGCGTGGATTTCAATGTCTGCACTGATGATCTGCATGAGGGGACTGAGTCCAGCATCAGCAAATTTGCAGATGACACCAAGCTGGGTGTGAGTGTGGATCTGCTGGAGGGTAGGTGGGCTCTGCAGAGGGCCCTGGACAGGCTGGATCCAGGAACCAAATCCAACAAGGTGAGGTTTAACAAGTCCAAGTGCTGGGCCCTGCATGTTGGCCACAACAACCCCTGCAGTGCTACAGGCTGGGGACAGAGTGGCTGGAGAGCAGCCAGGCAGAAAGGGACCTGCAGGGACTGATGGACAGCAGGCTGGGCATGAGGCAGCAGTGTGCCCAGGTGGGCAAGAAGGCCAATGGCTCCTGGGCTGGATCAGGAATGGTGTGGCCAGCAGGGGCAGGGCAGTGATTCTTCCCCTGTGCTCAGCACTGGTGAGGCCACACCTCGAGTGCTGTCTCCAGTTCTGGGTCCCTCATATTTATGAAGGACATGGAAGGGCTGGAGCACGTCCAGAGAAGGGCAACAAGGCTGGGGAGGGGTCAGGAACACAAGTCCTGTGAGGAGCAGCTGAGGGAGCTGGAGTTGTTTATCAGGGAGAAGAGGAGGCTCAGGGAGATAAGGTGGTGTCAGGGCACAGGTTGGACTTGATGATCTCAAAGGTCTTTTCCACCCTTGCTGATTCTGTGATTCTCTGAAACCACCCTTGGAGCAATTGCAGGATGAGCCCTGGGCCTCCTCTTCAGAAGCTCCAGCAGCCCACGTCCCTCAGCTTCTGCTGCCAGCCCCAAAGCCCATCCTGTCAGTCCTGCAGAGCCTCTGCAGCTCCTCCTCACTGCCCAGAACAGGGAGCCCCAGAGCCAGACACAGCAGCCCAGATGTGCCCTCCTGGCCTGCGGTGCCGCTGGCAAGGGAGCAGCACCAGGCACTGCAGGAGCCTGCAGACAATTCCTGCAGCACTTGCAGGATGATCCTGCTCGCCCAAGAGACGTTCCCATGGCGCCAAGTCAGGAACTGCAATGGGAGTGGGGCCAGAGAGGAAAGGGCCAACAGGGATGGGCTGTTTGCAGGGGAGGGAACAGCAAAGGGCAATAGGAAGGAATCTGGATCAGGGACGAGGAAAGAAATCCAAGGTTAAGCCAAGGAAATGCTCAGGTCAGTTTGGGGGTGGCTGCCAGGCAGCCCTGGCTCTGAGCAACAGCGTCTGCAGTGGCACAGGAAACTCCCAGCTGATGGGAACAAACTTACTGGCTGACTGCAGAGGCCAGGACAAAGCTGAGTGGTTTCCCTGGTGTCCCCCAGCCCTTGCTGGCCCCAGGGGCTGATGGCATTTGTGCCCCCTCAGGTTCATGTCCCCACACCAACAGCATGGGGGTGCTCCCCCTGCTCTGTGCAATGCAAACAGGGGCTGCTGAGCCAGTGCTGCTGTGTCTGTGCCTGCAAGGATGGGGCACCTGTGTGAGCTGGGGGAGAGGCCAGGGCTGCAGAGGGGGGATGTTGTTGGCAGCTCCATCAGGACGCTCTGGGACGCTGCCCTGGGCTGTGCAGCACACTGGGGATGGATCAGCCCCTGCTCTGCTGCTCCTTCCCGTCTGCCCCAGGGCCCTTGCAGAGCCCCAGCCATGCTGTTTGCCCCCAGCCGGCCCACGGCCAGCCTGGGGCTGCCCACGGGTCTTTTCTGTGCTGAGCATTGGCCTGGCTGTGTTCTTGAGAGAGCCTGGGCAAGGAGCCTGGAGCCCCCAGGCCCTGGGCTGAGGCGTCAGCGCTGCCCCAGCAGTGCCCATGGCCTGTCCCTGCTGCAGCCCCGGCACTGCCACCCCCAGGGCTCTGCCCGGCCCCGAGAGCACTCAGGCCCTGCAGCAACACCAGGGCCACCAGGGCAGTGGGGCAGGGCCACGGCAGCAGCACTGGCAACAGCAAGTGCTGCTGCTGCTGCTGGGCACAGCTGCTGTGCCAGCATTGATCTGCCCCCAGCTCTGTACACAGACATTGCTGCTGCAGCTCCAGAGAAGGCAACAGAAGTGGGATCTGTGGTGAAAAGTCTCTGATGAGAGGATCTCTTCTGGGAGACCCTTTAGTTCACTTGAAACCACCAAGGGGCAGAGCTCCTCATTGACACAGTCTGGGGCCACAGCAAAGGTGGAAAGAAACAAAACGAAAGATGGCACAAACAATGGCATTTCTTTGTGAACCCTATTAAAAAAATAAAGGAATTAAAGGAATTAACCA
Organism: Melospiza melodia melodia; assembly: GCF_035770615.1. NCBI lineage: Eukaryota > Metazoa > Chordata > Aves > Passeriformes > Passerellidae > Melospiza > Melospiza melodia. The sequence continues at coordinate 6,692,434 of NW_026948497.1, read as the reverse complement.
ACCTCCAAACTCAACAAGAACTATCAAAGTTCACTTTTATTACAATGACTTGCAGAAAACGGCCAGCAGTTTAATGCTTCTGAAACCATCCAGTCATCAGTCTCCACACTGCAGCCTTGAGCTCCTGGTTCCTCAGGCTGTAGATGAAGGGGTTCAGGGCTGGAGGCACCACCGAGTAGAGGACTGACACTGCCAGATCCAGGGATGGGGAGGAGATGGAGGAGGGCTTCAGGTAGGCAAAAAAGCCAGTGCTGAAAAACAAGGAGACCACTGCCAGGTGAGGGAGGCAGGTGGAAAAGACTTTGTGCCGTCCCTGCTCAGAGGGGATCCTCAGCACAGCCCTGAAGATCTGCACATAGGAGAAAACAATGAACACAAAGCAGCTTGAGGCTACACAGACAGTAACAACAAGAAGCCCAAGTTCCCTGAGGTAGGATTTGCAGCAGGATAGCTTGAGGATCTGTGGGATTTCACAGAAGAACTGGCCCAGGGCATTGCCCTTGCACAGAGGCAGGGAAAATGTATTGGCCATGTGCAGCAGTGAATTGAGAAAGGCACTGGCCCAGGCAGCTGCTGCCATGTGGGCACAAGCTCTGCTGCCCAGGAGGATCCCGTAGTGCAGGGGTTTGCAGATGGACACGTAGCGGTCATAGCACATGATGGTCAGGAGGAAATACTCTGCTGAGATGAAGAACAGAAAGAAAAAGAGCTGAGCAGCACATCCTGTGTAGGAGATAGTCCTTGTGTCCCAGAGGGAATTGTGCATGGCTTTGGGGACAGTGGTGCAGATGGAGCCCAGGTCGCTGAGGGCCAGGTTGAGCAGGAAGAAGAACATGGGCGTGTGCAGGTGGTGGCCACAGGCTACGGTGCTGATGATGAGGCCGTTGCCCAGGAGGGCAGCCAGGGAGATGCCCAGCAAGAGGCAGAAGTGCAGGAGCTGCAGCTGCCGCGTGTCGGCCAATGCCAGCAGGAGGAAGTGCCTGATGGAGCTGCTGTTGGACATTTGCTGTGGCTACACATGGGGATCTCTTCATGGAGAAAAGGACAGTGAAGTGTTAGAGGAGATATTTGTAACCAAAATCAAAGCCATTTCCCGTACACCCTCCTCTGTAACACACATGGATTATTTTAATTATTAAATAACAGGCTTTTGTGTTTAAGAGTTCTGAGGTTTTCTGATTGAGCTCCCCCCATTTGTCTCCTGTTATTCTTGGATATCAGAAACCCTCTACATTGTTTCTGCACTCAGGGAGAACAGAGCAAGTTCTGTGAGACAAAGTAATGAGAGGAGAGTAAGGGGAGACGGTCTCTCATTCTGACCGAAACAGAGTTTCTCTGGGCTTTAACCTTTCTCAGGTGGAGAGTGATCTTCTTCCCATGTTTTCCCTAAAATGTCACCAGGTACTGCTGAGAAGAGATGGATCCACCACAGCCCAGCTCCACATTTGTAGGCAAGGACTCATGTTGCTCATTTCATTAACCCAGCAGCATTTTCAGTGTCACAACACCTCTGCCTTTCCCCATCAATCTTACAACTCAGAGATGCTCTAGGACAGGTTTGCACTCTGGATTGAAGCTCCCAGCTTGGACTGAAATCTCAGAGACTTCCAAGTGTCCTTATGATGGCATTGGATGAAGGGAGATGCAGCTCCTTCCCTGGCTGCACTGACAGCATTGCCCAGAGCCGGGCACTGGGGGCAGCGTCACCCTGAGCCAGCTGTGCCCCCTGCCAGAGCCCCCAGTGCCGGGCAGCTGCTCCAAGCCCTGTGCTCTGCAGAGGGAACTGGGCCCGGGGCTGCAGAGCTGCCCCACCGCTCTGCTGCAGCTCTGCCTGCACAGGAGGGGCTGCACGCCTTGGAGCCCCGGCCCTGAGGGCAGAGGCTTGGCTGGGGGCACAGGAGGGAGGGGGCTTGTTCAGAGGGAGGGGCTGCACTGGAGGGGATCCTGTGGGCATCTCTAAACTCTCCCTGCCACAATATTTCTGGGGTGTGTTTAATCTCATTTCCTGATCTTCTCTCTGCTTCCTGGAGATTTCCCTCCTGCAGGTGTTTCCCTGTGCCTGATCTCTCCCTGCCAGCACTCACAGACCCCAAATCTCTGTGCACTCTCCTTGGCCCTACAGAACCCTGCCTGTTTGCAGGGCACTGGCTGGGGGCAGGTTCTGTTTGCACGTGGGACAAAGAACAGCTCAGACTGAGCCTGATGCGTCCAGCAGAGGGGATTCTGGTGCCGCCCATGGGCAGAGTGGCTGAAAGTACATTAGCGATCTCCTGTGAATCTACGGAAAACTAAAATAACAGTTCCAATGTCTCAGGAACTTTTAAAATTTCATAATTAATAATTCACAATCAATCTTTAATATTAATCCCCCCGGTCCCTGCCATTCTCCAATATTAGGAAACTGAATACAAAGTCTTTGGAAATGTCCTAATTTAATGAAATCCTTGTATTGGAAAAATTTTATGACTGACCAGCATTCCTCTGCATGTCAAAGCTTCATGAGCATTTCACCTCCCCTGCACCAGAAATATTCAGAGTTTTACTCACAGGGTCTGTAGGCATTGGGATGTTCCAGCTGTAGGAGATGGCTCCAGGAGCTGCAGCTGCATTGTCCTGCAGCCAGAGGTTCCTGTGCCAAGGGCTGGCAGAGATTCTGCCCCAGGCACTTCTCAGCACTTCCCAGTCCTGACTGATTGAAGCTCTCTGTGCCTCTGTGCTGTGCCCGGGGTGGCTTCAGGCAGTGCCCCAGCCCCGCTGGGCTGGGAGAGGAGCTGCTCCTCAGGAGAAATGTCTTTTTGAAGCTCTTCTTGGTTTGCCAGGAGCTGCTTCTGTGCCAGGCGCCCAGCCCAACTCAGCAGCACAGACACAGGACAAGGACTTTAATGACCCTCTCGGGGCTTCCGTGTTGTTTACATCAGACTCAGTCCCTGAAGGAGTGTTCAAAAAACCTCTCAAGAACTCAAAGTTAAATTGAAACTCTGAAGTTTCATGAAGTTTTTATGGGTCCCACTGAGAAACTCAACTCAGAAAATGTCCCCAGGTTCCAGTTAGAGCAGAACCCTACAGACAGTGATGACTGCTGGGGACAAGCAAGGCAAAGGTGTCTCTGGTGCTGAGCACACCTGGATGTGTTTGAGGAATGCAAAGGGCCAAGGCCTGAGCCCCAGCCCCTGGCCAGGCAGATCCTGTCCCTCCCTCCTTGCTCAGGGCTCTTCCCGGGATGGGCACTGGCATGTGGGCATGTGCAATGGCAAGGGCAGGAGCATGGGGCGGCCCCTGGCAGGCTGCTGAGCAGGGACAAGGAGGCAATGAGGCCCCAGCCCTGCAAGGGTCACTTGTCTCCTGCTCCTGCCTCAGGCCCAGGCCCAGCAGCCATGGCCAAAGTGCTGCCCAAGTTGGCTCTGGCAGGGCTGTCTTGCAGCTGCTGCCCATCCCTGTGCCCTGTGCAGCCCAGGCTGTCCCTCGGTGTCCCTGCCCTGCGCCTCTGTCCCTGCAGGCTGTCGGCATCCCCCGGCTGCCCCACCTGGCTGGGCCCTTCCTTTGCTGACAGCTCTGCCTCCTGCCTGCCTCTGCCTGCCCACACAGAGCCTGGGGCTGACCCAGACTCCTTCTGGGGGCCATGTTGCACCACAGCCCTGCCCTGGGAGGGAAATTCCTTTCTCTTTGGGTCCTGTCTGGCCCTCCCTACCTGCCCTTTGCATTATTCTTTCTTTCTCTGGCTGTTCTCTACTATGTCAAAAGGAGCCACCATCTCTGAAACCACCCTTCACTCCCTCCCAGGGCTCTCCTCTGCTGTCCTCAGTCTCCACCCCACTGAGCACAGAGCCCCACTGTCCCTATATTGTGCTCATGTGCTTCAGGCCTCCAAACCCCACCTTGGGAGATCTCTCAGCCCTCTCCAAGATACTGGCAAATAAAAACATTCTGCTCATAGTGTAAGAAAATCACCTCAGGACAAGACCAGTCAGACCTGTGTGTCCTGGCTACTTTTACCTTGGAGCAATCCTTGAATAGATAGAATTTTTTAGGCCAAATTTCAGTTTTGCCCATGGGCACTTTGATGTGAACAACGATTCTCTTCCATTGGAAGGAAAGCAGAGGCCCAGTGTTTCAGAGGCAGATGAGCAGCAGCCACCAAGGGCCAAGGCGAGCCAGACCTTTCTGGAATTGCAGCTTGTACCTGAGAGAAATCCTTGGATACACAGAATTTGGGAGGTGGAATACAAGTTTTGGCCACTGGTCTCTTGATGAAAAGGCCCTTTCTTTTCCATCTGAAGGAGAGCAGAGAGCCCCAGGGTTTGATGGTAGATGAGAAGCAGCCCCTGGGAGGCCAAGCCACCAAATTTGTCTCTCCTGGCAGCTTTTGATTGGGAGCTATCCTTGCATATATGAAATTTAAGGCCAGATCTCAAATTTGGCCACGGCCCCTGGATGAGGAGACTGTTCTATTTCCATCACAAGGAAGGCAGAGAGCCACAGTGTTTCAGGGGTAGATGACAGGTGGCCATCAGAGCCCACAGTGCCAGTGAGAGCTGGCAAGTTTTGTCTGGGAGAAACCCTTCATGTAGTGAATATTTTGGGAGGAGTAGCAATTTGGTCATGGAGGAATAAGAAGATTCTTTTCCATAGGAAGGAAAGCACAGAACCCCAGTGCTTCAGGAGCTGATGAACTGCAGGCACCAGAGACCAAGGCCAGCCAGACCTGTCTGTAATGGCAGCTTTTGTGTAGGAGCAATAATTGGATATAGGACTTTTGGTGGTGGAATCCCAATATCAGCCATGGGCACCTGGAGAGGAAGGATGGTTCTTTTCCCTTAGGAAGGAAAGGGCAGAACCCCAGGCTTTCAGGCAGATTTAAGGCAACCACCAGAAGCCAAGGCGAGCCAGACCTGTCTGTACTCGGAGATCTTGTCTGGGAGAAGAAACCATTGAATGTAGGAATTTTGGAGGACAAGTACCAGTTTTGGCCATGGGTACTTGTGCAGGAGGGACAGCTCTTTTCCATAGGAAGGAAAGCACTGAGCCTTACAGTGTTTGAAGGCAGGTGAGACCCAGCCCTCAGGAAGACAAGGCCAGCCAGACTTTTGGCTGCCTAATGGCAGCTATTTTCTGGGAGCAAACCCTGAATATTAGGAATTTTGGAGGGGAAATCCCCTTTTGGCCATGGGTGCTTGAATGAGAAGAGCAGTTCTTTTCCATTTGAAGGAAAGCCCAGAGCCCCAGGGTTTCAGGGATACATGAGAAGAGACCCTTGACATGCCAAGGGCAGTTGGACCAGTCAGGCCAAGCCAACCAGAGCTGTTCCCTGTTCCCTTGGATTCATGGGGCCCTGCAGTGTCACACTGGTGGTGTCACATCGGATCCTTGGTTCCATCAGGCCCCAGATGTGTCACACTGGCCTCTTGTTTCCATGGGGCTCCACAGTGTCACAATGGTCCCTGGCTTCCATGAGGCCTGGCAGTGTCACAGGGGTCTCCTTGGTGCTGCAGTGTCACAATGGACCCTTGGTTACATGGGGACTAACAGTGTCAGAAGGGTCTCCCTGGTGCCATGAGGCCCTGCAGGGCCTCCTAAACCAAACGAGGCCTCCAAGTGTCATCATGGCCTCCAGGATTCCATGAGGCCCCACAATGTCACAATGGACCACTGGTTCCATGGGGTCCTGAACTGTTCCATGGATCCTTAGTTCCATGGGGCCCTGGAGTGTCACAATGGACTCCTTGATTCAATGGTGCCGCACAGTGTGACAACTGCCCCTTGGCCTGCCAAGACTCCACAGTGTCACAATGGTTCCTTGCTTCCATGAGGCCTTGTAGTGTCACAATGGTCTCCATGACCCCATAAGGCCTTGCAGTGTCACAGCAGACCATTGCTTTCATGGAGCCCCACAGTGTCACTATGGTCCCCTTGGCTCCACAAGGCCCAGAAGTGCCACAATGGCCCTTTGGTTTCACAAGGCCTCCAAGTGTAAAAATTGCCTCCATGGTTCCATGAGGCCCTGCTGTGTCACAATGGACCTTTTGTTCTATGATGCCCCCAGTGTCACAATGGTATCCTTGGTTCCGTGGTGTCAGAATGGACCCTTCATCCCATGGACACCCACAGTGTTCACTGCAGTCCCCTTGATTCCACCAGGCCCTGCCATGCTCTAATGGCTCCTTGGTTTCAGTGGGTCCCAAAGTGTCACAACAGTCTCCATTGTTCCATGAGGCCCTGCAATGTCATGGTGTTCCCCTTGGTTTCATAGGGCCCCACAGTTGAACTATGGACTCTTGGTTCCATGAGGTTCCTCAGTCCCAATGGTCTCCTTGGATCCGCAGTGTCACAGTGGTCCCTATGCTCCGTGTTCCCACACTATGTCACAATGGCTTATGGTTCCATGAGGCCACACAGTTTAACAAGGGACCCTTGCTTCCATCAGGCCTTGCTGTTTCACAGTGGACTTCTGGTTCCATGAGCTCTCACACTGCCAGCAGCAGTCTCCTTGGTTCTGCAGTGTCACCATGGACCCTTTGTTCCATGAGGTTCTGCAGTAGAACACGGTCACCTTGGTTCGTTCCGTGAGGTTCTGCAGTGTCACCATGGACCCATGGTTCCACCAGGCCGTGCTGTGTCACAATGGCCCCTTGGTTCCAAGAGGTTTCTCAGGTCACAATGTTCTCCTTGGATCCGCAGTATCACAATGGAGCATTGGTTCAATGTGGCCCCAATGTGCCAAAATGGATTTTGGTTCCATGGTGTTCTGCTGTGTCACAATGGACCCTTTGTTGCATGAGTTTGCACGGTGTCACAATTGACTCCTTGGTTCTGTGAGAAACCACTGACACCAAATCTCTGAAATATCAGAATAAGGCTCCTTAACACTGATTTGCTACTTAAGAGGGTATAATTTATTCAGGCCTGCGGTCTAGTGAGGGATAACTGCTAACCTTACATAGACATGTGATTCTACCCGTATGTTGCTTATACACAGTCACAAAATGTGATAATTTTCCATTTCCATAAAACCCACTCCAAGTTCCCAGATTCAGTCCTTGTTTTCTCTATCCCTGTACCCTTGAGCCAGATGACTTCTTCTTCTCTTCCAAACATCCTTTATGAGAAAGCAGCCCCTGCATGCCTTGTTCCTGTGCTGAAAGTTCACAGGCAGGGTAAAAATGGAATGAACCCTTCTGGTATCAGCCCCAGGCTTTGTGTGGGCAGGCAGAGGCAGGCAGGAGGCAGAGCTGGCAGCAAAGGAAGGGCCCAGCCAGGTGGGGCAGCCGGGGGATGCCGACAGCCTGCAGGGACAGAGGCGCAGGGCAGGGACACCGTGGGACAGCCTGGGCTGCACAGGGCACAGGGATGGGCAGCAGCTGCAAGACAGCCCTGCCAGAGCCAACTTGGGCAGCACTTTGGCCATGGCTGCTGGGCCTGGGCCTGAGGCAGGAGCAGGAGACAAGTGACCCTTGCAGGGCTGGGGCCTCATTGCCTCCTTGTCCCTGCTCAGCAGCCTGGCAGGGGCCGCCCCATGCTCCTGTCCTTGGCATTGCACATGCCCACATGCCAGTGCCCATCCCGGGAAGAGCCCTGAGCAAGGAGGGAGGGACAGGATCTGCCTGGCCAGGGGCTGGGGCTCAGGCCTTGGCCCTTTGCATTCCTCAAACACATCCAGGTGTGCTCAGCACCAGAGACACCTTTGCCTTGCTTGTCCCCAGCTGTCATCACTGCTTTCAGTGTTCTGCTCTGACTGGAACCTGGGGACACTTTCCCAGTCGTATCCCTCAGTGGAACACATTAAAATTTCATGAAACTTTGGAGTCTAAATTTAACTTTGAGTTCTTGAGAAGTTTTTTCAAGACACTCTCGGGGACTGAGTCTGATGTAAACAACATTAAAGCCCTGAGAGGTTCATTAAAATTTTCCAAGTCAGGTTATGGAGAAAGATTTCAAACACCTTGTAAAAAAATACACATTCTTATTTTAAAGGATGTATTTTATTTTATTTCTCTTTAGAGCAGAGGTGTTGCAGCATTCTGTGATTGATCTTTACCCAGAGTCTCTCCTCAGCAGCTCTGGCCTGCTCACAGAAGCTGTGCCTGGAGCTCTGACCCAGTGTGGACAACCTTGCTCCACATTGCCCAGCCCCATCCTGTCTGTCCTCACTCCCCTGGGCCCTGCTGTGCTTGCAGAGCTGGCTGCACTCAGCCTAAGAGGGGTTTTCCCTTTTTGTACTTTTTGCAGCAATCTCAAACTGCTGAGTTTCCCCAGTGCAAACAGACACACTGCTCAGGTGTGTGCCAGCCCCAGGTGCCACCAAAGGCACTGCAGAGCTGCCCTGGGCCAGCTGTGAGGGTGGATCATCAGCCCAAGCTGCACTGGGCCCTGCAAGGGGCTGTGGCCATGGGCACTGCACTGACCCCACTGCTGGGTTTGGCTGCCACGGCCACCGTGAGAAATGAAACTGTCCTTGGAAACACTGGGGAGGAATGGGACATACTGGGGAACACTGGGAACGCTGTGGGAGACACTGGGACATACTGGGAGTGACACTGGGGAGGACTGGGACAACCTGGGAACATGAGGAATGCTGAGGGGGAATGTGGGTGGACTGGGATGGACTGTGGGGTACACTGAGACAGACTGGGAGTGATAGTGGGGCAAGCGGGGCACACTTGGGACATTGCAGGAAAGACTGGGGACACTGGCGCATCCTCTGGATGAAATTGGGGTGAACTGGAAGGGACTGGGAATAATCTCAGGTGTATTGGGAGTGACTGGGCTGTACTGAGGATGAACTGGTCTTTACTGGGAGGGACTGGAGGAGGGTGAATGGGCTGTTCCCACCTCCACCGCATCCCATTTGCCGAGGCTCCCGCCCATCACTGCCTGTAGCCAATCAGCGCCAGGGATCCAGGCCTGGGGGAAGTGCCTAGGGTAGGCGCCATCTTTTCTTTTTGCCTACAACTCCCGTCATGCCCCGCGGCCCTAATTGAGCCCGATTAGAGCTGGAATTAAGACTCCCGTCATGCCCTGTGCTCCACAGAACGCCCGACGTCCACCCCCATCTGTCCCATAAGTGTCCCCCAGACCCTCCAGGATCCCTCAGTGCCCCCTCAGCGCCTATTCGGCCCCCCCACCAAGGAGTTCCCGGGCCCCCTGAGTGCTCCCAACCCTACAGATGCCCGCTACAGCCACTTCTGGGATTTCATCTCCTCTCATCCCCCGCGGCCCCAGAGCCCCTCAGAACAGTCCCGCGCCTAAAACTCCTGCCGTGCCCCGCGCACTATAGAGCCCGGTTACAGCTCCCCGAGCTACTTCCAAGGGCTCCCAAAGCGTTTACGTTCCCCCAGAGGATCTCAAGTCGCGGCTCGGATGCAGAAGTATCCCCCAAGTGCCTTCCCGGACGCCCAAACATCGTGTTCGAGCCACTTCCGGGACTACAGCCCCCATAATGCTCCGCAGCGCATGTCAGCGCTATTTTAGTCCGGACTTCCTCTCCCATCATGCCCCACGTCTTACCGAGAGCCATTGCTGCTGCGCATCGAACTCCCGTGAAGCTCCGCGGCCCCGTTAAACCGTATGATATCCGCGCCTACAACTCCCGTCATCCCCCGCGCCCCAGGGAGCCCCGTTCGAGTCCCCCAAGGGCCCGCCCGGACTCTGAAGGGCCCCTAATTCCCGTCCCCGACCTCCAGGCGCCCCCGTGGAGCCCCAGGTGCTGCCCCGGACCCCGAACTGTCTCTCAGATTCCCTGAGTGCCCCTCCAAGTGCCCACCCGTCTTCCCCAAGTGTCCTCCAGACCCTCAAGTTCTGTCAGAATTCCCTCCCCAGACCCAAAAATTCCCCAAATGTGCCCGAGAAATGTCTCCTGGGAACCCAAAGTGCCCCCCGTCCCCCGACCCTGTATTGTTAAAAGATGATAAAAAGTCTATAAATATATCTAATTACCAGAAAGAGGAATAAATAAATACCTACTAGAGCTTAATAAATTAATGAAGGTGTGAAAATCGCCAATCACTTGTTTTTAAAATTTTAAAAGTTTAATGGGAATAAAATGGTTATAAAAATAGTAATACAATTAGAGTAATAATAATTTGGACAAATTGAAGTAGGACAATATGAGAGAATAAAGACAAAGAGTTACGGACGTCCAGGTACCTTTGTATGGGCAGCACGAGCCCGAAAAAGGACACCTGTTATCAAAGGATTAACGCTTAAACCAATAGCATTTTTGTGAGATGCAAAGCTGTGTTTCGTGTCAGGTACAAACAGGTGATGTGTGTACTTGTAAATGCAAATGTGTGGACATGGACAATGGGATAGTTGCAACTTCTAATAATATCTGAGGAAAATAAAGCATGGAAAAAGGCCTTTGAACCTGTCTTTTGTTTGCAATTAACCCTGGTTGATTCAGGAACATTGGAATTAAGATGTTAAAGATGTTGCTTTTTGCTTGCATTTAATCCATAAAAAGCTCTTCAATAATAACCTTTTGAAGTATAATTTTAGAATATTACTTGTATCCTTGAAACTATAGCTTTGGAACATATATAAAGGAAATACGTTTATCTCAAACCTTATTGAAACAGAGAAAAACAGCTTGAGAAAGGAAGATGAACATCACCTCAAGGGTTTATGGTTTTGACCAAAGGGAAGCTGGACATCACTATTATAAGATTTATACTCTCTGCAATTAAAAGGTGGACACACATCTGGGAAGCTGGACCCCAGCAGATGGGATTCGTCTTTCTTCTTTCGGAAACTGGACCGTCACCATCTGGGGATACTCCTTTGACATACATCCTGAGAAATTAAAATCACAATAGTGTATAGAATTGTGATGTAATAATTTGGAATAAAAATTGCTGATGAGTAAAAGATTGGAAATAGAAACTGCTGAAAAAAACTGATGAGTACCCCTATAAATACCTGTAACCATCAATTATCAGTGTGCAGTTGGAGGGAAAACTTCCCCCACTGTACCCAGTGCTGTATTGCTCATACTTTACCATATTAAATAATAAATTGATTGCTGCTTGAACATTGGCCTAGTCAAGCTTCTTATTCACAACAGATTTGGTGCATTGGCCAGGATTTTCCAAATCCATTGAGGGAGACTCCTGATATCAGGGAGGTGCCCCACCTTGGAGGCTTCTGCCTCCGGTGACCCTGAGTGACGGGAGAATCTCTCAGGGCAGAGGAAATCCATAAGGTAAATTATGAGCAAAGAATTTTGAGTTCCCGGAGTAGACTGCAGTAAATTCACCTGTAATAAACTCGTGCACAAAGACCCAGGCGAGAAAAGGAGGCTGTAAGTATCGCTTGGTTTGGTGGGATAAGAACGGGTGTAGGTGTGTAAAATGTGAATGGTGTGTGTATGAGACGTGACCTAGTCACGACACAAGTGAGGCGTTCTTCTAACCTCGGTTTCGCTACCCTGCAACGGGGGCAGCAGGTGAAGGAACAAAGCGTGTGGAAGAGGATTTTCTGTATATAAAAGGTCGGGGTGGGGGGGGCTGTGATAAGATAATAGTTATGGAGAGGATTTTTTTATTCCTTTTAGAAAATCAGAGGTAGGAGGCGTTTGAAGGGACTTTATATTAAGGAAATTCCTGACAAGAAGGGACTAAAGTCTGAACAAATGAGCTCAAGACGAGTGAGGGAGCACCTATTCGGGAAAAATGGGTAAATGCCAAAGCAAAACCCAGGAGCTGGTATAAACCAGCAGGAAAATAAAGGTACTGAAAGTACTGGAAAAAGAGGGAGCATTTTGCCAGACATACCTAAGGACAGCCCCCTTTAGGTAATGTTAAAATTGTGGAATAAATATGAATCCAGGAGAGGAAAAAGTAAAGAGAAAATGATACAATATTGTGTGGTAGAATGGACTAAGGAAATGATACGACCTGATAATTTATACTGGCCAATGTACAGGTCATCTGAAGGATGGATCTATAAGGCCTTGAATGCCGATGTAAATAAAAAGGACTCTATTAACCAAGAAGAAAGAGATTATGCTGCTTTATGGCATGGGTCCTGGCCTAGTCCCCTGTATGCATTAAAAACCAAAAAGGAAAGGGATCAGTGGGACCCCTTAGATAACCTTCCCCCCCTTTATCTACCACAGCCAGCGGCACTGGCAGAGGTGCCTCATCCAGCACCTAACCCGGCACCCTTTGCACCCATTCCAGCACCCCCCGCACCACAAGCCCCGATAGCTCCGCTCCCACTGCCACAAGTCTCGGTAGCTATGCTCCAATTGCCACCAGCCCCGATGGCTCCGCTCCCATTGCCACAAGCCCCGGTGGTTCCACTGCTGCTGCCACAAGCCCCGGTGGCTCCACTCCCGCTGCCACAAGCCCCGGTGGCTCTGCTCCCGGTACGTGATTCACCACTAGCACACAGAACGAGAAGCCAGGAAAGGGCACGAGCAGAAAGCAGTGGGGATAGCAATAAAGAAGAGAAGGGGGGGCAGCTGTACCCATTGAGAGAAGTACCATTAGTAGGAAATCAAGGGAGACCAGTCATTGGGTATGTGTCAGTAGCCCTAAACACCAGGGATGTAAGGGCTTTTAAAAAAAGAGATGAGAAGGTTACTTGAAGATCCTCTGGGGGTGTCTGAAAGGCTAGATCAGTTTCTAAGACCCAGACGGAGATTCAGTCAATTTTAAGTATTTTATTTACAGCAGAGGAGAGGCAGTTGATAAGACAGGCTGGCATGAGAATTTGGGATAGGGACCACCAGCAGGGACCTTTAGGAGAAATGAAATGGCCCCTGGCAGCCCCTAACTGGAACCATAACAATGACCAAGATAGGCAGAATATGGTAGATCTCAGGAATATAATTATTCAGGGAATTCGAGAAGCAGTTCCTGGAGGGCAGAATATTAGCAAGGCCCTGAATGAACGTCAGGGGAAAGATGAGTCACCCATACATTGGTTAGAAAGAGTAAGGAAGAGTATACAAATGTATTTGGGATTAGATCCTGATACAGCAGTGAGAGAAGCATTAATCAAAACTCAGTTTGTGGCAAAATCATGGGAGGATATTAGAAGGAAACTTAGAAAGTTAGACAGCTGGCAGGAGAGAGGTTTGCAAGAATTGTTAAGGGAAGCACAGAGAGAGAGATGAAGAAAAGGCGAAAGCTAAAGCTAAGGTTTTCATGGCTGCAGTAAAAGAGGTTCAGAACAGTAGTGCATCTTCAAGTAATGCTAAAAGCATGAGAAAAATTACTGGTGAGGGTTCTAAAAGACCTACCTGCTCTTACTGTGGTATGGAAGGACATGTTAAAAGGGTTTGCAGGAAGTGAGAGGCAGATCAAAAACTGTTTGTAGAGGAAAATTAAGAGCAGTTCCCGAAGGTGAAGAAGTCGCCCTTTTAGTAGATACGGCTGCTGAACAATCAACAGTGCAAAGATTACCAAAAAGATGCAAAATCAGCCGGAAAACTGCTCAAGTAATTAAAGCAAAAGGAGAGGCCTTTAAGGTTCCCATTATTGAACAAGCACTAATTGAAGCAAAAGGAAAAGTGGATATTAGTGATCTATTACTAGTTTCAGAAGCAGAATGCAATCTTTTGGGAAGGGACCTGATTATTTCATTAAGAAAAGATAAGGTGAGGACAATTTACACAGACTCAAAATATGCTTTTGGAATTGTGCAAACATCTAGATAGAAAGAAGTTTGATAAACACTCAAGGGAAGAAACTGATCCATCAGGATCAGTTAAAAATCAGAGTGCTTGAAGCCCTGAAAAGACCTAAGAGAATAGCTGTAGTACATGTACGAGGTCATAAACGAGAGTCAAGCTGCTTAGTAAGAAGAAAAAGAGGCAGCTTGTAAACTAAAAGAGACTATCCAGCTGAACACTATAGTGGAAATTCAAGAGAAGCTGCCAAAAAGTTATAGTACTCAAGAGGAAGAAGCTATAAAAAAATTAGAAGCTAAGAAAGAGCTGGGAAAATAGATACTATCAGATGAGAGAGAGATTTTACCTAAAGCTTATGCTAGAAGGATTTTAAGCCAGTTGCACCAACATACTCATTGGGGAACAAGAGCCTTATGTGATCATTTTTTAAAATATTATGGATGTATTGGAATTTTTGAGATAGCAAAACAAATAACACAGGGGTGTTTGACATGTCAAAAGGTTAACAAAAAGGTAATGAGACAAGCTCCAGCCGGCGGTAGAAAAATAGCCTACTGACCATTTGAAAGGGTTCAGGTGGATTATACTGAATTACCAAGGGGGGGCAGAGGAAATACTTGTTAGTATTAGTAAATCAACTGACTCATTGGGTGGAGGCCTACCCAGCTGCCTGTGCCACAGCGAAGTTTGTGGTTAAAATATTGTTGGAACAAATAATTCCTCAATTTAAGATTATCAGGGCCATTGATTCTGATCAAGGCTTCCACTTTACTTCCAGCATCATAAAAAGGAGTAACACAAGCCATGGGGATTTCCTGGGAATATCACACCCCTTGGCACCCCCAGAGCTCTGGGAGGGTGGAAAGAATGAACCAAACTATAAAACAGTAGTTAACAAAATTAATGATTGAGACCCAAATGTCATAGGTAAAGTGTTTACCTTTAGCATTGCTTAATATAAGGACACTTCCAAATGCAGATACGGGACTTTCTGCATATGAGATTCTTTATAGAATGCCTTATTCCCAGGAAGTACCACAAACATCAGTAGTGACTGCCGATATGACTATTCAAAATGCATCCAGAAGATGGGACAACATGTCCTAGAACTAAGGGAGAAAGGGGTAATTGCTCAATCAGCCCCTCTCGGATTTAGCATATATCAAATAAAATCAGGTGACTGGGTGCTGAATAAAAGCTAGAAGAAAGAAAGTTTATCTCCCAGGTGAGAAGGTCCATATTTAACTCTGCTGACCACTGATACAGCTGTCCGAACTGTGGTAAAAGGCTGGACCCAGGCATCGCGGGTCAAAGGACCAGTGGAACCACCGACAGAGATGGAACCACCAACGAGACGTCTGTTGAATCCCAGTGGAGAACTGCATCTACCCCCAGAGAACTGAAAATCAAGGTAAAAAAAGACTGATGTATGTCACAAAAACGCTCCTACCTTAAGCTGCAAAACCAGTTGTATTCACGAGAGGTAGAATGTACTACTCTAAACTGTAAGTGTTATCCATGGGATTGTTTTAAGTGTATAGAGTGTGAAGAATTTTGGTATACAAACCTACCAAGGGGACAGATCTCTAATGCTCTCTGCTGTAATTGATGAAAAAAATTTAAAAAATAGAGAATCAAATTAAAGCATAAGATAGCAGGAAGCCAAGTATTGCCGGAAGAGGGGGAGGCACATACACCAACCCTATTGTAGTCGCACATGCCCCGAACTCAGGGGCCAATTGGCCTAAATTAAAAAGAATCGGGCCACAACCACGATAAATAGAGATCTGAAGGCTCATGAGGCAAAAGGCAAAAATGAAACAAAAGATATCAGTGACTAAATCCCAAGGTATAAACTCTGCTACCGAGAAGATCTACATCTCAGCCCTTGGATGCAACCCAAGGGGCCTTGAGAGAGGTAGAGAGTTAAACCCTTTGAGGATTATTTCACTGTATTGATCATTGCATCCCAGGCAATGGGCCTTAGCCTCACTCCTGAACTCCACATAATCCACGAGCGAGCTGCAGGATCAGAGCCTATTGCTCCAGCTGTCTGTGAGAAATGCAATAATACTGTCTAGATCGGGGGAAAAATGGAATCAATGTTCATGTCACATTCCCATGTTAGTGAAGTGTGCTATGACCATAACCAATTAAAGATGTGCACTATGGGTGGCAAATTATACTGGGTTGGAGAAAATTTAAAACCTGAGGGTGTAAATGACCCATGGAAAGCCCCAAATTGTATATATTGGATTTGTGGACAAAAAGCTTACAGCGAACTGCCCCGTAGATGGAAAGGTGGAGATTGATCATTACGGAGAAACCATCTGGGGTTTGGCAGGAGAGATCAAAGGAGTGGCTCATGTCCCTGTCCAAAAACGGAATTCCATTCTTCAAGCCTCATGGTGGGACCAGATGCTTGGAGGAGGAACTTGGTGGAAGAAAATAGGGTTCCTGATATTGTGCTCATTAGCTGGGTTATTGTTTCTACCTTGCCTTATTCCATGTTTTATCTGACTAATCCATTCAGTTATTCAAAGCATGCAGATTGCAGTAACCGACTCGGAATTGGCTACCGGAGAAGTTGGTAGATTTGAGAAAAGAGCTAAGATAACCAAAATAATGAAATTAAAGAAAAGAGACCAAAAAGAGAAAGCTTCCAAAGTTTTGGCCAGATTTGAAGCCCAGACACGAATGAGTAAGATAAATGAAAATTTATACAAGCAGAGGGGGGACTGTGAGATGCAAAGCTGTGTTTCATGTCAGGTACAAACAGGTGACGTGTGTACTTGTGAATGCAAAATGTGTGGACACTGACAATGGGATAGTTGCGAATTCTAATAATAACTGAGGAAAATAAAGCATGGAAAAAGGCCTTTGAACCTATCTTTTGTTTGCAATTAACCCTGGTTGATTTAGGAACATTGGAATTAAGGTGTTAAAGATGTTGCTTTTTGCTTGTGTAATCCATAAAGAGTTCTGCAATAATAACCTTTTGAAGTAAAATTTTAGAATATTACTTGTATCCTTGAAACTGTAGCTTTGGAATATATATAAAGGAAATATGCCTATCTCACACCTTATTGAAGCAGAGAAAAACAGCTTGAGAAAGGAAGATGAACATCACCTCAAGGGTTTATGGTTTCGACCAAAGGGAAGCTGGACATCACTGTTACGAGATTTATAGTCTCTGCAATTAAAAGGTGGACAAACACCTGGGGAGCTGGACCCCAGCAGATGGGATTCGTCTTTCTTCTTTTGGAAACTGGACCGTCACCATCTGGGGATCCTCCTTTGAGATACATCCTGAGAAATTTAAATCACAGTAGTGTATAGAATTGTGATGTAATAATTTGGAATAAAAATTGCTGATGAGTAAAAATTGGAAATAGAAACTGCTGAAAAAAGCTGATGACTACCCCTATAAATACCTGTAACCCTCAATTATCAGCGTGCAGTTGGAGGGAAAACTTCCCCCACTGTACCCAGCGCTGTATTGCTCACACTTTACCATATTAAATAATAAATTGATTGCTGCTTGAATATTGGCCTAGTCAAGCTTCTTATTCTTAACACCAGCGCAGGCCATGCTCAGCAATTCCCTCTGTGAGCCTGGCCTTGCTGTCAGCCCCGGCAGCGGCTGCGTGGCCCCTTTGTGGCCCTGTGCTGGCCCGGCCATGGTGGCCCAGCCCCTGTGCAGGCCCAGCCCAGGCCAGGAGCATTGCGGCTGGGAACGGCCCCTGTGCCGTGGTGCCCACAGCAGCCTTGGGGCTCTGTGCCCCATGGCCTCCCTGCTGGGCAGCCTCTGCCAGCTCCTGCAGAGCCCCTGGCACCTGTGGGGCTGCACAGACAGCCCTGCCCCAGGAATCAACGGGAGTGGTGTTGCCCTTTTAAGGGGCTTATAGGGGGACCCAACCATGGTGGTGGCCCTTAAAGCGGCGATGGAAGAGAGAACCCCAAAAATCACCCTGGGAGGCAAAACATCCCCTACAGGGGCTTGGAGTGGGGGCCCCATAAAAATGTCACTTAAAGCCATCATGATTCCCCCTTGAAAGGGGCTTGTGTGGCTGCAGCCCCACAAACACGCTAAAATGGGAAGGGAAAAACACCCTTGGAGTGGTGGGATCCCCCCCAAAAAAACACTAAAAAGAGAAAACCTCCACTTCAAAGGGGCCTGAAGACCCTTAAAGGGCCTCGAGGAGGGACAAGATCCCCTCCTCTGCTGGGGCCTCTCCCAGCCAGGAACTCTCCAGTTCGCTGCCCTCGGGGCAGCCCCTGAGTCTGTCCAAACACGGGAACTTCACTGTGTTGAGCCCAGATCCAGAGTCCTGAATCCTGCACAGGGCACAGGAAATCCCCTGCTCGCTGCTGTGCATTGTCCCTGCTGAGGCTCAGACACTGGCGGGGCACATACCCTGCCTGCAGGTTTTGTGCCCAACCCAAGCACTGCACTTTTTGCTCCAGCATTGCTTTCCAACAAAACCAGGGCAAGGCAAACTGTGTGTAGCTCATGGTATTTTACAGAGTGTCTAAAACTCGCTAAGTCATCGATCTGAGAGGTGAGATGCATTTGGAATTCATGGCATGGAGAAGCAGTGCAACATGGAAAGGGGGATCACAGAAATAGAGGAAAACGTCTCGGATTGTTCCTTTCCATTTTCATTTCGCTTCTGGAAAGCTGTTTCACTTTTCCAGAAATGTTCTTGCTAGTCCTGTCTGCCCTTTTCAAGAACCTTTCCTGCAGAACGAGGTGCAGCTTCTGTCACAAGATGTGCCCCCAACTGCAGCTTCTCTTGGCTTTCCACACCGTGAGGGCAGCACAACTTATGCAGCAAAGCAAGACAAATGTTTGGATTCCTTGACAACTTGTCCTTTCTTTTCCCTGTGGCCTGGGCAGTTGTGCCATTGCTGAGTTTTTCATTGTGCCTGTTCTAACCCAAGAAAACAGGAGGTTTTGTTGGGGACTTGCTGGGCAATGCAAGCCTGACCGAATGCCAAGAGAATCTCCAGGACACTCTGGGAGCTCCCTGGGCTGGGCTCGGGCTCCCGCTGGGACTCTGCAGAGGGCTGGGCTCCAAGTGGGATCAGCAGCAGTGCAAAATACCTCTGGGCATCTCCATTTTCTGCTGCTCTGAGGAAGCAATGAAGCCAGCCAAGTTCTGTATTTTTGTTCTCCTGGTGGATTTTTTCATTTGATTTGCTACTTCAGAGGCAAGTTCTGTGATGGGGTCTGTAAGTTGATTCTATTTCAACAGCACCAGCAGCAGGGTGGTGTTTGACTGCTGCAAATGTGGTCTGTGAGTCTTTCATTCCTCTGGACTTGGTGCTCAAGGACTTGTGAGCATTTCAGTCTCTGCTAATCATGATGCCTGTGACAAAAACACTGAGTTCACCATTGTAATGGATAGCCCTGTTCACTAAACCCCGATATAGAAAGCCATATGATTGTGAATAAGAAATACATGGTCAGCCTGGTCAGCCTTATGATTGTGAATAAGAGATACATAGTCAACCATGTGATTAAGAAATACATAACCGCATAACCTAAAAATAATATATATCAAGTTACTATTGTTTGCTAAATTCAACCATGTATTGCGCAAACACTAACCATGCAAAAGGCTAAGGTTTTGGGAACTAAGAAGAGCTAGCCGAGAAACAGAAACCAGCCAAACACCACCCCATATAAGGAAGGCAAGAGCTCTGAGGTCAAGAGTACAGGCCTGAGGAAGACTTCAAGCCTTCATCCAGCGACCACCAGAGGGTAGAAGACGACCCCCTAGCAACAATTGGAGCATGAGCCAAGGGAAAAACACGTCTACGGAAATGGACTAGTATAAAAAGGGAACTTGTGAGATACTGGGTGCGGCAGTTGGTGGAGTTGGACTCCCCACAACTCCCCTGTCGCCCAGCGCTGCTTTGCTTATTACCTATGCTTGCTGTAATTAATAAATTCCAATTTGGCAACTTAACTCGTTGCAGAGTTCCATTTATAACAATTTGGTGCCGTGACTCGGATGGTCATAGGTGAGGGAGCGACGGTGTTTGGGAGGCGCCCCACCCCATTTTCAGGTGGCCCAACATCTGACCTTCCTACCATACGTCCACCGACGAACCTAAAACTTTAGGTAATAAGCAAAGGGAGACACCGGTGAACCCCGTTAATCTTCTGTGCACAGGGTTCGGACGAAGATGCAGTACACGTAAGTTTGGGTCCCGGAACGCAAAGGCACTCCGGAAGAAACGAGATCCGTCCGGTTAAAGGATGGACAGAAGAATGCTCCAGATGAGCCCGTGGAGGGCGAGGGATCCTGGAGTGCGAGCAAGTGAGGTGTGCATGAGAGGGGAACCGACAGTCGGATTCCCCAAGTGAGTGTGGACCCTCAGTAGTGCGGTTCCCATTAGTCCGCGAGGACGTGGGCCACGAACAAGGGGAAGCGAGTGGTGATTTGTGTGTGAGAGGCACTCCGAAAGGATGGGACAGGGGAAAAGCAAGCCCCCTATTTTCATTAGGTTTCTCCGGTGCCAAAAGATGGTTCGTTGGGGTTTATGTTAGAAAATTGGAGACATTAGAAAATTGGAGACATTTTCCGGGCACTAAGGAGAAGAATAAAGCTAAGACGATTCACTATTGTGTTGAAATTTGGGGAGAAAAGAAATTTTTACAAGTGTATATTGGCCCATCAGTAAAAATCCCTTTAGTCAAGAAGAAAGTGATTAGCAATATGGGTCAAGCAACCAGATACATTGGTGTTTAAATTGGCGGAACGAAAGAAACAGGAGAAGAAGAAGAGGGACTCTCCTGAGGAGGACCCCCTAATACCTCTACCCCCCCCTCAGGCTCCCCCTCTCCCACTAGACCCAGACTCACAGCTTAGGCAGGCACTGCTGCGGATGCATTCTATAGCATAGGCATGGGAAGGATTCTATATTAGATGGAAGTTGAAGAAAGTAGACGAAGGTTGGAAAAGGGTAGATAACTGGCAAGATGGAGGATAAATTGCTGTGGGAGGTACAGCGCGTGTTCGTACGGAGAGATAAGGGTGCCCAGAAGCAACAACTTGGTTGCAACCATAAGGGAGACAAACAAGGAGTTAGGAAGGAATGAGTTTGGAAAGCGAAGACAGGGGAATAGTCAGGACACTGGGATGAAAGGGAATGGTCAGGAAACTGAGACGAAGGAGCCTAAAGCCTGCTTTTACTGCGGAAGGAAGGGACATTTCAAACGAGTGTGTAGGGTCAGGATCCGGGATGAGAAAACTTCTCAGGAGAATCAGAGAGGGCGGGAGCTAACGAAGAGGACCGAATTACACCCAGAAGAGGCCTTGATGATAAAGCTAAGAGTAGGTCCTCAGAGCGAAAAACTTGCATTTTTGGTAAATACAGGAGTTTCTCAGTCGTCAGTGGCAAAATTACCCCAGGGATGTGAGATAAGTAGTGAGCGAGTTTCAATAATCGGAATTACGGGAGAGGCTTTCCCTGTTCCTGTAATAAAAGGAGTGCAAATTGAAACAGATAACAAATTTGAAGTAAATGATTTGTTGTTAATGCCAGAGGCCGGGAATAATATGTTAGGCAGAGATCTAATAATAGTCTTAAAATTACAGATAACACTCTGTGAAGGAAAACTTAAAATTCATTCTTTAACTGAAGAAGATAATCTAGAAATTAATGACACAGGTGGGCATTCAGGTGAAGTGGGAAAAGTTTAGGATAGAGGAGTCTGGTCCCCTTAGTCCCTCCTGGTCAGCACAAGCCTGTGAATTTTATATATTACTCTGTGCATTATTAATACTAAAAAGGTGAGAAGGGACTACTTATACAGACTCCAAATATGCTTTTAGTGTAGTACATACTTTCAGAAAAACTTGGAAGGGGACTTATAAAAATTGAAAGGAAAGGATTAATACATGGGAGATTGATAATTCAGATACTTGAAGCTTTAAAAGGCTCAAAGAAAATAGCAGTAGTTCATGTAAAAGAACACCAGAGAGGGAGGGATATTAAAGTTAGAGAAATAATTTGGCTGATAAAGAAGCAAAAAGAGCGACCTTAATTGGCAGCTATAAGGAAATTAAGAGCAACATTTAAGGAGGAAAAGTGGGTTTTTCCTGATGGCAGGATTATGATGCCAAAAACCAGTGGCACATTAGATTTTAGATAACTTGTATAGACAGACACACTGGGAAACAAAGACTTTTTTGTGATCACGTATAGGGATATTTGGAATTGGAAAATAAATTACCCAGGGGTATCTTACCTGTTAAAAGGTAAATAAGAAAGTGTTAAGAAGCCCTCCCTTTGGAGGATGCAAAAAGCCTACTGGCTATTTGAAAAGACCCAGGTTGATTTTATAGAATTGTTTAAAAAGTAAACCGGTAAAAATATTTGTTAGTAATAATAGATCAATTACCTTAGTAAGTTAGAAGCATTTCCAGCAGCTTGAGCTACAGTTCAAATAGTAGCTAAATTTTTGTTAAAACACGATTTATATTAACCCTGATTTATTAAGAAGGAACTAAGCACCCTGGAGTGGCTGTGACTTTCCAAATCGATGGAAACAGCCTAAAAAGAAAAAAAAAAAAAAAAAGAAAAAAAAAAAAAGAAAAAAAAATTTTTCCAGCAGCTGACTATAAAATTGCAATTCCAGAAACTGGAATTGATAACACCTGACACTTGTTGTTAAAACTCATGACAGAGAATAACTAAGGGAGAAGAGAAAGAAAGACAATTGATTCACTTGCCTTGCTATGATTATGTATTTAGCCAGCTAATTATAGAACATATTGCTAGGATTTTTGGTGATACCTTTGAGATTGGGAGACAGGACCCTTCCGGCAGCAATTGAACTAGTGGGGAACTTAGAGCAATTGATTCCTGCTATATTGGCTATAGCACAAATAAAAGAAGGAGCAACTCATAATAATAACATTAATGAAATCAGGAGAGCCCTATGGGAAAAGGGAATGACTGCTCAAAGACCTCCTTTGGATCTTGCATTACATCAGGTAGAGCGTGGAGATTGGGACCTGGTCCGTAGCTGGAAGGAGAGCCCCCTCACACCAAAGTGGGAGGGACTCTACCAAGCCTTACTAACAACGCTAAGCCTTACTAACAACGGACACTGCAATTAGAATCATAGAAAAAGGCTGGATCCATGTGAGCCAAATAAAAGGACCAATAGAACCACCCCGACCAGTGGACCAAAAACACAAAGAACTATGAGTAGGAAGTGAGTGAAATACCGAGAGACCTCAAGGGCTAAGATGAATAGCACAGAGGAACCTCAGAAAAAATCTTTAAAGCACGAAAAACCATGAGAGTAAGTGATCGGCAACAACTTAAAGCTGTCTTTAAAGAGGAGTTGTTGAAGACAACGGAAGTGAAACTGGTTAATGGAAAACATGAGGATGGAGACTTTGATATAAATTCCCCTTTAAGCAATACAGATTGTTCAGAAGTCAAGAAAGACGATCCCTGTGATGAGAAGGAGGAATACCTGTAACAAATTCAGAAGTAATAAGTGACCTTGGGTGTATGTATGAATATTGGGATTGGGTATATCGGACTTTTCTGTTGGTAGATAGGAAGTCGAGAGAAATAATCGAAGAAGGGGAAGGATTACCGAACTCAAAATAAGGGTTATATGTAATGCTCAAGGGTGTTGGAGAAATTGTAATCCATTTGTCTGTATTATTTGTATAATATGTAATGAAAGGTGGTGAACCCATTGTCGCAGCGGCTATCCCCCTAGGGGAACATGTTATAACTGTTATTACACACAGCAAAAATTAACTGAACAGACATTGGCACTTCGAATAATATCTGGGACCCTTAAAATAGGCTCCAAGAATTGGTGGAGCATTTATGCTAAAGGAATAAACCCCCAGTATTATTGTTACCACTCAAACGAACCAACACCATTCGTAACGAGAATTGTTGCAGGGGTTTGCCTGAGGTGGATCCCTGATCTAAGCTGTCTAGCTCCTCAGGTAAAAGACACAAAGTGGTCTAGATACCTCCAACTAATTAGGAGAAAGGGGCACAAAACTCCTCCTGAAGACTACCCTTGCTGCCGAGAAGACAGATCACCCCATAGCTCGAAGCAACCGAGTTGATGGGCGAGGCAGAGGGGTTGATAACTGTGGGGGAGAGGGCCCTAGGATAAGACCTGAACAAACTCGGGACCACTCTAAGCAAAAGCAACAATATCAGAAACAACAAAATTTGGAACAGGGAAATTATGGCAGCCGCTATGACAATTGGAAAAACTACCTTGGAATTTTTAGAATACTTTTAATAATGTTAACTATTGGGAATTGTAGCTCTCAAACACACGAGCCCTTTAAATGGTCATTAATTAGGTGGGAAGATCAGGTTGTGATCAGTAACATCACACTAACGGGACCCCCTTCATTTAAAGTAAACCTAACGCAGTTAATCACCTCCTGGGGAACTACGCTCCCAAGTGTCGGTTCCTACATCGGTTTTTACATGTGCCCAGCCTCTAACCCTGGAAAAGTCTATTGCAATTACCCAGGGTCTAATTATTGCAGATATTGGGGCTGTGAAACAATAGCTCAGGGATTCACCCCAGGGGAAGGACCTGACAGATTTTTACAGGTTGGAAGAGGCCCTCCGGGGTGTACCCCTCCACAATATGCATATGACAGATCAATTTTGGGAGGGGATACTCAGGATCATGCAAGTTTATATATATATATGAATGTCACTCAGCCAGATTACCCAGGCTGGCTAATAGGAAAAACCTGGGGAATCCAAATATGGCAACCAGGGAGAGATCAAGGAGGGATGATACTCATTAAAATGGAAGTTGTTCCCTATGACCCCGAACCTGTTGGACCCAACCATGTGATAGCAAACTCAGGTAATAGCTTAGGAAGGGTAGAGAATGAAATAGAAAATAACAAGACGCAGGTAGAACAGGTAGAAGTGACTTCGGCTGACGAGGGAGGTAACATACTTTGAAAATGGGATTAATCTTGCACGATGTTTGTGGAAAAAGGGCAGGATAGGACTCCGGGAATTACCCTATCACAAGTAACTGGAAAAGGGAGATGTATTGGAACTGTTCCAGGGAATAAGAAACATTTGTGTCAAATAACTAAATTGGTGCAGGATACCTTAAGACCAGCTGAATGGTTAATTCTGGCAGCTAATACCAAATGGGTATATAATACCCTAGGCGTGACCCCCTGTATCTCTATAACAGCCTTTAATGAAAGCCATGAATTTTGCATACAGGTAATAATAGTCCCCCGGATTATCTATCATCCCAGGGAATACGTGTACTCCCAAAGCCATATTTCAAAACATCATTTGCAAAAACGAGAACCCTTTGCAGCCCGCACGGTTGCGGCATTATTAACCATTGGGGGAGCTGGGATAGGAACAGGCGCGGCAACTCTTGTACATCAACAACAGAGGTTTAAGGCTTTAAGAGCCGCTGTAGATGAGGATCTTGAGAAAATTGATAAATCTATTAATGAATTGGTAAACTCGCTCTGATCACTTTCGGAAGTAGTTTTACAAAACCGAAGGGGGTTAGACTTACTGTTTTTACAACAAGGTGGCCTTTGTGTAGCCCTTCGGGAGGAATGCTGCACATATGTAGATACTACTGGAATAGCAGTAGACACTATGGCCGAATTATGCAAACAAATAGAAAAGAGAGAGAAAGAGAGAAAATCCCAACAAAATTAGGTATTAATCTTTATTCAACTATTCTCCATGGCTTACCACCTTGTTGTCCACCATTGCCGGACCGGTAATCTTGCTGTTGTTAGGGTTGCCCTTTGGGCCATGAATATTCAATAAAATAATTAGCTTAGTGAACTCCCAATCTGAAGCAGCCCATTTGAAGATGATGAAAACAGAGTATAAATCTCTAGGTGCCGTAGAAGGAGAGGACTATTTGGACTTAAATAGGAAAGAACTTCAAAGGTTTAGTGAACAGAATGATAAATAGAAAAAGGGGGGATTGTAACGGATACCCCTGTTCACTAAACCCCAATATAGACAATCATGTGATTGAGAAATACATGGTCAGCCCGGTATGATTGTGATTAAGAGATACATGGTCAACCATATGATTAAGAAATACATAACTGCATAACCTAAAAATAATATATATCAAGTTACTATTGTTTGCTAAATTCAACCATGTATTGCGCAAACACTAACCATGCAAAAGGCTAAGGTTTTGGGAACTAAGAAGAGCTAGCCGAGAAACAGAAACCAGCCAAACACCACCCCATATAAGGAAGGCAAGAGCTCTGAGGTCAAGAGTACAGGCCTGAGGAAGACTTCAAGCCTTCATCCAGCGACCACCAGAGGGTAGAAGACGACCCCCTAGCAACAATTGGAGCATGCGCCAAGGGAAGAACACGTCTACGGAAATGGACCAGTATAAAAAGGGAACTTGTGAGATACTGGGTGCGGCAGTTGGTGGAGTTGGACTCCCCACAACTCCCCTGTCGCCCAGCGCTGCTTTGCTTATTACCTATGCTTGCTGTAATTAATAAATTCCAATTGGGCAACTTAACTCGTTGCGGAGTTCAATTTATAACAGTCAATAATTCAGTGAAGGGGCTGATGTCCTTGTGTAGGGGTTTTATACTGGCTAAGTGCAGGCACACACAAAAAAAACATTTACTCATTTTTCTCCGCTATTGTTGAGCAGAGGAGGGGAAAGAAAAATTCAAGGACTGAGTTGAGATAAGGATTAGAAGAAAAACACTTTGAGCGTAAAGCAAATTCAAAATAAATAGTATAAAAAATTATTAATAGAATTAAAAGTGAGTAATAAGAATTTTAAAAAATCCTTAAAACACCTTTTTTCCAATCCCTCCCTCTTGCCCACCAACAGCACAGAGAGACAAAAGATATGATCTTCAGTCAGTTTGTGACTTCTAAAGATCTTTTTTCAGTTTGCTTAGAGAGTTTCTTTTCCTGCTGTGCTCTGGGGTCTTCCCACCAGAGACATTCTCTGGGAACTCTTCCAGTGTGCTTTTAATTTTTACCAGTAGCAGTCCCACCCAACCTGCTGCAACAGATCTTATTCTGGGCACTAAAAACTCAAAATGTTTCTAAAAATAAATTGCAGTAGCAGTGTGTTTTTGTCTGCTCCTCCAGGTAGTGTGTCATGTTTGAATAGGAAACTTTTGTTTTAAATATTTAGATTGTGCCCTCTCACCCCTGCTCTCCCAAGGGTTTTAAGGTATTACCTTGAACACTTCTGATCAAGTACCTGTTTCTTACAGTGCTTCAGTCTTTGTTAAACAAGCTAAAGCAAAGCTTCAAGTATAGGGCTGAAAAGCAAATAGAATTATCCTGTGTATCTATTGAGTGTCCCTGTTAATTACTGCCTCACTTGGGACTGTTTTCCTTTTTCTGGGCTGTGCAGAGTTAACCCTGTCCTTTATTTAATGGTTTGTAGGAAAATGAGCTGTCATGTTTGAAACGGGAACTGTCATCTCTTAAGGAACAGCTGAGAGCAGAAATGGAAGAAAAGGTGGAGTTTTTTTTTCACTGAGCAGCGGGGGTGAGAGGTGTGGCCTGGGCTTGTGCTGTGGGAGGAGCTGGGTAAGAAATGAAACTGAACAGAAAAACAGTGACTTTGGAATGCTGGGGTTGTGCTAAATCTGGTCATGTATTTGTGTGAACTTTGTAACAGTCTGTGATTATAGATTACATACAAATAAACAAACAACAAAGCAAAACTCTCCTTTATTTTAGTTAATTTTAACTAGCTAAAGCAAAAACATTCCCTAAACTGTAAAGTTTTTCAGTGACTTTTGATTGCTGGGGTAGTACCAAACCTGGTCATATTTTTGTGTGAACTTTGTAGCAGTCTGTGATTGTAGACTGTGCTCTGTAATTACACCAAGAAGATTTTTAGCAACTGAATTCAAATCAATATTTCCTTGCTGTCACATAACTCTTTTGTAGGAGAATCTTGTAAAAGAGCACTCTGGCAGTGTGATTCCTGACAGTGAAAAGAAACACAAGGTAACTTTAACTTTTTAATTGCTTCTACAATTTGGTAATATTTACATTTGTAGAATCAATTGAAGTGCCATGAGAATTTATTTGCATTCAACAAAAGACATTGGAATGCTTTTGACTTCAATCTTTTTAAATTATAGAAAATACAAATTTATGTTCCTGACTCCTAAACCTTGTTTAGATCTATACAGTGAATCTATTCATGTAAAAATAGAAAATCTCCAAATTATATTCCTGAAATAAACAAAAATTAAAATAAAAATAAAAAATGCCTCCTTCAGTACAGGAAGCCTCTTGGGCAGTCCAACATTGAAGTTTTGTAACTCCTAACAGTGAATTTTTCTTGTTGCATTTTTCTGCCTATATTTCTTACTTCTCTGTAGATGAATTTTTTCCCCCTGGGATAAGAAGGGATTTTAAAGGGTCACACCATTCCATGGAGATATTAGACAGCAGTTTCTGGAAGGGCTCTCCCAGTGTGTAATTTTTCTTGCTCAGTTGTTGATTTTTTAATGTCTCTAGAACTGATTTACTTAGTCTTTAAAAGTGTCCATTTGTAAAGGCACTTTTCCTCTATGAAAGAAAAAAAAGCTGATACAGCTGTAAAAATGGTCAAAGTATCAAAGTAGTCCTGATTGCAGAACTCACCCTTCTTCCCTGTCAGGAGTTCACTTGTGGTTTTCACATTGGAACAATGGAATCCAGCACCATTTTGATGTTATCTGTCTAAAAAAGGACTGCACTGGACCATTCAATGCTTCTCAGTTTCACTTCTAGTGAAAAGACTATTTTAAATAACACCAATCTTGATGTAGCTATCAATCTTTCTCTGAAAGCCTTTTCCTGCAGTTTTGTTCCCATTTTCTTTGATGTTTGATAGAGTCCAATGTAGTGGCTACAGTTCAGAATAACCTGAATTTCTGCAGATAAGCACAGAGAACTTAAATACCATGTGCCATGAAACTCAGCTCTTCCATAGCTTCCCCTTCATTCTCCTCATTTGGCAACAAAAATAATATAAAAAATGATATTTCCACCCCACCCCACTTTGTTTGGGTCTTTGCTTCATGTTTGGATGGAAAGATCAGAGTTCCACCATTTCTCTCAGGTGAATTCTGGGACACTCAGACTGTCAACTGGGTCCTGAATTTGGCTTTAGATTCCATACTTACCCCATAAAATATAATATAAAAAGAGAAACATTTTCTTTCCCAGACATGTGTTATAAAGACTCCTCCAATGGATAAAATGCAGAGTGGAAGAAGCACAAACCTGCCTGCAGGGCAGAGCAGCAGGAAAAAGCAGAAAGTGCTTGTGCAGCTGGACACTGAGTCAGACAGCTCTGAGCACACTGACCTCCTGGTAAGAGCCAGAGAACAAATCATGTGCTGAGCAGCTCTGAGCAGCTCTCACTGCTGGGGCTGAGAATGGAAATAAAGAGTTTGGGCTTCCACATTCCAGCCAATATTTATGTGTATATTTTTAATTTATTGGTTCTTTCTGGAATTGTCATTGTATGTATATAATTAACATTCTTTTTATTGAACTGTTATGCCTCATAATGACATCTTTTTTTTCATAGTCTAATATCCTTAGGGGGAAAGAAAAAGTATTTTTAATATAGTGTGACTAAGTAACTTTTTAATTTATTAGAGCATAGTCTCGGAAGAAGAAATGTTTAAAAATTTGTACAAAGATTATCCACAAGCTTCACAGTTACATTCCACAGCACCAAAAAAGGTATGTTAGCCTTTCCTAAGATTAAACCAAGCAGTTAATCAGATTGTTTACAGAAACGAAAGGATGGCTTTATTTTCCTTCCTAGAGCCCAGCTCCATGCAGTGTGAAATCTCCAGGCTCTGCTCTGAAACTCAAAACCATGAGGAGGATGCGCGAGGCGGGCTGGACTGCGCTCTCCAAAATGGACAGGAAAAGGAAAATTAAAGATGCTGTAAAGATGCTGTAAAGATGCTCTTTGCTTAAAATCCAGAAATGCCCAGTGCCCTGGCATTGCTTGCAGGGCTGTTTTTCTCTCAGAGTTGGTGCTTTGTTGCATTTTTCTGTCATACTCAGTGTGTTTAATACTGTGTTCATTCCTTTACACATATAAACTTTATAGATCTATAACTGCAACCCCTGCAGAGCATCTTCCACCTTTCCTCCCTTGTGCTTCAAAATGTTGGGACACAAATTAGCCAATTTTAAATTTGGAAATAAATAGAACTACACAGAAAGTTGTTTCAAAGCTGCTTCTGGCTTAGAAATTAGAAATTCTGGTTTCAAAGAACTTCTGTTCTTTTACATTTACTCTGTTTTCCTTAACATATAACTACTTAGTGGAAGAAATGTAGCTGTTAAATGAATGTTCTTTTACCTGAAGTCCTCTTGCTTTTTCCTGCATTTTAATGGCTGTTAGACCTGTCTTTTTAGACTGTTTTGTTTTCAGTATGTTAAAATGGTTTCGAAACTTCTAAAATTTCAGTAGAATTACTTGTATTTAAAAAGATTTCAGCTTCACAAGGAGTAAAATATGCACGTTATAAGATTGTGAAACCAATGTGAAGATGCCATTAAATTGTTTATCTGAAATATAAAGTGTGGGACTATTTGTTGTTGCTTTAAATATTTGAACACGGACATAAATCACCCACCAGCCTTCCTAGGGACCAGCAGAACTGCAAGGATAGATTAGAACATCTATTTCTGTATTAATCCTTGGTTAATCTTTGTCAGGATCTCTGGCTGGTCAGAGTGACCCTGAGAAAAGTTCCAAAGTCTCTTTTCCCAGTCTGGTGCTTGAAGAAGGAGTCAGGGCTCTTCATTTCTCAGTCTCAAGGTTGTTTATTTTATCTTATCTATAAAAAATTTTCTCCTGTCCTGCCAAGGTGAGCTCAGCAAGACAGTTCCAGGCACTCTGCCTCCCCCAGGGCTGTGTTATGTCTTTATACTAAAAACGACATATACAATGTTTACAATTACTTTCCAATACCCATCACCTATGTTAGACAGTGAGCTTCTACTCTAAACCAATCTGTAAGTGCCAACACCACAGCAGAAGATGGAGGCCAAGAAGAAGAAGGAGAAAGCTGGACACATCCAGTTCCCACCATCTTCCCTACTGAACCCCCATACCAAAAACCCTAGAATCTACTTTTCCATCCTGTAATAGCTTCACCAATATGCTACCTAAAGTGTTGTGGCTTGCTGATCTTCATACCGGATTGGTAATATGCTCCATGGGTCATAATCAAAACCACAGGGGCATTTTGGGCTCTGTGCCAGGGTCTCTGAGCCCCCTGGCAGGGGTCTGGGCTGCTCAGGACAGCCAGAGGGATGTCCTGGGTCCTGACAAATCTTGGTTCCACAAAAATGACAAATCCTTCTTCAGAGCCTAGACATAACAACAAAATTACAAGTGTTATGTTTGCCCAATTATCCCATCATAAAAAGGCCAAAAAATAGTAACAATTTTAATTAAATAGTTTAAAAAATGTATAAACAAGGGATAATTTGGTTCAAATAATATCGCATAAGCAAAAACAACCACGGGGTACGGAGGGCAGGGTTCAATGACCCTTGCCACTTCACGTACAAGCTTGCCAAGTGAAAGTCACCCCTTATATGCCATGTGCAAACGCCATCTCCTCCTATTTTCGGTTCGTCACTTTTCTGTCTCCGCCTTCATTACCACCTTTGCCACGCATGCGCCACCACTCGGTTTGGTGGTCACACAAGTCTTTGGGGGTCGTCGCTGATGAAGGCCCTGTAGTCTTCTTCGTTGTCCTTTAATTCACCTTTGGGTTACACATGCGCACCAAGCCAGTACAATGTAAGCCAAGACTAACGTATCAGTGCATCTACATATCAAAGCAATAAGTCCCTTATAATTAGCATTTTCTTGGACCCAACCAGGTTCTTGGTCATTTTTAGCAACTGTATCTTCAGCTTCTTTCCTGTGGTCCTTGAGAACATCTGCTGGGGAAGGGGGGGTGGGTGGAGCCCCTCCTTTCCCTCTCTTCTTCAGCATTACAACTTTTAGCTATTAACTATTTTATTATTCTCAAATATTAATTACTGTATCAATATTGATTGCTGTTTCAATTTTTATCAGCACGAATCATACCTATTTATCACACAAGTTCATCTTAATCCTCGAGCCCTGAGCCCCCTGCCCATCGCTGGGGACTCTGGGGGTTTCCCCCCCTGCCCCAGTGCAGGATTGATGGGGGTAGCACGGTCGGGATGGACGGAGATGAGAGATCTCTGCAGCCAGGTCGTGGAACTTGGGGTTTATTGCAAAGGGCCTGGGTGCAGGGCCCTGCTGGGATTGGGGTTTATTGCAAAGGGCCTGGGTGCAGGGCCCTGCTGGGATTGGGGTTTATTGCAAAGGGCCTGGGTGCAGGGCCCTGCTGGGATTGGGGTTTATTGCAAAGGCCTGGGTGCAGGGCCCTGCTGGGATTGGGGTTTATTGCAAAGGGCCTGGGTGCAGGGCCCTGCTGGGATTGGGGTTTATTGCAAAGGCCTGGGTGCAGGGCCCTGCTGGGATTGGGGTTTATTGCAAAGGCCTGGGTGCAGGGCCCTGCTGGGATTGGGGTTTATTGCAAAGGCCTGGGTGCAGGGCCCTGCTGGGATTGGGGTTTATTGCAAAGGCCTGGGTGCAGGGCCCTGCTCGGAGCTGCAGCCACAGCTCGGAGCAGGCCCGAGAGAAGAGAGGGGGAGAGAGGATGAGAAGGTAAGAGAGTAAAAGCGTAAGAGAGTAAAAGGGGTAAGAGCATCAAAGGCAAGAGCTAGGAGACAAGAGGTAAGAGCAAGAGTAAGAGAGGTAAGAGCTAAAACAGCAAAGTTCCCATTACAATATAATAAATCTTCTTCTGTGTTGAATATTCTGATTCTCACTAACCAATCTAGTACAAGATACAAATCCTACAGCATTTTCATACCACCTATAAGAATCATTACTGAAATAAACAGGGCCAGGAGACTTCTTCTCCTGTGTAATGCCTTTATTAAAAAGTGATCAGCTCAGGATTGGGCGGCTCGACGGGTCTGCAGCGTCCGTCGTCTCCCAGGGCGACTCAGAGGAGGAGGATATGCGCAGCTCTGTCCACCAGGGGCAGAGCTGGGGATCAGATCCTCTTGGGAGCCTTTTTGGGTCTCCTGATCCCATAAGATGGTGTCAGATGTTGCCCCTCCCATTCAGTCGGCCTGGTCTCAGCTCCGGGGTCAACTCCCATGGTCAGGGCGAGAGGGTCCGAAGGTGTTCCGCATCTCTGCAGGCTCGGCACTCGGTTCCTCACGTCCAGACATCACTCTAGTCTCTCAACTCTTAGGTGGCTCGTTGTTTTTGGGGTTTCTCCATGAGTTTGGAGATGGGGGTCTCACAAAGCATTCTGGTCTTGCGAGTCACTTTGCATAACCCCCCCCCCACCTTCTCAGGTGTCTTCACTATTCTGGGAAAGGTACAACTTAGCTTCGGGCAAGGTCCCCACCCAGGAGAAGGGCCATTACCTCGCCCCGGCCAGGGCTTTTACTAATACAAAAACAACCATTAACGACAACGACCCGTGATTACAATAACAAAACACACAGAACTTGGGCAGGGCCAGTGGTCTGGCTGCCTTTTTGAAACTTTTTCTCATAAAAAATATTAACCGAGTTTTTGTTCATAACAGTCCCCCCTCTTTTTCTTTGATCGAGCTTAAACTCTAAGCTCGCATCAACTCTTAATTTTTGTTTTGAATCTACTATAAATCTCTTGTGCACTTTGGTAATCACGGTTAGTTAACCTTGTTACTTTCCTTGGTTTCTTCAGGTTTGTCTTCACGGCAAACACTATTTTACTGAAACAGATAAATAAGCATAGTAAAAATAGCAATCCTCCAAGTGCACACACAGCGAGAAAAACTACCTTTTCCCACACATCCTTTTTGAAAATCTCCAGGTTCTCCCACCCACTGGGATCAAGTGTAGGAGTTTGATCTTCATTATTTACACATGCTAACCTTTTTATTTCGTTTGAAATGTTCCTAATAATTGAATTCTTTATTTTTAATACTGCCTGGAGCCGAATAATTTTGTTTAACATAGATATTGGGATCCGAATTTGGCTTTTACAATTTTGGATTTTCTCAATTTCTATTTCACTGTGCCTGTTCTGTTTAATTTCTCCCAAATTATTATATATAGGAACTCCCAAACTTGATCCAGTTTCTTTGGGCAACAAGAAAATTGGTTTTATCACTCTAGCGGTGCAGCTGCCAGACGAGATCAAATCTAGGGGTTTAAGGCTCCCCTGAAATGTGTTCCTAAAGGGGTTTATCTCTTTTCCAGTACACTCATATAAATACTTGTAACAAACAATTTTTCTTACCATTTTCACCATTTCTTTGCTTTTTACTATATCTGCTGAGCTTGTTTCAGCAGCATCCCATTTAAAGCACAACCAGGCTTCCCCTATAGGGCACTCTCCTAGGAGTGGCTGCCTAAAAGTGGCAGTATTGTATATTATCCAATACACTCTCTTATTTTTTTTGATAAAAGACCAATTGGGAGAGGTTAACACAATCAGGGTTAGAACTGATGTGGACTCTCGACAAGGAGCTCACTTCCTCCTCACAGCGGGCTTGGTAGCATTCATTGCACGGCTCAGCTGGGCTCCCCAGAGCACCACCAGCAATCAGAGCCATCAGCACTACCCTTCCCAAGAGTCCGGTATGGGTCATCTCACACAGCCTGCCCACCCGGCCTTGCCTCTTGGGGAACTTTACTGAGGAAAAGCTTCCAAGCTCTTTAGAGTCCCTTCTACCCGTTTCTCTGGTTAAACCTCTCTTGGTCTGTTCCCTACCAATTTTGGTTTCCCCTCCCAGGGGAGTGTTCTGTAGAGGATTAACCTGGAGTCTTTAGAAATAAATTGGGGAACTTAACCAGAATTACTAACATAATTTACACAGAACAGTCTTAAAATATTTTAAGCAATATTAGAACTCTGATACCAATTTTTTTCCCACACAGTTCAGTCTTTTTGACTCTTCCTTCTGAGAGTCATCTTTAAATCACAGTATACTCAGGTGAATTAACTTGTGAAGCAGATGAATCTTGTCCAGCGCCGGGGGGTGAGAGTGATGTGGACTCTGGTCCAATGCCAGAGGGAAAAACTGGGACTCTGGCCCAATGCCAGAATGCCAGAGGGAAAAAAAAACTGGTGTTGAATCCTGGTCCAATGCCAGGGGGTGAGAGTGATGTGAGTCCAACCTTTTCCTTTTGGTCTGCACAGTCGAGTTAGTAATGAAGAGTACCTGAAACGGGCTTTCAAACACAGGCATTAGTGGTCTGCAATTTAATGAGTTTATCAAAACTCAGTTTCTCTGTTTAATGTTATTGGTTAATTTCTCTTTTTCCATAGCTTGCATGTTTCTCTCATCAACTTCTACATACTCTGTATTTTGCAAGGAGTTGTATTTCTCAGCTAACTTAACTCCCAAAGTATTTTTATTCCCCTATTTTTCTGTGTATTTAATTCACTGGTTTTTCTGTTCTATTTTTCAAGATCTTATCTATTTATCTCTTGCTTCTGTTTCTCACTTTCACTTACAGCTTAAATACTTCTTTCAACCCCTTACACTTGAATTTTTTTCTCTTTTTTTTTTTTCTTACGCCATTCTTCTACACAATACACTTCCCTCTAAGGAGATGTGGTAAAACTTATAATGCACAATCTACATTACCTCTATTCTAATTTGTCTATATTTATTCTCACACATTCCTTCACACCCTCAAGACACAAACTGGATCATTATTGCTAGAAAATCACTGTGGCTCCCCTCAACTTGGGGTTGGCCCACAGGTCTCAGTATCCCTGGGCCTCTTGGAAGGGCCCTGGCTCTGGCTGCCTCTCGTGCACATTCACCTGTGAGGCTGTCTGCGTGTCACTCACACTCTCGCAGCTACGGCTCCCTCACACACCTGAGGAGCACTAGTCTAGTTTGTAGGTCACACACACACTTTGGCCACAGCCCCCACCCGCCTGGGGGACACAAGCCTGGTTTGCAGGTCACACATACACACACTTCCACTGCCCCCTTCCCACCTGCCCAGGAAGTTGAGGCTGACTTTGTGACTCACTCTCACGCACACAACAAGACAACAATAAGGTACCTTTTACTTTCACATCACTTATTACAAGTTAAGTATTACTGGCCAGTTTTGGTGCTATTGGATATCCTTTCTACCTAGTTGTTTTTTGTCTAAATCCAGATGTTTTTCACTATACTATACTATACTATACTATACTATACTATACTATACTATACTATACTATACTTCTTAGTACTTTGTTGAGACAGGACTTATCTGCTCCTGTATCTACTCAAAAATTCTAATTCTTCATTTAAGGGTCCCACTTCAAAGTTTACCAAGGGCTCTTCTAGATGTTACATCAGGTCCCCTATAGTGTAAAGCTCCTGACCCTCTAATCGTCACCTTTAAGGATCTTCCCTAAATTATCTTGTTCCCTGGCTATTGCCTCATCAAGACTGAGTTTTCTACAAAACCTCCTGACGTGTCCTGCCTTTCCACAGTAAGAGCAATGTCGCTCTCTCAAAGGGCCTTGAGGTGTCTCCATCCCTCTTGTACCTGACAGTACTGACTTATCCTTGCCTCCTCCTGGTGGTGGACCCGCCCACCCTACACTTTCTCTAGCTACAGCAACCATGATCTTAGCCTTGGCCTTTGCTTTATCTTCCTCCCTCCTTAAATACACCTTCAGTGCCTCTTTTAATAACTCATTAATGTCCTTCTCTTGCCAATCTTCCATCTTTTCCAATTTTCTCCGTATATCAGGCCAAGATTTGGTAACAAATTGTACTTTTAGTAGCATTTGACCTTCCGGGGTGTCTGGGTCTATTCTGGAGTACAACTGAAAGTTCCGCCTTAGGCGATTAAGCCAGGCAGCAGGAGCTTCATCTTTCTCCTGTGCACCCTCAAATGCCAATTGGGTATTAGTTCCTTTGGGAACTGACTCTTTGATCCCCCGTATTATCAAAGACCTATATTCCCTCATGGCCTTCCTCCCCTCCTCCTGGTTAGGGTTCCAGTTGGGCTCCGTTAGTGGCAATTTCTGTTCACCTGTTGGCACCTGGGGTCCTGGACTGTTATCTTTCTCCCAAATTTTTATGCCAGCCGCCCTTATCATCTGGACCTCTTCTGGGGAAAATAATATACTCAGGATGGAATTCATTTCCCCCCAAGTGTAGATATTTGGACCTAGAAATTGATCCACTTGTTTGGCTATGCCCACTGGGTCCTCAACTAAATGCCCCAACTCTTTCTTGAATCCCCTCACCTCAGAAGCAGTTAGGGGAGCATTCACAAAGCCAACACCTCCCGCCACTCCTCCCATAGGAACCTCTCTGAGGGGAAAGAGTCTCTCTGCCTTGGAGGTCTTGGATCTGGTGCTACAGTATGGCCCATCTTCAGATGCCAAACTACTTTGAGGGTTCTCTGGGTTACCCTGAACTTTCTGCCCATCAGCAGGTGTATTTGCTGATAGCTGTCTACTGGGCGAGGAGGCATTTGTGTCCCAGGTAGAAGGAGGTAAAGGGACAGCAATAGGAGGGGGAGAGGGACCTGAGTAGATATTAATCGGAGCTGGAGAAGGGGTGGAGAATGCAGCAGGTGGAGTAGGCACTTGTGGTGGTGCAGAAGGAACTGGAGGAGATACTGGGTTCATCATAGCAGAAGCTGAAGAGGTAGAAGGAGGAGTTTGAGCAGGTGGTAATGAGATGGCAGCCGGGGGAGGAACCGGACCTGCCATTTGAGGTGCTTGAAGGAGAGGATTATAAGGTGGAGGGGCAGAAGGAGGCAAATAATCCAGGGGGTCCCATCTTTTACTAGTTCTATCATCCCCTCCTTCATTCCTCTGTACCTTACAAATTCGCACCCCTTCATCCTCAACAGCGCTCTTTACCCAGCAAGCTACATACAATAATTGCTCAGGATCAGTATCCCCTCGAGCTGTCAGATAATTATTTAATTGTTGGCACATCCACTTATCCTTTGTCCCACACCAAGGCCATCCTCCTTGCAACTCTAATTCTGGCCACGCTTCCATACAATAATGGATCATTTTCACTTTATCTAATCCCTTCGTGGCCTCTATAGAATCCCATTTTACTAACAGTTCTCCTAAGGGACTACTAGGAGGTATATCCCTCAGTCTCTTGCCAGTCTTTTTACTACTACAACATCCCATTTTTCAAGTCTCAATAAAAAATATCCCGAAGGTGCCTCTACTGACCGGGAATTTCAAAAAAACCTTCCTTGAGGAGCTCCAGCCTCCTCCACTGAACTTCAAATTTACTGCCTGATGCTCAGGACTTTATACTGAAACAACTGCCCAATCTCTTGATTGCCCAACTTCCCAGCGTCAGGTCTTACATCTATCGGGACTTAAACACACGAAGCCACGGCCAAGAATCCGGGTTGTGCCTGACACCCTCAGTCAGGAGAAACAACTGCCTGATTTTT
The DNA here is from genome assembly GCF_035770615.1 of Melospiza melodia melodia. Classification (NCBI taxonomy): domain Eukaryota; kingdom Metazoa; phylum Chordata; class Aves; order Passeriformes; family Passerellidae; genus Melospiza; species Melospiza melodia. The sequence goes on along the minus strand of NW_026948497.1, from coordinate 6,654,249 downwards.
AGTTTGCCTAACCTGCCAATTTTTAGGCTTCACCGTATCAGGACTTAAAAGCAAACCGCAGCCTCCTTCGCTGGGGTTTGTGCCTGACTCCTTTGTCAGGACTTACTTTGCCTGCAGGGCTTGTGAAACACCCGAATCCTTGTCGGGACTGACAAATCTTACTCGAATCCTTCTCGAGACTTACAAAAGTGCCTGACCTCCCTTTGTCAGGACTTACTTTGCCTGCAGGGCTTGTGAACCACCCGAATCCTTCTCGGGACTGACAAATCTTACTCGAATCCTTCTCGAGACTTACAAAAGTGCCTGACCTCCCTTTGTCAGGACTTTGGGGTGCGTGCCACTCATACACAGTAATTCACTCCGCACGCCCGGAGTGGGGGGGCCCTTTATTCCCCCTTGGGAGACGACTCACTCACACTAATTCCACTCGCGTCCCCCTGTTCCTGGCCGCTTTTCTCGCGAAAAGACGGAACCGCAGTAATGAGGGGTCCACTCTCGCTTCGAAGGTCCGGCTGCCGGCCCTCGTCTCACTCACACACACATGCGCACGTCTCCCGCTCCCGCCACCGAGTTTCTCACCAGTCCGGTGCTCCGGTGCTCCTCTGCGTCGCTGTCCTGAGCCGGTCCCTCTGGTCCTGGTAGCCAGCTGTCCTCTGAAGATCCAAGATGGCCAGTCCTGAGTCCTCTTGCGGCGTGGCTATTCCGGACGAGAGCCCCCAGCTGAAATAAACAGGGCCAGGAGACTTCTTCTCCTGTGTAATGCCTTTATTAAAAAGTGATCAGCTCAGGATTGGGCGGCTCGACGGGTCTGCAGCGTCCGTCGTCTCCCAGGGCGACTCAGAGGAGGAGGATATGCGCAGCTCTGTCCACCAGGGGCAGAGCTGGGGATCAGATCCTCTTGGGAGCCTTTTTGGGTCTCCTGATCCCATAAGATGGTGTCAGATGTTGCCCCTCCCATTCAGTCGGCCTGGTCTCAGCTCCGGGGTCAACTCCCATGGTCAGGGCGAGAGGGTCCGAAGGTGTTCCGCATCTCTGCAGGCTCGGCACTCGGTTCCTCACGTCCAGACATCACTCTAGTCTCTCAACTCTTAGGTGGCTCGTTGTTTTTGGGGTTTCTCCATGAGTTTGGAGATGGGGGTCTCACAAAGCATTCTGGTCTTGCGAGTCACTTTGCATAACCCCCCCCCACCTTCTCAGGTGTCTTCACTATTCTGGGAAAGGTACAACTTAGCTTCGGGCAAGGTCCCCACCCAGGAGAAGGGCCATTACCTCGCCCCGGCCAGGGCTTTTACTAATACAAAAACAACCATTAACGACAACGACCCGTGATTACAATAACAAAACACACAGAACTTGGGCAGGGCCAGTGGTCTGGCTGCCTTTTTGAAACTTTTTCTCATAAAAAATATTAACCGAGTTTTTGTTCATAACAATTACATTACCATACTGTGCTACATTTTAAACCCTAAAAACTCCTCTGTGGTCCCCTTCAGTAGGGGCTGCTCTGACCCTCGGGCCTGCCTGCAGGCAGAAGGAATTGTTCCATCAAAAGGGGATTACTTTCAGCGGCCACACCGTTGTTTTCCCGTTGTTCAGTAACTAAGGGATCTCATAGCTTGCTTTCATTTCAATCTCGCTTATAGTTTCCATATTCTCAAAATCTTTTGCCAGACAATCATATTTGTAAGGCTTTCCTGTTTCATCTTCTCCAACACCCCAGAGCCGGCGCCGCTGCGGCTGTGGGACAGAGGGGGGGCGAAAGGGGATCCGGGCTTGGAGCGGGAGGAAGGGCAGGGAGAGGGGAAGGGGAGGAGCAGGAACAGGAGCAGCACGGAGGGAGCAGCCCGAGGAAGAGCAGCAGCCGGGGAAGGAGCATTGCGGGGTTCCACGGCGAGCCCGCAGATCGGCTGGGCCCGGCAGCATCGCATTGCCCCGCGTCCCGCAGGTGAGCGCCGAGGGGAAGCGGCAGCTCCGGGAGGGTTTTTGGGGGGAAGAGGGGGATTTGGCTGGGATTTGGACCATGCCGATTCCGGAGTTATGAAAAGTGCGTATTATATGGCTCTATGCAGATATTTACTGTGGGAATCCATAAAATCAGAGGGGTTTGGGAAAGCTGCAAAAGGCAGGCCTCAGAGACAGCAGAACTGTGAGTAGAGCGCAGCCATGAGATAGATCATCAGAAAAATTGTTTAAACTGTAGAAAAAGCAAGGGCAAATAGAACAATGGCCTGTGTATTAATGCTTGTCTGAATAGCTCTCTAAGCTGCAGAAAGTTTATCTAGCAAGATATTAGGAAGGTTAAAGCTTAAGAATGGAGCTCTGTGTGTTGTGTTTTAAGGCTTACAAGCAGGTATTGTATTCGAAATAAGCAAGCATTGTTTTAAGCAAAGGTACGTGTGCTTATGGTGTGTGAAAAATTGTAAAAGTTTAGTAGTAATAAAATGGTTCTAAAAATAGTAATACAATTAGAGTAATAATAATTTGGACAATTTGAATTAGGACAATACAAGACAACAAATACAAAGAGTTACGGACCTCTGGGTACCTTTTTCTGGGCAGCATGAGCCCGAAAAAGGACCCTCGCTAACAAAGATTAACCCTTAAAAACAATAGCCCATTGCATATTCATGCACTTCATACATGATGCATAAATTCCATTCAAACACAGGATTCTCTCTGGTCAGTGTCAGCTTCTTCCTCTGAATCCTAACAGCACCTTCGAGGCAGGAAGAAGTTCGTTTCTTCTGGTAAGAGAGCAATAAATTATTTTTCTCTGAAAGATTCAGGTGTCCTGTGGCTGCTATCTCGCTGGAAGTCCTTTCTTTAAAAAAGTATCCTACGTGGCATCGTTTCTATTTTAACAATTTTTATAACCTAAAACTATATTTAACATGGTACTTAAGAGAATTAATACAGCATTACTTTCTAACACAACGCATATAATATTCATTTAATATTTGCGAAAAGCCAATCATAAAATACAGGCATTTTCACATTTACCATATGTATTTTGGTGTATTGATTAGTAGTGCTGTATTAACAGTTTAATAATAAATGTAGTGTCTTGTAATTAAAAGGTAACTTTTGTAGTTAAAAGAAGAACTATGTCAGTGAGGTTTTTTTAAAGAAAGGAATGAGGCACTCGCATCAGATAGCAGCCACAGGACACCTGAATCTTTCAGAAAAAAGAATTTTTTGCTCTCTTACCAGAAGAAACGAACTTCTTCCCGCCTCAAAGGGGCTGTTAGGATTAGAAGGAAGAAGTTGATGATGGCCAGACAGAATCCTGTGTTTGAATGGAATTTATGCATCATGTATGAGGTGTATGAATGTGCAACGGGTTATTGTTTTTAAGGGTTAATCTTTGTTAACCGGTGCCCTTTTTCAGGCTCGTGCTGCCCAGAAAAAGGTACCCGGACATCCATAATTCTTTGTATTTGTTGTCTCATATTGTCCTAATTCAAATTGTCCAAATTATTATTACTCTAATTGTATTACTGTTTTTAGAACCATTTTATTACTATTAAACTTTTAAAATTTTAAAAACAAGTGATTGACGTTTTTCACAGGAGTTGAGTCCCAAATATATTTTGGTGTCACTGAGAGAGGTATTTTTAATTTATTTGATGAAGGGGGTACTTTTGGATCTCTCAGGAGTGCAAAGGGGAGCAGGGGAAGCGCTGAGTGCCTAGAGTGGGGGGATGCTGGAGAAAGGGGACCCTGGAACACCTGATGTAAAATTTCAATAGCGAATGTGAATTTTACTTCTATACCTTTTATTTTAAAGCAAGCACGCAGCGCTGGGTGGCTGGGGAGTCACTGCTCCACTCATAGCACACACAGTTCAGTAAATTATATATACTGTTTTTAAGCCTACAAAGCATTTTCCAATATGCTTGGTTAGTCCAAATTAGCAAATATCAATAAGCTGGGAGCAGTAATTTCACAATATTTCTAGGTGGTCATTGATTGCTATCCTTCTTGTGATTGTCTGGAGGGAGGCCTTGCACTGGTGTCTGCTACATGATTTGTCAAGTGCATCAAGCTTTTTATTATACATAAGCTTTTAATTGCTTTGTTACAATATCTCTTAGCTTTACCCCAACTTCCTCTATTTTATTCTAAGCATCAGTCGTCTTGCTGCCTCATCTCTTTTGCTCTACTATACTTCTTTGATTTTGATGCTTTATTTGTCTATTTGGTCAGAAAGTTTCAAAACCTTTCTTTGTGTCTTGTTTTGGACACAGCAGATAGAAGCATTTGCTGATTCCATTCCCAATTGGCACGTGTCACAAAAACAATTTCCACAGAACCAGGGGAGGGTGAGCCCTGGGACCCCCAAAACCCCCTCAGCATGCCTGAGCAGGACTCGGGAGAGGGGGAATGCCCAGGACCCACAGGCCCCCCATCAGCTGGGAGAAGAGGGACCCCCATAAGCCCAAAATAAGGACACTGGAAACGGGGCACTCCTGGGAGAGGTTTTTGGAATTCCTGATTTTTGGAGGTATTTCTGGCCACCAGACACTCAGTGACTTCTAGAGATGGACTTGGCCAGTGGGACCTTCAAAGCCAATGTCCTGGCTTAGGGCAATTTTGGGAGGAAAAACTCTAAAGGTGTTTCCTGTAGAAGAGCAAAGTCAAGTGGCCCCTCCTCCAGCTGGTTCTGGAAAAGTATTTTCTTTGAGAGAAGTGGAAAAAACTGTTTATTGAACAGGCAAAGCACTCACCAGCCCCAAAAATGAACAGTATTAAACAATAAAATCTCTTGCTGCTCCAAAAGAGATGACAAACTCACAAAGTCCCTCCGTGAGCTGTAGCATGGCTTGCTCAGTCTCTTATCAGTCTCTTATCAGTCTCTCTGGTGCTGGAAATGCCGTGGCCCAGCCCCGGTGGGGCACAGGTGTGAGCACCTGGTGCTCTTCTGGGTGTTCAATCCAGAGCAGGTTTAGACAGGTCCAAAGAAAAGGATAAACCAAAAACCACAGTCCAGGGAGCTTCTCTTCCTCTGCTAGCTCAAACTGACTAACAGCAAAGGAGGGCTCTGTCCCGCTGTCTGTCCATCTGCAGACAAGAGAGGAGCAGGAATGTGGAGGAGTGAGAGAGGTTCTGAAAACAAACTCCGTGCTTCTTCTTCCTCCCTCTCTGCTCTCAGAACCAGTGTTAAAGGTGCAAAGCTTATTTCAGACAAATGGGGATACGAGCATCATAATTTCACCACTGGGACCCCCAAAAGACCCTCAGCCTGTGTAAGCAGGACCCGGGAGAGGGGGAATGCCCAGGCCCCACAGCCCCCCCAGCAGCTCTGAGAAGAGGGACCCCCATAAGCCCAAAGTGAGGACACTGGAAACAGGGAACTCCTGGGAGAGGTTTTTGGACTCCTTGATTTTTGGAGGTATTTCTGGCCACCAGACGTCCGGTGACTTCTAGAGATGGACTTGGCCAGTGGGACCTCCGAAGGCAATGCACTCACATCTTGTTTTTCCCCCAAATCAGGATTTCCTATTCCCAAACCTCATCTGGATGGAGAAGGCTGTGAGGAAGAGGAAGATGCCCCAGGGCACTGAGGCAGGTGAGAAGGAAGTCAGTGCCCCTTTTCCCCTCTGTCCTGCTCCGTCTCCCAGCCCAGCACGGCCCCAGCTGCAGCACAGCCCCACTGCTGATGCTGTCCAGCCAGGGATGCACTGGGGGGATCTCCTTCCCCTTCCCTGTGGCACGGAGGCAAATCCCAGCCTCTCCTTGTCCTTCCTCCCCCAGGGAAGGAGCTGAGGATGGAGACCAGGGAGGACAAATCCTCACAGCAGAACCTGGTGGAAGAGGCCATTTTGAGCGGCTCCAGGGCACAGGAATCCACTGGGGAGGAAAAGCCCCGGAGATCCCTCAAGAGGAGGGGCTGCAAACCCAGCCCAGGGTGCTCCGAGCAGGAGAGACTCAGCCTGTGCCTGGAAGGCAGCCAGAGATCTGGCCAGAGCGCTGAAGTGGTGGTCCATCAGCAGCTTGATGATGGCAAGAAGCCCCACCAGTGCTTGGAATGTGGGAAGAGTTTCGGCAGGAGCGACCACCTGCTCATCCACCAGAGGACCCACACCGGGGAACGGCCCTATGAGTGTAGGGAATGTGGGAAGAGCTTCAGGATCAGCTCCCACCTGATTGTCCACCAGAGGATCCACACCAATGAACGGCCCCACAAGTGTGGGGAATGTGGGAAGAGCTTCAGGATCAACTCCAACCTGATCTCCCACCAGAGGATCCCCACCAATGAACGGCCCTATAAATGTGGAGAATGTGGGAAAGGCTTCAGGAGGAGCTCCAGCTTGAAACTCCACCAGATGATCCACACTGGGATACGACCCTTTGTGTGTGGGGAGTGTGGGAAGGGCTTCCGTGACAGCTGCCGCCTGATCATCCACCAGACAATGCACACTGGGGAGTGCCCCTACACGTGCTCAGAGTGTGGGAAGAGCTTCATTGAGAACTCCAGCCTGATTCTGCACCAGAGGATCCACACTGGGGAGAGGCCCTACAAGTGCAGGGAATGTGGGAAAAGCTTTAGGCAGAGCTGCCATCTGAATGCCCACCAGAGGATCCACACTGGGGAGAGGCCCTATAAGTGCAGGGAATGTGGGAAAAGCTTCATCGACCCCCCCGGCCTGAGTGTCCACCAGAGGATCCACACTGGGGAGAGGCCTTACAGGTGTGGGGAATGTGGGAAAAGCTTCAGTCAGAGCACTAGGCCGATTCTGCACCAGATGATCCACACTGGGGAGAGGCCTTACAGGTGTGGGGAATGTGGGAAAAGCTTCAGTCAGAACTCTAGGCTGATTGCCCACCAGAGAATCCACACTGGGGAGAGATCCGATGAGTGTTCTGAGTGTGGGGAGAGGTTTCAGAGCCGATACCGTCTCCTCAAGCATCAGCAGATTCACACAGAATAGAGGCCCTTCTGCTGCCCTGACTGCAGGAAGGGCTTTTAGAAAAACTGCACTCTCGTCACCCACCAGTGGATCCACACTGGGGAGAGGCCCTGACAGTGTCCCAAGTGTGGGAAGAACTTCTCCCAGAACTCTGCCATGACCCAACACCAAGGGAGGCAGCAGTAAGGGATGCCCAACAAGTGCCCTGTGTGCAGGAAGAGTGTTGCCTTGATTTTTAAAGATTTTCTGAGCCTTCTAATGTTTACATTCTTGTAGCAAACTTTCTCAAACACTTTCTGTAAATAACTTCTTGTTTGGCATTCTTTTATAGAAGAAGAAAAATATGATGGACTGTTAGTTTGTCCAGTGTCATTGGAGAGGTGGCACTTTCACCCTCCAATCCACGGTCGCTTTTAGAAAACTGTAAATGTTGGAGTCAGGAAATAAACTTCCCTTTTCTTCCCCTTGAGAGCAGCAGTGTGTGCGCTCGTGTTGTTTTGTGTCCTACAGTGACAGGAAGAGCTTTGAGTGCTGCTTCAACTCCATCCCCCATTGGGGACCCCCACTGGATGGTCCACAGTGACCCTCGCTGGGCGGAGACTTGGTCATCCATGATCCTGGTGATCCATGTTGGGAAGATACCTGGCTGGTGGTCCCCACATCTTCCTGGCTCTCCTTGGGCACTTGGACACGGCCAGAGAAAAATCCATTGGGATGCAAACAGACATCAGAATTTCATAGTGGACAGCACAGTTTTTTACTTTCGACCCCAAAACAGTCTCACCTTTTGCATCCAGTCATTGCTTCGAGTGGCATCCAGAATTCCAAATGGTGTTGGAGGTCTTTTCCAACCTGAATCATTCCATGATTCTAATTCTCTCTGGCCCACCAGCATCTTCCACAGCCAAATGGTGATTGACTGGGGCAAAACCCAGGATTTTGGAGACAATGGAGTGGAAATCTTTCTAGAAAAGGTCCTTTCTACCCGCCCAGGCACACGGATACTCAGCCAGCATGGACACATAAATGCTTTTATTTTGGCCTTTATTTTCTTTCATTTTTCATTATCCTTCACCCAACATTGGGGTAAATATAAAGACATTCAACTAAGATATGGATGGTGACATTGTGGGACTTGGGTGGGGACATGGTAGGGATGGGGACAAGGACGTGGGTGGGGATATGGTGGGGATGGGGACAAGGACCTGGGTGGGGATGTGGTGGGGATGGGGACAAGGACATGGCTGTGGATGGCGATATTGGGCTTGGGGGGTGTCACAGATAGAGATGGTGACATGGGGCTCTATGGCCATGGATGAGGAAATGGGGGACATGGCCATGGATGGTGACACAAGTGGCCTAGAGACAAGTCCATGGGTTGACATGTCCATGCCATGGGGTGTCCCATGGCCAAGGACAACACATCCCCACCACCACCATGATACTGTCCCTTTCATGCTGCCATTTATTCCCTGCTCCTCCCCATTGTCACCCCACTGTGAACCCAGCCAGGGACAGGGGTGACATTTGGGGACACTCCTGTCCCCACTCCAGCACATACCTGGGGCCAGCAGAGAAGGGGATGAAGGACGACGGGGACCGTTCCTTGCTGTTTTCCAGACTGAACCTCAGAGGACTGAACACCTGGGGTGACACCAACACAGTCACACCGAGGGGACACAGCTGTCACCACCATGGTGACAGGGACACCTCATAGGGTGGCCCTACCTCACGCTTGGGCCAGAGGTCTGGGTTGTGGTGGGTCCCATAGATGCTCATCAGGCAGATGACCCCTGGTGGGATGGGAATGGCCACTTTAGGGACAGCAGATGAGGATGGGTGGTGACACTGGGGACACCCTGGCCATGCCATACCCTTGGGGATGACACAGCCATCACACAGGGGGATGTCCTCGGTGCAGCGCCAGGACACAGCAGTGACAGGAGGGTGCAGCCGCAGGCTCTCCTTGATGCACATGGTGGTGAAGGGCAGCTGGGACAGGTCGTCCCTGGGGACAAGCGGGGCTGGCATCGTGTCCCCAAGCCACATGACCGGGGTGGCCCTGGGGACATCTCACCATTCAATGTCTGCAGTGTCCCGGCCAGCCAGGAGCTCCTGTACCTGCTGGCGGCATCGCTCCTGGTGCTCAGGATGGCCGGCCAGGTTGTAGAAGAGCCATGCCAGGCCACTGGCCGTGGTGTCATGGCCTGTGGGGACACTGGGTGAGTGAGGGGACACTGGAGTGGCTCCTCCCCAGTGGCACCTGGGAGCTCGTGCTCGCCCTCAAACATGAAGGTGTCAGCCTCAGCCGCGATGTCCTCGTCCGACGGGGTGCGGCCATTCTCGTCCTGCAGAGGCAAGATGAGCCACGGGCCACTGGGGCCACCAGTCTGTGGGCCACCTGGGGCCAAATCCCATCCAGGGCCACCACCCTATGGCACCACCATCCCACTGGCCACCAGCTCTATGGTCAATGCTGCCCATGGCCACCACTGTTCCCCTGTAGCCACCAGTCTATGTCCAAGCCTCCCATGGCCACCAGCATCCTACTGGCCTCTATGGTCAATCCTTCCATGGCCACCACCACTCTCTTGACCACTTTCATGCCCCAGCCCCACCTTGGTGAGCAGCAGGATGTACTCGCTGGGCTGCCTGTACCAGGGACGATGTGGGGACACTGTGGCCACCAGCATGGATGATAGCAGGACCATTGGGGCCACCAGAATGGCCAGCAGGGACAGTGATTGGACAGGATGGCCAGTGGGGACCATGGCAGAGCCAGCACAGCCACCAGGATGGCCAGCAGGGACAATGGTAGGGCCACCAGGATGGTGTCATGATCCGCTCGTACAAGCGAGGGTCATGATGGTTTGTTAACTGATCTGAGTGCAAAAGCAACACGGAAGGGGATTTTGGTATTAATCAAAACAAATGCACCTCTTGTTGAGTGCCCACAGCAGATGCGATGGAAGGATTAGAAAGGAGAATAAAGGAGAGAGAGAGAGAGAGAGAAAGAGGGGAGGAATAGCTGCCAGTGGAGAGATGAAACCCTCGTGGTCCAGCCAATAGATCCGTCTTGTCACGTCAGGGAGAATCTCAAAGTCTTGGTTCTGTTATAGTCCTCCACCAAGGGGGAGAGCAGGTAAGTCTATTGAAAGCACCGAGAGGGAACAGCTAAGTTTACAGACAGTCCATGTTCTCAGCAGTGAGTGAGACCAATTGTTTTCTTGGTCCAGGGAACACACCTGCAGGCAACACTTGGCAAACATCTGGCTTCAGTTCGGCCAGCCCCCTGTGTTAGAGTCATAGGGGTCTCAGTCTCAGCCCTTGGGAGGGGGCTTCAGTCTCTGTCACAGCGGTCGTGAGGCAGCTGAGGGAAACCTCAGAGTGTCTCTTACAGATGATCAGTGGGGACAGGTGTCAATCACTCCTGGCCGTGGGTCTCATAGCTGAAGATGCACTTCTGGAGCGTGTCCAGGGTGAGGAGGCTCAGGGGCTGCAGCACCTCCAACTCCACCGGCCCCCACCAGCTGCCACTGCTGCTGCCGCCCACTTGGCCTGCGGGGAAGGGCTGAGTTGGGGAGGGAACAGGGAGGGGATCAGGGACATGGGATAAATTTGGGGGTGGGACAGGGGTGGGAGAGGGGGAGGAGTTGAAGAGAAGGTGTGGAACAGGAATGTGGTGATAAATGAGGGGTGGGGTTGGGGTTTGGGGGCAGCTTTGAGTTTGGGGTATGGGACAGTACAGAATTTGGGTACAGGACGGGGCTCGGGGTGCAGGACAGGACTCAGGATGCAGCAGTGGGTGCAGGACAGAATTTTGGGTGCAGGACTGTCCTATGGTGACGTTATGATGCCTGCATCCCCATCCATGTGTTCTGTTTATGCTGGATATTATGTTCTGTGCCTTCAAGACTGGCTCTGAAGAGCGAAGTTTTGTTTTGGTTTTGTTATCAGCCACTCCCCCACGGCTGGCGGGACACAGAGACAGGGCAGTGCATGGTGCTGCTTTTGCTTTTTGCTTGGCTTTTTGCTTTGCTCTTGCTTTTGTTTCTGCTCATTACTTAGTTTAGCTAAGCACTCCGAATTTTTCCCTGGACTGTTTTTCCTTTCTCTTTTTTGGAACCACTCAAACCTGCTCCGGACTGGGACCTGGGAAACACTGAGAGTTTGCACCTTGTGGCTGCAGCAGCTGCCCCAGCACCGGAGGGACTGATAACAGAGCGACCACTCCCAAGAGAGACTTTCTGAATTTGTCATCTTTTTCAGAGTGGTGAAAGAGTGTTGTCACCTGGTATTGTTCATTTTGTGTGCTGGGGGTGCTTTGCCTGTTAAATAAACAGGTTCTTTCCACTTCTCTCCAGGGAATCCTTCCTGACCCAGTTGTGGGGAGGGGCAATGTGCGTTTGCTTTCTGGAGGAGCCCCTTTGGAGGTTTTCTCCCAAATTTGCCCCAAACCAGGACAAAATTTGGTGCCCAACGTGTGGGGCTTGAGAGAGAGTGGAAAAAACCCTGTTCTGACTGCATTTTGGTTGCCATTACTCTGTGTTGGTATAAAGCAGTTAATGGCCATGTTTTTTGAATTCATAATGTCTCTTGGGGTGGAGGCTTGCATGCATTTCTGGTCCCCAGGTGCAGAGGATCATTAATGGGACATCACACCATGATTAATATGATAAGGGAAACCAATTTATTACAAAAAGCAAGCCATATTTATACTGTTCTCTATTGTTCACCCCTCAAGCTGATACATGATTGGTTAAATCCTTTTTACGCACGCATTTTGATATTTCAGTTAATTTTAGTTAGTCTTTCTTCTTCATGCATCTCGCTGTGGTTTTCTTGTCTGCCTTTGCATCCTGAACCGTCTGCTGCTGAGCGTGTTCTCCTTCTTTTGTGTCCTTCAAGGGCATGGTGACCTCACTCAGGTTCTATGAAGGCTGGATTGTGAACATGTTGCATATGTCCATTGTCCTCCAAAAAACCCTCAGCACTCCTCCCGGTGCTTTCTGGTCATTCAAGTGCCCTTCAGCTGACTGGTTTCATGCTTTGAGCTTCAGGGAATTGCCCAATCTTTCTGAAGCTGAAATAAATATCATATTAGTCAACATCTTAATTGTGTTTATATCTCACAGAATTGCCTTTTCTTTTGCCTTTGTCTAAAACGGTTCCTGTGCGGAAATCTCTGGGGGATGGTGGACATGTCAGATGCTGCTGGGACATCCCAGAGCACTTGGACCTTGGCTCTGCACAGGAGAGCTCTTCATCCCCTTTCTCTCTTTTCCTCCCTCTGGGCATGGAGGGAGCTCCTGACTTCAGTGTGTGACTCGTGTGTGCAAAGAGCAAATCTGGGCAGAATTGGGGCAGGGAGGGTTTGGGGGGACCTTGGGCTCTGTGCTGGGCACAGAAGGTGCTTTCCATTGCTCTGAGGCTGTCTGCTGTGGAAAGTGGATTTAATATCCAGCAGAGAAATGACTTTTGCATTTGATGGAGCTGTGTCTTCCCTTGGCTTTGTTGGCTGAAAAGATACAGAGGAGCACACACAGAGTTACCAACTCCTGGATTCCAGCAGTGTTCAGATAGAAGTTACAACAGGAAGTAGGGTCAAGATGTGTGCTTGCCTTGTGGTCAGCCTTCAATACCCCTTGGTCTCTCTGGGCCCTTCCCCCAGGTGGGCCTTGGGCTCATTTGGTCCCTCAGGAGCTGGGCTGGGGCTGCAGAGGTGGCTGTGGAGCATTGCCTGTGCTGTGCCAGGGACTGGCAGCCACTGCTGGGCTGGGATAGAGGCTCTGGGGGGATTGGGGCTCCAGGGCAGGGCAAGGCTGGACCTGCCCCTTCCTCCCTCCCACACAAAATGTTTAGAGCCAACAATCTCCTCCAGTCTGTCACAACAGGGAATGCTGGAAGTGAAATCCCAGTTGTGGCCATGGGCACCTGGCTGAGAAGGACAGTTTTGTTCCATAGGAAGGAAAGCACAGAGCCTCAGTGTTTGGAAGGCAGGTGAGAGTCTCACTAGGCCAAGGCCAGCCAGACTTGTCAGGAATGGCAGATTTTTTTTGGGAGCAGTCTTTGGATTTAGGGAATTCTGGAGGTGGAAGACCAATCTCAGCCATGCATGCCTGGAGAAGTAGGACAGTTCTTTCTCATAGGGAGGAAAGCACGGAGCCTTCCCCAGTGTTTTGGGGACAGATGGGAGGTGACTCTCCTGAAAACATTGCCTGCCACACTTGTCCTGGCAATATTCCTATGGGAAAAATTTGGAGTTGAAATCCCAGTTCTGGCCATGAGTAATTAGAAGAGATTTACAGTTCCTTTCCTAGCAAGGAAAGCACAGAGCCGCAGTGCTCCAGGAGCTGACAAAGTCAGCCTTTGATATTCCAACATCAGCCAGAGCTGTCCGGTGGCCCCTGGGAGGCCAAGCCAGCCAGGCCTGTTCCATGCTCCCTCAGTTCCATGAGACCCAATGGTCCCTTGCTTCCATGTGTCCCTGAGGTGCCATAATGCCCCCTTGGTGACACGAGGCCCTGAAGGGTCCCAATGGTCTCCATGGTTCCATCAGGCCCCACAGAACCATAATGGTCTCTGGGTTCCATGAAGCCCCGCTGTGTCACCAAGGCCCCTTGGTTCCATGGGCTCCAGGGGTGCCACAATGATCCCCTTGGTTCCATGAGGTTCCATAGTGCCACCACGGTGTCCTTGGACCTGCTGGGACTCTCAGTGTGTTCCCAGAAACCCCCAGCATGGTTACAGACACTCCCAGTATATCCCAGTTGCCTTCAGCATACTCACAGTCATTCCCAGTCACATCCACTTGGCCCAGTAAGATTCCACTTTCCACCAGTATGATCCCAGTCACTCCAGTGAAGGGAACGGACCGGGATGGACTGGGACAGGCTGGGATGGACTGGGACACCAGGATACACCAGGCAGGATACACTGGGATACACCAGGATAAACTGGGATACACTGGGATACACTGGGACACACTGGGATATACTGGGATACACCGGGACATACCAAGACACACCAGGATACTCCAGGATACACCAGGACACCCTGGGATTCACCGTGCCCAGCACTGGGACCCACTGGGAGCAGGATCAGAGCACACTGGGACTCAGCAGGGCCAGAACTGGGGCAAAAGGGATCACAGTGGGACCCACTGGGATATACTGGGAGTGACTGCAACCATACTGGGGATGACTGGGAACACACTGAGAGTGACTGGAGTCACTGAGTCTACATTGGGGGCAACTGGGAAGACTGGGATCACAGTGGATTCCTACCGGGGTCATACTGGGAGTGACTGGGTCTGTGCTAGGGTGTCGTGGTTTTGGTTTGCTAATATAAGATCTCTTTAATTTTGAGATTTTTTTTGGCTAATGCACTAAAGAATGTGGTGGGTTTGGTGTTGGTTAATTACTAATACACTTATTTTTGGTTGTGAGATAGGATTAGGAGAAAGGTAAAGCAGGCTCAAAACTTTAAAAGGGTAGAAAGAAAAATTTTAATAATAGTAAGTAAAAAGAAAAAAAAAGGTAGTAAGAATCAAAGCAAACTTTTTAGAATACTTCTCCCCACAACTTTTTCTTTCTCACTGACAATGTAAAGAAACTAAACTTAAGATTTCTAGTCAGTTTACTACCTCTCAAAGAGTCTTTTTTTAGTTCACTTAGGGAGAGAAGTCCCTCTTGATAAAGTTATGGAGACTTTTCTACAAAAGGAAAAAAACAGTTTTCTCGTGGTTCTCAATTTTGTCATGAATAACAACTGCCAGGGGAACCTTGCTATCGTAAAATCTTTCTTATTTCTACAAACCTTCCCACAGCTTGGAGATGGGCTATGTTGATTGATGGGGTATTGTTTTAAAGATGAACTGTTCAAAGGCAAAAGTTCTCATTATCTATCTCTAAAATCATCTTCATCTCTGGGAGCACAGATCTTCATTTTTAGAAGCACAAGACTGTGCTCTTTCTTTGTGCAAACTTCTCATGAGATTACAGCTATTTCAACATCTGCTTACTTTAACATAGAAGCCTTCACCTAATATCAATTCAAACACTTTCATTTCCTTATAGTTTTATGTGTTATAAGGGAAAAGAGTCTTTTCTTTATAGCTTACAAGAGGATTTCAGCTCTGAAAACAAAGCATCTTCTCCCCCTCCCATCTGGGCCTTACTTACCTTCTTCTTTATTACCTTTAATATCTTCATCTTGTTTTTAATATACGTGCATGTTGTTCTTTTCTCTCACTCAGAAGAAGACTGAAGCACTGAAAAAGTTAACATCACGCCTGAAGCCTACCTAACCCACCAATAACTACTAACAGAAAGCTGTGGCTCAGTTGTGTTCAGATCAGCTTTGTAGTTAGTGTTTAGTTTTCTACACCAGCCACAGAAGTCTCTGGTCTCAGCCAGGCTAAGAAGAAGAAGCAGCAGCCTGACAGGGAGATCTTCGCAGCCACAGCCAGCCCTGCTCTGGCTAAAGCTCCGCAGCCTCCCCTGTCTCCTTGCCCGGCAGCTGCTGAAGCCCAGCCCGGCCAAACCAGAGCCCATGGAGAGAGAAGCCAGCAAGCAGCCCAGGAAATAGAAAAGAAGCCCAGCCTGCAGCAAGACGGCCCAGCCCAGCCCAGACACAGAGCTGAAGCCCAAACCGAAACCCAGCAGCTCCCTGCCGACCAACAAAGAAAAGAAAAGTTTCTGAATTTTTTGGTCTTTACCATGTGTGTTTCACAAAAGCGTGTCTAGCTTTTCAGCAGCTCAACAGACTGTCAGATACACAAAAAACTTTGCATCACTTCCCTACATTTCCTCCCATTCCCAAACATAACACAGGGGCCACTGGGAACAACTGGGATCAGACTGGGAGCAACTGGGAGCAGCTAGGACCAAGCTGGGAGCAACTGGGATCATCATGGCATCAGAGTAGGATCATACTGGGAGGGACTGGGTCTGTGCTAGAGGCAACTGGGATCACACTGGGAGGAAATGGGGACATGCTGGGGACCAATGGGATCATACTGGGAACAACTGGCACCACACTGAGGGTGACTGGGATCCTTCTGGAATCATACTGGAAGTGACTAGGGGCAGGCTGAGGGCAATTGGGACCATGTTGGGGCAACTGGGATATACAGGAAATGACAGGAATCATGCTGGAGGTGACTGGGAGTGGCTGTGAGCAAATGGAATCATACCGGAAGCTACTGGGAGCAACTGGGAGTGAGTGGAAACACATTAGGGACAACTGGGATGTACTGGGAGAGACCAGGAGTGACTGGAATCACAAAAGAACCATAAAGGAAGTCACTGGAATAATACTGGGAGTATCTGGGATTGACTGGAATCCTACTGGGTGACTTGGAGTGACTGGGACCATACTGGGGGCAAATGGCACTGTACTGAGAGTGACTGGGTTCATCCTGGAATCATACTGGGAAGGACTGGAACCATACTGGGAGTGTCTGGAACTATAGTAGGGCTGAATGGGAACACCTGGGATCATACTGGGAGTGACTGGGATGATACTGGGATCACACTGAGTGTAACTGGAAGTGACTGGGACCATCCTGGGGGTGACTGGGAGCCACAGGGCCCATGCTGGGAGTGACCTGGGGGGAACTGGGGGAACTGGCCCGGCTGGGGCTCAGGGTTGTTCTCCCCCAGGGCTGCCCTGGCTCCTGCTGCCACCCTGGGCCCCACAGAGCCGAGGGACAGGGGACAGCTGAGGGACAGGAGACAGGGGCAGGGACGTGGAGAGGTAGAAGGGAGTTCCAGGGGGTCCTTGAGCCCAGGAAAGGGGAGTCCAGGGTTTCCCAAAAAGGGGGGACAAGGGTGGGGACAGCAGGGATGTTCGAGAACGAGGAGTTCAGGGGGTCTCTGGTTTTGCACACAGCTGGGGCTGGGGGCTGGGAAAGGCAGGAATGGGGGACCAAGGCATTCCAGGGCATCCCAGGGTCAAGCCAATGGCCAGTCTGGAGGCTGGGAGCCATGGGATGGCCGGGGAAAGGGGAGCAGAGAGCCCTGATGTCCAGGAATGGGGTGTGAAAAATGCATGTATTTTATGATTGGCTTTTCACAAATATTGAAATGAATATTATATGTGTTGTATTAGAAAGCAATGCTGTATTAATTTTCTTAAGTACTGTGTTAAATATAGTTTTAGGTTATAAAAATTGTTAAAATAGAACTATGCTATGTAAGATGCTTTGTTTAAAAGAAAGGACTTGCAGCGAGATAACTTGCAGCCACAGGACACCTAGATCTTTCAGAGAAAAAGAATTTATGGCCTTCTTATCAGAAGAAACAAACTTCTTCCCACCTTGGAGGTGCTATTAGGATTAGAGGGAAGAAGTTGACACTGGTCAGACAGAATCCTGTGTTTGAATGGAATTTATGCATCATGTATGAAGTGTATGAATATGCAACGGGCTGTTGTTTTTAAGGGTTAATCCTTTGTTACCAGGGGTCCTTTTTTGGGCCCGTGATGCCCAGAAAAAGGTACCTGGACGTCCATAACTCTTTGTTTTTATTGTCTCATATTGTCTTAATTCAATTTGTCCAAATTGTTATTACTCTAATTGTGTTACTATATAACCATCTTATTACTATTAAACTTTAAAATTTTTAAAAACAAGTGATTGGCGTTTTTCACAATTTGGTAGCAGAGGATGGTTACTAACTCCTCGCTGCCGGTGCTTTGGGAGAGTCAGAGTGGGGAAGGCGCGCCCTGCCCTCTTTGGCAGCCTCGCTCTGCTTCCCCTGAAGTGACCGACAGACGCAGGTTACGATCTGTGGACAAAAGGAGACAATAAAACAAAGAGAACGGGAAAAGGGTCCCTACAACTGCTGTAATTTGCCCCCTAAGAGTAGTAGTGCGCACGAAGAACCCGGGAAGGAAAAAGGATTGGTAAGTATTTCTCGGGGGGCAGGTACGGGGGGATGAATGTGTGTGAATGAGAGGCGGGCTGGTTGTCCCAGACCTGCCAAGTGAGTGCGGAGTCTCCCACGCTGCGTTTCCGACTTTTCGCTGGAAAAGCGGCCAGTAAAGAGACAAAGCGACTCATAAGAGAGTGAAAGAATCCCCGGGGGTGACTGGGACTGGGTCTCAGGGAGGGGTTGGACCCCTCGGTGGTGGGGAGCAAGGTTTCCTAGCCCAATCCACTAGGAAACAGGACAGGAGGGGCTCCTAAAACCTGCTGGGTTGAGGGATTTATATTCCAAGAGCATCCAAGAGCAGGGTTGAGCAGAATTCTGTCCGAGTGAGGATATGCCCGAGAACACTCAGGGTGGGACAACACAGCTAGATTGGGGGATAAAAAAATGCCCAAGAACATCCAGGGTTGGACAACACAGCAGAACAAATTAAATGCCAAAGAGCATCTGTAGTTGTACCACACCGCTGGGTTGAGGGACAGAAAATGCCCAAGAGCATCTGAGGTTGAACAACACAGCTGGATTGAAGGAAAATTACCCGAGAGCATCTGGGGTTGGACAACACGACAGGATTGAGGGAAAAATTGCCCAAGAGCATTTGGGGTTGGATAACACAGCTGGGTTGAGGGATATCCAATAGCACCGGGACTGGCCAGTAACACCTAAACTTGTAATAGGCGATGTGAAAGTAAAAGGTACCTTATTGTTGTTTTGTGGTGTGTGAGAGTGACACACACACAGAGCCAGCCTCAACTTCCTGGGCAGGTGGGAAGGGGGAGGTGTGGAAAGAGCGAGTGACCTGCACACCAGGCTGCAGCTCCCGGCTGGGTGGGGGCTTCTGGGCCCAAGAGGAGCGAGTGACCTGCGAACCAAGCTAGCATTCCCTGGGCGTGTGAGGGGCCGTAGCTGAAGAGTGTGAAAGACACGCAGACAGCCTCACAGGGGAACAGGCACCAGAGGCAGCCAGAGTCAGGGCCCTTCTAGGGGGCCTGGTGACACTGAGACCTGGAGGTAAACCCCAAAGCGAAAGAGGGGGCCACAAGGACCTGTGATTTTCTAGCAATAAGGATCCCCTTTGTGTCTTGAGAGTGTGAAGGAATGTGTGAAAGTGAATGAGAAATAAAAGTGAGTGAATGTAGACGAATGAAAGTATAGGTAATGTCGATTGTGCATTTTAAGCCTTACCGTATCTCCTTGGAGGGAGTTGGATTGTATTGAAAAGCAGTGTGAGAAAAAGGGGTTTTTTTGGGTGTAAGTAGTTGAAAGAAAAGTGGTATTTAAGTTGTTAGTAAAAAGTGAAAAACAGAAGCAGGGGACGAATAGATAGAAAACTGAAAAATGAGACAGAAATTCAGTAAGGTGGATACAGGAAAAGAAAAGCAGAAAAAAAATACCAACAGAAATACCCCAAGACAGCACTTTGGGAGTTATGTTAACAAACAGAAATACAACTCATTGCAAAATACAGGGTATGCAGAAGTTGATGAGAAAAAACATGCAAACTTGTGAATTATATACTTAAAAACAGCATTAGAAAATTTAACACAAAAGAGTTATATATTGATTCAAGGTATGCCTTTAGAGTAGCACATACCTTAAGAAAAATTTTAAAAGGGAGATTGCTTAATTAAAGAAGAAAAAGATTAGTACATGAGAAACTTATTTTCGAGGTTTTAGAGGCATTACAATTACCTAAGAGAGATAGCAATAGTACATATTAAAGGACACCAAAAGGTAAAGACCTAGAAATAAGAAGAATAAAATAAATAATTGGCAGATCAAGAAGCTAAACATGCAGCAGAAAATAGAGCTGAAAGAGTTAATATTAACTCCAAATGAAGAAAAAAAAAGGGGGGGGGAATTAAAACAAGATTGTGGCGAACAAGATAAATCGGGGAAATAGAAACATCTTGATATGGAAGACAATTAGATAATAAAACGCTTACGAGGGAATAGCAGAGGACGTGTATCAAAAAGCCCGGTGGGATACACAGGCTAGGTGTGATCATTTTTTTAAAAGAACTATGGGTGCATTGAGACTTTTAGAGTAAAAAAACAAGTACCTGAAACATGTATAATTTGCCAAAAGATAAATAAAAGGGTGATGAGAAAAACAATATGAGAAGGTCGTCAGTTAGCTCGTCGACCATTTCAAAGCATCCAAAAAGCAAAACGGGGAAAGTACAGAGCTGAGAACAAATTACCTCATCCATTCCCGTTCGTTCCCCCACTCGTTCGCACCAGCCCTCCCAGCCCCTGTGCCGGCTCCGGCACAGTCCGTCTGTCCCGGTGCGTCTGTCCCGGTCCGTCTGTCCCGGTCCGGCCGCCTGGCCCGCGTTCTTGCCGGGGGTGGGGGTCTGTCCTGCCGTGTGCACCGTGGTTACCGCGCTGATCGCACCGAGGGGGGTCCCGTCTGTCCCATCCCCGGCTGCCCTGACTCTGTCGGCTCCCGCCGCTGCAGCCGGGGTCAGTCCCGGCTTTGTCTCTGCCGGATCAGCCACCGTGAGCCGAGTGAGGGCGATCCCCGCTCCAGCTCGGTCTGCACAGGAACAGCCCCTCGGGCGATCCCAGCCACAGACCCCGCCTTTGGAGCCCCCAGACCCTGAGCTGTGCCGATCCCCTCGGGCCATCCCAGCCACAGACCCCGCCTCTGGAGCCCCCAGACCCTGAGCTGTGCCGATCCCCTCGGGCCATCCCGGCTGCAGACCCCGCCTTTGGAGCCCCCAGACCCTGAGCTGTGCCGATCCCCTCGGGCCATCCCGGCTGCAGACCCCGCCTCTGGAGCCCCCAGACCCTGAGCTGTGCCGATCCCCTCGGGCCATCCCAGCCACAGACCCCGCCTCTGGAGCCCCCAGACCCTGAGCTGTGCCGATCCCCTCGGGCCATCCCAGCCACAGACCCCGCCTCTGGAGCCCCCAGACCCTGAGCTGTGCCGATCCCCTTGGGCCATCCCGGCTGCAGACCCCGCCTTTGGAGCCCCCAGACCCTGAGCTGTGCCGATCCCCTCGGGCCATCCCAGCCACAGACCCCGCCTTTGGAGCCCCCAGACCCTGAGCTGTGCCGAGCCTCCCCGTCCTGCCCTGAGCTCCATTCCCTTGGTAACCACAGCTCCGGCTGCTTAAGGAAACTCTCTAAAGGAATCACTTTATTGAAACACTAAAAAATCAGTTAGAAGAAAGCCCTCTCCTGATTCTTCCTAAAAATACGTGAGAAAGGCTGTAGAAGATAAAAATCCAAAAAGAATGGGATAAAGAGATTGGTCTATTTCCATTAAGAGAGGTTCTCAAAGGGGGGTGATGGATCAGAGTTTGTAAATGCTTCTTTGACTTTGTCTGAGGTCTGAAATTTTAAGAAATAAATAAAAGAGATATTTGGAGAATCCCATAGGCATAGCTGAACAATTAGACCAACTTTTAGGTCCAAACATGTATACTTGAGAACAGATGTGGTTGGTAATGAAAATAATATTTTTCTCAGGAAGAAAAGCAATTAATCAGAGCAACTGAAATAAAAGCTTAAGAAAAAGATAATCTGCAGGGACCCCCAGAGAAGACAAAATGCCAACTGTACCTCCTGAATGGGGTTAAAATAATGAGGAGGGGAGTAAACACATGAACAGTTATTGTAATTACATAACCAAGAGAATAAATGAGACAGCATATCAAAGGCGAAATGTGAAAACAAAAGATTTTTGAGAGACAGCTTTTAGAGGGGAAAGAAAAAACTCCAACTAAATAGATAAACAAACTTTAGAGAAAAAGGAAAATGGTCCTAAGTAAGCAGAAGATCTGAAAATCTTTAAAGAAATGGGCCCATAAAAAAAAAAAAAAAAAAGTCATAGGCTTTAATTTTTTTGGGGGGGAACAAATACCATCAGGAGCCTGTGATAACTTTAAAAGTGGGTCCCCAAGAAGAAGAATTGGAATTTGTTATAGACACAGGGGCAGAGAAAACCTGCCTGTTAAACGTTCCAAAAGGGATTATAGTGTGAGAAAACATATAGTGAAAGTAACAGGGGCAAAAAGAGGAAGTTTTACATTTCTGGTCATTAAAGATGTGGTAATTGAGGGAAGAAACTAAAATTTAAATGGGAGATGTGTTATTGGTCCCAGGGGCAGGTAGCAATTTATTGGGAAGAGTCTTACAAGTGCAATTAAGAGTAAGAGTTATATCAGAAAATAAGAAAATGACAGCTAGAGTTTTGAAATTAAGCCAAGAGGATGAAGAAAAAAAAATCAACAAAGAAGTTTGGGCTGGAGAAAGAAATAGGGGAAGAATAAATATCGACTCCATAAGGGTTACAACTGAGAGAGGAGAAAGAGAGAAGTTGAAGTAGAGAAGTAGTTAGGAAACTCTGAGATGTTAGAATGTGAAGTGATGACATCTTGGTGCTAGAAGAGAGCAGAAGTGTGAATGCAAGTTTTTTGCATGAAAGGCAGAGAAGTATCTTAACACATGGTTGTTAAGAGGTTATTCAATGCCACACTGGGGTCCAGAAAAGCCTTAGCAGAACGGGCCCTCCTTGAAGAGAAAAGAGGATAAGTTGACGAGAGAAAGAGAAAGAATGTCAGGAGCACCTGGGCACGCCAGGTTTGGGGTTGTCAAGGTTGGGAGGTGTCTGAGCGCTCCCTGCGATCGGCGGGGTCTCGGGGGCTGCGGCACGGACCGATCCATGGAGGTGCCCCGGGCGGTGCTGGCAGCAGAGGACACAGGTTTGTGGCCAGGAGCGGGCTGGCTCCGGGGCAGAGCTGCCGGGGGGCTCCCAGACTGTCGGGGTGCCGAGCCCAGGATGGCAGCGTCAGCCTGGAAGTAGGCCGAGAGAGAGAAGGGGAGAGAGAGAGAGAGAGAGGGAGAGGGAGAGGGCAAAAGAGACCCAGGGCAGCCCCCAGGGTCCCCATGCCCGGGGCTGCTCTCCCCTGCCCCGGCCCTGCAGCCAAGGGGCCGCACCGGGGGAAGGGCCAAGAAAAGCACTGACAGCACGGCTGTGAAAAGAGGGGCAGGGGGGACTAGCACTAAAAGATAAAATCAAAGCAGAGATTGCTGACTCTCCAAACCTCACAAAGCGGTTTGTTTTTCTTAAGTAAGAAGTTTTTTGGGTTTTTTTTCTTTTGTGTGTTTTGTTTGCCGTTAACGAGAAGGCTTTTTTCCTGAAGAAGAGGCTGCTGTAGAGAAAGCTTTTAGCTAAACCCAGAAAGTTTAGAAGGAAAGCGAATCGTAAAAGTTAATGCAGTATTATCTTTCTTTTATTGTCTATGCTATTAAGAAGTCCTTTCCAGGTACTACTGAAGCAACAATCAAAATCACGGAAAGAGAGTGAATTCATGCCAGCAGAATCAAAGGACTTGTGAAGAAACTTGAGGAACGGACTATCATATTTAAACCGGGTGATACTGAACTGACTTTCCAATGGGGACTGAGTGGTAATGGTTTGAGAAAACCCAAATGATCCAAGAAATGTACAAAGAATAACACTGAATTAAGAAATAAGATAATGCTTATATCACTGGATTTGAGCACTGCCTGAATAAAACATCTCCTTGGGGGAGGAATACCTCAGATAGAAAGATCAAGAACGTTTTTGTATTCTGACCTTAGCCCTAGAATTGTACAAGGGAGAAGGGGAATTACTATTTCCATTAGTAAACTTTACTTGATTCATTCCAATACTGGACATGCTAGGTGGGTTATAAGTAAATGCTTAAATTGTAAGAGTAATTAGTGTTGTGATTCGCAAAATTTATGCTCTTATTGCAAAAAGTGTTAAAGTACTGACTTGGTTTTGTGGATGGGAATTATTAGTGCCTGTTAAATGAGAGATACCTGAGGAACAGTAAGAGACCACAGTTAAAGAGTGTCAAAAACAATTTGCCTAGCAATTAGTTAAGAGAAAGTGACAAGAAAATAGAGGGCAAGACCAGATTGGCCTCTGTATTTCACCACCAAGAAGATCAAATAAACCTGCTGTGGGTTGCAACCTCACAGGCATGGGAGGTGGGAGTATAAGCCATACTGGACCTCTGTTATTCCTGTTTCTGGCACTCACTTGTTGTCTTTTCCCTTTCGGGATACCAGCAGGATTGTGTCACAAATGCTACAGAAAGCATCACATAGAAAGAAACCAAAGTTCCTCCTTTATTACACACACCTATGTCAACAGCCACTGTTATAACCCATCCAAATTAAGAACTTGTAGGCAAAACAGAGTAAATTATTAGATTACAAGAAACTTAAGAAAAAGTGGCAATAGATTTAGAACTGAATGTCCAAAAGGAGAGAGATGGATTTGTTTTAAATTTAATCTTGAAGATGCGGTTCAAGATTTGGAAAAAAAAACCCAAATAATAAAGGAAAAGGTAAAACCAGCACAGCAATCTAACTCTGTATTGACTCCAAATTATCTGTTGAATTGTATTACAAGACTCCAAGCAGTTACAGAAATGATAGCAAATAAGGCTGCCCAGGCATTAGAGTTAACATTAAGTCAGCTAAGCCAAACAAAAACTGTAGGGTATCAGAAAGGTTCGCTTTAGACTATTTATTGGCCAAAGAAGGGGGTGTTTGTGGAAAGTTCAATATATCAGATCGTTGAAAATTGATGACCACAGAAAAGTCATTCTAGCAAAAGCAAAAGAAATCAAAAAGAAAAATATATACGCATATAACAACCCAGGTACCAGTCCAAAAATTAGAAAACAATGTTAAAATCTAGCTGGTGGGGTAATGTATTAGAAGAAATTAAGATCTTTCATTTGTGTTACAACTGTTTTTATATTTCTTTCTTGTGTAATCCCGTGTTTTATTTTACCAGCATAGTCCAGAAGATATAAGTAG
This sequence comes from Melospiza melodia melodia, assembly GCF_035770615.1. NCBI lineage: Eukaryota > Metazoa > Chordata > Aves > Passeriformes > Passerellidae > Melospiza > Melospiza melodia. The sequence goes on along the minus strand of NW_026948497.1, from coordinate 6,629,573 downwards.
AAAAAAAATATTGCTCAAGCCAAATGATTTACAAAGAGTAAGAGTGGGGATTGTGAAAAATGCATGTATTTTATGATTGGCTTTTCGCAAATATTAAAATGAATATTATATGTGTTGTGTTAGAAAGCAATGCTGTATTAATTTTCTTAAGCACTGTGTTAAATATAGTTTTAGGTTATAAAAATAGAAACTATGCTATGTAAGATTCTTTGTTGAACAGAAAGGGCTTGCAGCGAGATAGCAGCCACAGGACATCTAAATCTTTCAGAGAAAGGGAATTTCTTGCCTTCTTATCAGAAAAAATGAACTTCTTCTCACCTTGGAGGCACTGTTAGGATTAGAAGGAAAGAAGTTGACAATGACCAGACAGAATCCTGTATTTGAATGGAATTTATGCATCATGTATGAAGTATATGAATATGCAACAGGCTATTGTTCTTAAGGGTTAATCCTTTGTTAATGGGTGTCCTTTTTCAGGCTCCTGATGCCCAGAAAAAGGTACCTGGACATCCGTAACTCTTTGTTTTTATTGTCTCATATTGTCTTAATTCAATTTATCCAAATTGTATTACTCTAATTGTGTTACTATTTTTATAACTATTTTATTACTATTAAACTTTTTAACATTTTAAAAACAAGTGATTGGCGTTTTTCACACTGACTGTTCACCGCTGCCAATGCTCACAGTATTCTCCTAACACACTTGAGCTTCCTGTCTTTCAGTGAGAGAAAGATTCAGCTAAATTCAAGGAAAGAGGGCAGGGGAGATGGAAACCTTCCCTTGTGATGCTTTTAGGAAGGCCTGAAGGGACCCTGCCTTTCCTTGGAACAGAGGTGGTCACCATGCATGGTGTTGCCTGACCTGCCCTAGGTGCTCCTCTATTCCAGAAGGACTTTTGCCCACTTCATCACTTGTCTGTCCCTCCAATTCCAGGGCCTCAAACCTGCTCTGTGAGATACTAAACCTGTAAGTCAGCTGTAAGTTTTCAGAATATGGCACTGACCATGGCTCTAAGTAAGTTTTTTTAATCAGGCTTACAATATATTTTGAGAAGAAGAAGGAACAGAAGGGGTAGATACCACACAAGAATCCAGCAGAGTCTTCCCAGCTTTTTTTTCTGGGTTCTATGAAGCACAATGCCCAGTGCTTGCATTATGCTGTCTTTTCATGTGTTCTGGTGACCAGAACCATCCCATGGCCAGGCCCAGGATAATTTGGGTGCCAAAGTCCCATTGCCTGCAAACATCACACTCTTTTTTACCCAGCTGGTGCTCAGCTCAGCATATTTGCTGAGACAACTTTAGGACTGTTTTCCTTAACTTGGCAGTTCTAGCAGATGTCCTTATGGCCCCTAAATTCTGCATCCTTTGTGTCCACTATCAATGGGCATCCTTCTTCCCAAGCTTTGTCAACCTCCCTCTGGGTCTGAGATCAGTGAAACGGGCCCAGCCCTGAGTCTTAAAGACAATTCTAGCAACAACTACTTTGCTTTTCTAATACCTGGCCATCACTTCGAGCTTGTAGGCTGCTATGTGTGTCACAGGTTAAATGTCTCTTCCTGTTGATCAGGCTTGGAAGTGTGCACAGCCCAGGCATGACAGGATATGTTTTCTTCAGGAAATGGGACGTAGGGCCCACCTTGCAACAGGTCAAGGCCCGCGCCTTCCAGAGCGCCAGAAGGTTCGCGGCGCCATTGCAGGGCTCAGGGCGCCTCCGTGTGGGCAAGAGTCGCCTCGACAGCGCGGGTGCCGCGTGGCGGGGCCAGAGGGCGTGAAAGGGCGGGCGGGTGTGAGGGGCGGGGCGGTTCGTGCCTAGAGCCGAGCCCGCGCTGTACCTCGGCGCCTTCCCGGCTCGGTGTTGGGAGCGAGCCGCCGCTGCTGGGGCTCTGGGAGAAGCGTGCGGCCGCTGCGGAGTCCCAGCCCGCAGATCTGGCTGCTGGCCGAGGCTGCAGTGCAGAGCTGCCATGCCAGAGCTGCCGTGCGCCGTGGCACTGCCAGAGCCCCTGGCAGAGCCGGGCTGGAAGTGCCGACAGCTGAGGGAAGCCCTGCCATGGCAGCGCCCCAAGCTCTTGTTTATCCCACAGAAAGAGAGGATCAGCGCCTGGAGGTGACTGCGTCATTCCTGGAAAGGGACTATCTGCTTACAGTTGCGATGTCTGGCAGCAAGCAGGACGGCGCTGGTGCCAGGGAGCCAAGTGAGGGCAAAGCAGCCCTGTGACAGCCTGGCCCAGGGGCTCTTGTGGCAGCAGGCAGCGTGGGGATCAGAACAGAGGCAGGGGGAGGCAGGAGCTGCTCGGCCATGCCAGGGCTGGGAGCCTCCTTCCTGCCCAAGTGGGGCCCAGCTGGGCCAGGGGGCAGCTCCTGGGACAGCCGTGCCCGCAATGGCCCCTGCTCTGCAAGGCCTCCAGCGCTGCCCATCAGCCAGGCAGGGACAGAGCAGCCTTGGGGCCGATGCTGCTGCAGGCTCAGAGCCCCGCACAGCTGCTCATGCCCGGTGCCATTGGCTCTGTCCCCTGCAGCCTGCATGCTGTGTCACCGTGCAGAGGCTTAGCCCTGTGCCTCCCCTGGCCCTGGCAACTGTTCCTGTGCTGCTCCTGCACTGCCCAGGGCACCCACGGGCCCTGCTTGGGCCGCACGCAGACCAGAACCAGCTGGGGCTGTGACAGCTCTGCTGCTCTGGGCCCAGCCCTTGGGCAAAGCACCCGCCTGTCCCTGGGCTGGGGGCAGTGCCCAGGCTGGGCTTGGCAGAGCCCGTCCGCTCCTGGAGGGCTGGGGGCACTGCTCTGGCCTGGCCTGGCCCGGCCCTGGGGTCCCTTGGCATTCCTGCTTGCCCTTGCATCCACCAGGGATGGGCTGCAGCTCAATGGCCCCGGCCTGGCCGCACACTCAGGCCTGGAGCCTTCCCATGGCTCCCCAGGGCACGAGAGCCTCAGCCCCAGCTCCCAAACACGACCTAACAGGGTTTGCTGATATTGATCCCTGTTAGACCTTTGAAAGCATGTTGAAAGTAACCTTGTTTGGCAACTCCTTCAAGGAACAAACGTGATTCGCTTCTAATCAGTAAAAACTTTATTGGTTTGCTTGCACTTCCTATAGGGTATCCTAATGCTTCCTTTGGCGTTCCAGAAAATAATGAAAATCTAACAAATTCTAAAGAGAAGTTCTTGAATCCACTATGAGGAGAAGTCTCTACATTCACTATCCTTACATACACTTAAGTAGCTGCTCCTGTAACACACAAAGATGTAGTGGTTTACCTGACTGGACCACACAACAGGATGTTATACACACCGCTACACTAAAAAACTTCTCTTCCCTGTTCATCACAAATTTAAAGCTCTTCTCGAGGTCCTGACTTAATTTTACATGCACATTCATACCTGCAATCCCTCCCCATGCTCAGTTTTCACCTAGACTTACCAGGGAACAGATGTTCCATACTCACCTCAAGCAATAATCTACGTCTGTCTTCCTAACCCTCTTTTTCTTCACTGACTTCTACTAATCTACAAAATAACTTGGACCCTCTGCACAAAAGAAACATCTAATTAATAGCCTTAAACACTTGTGATTGTGCTGCTACTTCTAACAATCTTGACCACCACAGCACTAAAATCAGAAATCAATTCTTCACATCCTTCCTGTTCTCCTGCCCCCACCACGCCTTGGCTCCAGCAGAAATGTTCCCTACTGCAGCCTGGTGTGCTAAGAACAATCAAAGGCAGCAGCACTTTTCCTCAACATGCTGCAATCTGAATTGCAGTGAAATTGCAGCTGTTGCATTAGAAGCTCAGCACCAGCACCCCACATCTTCCCCCAGAACTGAGGCCTGCTGAGGCCTGAGCTCTCCATTTCAACACACCCTGTAAATCAGGCTGCCTGGAAGATTGCAGGCTGGTAACTGTGTGAACACAGCAGTGCATTTCAGCAGAGTTATGGAATCAGTCTCATGGAAGGCACATCCTTTAAGCTTAAGACTCTATCTACAAAATCTAGCCAGCAATTGTTTTGGTGGCCTGTGCAGGTTTTGGGGACTGTGCATGTTTCCTTTGGATGTTGTTTTCTTTGTTTCTAAATACAAAATTCACTGCATTCAGAAGCAAAACCCCAGATTCATTAGAACAAAGAACCACAGGGACATATGTGGCTGACAAGAACACTCCTCATTTCTAATGGTAACACCAGAAAGAGAGGAAAAAGATAAAGATGATTTAAATACCCGAAAGGATCCGAAATGTCTACATAAGCTGTCAAGTGACTAAGTTTTTGGTAAACTCTAAAAGTCCAGATTCCTATTCGGTAATTGTCTGAAAGAAAAGAAAGCCAGAAAATCTGGTTGACCTTTATATTGCCAGGACTTTCTCACGGGATTCTACCACAACTTGGATCACAAGTGAGGGTGGCAAATTTTGACTAGAAAACTTTGATAACTAGGCAGCATTTTTTCCTCCTCACTGAATTACAGGAAGGGTTTAAAAGGAAAAAAAAATATAAAAGAGCGTAAAGAAATTCTATCATACCTCTTAGGCGTTCATCATCTTTGGAGAACAAAAAAAAAAAACTCTAGCACTTCCTGTGCATGGTAAAGAAAGAAACCTAGAAAAGGACAAAGGGATTTGAGCATCCTAAATTGTACTATCAAATTTCATGAACACGAGTTAATCCTGTAGTGCTTCATAGAAATGCCATACATTGAAAAGCTTTATTCTCTAGGAACCAAATAAATCTTTTTATTTTCCAAATCCTCTTTTAAAGAGAAAACTGACTGTGTCTTTGGCTTTTGGCCAAACTCAGTTTGGAGTTGGTCAAACCAAAATGACCCAGTTAATTTCCTGTGCTCTTCTCTTTCTTTCCATATTCCCATTCACATCCAATGGGTTGCTGGGAGTTTTGACTCTGTGCAGCACAAATGGTTTTCTAAGATGACTTTCATTGCTCAGAGGTGTGCAATGTCAGTTTCCCATTCCCTGAGTGCTGCTATTAATATTCCCACAGCATCCAACTACTACAGCCAAGTAGACAACAAAGAGAAATGGAACTTGCATTTCTTGGTCCTGTTCAATTTCTGACATCTCAGGCTCATCGTCACCCTCAGAAGTGCTGTCCTGGAAACGTGGATCCTCTTGCCATGTGGCTTTTACTGGCTTTATTGTCCCAAGCGCGTGAGGCTCTGCAATGACAGCACCAATAGAGAAAAAAAGCCAAAACCAGATTATTCCTCTAATCATCAGGAAGAATTCCTCCTTTCACGTGAAATACTTACAGTGGAGAAGAGAGATTTAGGAAGGACAGAATCTGACCCTGCCAGATTTTCTAAGCTACATTTCTGCTCCACTTTGTATTTTCCACTTTGTTCCAGGGATCCCTTATGTATTCTTAAACATTTCTCATTGCATTCAGAAGACACTGAATACCTTTTCAGTTCAGCACAATTCTGGGGGGCTCATTGCTTTGTGCTGTTGCGTTGGGTTTTTTAATATTTTGGGTAACTTCACGGGGTTTCTTTTCTCTCCTACATGACTGGGACTTGAGTTAATGTTGTTTCATCTTCATTTCAGACGGCCTCGTTTTATCTAAGGTTAGGACACCCCAATGATCATGTGTCATTCCATTTCCTTTTTCTAAAGGTCCAAGAGTAGAATTCAGTAACAAACAGAATGTTCATGGATCTTGGGGCCAGCTCTCGGACTTTGCTCCTCCCTCTACATTAACGCACATTTCCTTAAAAGCCTTGTGAGTTCCTATGAAACTTGATATGACTGGTGTGTCACCTTTTTCCCTGTTTGAGGAATTCAGGGCATGAGAACAAGCTTTTTCACCACTCAGCAAAAACCCCCAATGCCTTCTCAAAGCATGCCTTTCAGAATTCCTGAGATGCAAGCATGAGGCACCTCTCAATAATCTACCACAACCCTAGCAAGCAGAAATGAAGATCAAAATGCTTCTGCCTAATTACTGACTTCTGTTGCTGAAAATCCCCTGCATCCTGACCTTTTTTACACCATATTGCCCTACAGTGCCTGCCAGAAGCTCTTCCTTAGCAATGGCACTGTTAGAAGGGTTCTGCTGTTACCTTCTTTGATGCCCAACTCCTCTGTGCCTCCAAAGAAAGAAAACTTGAAGTAACTCGTCTCCTGAGCTGCATCATCCTCAGGCAAAGGTCCCAAATGGTCATCTGGGGCAGAGTCCTGTGCATCCTCTTTGTCCCAGGGTATTTCCTCAGTCTGGTTTGCTCTTTGAAGGTCTTTCAAAGAATAAACCAGAATAGACGGAGGAAATACCGTCTATTCTGGTTTGTTCTTTGAAAGGCCTCTTTCAAATCCGCAGCAATGGTGTAGGAGTTGTCTTCAGACAGTGAGGCAGTGTCTCATCTCTTTCTTCTTTTTTTGGCTTTACTGAAATGAGATTGTTCAAGGATAGCAACACAGCACACGTCCTTTTCGGACACAGCTTCCCTAAGAGCCACCTTGCTCTGAATGTCTCCCTAAGCATATCCAAGCCCATTAAGGAGTGGTTCATTATCAAGGGTAAGCAGTGGGGAAACATCTGAGGTTGAAGTCTAAAGGCAGGAACAAGAGTCCTTTTTAATTAGCCACATCCTTAAGTGACTTTTCACTGAATACACAGTTACACAGAAATCAAGGTATTTAGCCCAGACTTCTTCCTGCCAGTAGAAACATCAAGAGCTAATAGGGTTTGCCCACAGAGCTGCACATCTCAGGGTCCCTGCACTGACCGTTCTCACCTTCACTTCTGGCAAGGAACACACGGCCTAGAAAGAAAAGATGACGGCGCTACGTGCTGCTGTTGGAGGTCCCAGTTGAGGTCCGACGTCGCTGGTGGGAGCGGCTGCTCCTGCGGGATGTCCCCGACCATGTCCCCCTACGCCTGGGCCTCTCAGCACTCGCTGCTGTCCTCCGGCTCCTGTCCTGGCGACTCCTGGACCGCACAGTTTGAGTCGAGGCCCGGCGCTGCTGGCGGGAGTGCCTGCGTCTGGGGAATGGCCCTGACCATGTCTCCCTTCGCCTGGGCCTCTCAGCCCTTGTCCCTGTGCCACTGCTGCTGCCGCGGCGACTCCTGGAGCGGACAGGTGGACTCTGGGCCCAGCCTTGCTGGCGGGAGCGCCTGCGTCTGGGGAATGGCCCTGACCATGTCTCCCTTCGCCTGGGCCTCTCAGCCCTTGTCCCTGTCCCACTGTTCCTGTCACGGTGACTCCTGGACCAGACAGGTGGACTCTGGGCGCGACTTTGCCGGCGAGAGGAGCTTCGCCTGCGGCTGGGCCCAGCACGTCTGGAATGGACCCCGTCCTCAGGGTCAGGGGACGTGCTGTGTGTTGCCCTTGATCTGCTGATGCTGCTGGTGTCCAGTGAGGAAGATGGCAGCGCCTGCTGCCATGCTGCGTGTTGGAGCCTGCTGTGGCTGCCCGTCTCTGGAGATGGAGGTGGGGAAACCAGCACCAATGGCACAGGGCTGTGGGAGCTGGGGCTGATGGCCTCAGATTCTGACCAGCCACGAGCAGATTGTAGTCCTGACTGTCTGGCCGGCCTGGGGCCATTGAGCTCTGTCTCATCCCTGGAGGCTGTAAGGGCAAGCAGGAATGTCAAAGATCACCCAGGCCCCGGCCAGGCCAGGCCAGAGCAGTGCCCCCAGCCCTCCAGCAGTGGATGCTGCGCTCTGCCAAGCCCGGCCTGGACACTGCCCCCAGCTCAGGGACACCGGGGACTTTGACTCATACATGTTCCGAGCCCAGCACAGCTGTCACACTCCCATCTCTGTGTGCTGTTCCTCAGGCCAGAGCAGCGCCTGTGGGTGCCCTCAGCAGCACAGGAGGAGCACAGGAGCAATTGCCAGGGCCTGGGGAGGCAAACAAGCTCATAGCACTGAGAACAAAAAGTGTACCAGCACGTGGTTGTCTAGCCAAGCGCTTCTGCTTCTTCCTGCTTTGAGCCCTTGTCGAGACACAGGTTCCCTGCAGAGCCCCAGGTGCAGCTTCCCAACTTACCCCTGTTCCTCTGCCTCCTCCCTGCCCCCAGGGTAAAGGCAACCCCTGGCATTGCATTGGCCGTGCCTCACTCCTAGATCTGCGAAGGCATCGTTGTCCTCCCACGTTGGCTGTCTGATGGAGAAAGGAAGAGATGATGAATTTCTGCTGCTCTCCCTCACGGAGGTCCAGGGTGTCCCAGCTCTTTCTCCAGCGCTTTTCCAAGTTGGGGGTGAAGCTGAAGCCCAGACTCACAGGACAGGGCAGGGCCAGGGCTCCTGGGGCAGGGCCTGGCACAGCACAGCACTTGCACCCTCCTGGCTGGTGGGCCAGGCAGAAGGACACCAACCTGAAGGGGACTCGGATCCCCAAGATGAACATTTCAACAGGGAATTCCCCACTGTCTCTGCACAGGGGGCACTGGAAATAGAAAGCACCAGCGCGCAAGGCCTGTCCCTGCAGGGAAAACACAGGCAGGGTGAGCGAGGCCCTGCTGCTGCTGCTGCTGCTGCTGAGCACCTGCTGTGCCCCAGGGCTCAGGGGAGGGCTCCTACCTGGATGCAGTCCCTGTGGAACCAGGCCTTTTTGCACGCTGGGCACACCAATGTTGTGAAGGTCTTTCTGTCCTCCACAGGTTCCATGCAGATGGGGCAAACGGTGTCCGGCTCAGGAGTCGCATCCACCTCCTGCTCTGGACGGTGCTCAGGGCAGAAAGAGCTGGGGGCAAAGGGATGGGGAAAGTGAGAAATGCTGGATCATTCCCCAGGGGTGGCCATAAAGAGAGATGAGGTACCTGAACGGAGTAACGTATAGATTGACACAGCCGCCCTCCTTGGTACAGGGCAAGTGGAACCATCTGTCACAGTTCTCCCTGCAGCACATGATGGTTGCCCCGCTCTGGCCACAGACGCAGCAGCGCTGGAAAGAGCCAAGCAGCTGCATCAGCAGCAGCAGCAGCAGCAGCAGCCTCGAGGCCTCCCCAGGCAGCCCCAGGGCTAAGGGCAGGGCGCAGGACGTGGCCGCTGCCGGCTCCCAGCCCACAGAGCCGCCAGCTGGAGGAGGGAGGCTGCTGTGCCAGGGCCTCTGTGCCAGAGCTGCTGGGAGCCAGACTTTGTCCCGACTGTTGGGCCGGCCTTTCTTTCCTGCAGTCTGGGCTAAGCTCTGGCAAACCTCGCCAGGCACAAATCTCCCTGCTCTTGTCAGGCTCTCACCTTCTGTGCCGCCCGCCGCACTGCAATTAGGAGATCTCGAGGGAGAAAGTCCATGAGTCCCCCGCGGTCCGTCTCTTGCCGAAATAGTAGAGTGGCGAAGAACTGCAGCCAAGGGGAGAAGCTGATGAGGAGGGGGCGGGAGGAGCTGCCCATTGCAAAGGTGGAGGGAGCGCCCGGAGCCACTCACCATGCAGAACACGTGGGCACAGAGCCCACCCTTCTGCAGTTTGTCACCGCACATGTCCGGGTCAGCCTCGGCACGGCGACACAGCATGCAGGCTGCAGGGGACAGAGCCAATGGCACCGGGCATGAGCAGCTGTGCGGGGCTCTGAGCCTGCAGCAGCATCGGCCCCAAGGCTGCTCTGTCCCTGCCTGGCTGATGGGCAGCGCTGGAGGCCTTGCAGAGCAGGGGCCATTGCGGGCACGGCTGTCCCAGGAGCTGCCCCCTGGCCCAGCTGGGCCCCACTTGGGCAGGAAGGAGGCTCCCAGCCCTGGCATGGCCGAGCAGCTCCTGCCTCCCCCTGCCTCTGTTCTGATCCCCACGCTGCCTGCTACCACAAGAGCCCCTGGGCCAAGCTATCAGAGAGCTGCTTTGCCTTCACCTGGCTCCCTGGCACCAGGACCCTCCTGCTTTCTGTCAGACATGGCGGCTGTCTACGCTGAGTCTATCTCCTCGAGGGACGTGGTCACTTCGAGGTGCTGTTCCTCTCTGTCTATGGGAGAAAGAAGGGGGGGGGGGGGGGAGTTTGCAGAACAGGCCCAGAACCACGAGGCTCTACTCCCTGCTCAGCCCTGCGTGAGCCCTGCTCATGTCTGTTTCTCCTCCCGTCGTCGCCTTGAGTAACACTGCAGTGTCCTCTGGCTGTTCCTCTGCTGATTCTGTGATTTTGGGAAGGGAGAGGCAGGTGAGCCTGCAGCACAGGCCCAGAGCCCCGAGGTGTGGGGCCCCTCTGGTCCCTGGGCAGCCACATCCCCGCCCTACCTTCTCCTCCCGTTGTCAGGTCGCACTGACACTCGGCTTGAGCCCCGCGTTCCCTTTTGTGGCCTTGGTGGCACAGGTCACAATGGCCACTCTGACATCAGCACCGTGTACCCAAAATCGGGGCAGCCATGGCCCCAGGTCCCTGGCAACCACTTGTGGCGGCCCCCTTGGGCACCGAGCTTCTAAAATGGTCCGAGCGTTTGCTCAGGGTGGAAGCAGGGCCAGGACTCCTGCAGCAAGTGCAGGGTCAAATGCCAGGCCCTGGGGCAGCCATCCAGGGTGGCACTGTAGGCAGGGAGGTGCTGTTCAGGCACTGCCACACTAGGGCTCCGGCCCCGGCCAAGGGAAATTTCTGCTCCTGCCCCTGGCAGGCGGTGGCCCAGAGAGCCCGTGCGGAGTCAGCTGCACTACAGGGATTCAAACCCTGCTCTAGGTGAACTGATGTTTTCATCAAGACCTGTCTGCAGAAAACTAAGATGAACCTGATTTGATGCTGCTGCTGATCACCATTGGGTACAGGAGATAAACCTGGACACCACCACAGCTGCCTCCGTTATCCTGCCATCATATGAACTAACAACTTTGACTTTCCATATAAATGGAAAAATTAGTATTAAGCTTCTGAGAAGCGTCATCTTTTATACTGACTCAGCAGAAAGACAGAAAATTCACTGAGAATTTTCTGTGTACATTTGACAGGAGAGCTTGCAACTGTCCTCAACTCAAGTCAAATACAGGAGGATGCTTTTCCTACATTATAGGAACTTTGCCAGTTTGGTCCATGCTTTCCTACTAGAAAATACATTGGAAAAAATTAGGAAGAGAAGCACAAACAATTCTTGTCAATTTTTCTCTTTCGTGTCTTTGCAAACATGCTCCTGGAAATGCAGATCCATGACTTCTGGAACAATCAGTGGCATCTCTGGGAAGCAGGGCAGGGACTGACAGGCAAGGACACACTGCACCTGCCTGATGCTGGGGCAGCAGGAGTTTGCCCATTTTCCTGTCTCCATGGGAGAGCCACCTTGGCTGGGAAACGATCCCTTCACTGGTCTAGGAGGGAGGCACAGCCAGTGCAATGCCAGGGAGTGCCTTTACCCTGGAGGCAGGGAGGAGGCAGAGGAAGAGGGGGGAAGTTAGGAAGCTGCACCCGGGGCTCTGCAGGGCTCCCGGCTAGGTCTCGAAGCACAAGGAGCCAGAAGAGCTTGGCCGGACAATCCCGAGCTCTGGACACCTTGTCCTCAGCACCGGGAACCCGTTTGCTTCTCCAGGCCCTGGGCACTGCTCCCGTGCTGCTCATGCAATTACACACAGACACAGAGCTACCGGCTCTGTCTCAACCCTCTTCAGCACTGAACAGCACAACACAGTAACATGTTCTCTTCAGTACATGGTCTAATTATTAATAGTCCTGCAAAGACTCACATTCAAAGCACACACAAAAACCCCAAACCCTGGTACAAACCTTGCATCAACACAAAATGCATGTTGCTGTTCAGAAACACAGGGCAGCACTTTTGGCCAATGCTTTTTCCTATAAGATCTTTCAAAGGATTGCAAAAGTGACATTGTTTGGCAACTTCTTCAAGGAACAGACAGGAGAGGCTTCTGAGTTTTTAAAGATTTATTGGTTTGCTTTCACTTTCCTTTTGGCATCCTTACACTTCACCCAGCATTCCAGAAAATCGTGAAAATCCAAAATAATATCAGGGGAAGTTTCTGAATTCATTCATGTTTCTCCCAAAGACTTTCTTGACATACATACAAGTGACTGGTCCTATGACATACAGAGACGCAGTGGTTTCCCTGACTGGACATTACAAGACAACATTATAGACTCCACTATACTAAAACACTTCTGTTGCCTGGTAATTACAAAGCCTGAAGCTCTTCTAGAGGCTTTTCCCAGTGCAACTTCATTAGGTTCCTCTCTGCCCAACTCTCGAGCCTCTCCAGGTCTCACTGAAGGGCAGCAGAGCCTTGTGGTGCCTCAGGCCCTGCTCCCAATTCTGTCCCATCAGCAAACACTGAGGGAACACTCTGTCCCTTCTGCCAGGTCACTGGGGAATAAGGCAAACAAGGCTGGGCCCAGCACGGCGCCCTGAGCTCACAGCTACCTGAGTTTGGAGCTCCCCTGTCCACTTCTCTGCCCCACTGTCCCTGAGCTGCCTCAGGGGCCTGTTATGGGAGGCAGGGACAAAGCCTTGCTGAAGTCCCAGCTGGCAACAACCACTGCTCTCCCCTCACAAGCCCAGCCAGTCACTGCAGCACAGGTGGCTATGGGATTGGTCAAGCATGGTTTCCATTCCTGTTATTCCACAGGCTTAGAGATGGCATCCAAGAGGAGCTGTTCTGTCACCTTTCTGGGGATGGAGCTGAGGCTGATGGCCCTGCAGTTTCCTGGCTCTTTCTTGGTGCCCTTTTGCAAGACTGCAGTGATGTTGGCTTTCCTCCACTGCTCATGCCTCTCTCCAGGGCTGTCTCCTTCCCTGACCTGCTGGCAGAGCACCCTGTGCCAGAGGCAGGAGCAGAGATTTCCCTTGGCCCCAAAAGGGAACACTGGGCTCAGGCCGAGTGTCAGTGCGACCTGACAACGGGAGGAGAAGGCATGAAGGAGCAGAGCTCACACAGGGCTGAGCAGGCAGTAGAGCCCTCGTGGCTCTGGGCTTGCTCTGCAAGCTCCTTGGCCTCTACTTTCTCCACAGAGAGAGAGGAACAGCACCTCAAAGCGACCAGGAAACCCGGACATGGAGCGAGGCTGGGGCTGTGACACCTCAGGGAAACCGGACACGGAGCGGGACTGGGGCTGTGACACCTCAGGGAAACTGGCCATGGAGCGGGACTGGGGCTGAGACACCTCAGGGAAAGCGGCCATGGAGCGGGACTGGGACTGTGACACCTCAGGAAACCGGCCATGGAGTGGGACTGGGACTGTGACACCTCAGGAAACCAGCCATGGAGCGGGACTGGGGCTGTCAGCCCTCAGGGAAACCGGCCATGGAGTGGGACTGGGGCTGTGACACCTCAGGAAACCAGCCATGGAGCGAGACTGGGACTGCCAGCCCTCAGGAAACTGGCCATGGAGCGAGGCTGGGGCTGTGACACCTCAGGGAAACCGGCCATGGAGTGGGGCTGGGGCTGTGACACCTCAGGGAAAGCGGCCATGGAGTGGGACTGGGGCTGTGACACCTCAGGAAACTGGCCATGGAGCGAGACTGGGACTGTGACACCTCAGGAAACTGGCCATGGAGCGAGACTGGGACTGTGACACCTCAGGAAACCGGCCATGGAGCGGGACTGGGGCTGTGACACCTCAGGGAAACTGGCCATGGAGCGGGACTGGGGCTGTCAGCCCTCAGGGAAACCGGCCATGGAGTGGGGCTGGGGCTGTGACACCTCAGGAAACCGGCCATGGAGCGAGACTGGGACTGTCAGCCCTCAGGAAACCCGGCCATGGGGCTGGGGCTGCAGCTGTGACACCTCAGGGAAAGCAGCCATGGGTGTGGCTTGGCCTTTGACACCTCAGGGAACTCACCATGGCAGCCACCTCCAGGGGTTTTGAAGTACTTGTTTCTTGGTTTAATGCCCTTCCAAGATCAATTTTCCTGATCCTTATCCATGTTTTGGACAAATATTGCCTCCTGAACAGGCCGCCTCCTGGATGTGCAATGATTCCATCTGATCCAGCTGTGCCTCTTCCTTTCTCAAGGGATGGACAGAGGGGCTCTATTGAAGGTGGCATTTCCTGCAGGAAGGGAGGCGATGCCAGACACAGCCACAGGAGGTAGTTGCTCTGCTTCTGGGCCTGAGCCCTGCTGAGGATTGAGCTGCCCTCTCTGCTGCTTGGCACTGCGGGCACAGCCCGGATAAGATGGGCACAGCCCAGAGGAATTGTCCCGAGCAGGCTCAGGGCACTCGGGTACTGAGCTGTCCTGCTGGGCTCCCTCCGTGGGAGACATGTCCCAAAACCTGGGAGCGGCTGCACAGGGTGCCCGTGGTGGGGAAAGGGCAGAGGGGGAGAGCAAGGCTCCAGTGTGTCCTGAGAGGGCCTGGCTGTGTGCCCGTGGGCTGTGGGAGCTGTTCCATGGGCAGGTGGGCAAGCAGGAGGGAGGGACGGAGGTTGGGAGTGACAGCTGTGGCACTGCAGATTTCCCCAAGCATTTAGTGAGGGTTTCCTGTGTGGCAGGGAGAGAGCCCCAGGGCCCTGGGCTGCTCCAGCTGCCCCTCCAGGCATGTTGCACAGGACCTGCAAAGAGCGTACAGAGTGACCAGGAGCCACAGGCTCCCACAGCCTTACCCCACCCCCTTGCAGTCCCCAATTCCCCAAGGGAGAAGGGGATCCCAACACACCATGGAAATGGTTCTGTTGCATCTGTGATCCCTCCTCGACTGGGATCATGACTTGGATTACTTGGAAATGCTGGTGAATGGTGCTTTGAAGACCTTGTCAGATTTTGGAGGCATGTTCTGAATGTACCTTTCCTGACAGAATAATCTGTGTCAGTATGCCAAGAGCTTACCATGAGCCAGTTCCCTTAAATTTCACTGAAGGTAGATCAGTTCTGGAAACCTTACCCTGCTCCCTTCTGGAGCCCTGAGGGATCCCACAGGATCACTGTCAGTGGGAGGAAGGGGCATTTGGCTGTCCATCCTCCTCCCGTGTGCAATGCCACTGTGTCCTTCTGTGTGCTCTGTGCAGCCACAGAGAAGAGCAGAGAGGGAAGGGGCTGGGCCCAGGGCTGTGCCTGGGGGCTGAGCCTTTCTCAGCTCCTTTGCAGCCCCCAGGGAGCCCGAGCTGCTTCTGCTGCCACTGCTAAGCCCTGGCCCTGACTGGGGCTGGGTTTCAAGCTGCTGGCTGCTCCAGGGAGTCCTTTCTGCCCCGACTGCCCCGCAAGGGGCTCCTTCCATCCCAGTGTGGGGCCACTGCAGGCACGAGGTCCCCCTGGCCCTGCTCCTTAGTGGAAGGCAGAGCCAAGGGAGTGCCTTGGAGGGCACCAATCACCCAGATGCCCTCACTGCCACTCGGGCCTGAAGGAGAATCTTCAGCAGTGCCATTGGAGCTGTTGTGTCCTGCCTTTCTTTGCAGCTGAGCCTGTTGCTAAAGGTGATCTGGCTTCCCAGCCCATGTTCAGGATTGAGCCTCTGGGAGATGGTGAGGGTACGCCAAGGCCTTTTCCCTGTGAGACCTGCCAGCTCAGAGCCCAAAGCTCGGCCAGGGGGGCATCGCTGCAGGTGCCAGGACAGAGCCATGCATGTGTGTGCCCTCACCCTGCACGATCCACTCACAACTTCTGCTCAGCACTGGCTAGTGTTTGAAGGACGGTGGGCCATGGCCCAGCTGAAAAAGCCCAGATGATTTGTTGATTTTATCCGATTTTGCATAAGCATGACGTTCTGAACATGCCATTAAAGAAATGGAGAATTTCTCCATCTTTTAAGGTGTACTTTTTGTTTCTCAAGTGATGGGCCAAAAGTTAGGACAGAAGGAGGTGTTTCCCCAACAAAGCAGAGGCCGATTGGCAGCCCCTGCTGCAGGAAGGAAGTCCAAGCCAAACACAGGCATGGGCACAGGCACAGAAGGTAATTGCTGTGCCAGGCTCAGCAGGGCTCAGCCATTGGCAGAGCTGTGTGGCTGCAGCTCTTCTTCTTCTACCAGGGCCTCCCTTGCACAGCCCGGCAAAGCTGGAGGTGCCTTTGGAGCTCGTTCAGAGCCCTGGGAAAAGGGGACTCGTGCACCAACGTCCCTCCCACTGCAGCTGCTCCGGAGCTGGCCCTGAGTGCCCAGAGGCCCAAGGCACAGGAGCAGCCCCGAGCGGGAGCCCTGCCGCGAGCCCAGGGCCAGAGCCACCCTTGGCTCCCGACTGGGCAGGGGCTGCACTGGGTCCTGACAGGGCCTGACTCTGTGCCCTGGGGCTGGGGTAGCTGTCACGGGGCAGGGAGGGCCAGGGCTGGCAGGGGCTGCTCAGGGATGGGTGTGGCCCGTGTCCCTCCAAGCAGCGACTGCCCAAAAAGCTGCGCTGCCCCCGGGCTCTCCTCTCGGCCTGCTGGGCTTTGTTGGGTGGCACAGCCTGTGCCACGGGGTGGCAAGGTCCCTGCAGGCCCCAGCTCTGGGGGAAACGGAGAATGTCCTGCCCGCATCCACCGTGCTGCCAGCTCAGCAGCGCAGCACAGCAGGGGCTAACGATCCCCATCGCTCCCACAGGTGCAGCTGGAACCACAGCACATGTTCCTGATTCCCAGAAGGGCCTTGGAAGGGGTTTCTGTCAGGGAACAGGCTTCTGGCTAGGGTTACTGGCAGGCCTGCTTGTCTTGGAGCTGATCTTCATCTTATGCTCTGTCCGAAGTTGGACTTGCTGGAAGAGAAAAGGGTGAGTGTTTAGTTCACCTTTCCCTCAAACAGCTTCTTTTGAAAGTCTATGTCAGACAGAAAACATTCCCAGTGAGGTTGCAGTGTAGGGGTGGCCAGTCCTTGATTGTCCAAAGAACTCTGCTGAGGGTTCTGCTGCTGCCCAGAGCTTTCATTGGCCTCCTAAATGCTGGGCCTTGTCCTGGAGGCCCGCTGGGGCTGCAGCCAGTGCTGGCTCCCACTGAGGCTGCCTGGCCCAGAGCAGCCCCAGGGGCACAGGGCAGAGGCAAAGCACGGTGGGGAGGAGAAAGAGCAGGGACGAGATTGCCCTTGAAAGGCAGGGGAAGGGAGAATGTTGCTTATTGGAAGAAGCCCCAAAGAGCGGCTGGAAGGGGTGCTGCCTGATCAAGGACCCCCGAGAAGCGGAGGGAGGGCGTCTCGGCTGATGGGGTGTCCCAAGGAGCGGCTGGGGAGAGTGGGGGTGTCCCTTAGTGGGGAGGAGCAGCCGGAGCGCTTGCACGGTCCGGTGGTGGGGAGGCCGGCGGGGCTGTCGGAGTAGGCTCAGCCCGGCCGGTGGGCACGGCTAACCCCGCCCGCCCGCAGGACCACGGTGCAGTTCCTGTTGGAGGCGGACCTGCATGGGCTGCTGAAGCTGGACACGCTGATCCCGAACGCGCCGCCTGCGCCATGGCAGCGCAAGGCCAAGGAGAGCGGCCCCGGGCCCAGCCCTGTCAGCGTGTCCCCCATAAAGCCGGCATGTCGCTCCCACAGCCCCAGCAAGACGCCGTCCAAGACACCCGGTGAGCGCCGGCCACCGGTGGCAGAGGTTGAGTGCGGGAGCCTGGCCCAGGCTGCTTGTCCGTAGCCATGGGGCCCTGGGCTCCCTGCCACGCTGCCCTACCGGCTGCTGCTCAGGCAGGAGGAGGTGGGCTGTGCTCCTGACAGCCACCCACCTCCTTGCCAGCATGAGGGGCAGAGCTCTGAGCACTGGGGCTGGCCAGCTGCTGTTCACCCAGCTGAGCCTTGCTGGCACAGCTGTATGCTAGGACGAGTGTGGGCAGGACTGTCAGCTGACAGCTTTACATCCTGTGAGCGTTTTTGTATCTTCCCCTTATCTCTGGACTCTGGAATTGTTGCACTAGACCCAAGGAGTTGCACCACACAGTCCCTAACCAACTTGGTGGCAGGGAGGAAAATATAAGTTAGTTGGGACTGGGTGGCATGAGACCTCAGAGTCCTACTTGTCTGGTGGGTGTGATGTGGAAGAGTGTTGGGTTTGCTCCCGTGAAAGCTCGAATACAGGCTGTTAAATAGCTGTAAGACAATATTTTCATATGTGAATGCAGGTAAATCTGGATCCAAAATTCAAAGCACCCCCACAAAGGCTGGGGGGGATCGCTACATTCCCAAACGCAGCACTATGCAGATGGAGATGGCAAATTTCCTCCTAACCAAAGAGAATGACCCTGCTGAGGATTCCCCTACCAAGAAGGTGAGCATGTTGCTAAGTTACAATTACTTCAATAACTGCTACGCCTTCCTGCCCCTTTACAGAGCAGTGAACAATAGGTTCTATCAAGGGGGCACACGGCACTGACAAGTCCCAGCCATCACTACTTGCAGCTCTGGGCTTCAGGAGCCTAGGATGAGACTGAAGCTGTAGAGACTGCCATGCACTCGAAGCCTATGCTGCTTCTGGTAGCAAAATTTAGCTTTTGACTAACGAGGCTTTAAAATGTAGCAGGCAACAAAAACACAAAGCTGTAAGCCTATGCAAAGTGAAACTGCTGGTGGTAGCTATTCTAGGACAATGTCTCCACAGGGAACACTTCTGGAATGTTTTACACTGTGTTCTGAAATCTGTTTGTGAAGCATTTGGTCGCTTTGTGGCTGTGGCTTTTCCCTCTGGCAATGACACTGAATTTGCCATTGTTTGAAAATGTGAGCAGGACAATGTATGAAAGTCTGAGGAAAACTGCTTTGACCTGCCTCTGTGTGACTGACCCTTGCAGCACAGTCAAACATCTTCAGATTCTAAGAGAAGAGGACTTAGGTGTCTGTTTAAATTGTAGTGTGGGAATTGTTTTAAATGCATTGCACTGAGGGTGATTTGTCTCTGTAGGAGCAACAGAAAGCCTGGGCAGTGAATCTGAATGGTTTTGATGTGGAAGAGGCAAAGATCCTCCACCTCAGAGGAAAACCACAGAATGCTCCAGAAGGTATGATACAGGCTCCGTGTGAGCTGAATCAGCAGGAGGGATCAGGTCAGGGGAACAGCAACACAGAGGCTCTGTGTGTGGTCACAGGAGAAATCAACTGGTTTCTGAGAGCTGTACAGGCTGGAGTCTCCTTTCTTAAGGTTCCTGAGGTCGAGGGAGGGCATAACAGTTAAAGTGAATTTATTTAGGAGAGTTGCTATGACTGCCAGTTGGTCACCTGTTACAGGGCTTGCAAGGGTCTTCAGGGTGGAGAGAGAGATGAGAATCTTGACCTCATGTTCAGAAGGCTTGATTTAATATTTTATGATATATATTACATTATTACTATACTAAAAGAAATAGAAGGGAAGTTCTCAGAAGCTAGCTAAGCTAAGAATAGGAAAAGAATGAATAAACAAAGGGCTGTTTCTCAGCAGAGGGTGAGACCCAGCTCCGCTGTGAGTGGTCAGTAAATCCAAACATTCACCCAAGACTGATCACGCATCCACCTGTTGCATTCCCCAGCAGCAGATAACCATTGTTTACCTTTTGTTGCTGAGGCCACAGCTTCTCAGAAGGGGGAAAAATCCTAAAGAAAGGATTTTTATGGAAAGATGTTGGTGACAGTTACCGGTACTGCAGGTTCCAAACGTTCATGAAGTCTGTAAGAGCATCAAACCCTCTGCTGTGCACTTTCTAGCTTAAACTGCAACTAAATATAATGGGATTCAAAAACCCAAGTGTTTGTTAAATTTGTTTCCATGAATGAGGAAATTGTAGCTCACCCCTGCTCAGCAGTTCATTCTGCCAGTGATTTTAGTGCACTGCAGGCTTGTGAGTGTTTCTCTTAGGACTTTATTTTCACTCCAAGGGATTCCTAGTTGGGTGAGCAGCACTCAGCTGGGAGGAAACTAACTCAGGTTAACAAACCTGTTCCCCTGCACACAGACTATCAGAATAACCTGAAAGTGCTCTACAGTCAGAAAATGGCACCTGGATTGAGCAGGAAGAAGAGCAGATATATTCCCTCAAAGCCAGAACGGGTCTTGGATGCACCAGAGATGTTCAACGACTACTGTAAGTAGGCTACAGGGTTGAGTGCTGGGCATCCAGAACATTCTGAACTGGATTGCTGTTCCTAGGACTGGGTAACTGGGCTGTCTGTATTATTTTGTGTACCCAGGCTAGCACAGACCACTTCTGGAGTGTCCCTGTGTGGCCTTACAGGCACAGTGGTCTAGGGCACTGTGTAGGTGCCTTGGAGCAGGGTACCTGGCCCCAGCAGCTGGGCATAGTGACACTCAGAAGGCTGCCCCTCACCTGCACGTGTGTGTGTGCACATGTGCACCCACACCTGCTGCAGCAGCACGGGTGAAGGGCAGGGCTCTCTAGCCATCATGGTGTGACCTGCATTGCTCTTTCAAATTGTAGAACTGAATCTCATAGACTGGAGCTCCCAGAACTTCCTGGCAGTGGCTCTGGATGACACTGTTTATCTGTGGAATCACGCTACTAGGGAGATTATCCCCCTGCTGCAGATGGAGCATCCAGATGTTTACATTTCCTCTGCATCATGGATTAAAGAAGGAGACTACCTTGCTGTTGGCCCAAGTAGTGCTGAGATTCAGGTGAATGCAGGAGTAAAACTAGAGGTGTTTTCTAGGGATTGACAGAACTGTGGGGCCTGGGGACAAAACCTTGGCTGGCAGAGGAAGGATGCCATGCACCTGACTTGTCTTCCCTGGTGTGGGGTGGAACTGCCCAGTGTGCAAGGCAGGGTTTGATTTGGGCGTTTTCTGATAAGCAGCGTTACCTTCTGAGCTATAGTCATGAGATACACATTTTCTCTGTTCCCTGACTGAGAAAGCTGAATGCCAGAGCCTGTGCAGTGAGGTTCCTAGGGCATAGAAACAGGATTTGGTTTCTTCTGAAGAACTTTTTACTTTGCCTCTCCAGCTATTGTTGCATTTACATTGTTGTATATAATATTTCTAGGGTCTCATACCTTCTGGGTGGTTTTCTCACAGCAGCTCTTCACAGCAGTGCTGTTGTTCCTTCTCAGTAAGGGCTCCTCTACAGCCCTCCCTGAATGCCCCACCCCTTTTTATCCCAGCCACCTCCACAGGCTACTGCCCAATCAAGGACAGTGCAGCTGCAGCCCATTTACAATAACTAGAATCAGGGCAGGGTCACTTATACAATACAGAGATCTTTTACTGCAATACATATATTTACTCAGGCCCCTATAAGCTATGGGACGTTGAGCAGCAGAAACGTCTCCGAACCATGACCAGCCATTGTGCCCGTGTGGGAACCCTCAGCTGGAACAGCTGCATCCTCTCCAGATAAAGCAGTGGGTCAAGGGCAGTTTCCAGTTGTTGCAAACTCCTATCCCTCAATCTATGTGTGGCATGGGTTAGGGATGGCAGAGAAGTTTGTCCTGGCTTGGGATTCTTACTCAGCCTTATCTGTTGGGGCTGTGAGGAGAAGGCCTCTTTCCTGTATTGCAATTTGTGCTGAAGCTGTAAAGAGCTTATGTGGGTGTTTCACTCACACCAACAGACCTGTGTTGCTGGTAACACTGGTTGAAACCCAGTGGCAGGTATAGCAGTCTTGCAACAACAAAAATGGATTTGGGTGAAAATGTGCAGCCTGGGGCTGGCTCTGGCATAAAGCCTGATGCAAAACAAAAGGTTAGCTCACACTGCAACACCCAGCCTGGATGTCATGCAAGAGCCACGCAAAGCACCACCAACCCTGTGCTCAGCCTTCAGTCATGTATTCTTCCAACAACTCTGATCTCCCTTCCCCTCCTGCTGACAGGAGGCCCTGGTGCCTCACTGAGGCTTCATGCAGGGGAGCAAGCACCAGGGCTCAGCTGACATTTATTGGAGCTTGACTCCCCTACACTTGGAAAAATGCCTTTTTTCCAGGCTGAACTGTGCTGGAGCAAGTTGCAGGAAATATATTTGAGCCCTTACCTGACCAACAACCAGCTCAGCCATGCTGCTTTGCACAGCGGAGCCGCAGTGTCTGAGCAACTCCACCAAGCCTGTGCCTCCCATCAGCCCTCAGTGATTAGCTGAGGGTGGATTATTAACTGTATTCACCTTTCCCTCAGCACAGTACCACACTGTGCCTAGCACCAGCTCTGCCTCCTGCGCCTCACAGCAGCTGGAACCTTCAAAGGTTCCGACTTGTGCTCTGCCAAGCCCAGTGAGTGTGTAACCACAGCCACCAGAGCACCCCCCCCCCCACACACACACACACATAAAGCTGATATGGGGGGCACAGTCTCAAAAAACAGCCACTGAGCCAGCACCTTCCCAGCAGTGCTGCTGGTGCATCCCCATTTGGCCACTTGGGAAAGATCAGGAGGTCCAAGGATGGAGCTCTCCCTCAGACGCAAATCCTAGGGCCACAGCTGTCTCCAAAGGGGAAGCAGGCAGGAAAAGACTGAAATGCTCTCTTTATGGGCAAAAGAGCTGGTGCAGTAATTCAAATGCCTGGTACAAAAATTCTGTTTAATATTTAGCTCCTATTTAAAACACAGCTTTTCATTTAATTCTATTTACAGAATACTTTCATTTCATTTGTTTCTTTAAAATTACTTAGTTCTCACCTGTTGTATGTCTAGGAATATTTTCTTCCAAAAATAGAAAAAAATAGATGATATCTTTTCAGCAGAAAACATTGGTTGATACAATTTTAAACCATCATGATATGGAAGAATTGTTCTGTCCCTCTCTAAGGTGGAAGAAGCATTTGGATCACAGATCATCTACAATGAAATACTTGACATGTTTAAGATGCTTTCAATCAATTGTGATCGTCAATTGCTTATTCGTTGTAAACAGTCATTTTTCAGTGAAGGGAAAGTGTGTGTGGTATATCTACATGATGTGTTCAAAGCCAGTTCCTACTAATGGCCAGGCTGAATTCCAGTCAATAATGTCCCGAATGATATTTTGCCGCCTTCTTTGGCACTTCATGAAATCTTACCATGATGAAGTGCTGAAACACAGAGATTTTCTCTTAGAGAGTGTCTCATGTTGTAACCCATCCCGTGGATTTTATGCTGTAATTCTTATCTCTTTTGAAATTTGCTATCTTCTGTACAGTTTTCATGAACCTTTCTGTTACAGTAGTGAATATCACAGATAAATGTCATTTTGTACAACTTTGAATTTACCCCAAGAGCTGAGAGAAAACTTGCTCCTATACTTCAGTCCCAGTTTCTTCTATAGTCCAACTTTGTTTCTCTACCGTCAAGCTTCTCCTTTGTTGCTGCTCCAAGTCCCGTCCAAGCTGACCTTGAATACTTTCAGGCATGGGACATCCACAACTTCTCTGGGCAACCTGTTCCAGTGTTCCAGCACTCCCTCAGTAAAAAAGGCCTTCCTTTCATCTAATATGTGTAGGAAATCATAAATCTAGGCATAGAAACTTGGAGTGCAAATTTGAAATTCTTTTGATTTGAAGCACATTTTATATGAATACTGACTTACAGATGACTAAAAGATGTAGATGGGCATTTGAGCTGACAAGTTTTGAAAAAGTGCACGGAAATTAAAATTGAAACCACTAAAATTAAAAACTTCTTGCCATTTTCTTTTTCCTCTCCAATTCAAAATTGCATATGTCAGATATCAGTGCTTCATGCAAACCTCTCAGATGCTCTCAGAGAAAAAGCTTTTCTTTCAGACTAAGTTGCGGTTGACGTAGAACACTAGCAGTAGTGAAAGTTTTTCTGGGCATTGGGCAGCACCTTCTCCTTGGATTTGTGTGCAGAATGCATTTTATCCAAACTGGAAAATAGATCCCAGCTCTGTTTTATTCATCGATCTTACTGCATCAGGCCTGAAGATTCTGTGAAAAGTAGCCTGTGGACCTTGAAGATAGTGCATGTGAAACAGATGAGAGGTGATGGAGAAGTTGAGGGAGAGAAGAAAGAGCATATGGGCCAGTACAGACACCAGAAAGTATTTCTTCATGTGATCATGGGAGATTGCAGGAGCCACTTGGTACTATCAAACCAGCCCGACTTGGCACTGGTGCCGCCTTGGGTCTGGGAACCATCCTGCGTATCGTGGATTTTCAGGAGCCAGCCGGTCACTCCCAGCCACAGGCCCCCAAACACAAACCACGGCCCTTTTCTCTGGCAAACAAAACTCACCTGCCCCTCTTCTGGATGGCAGATTGCAGGAGCCACTTGGTACTATAAAACCAGCCCAATTTGGCACTGGTGCCATCTTGGGTCTGGGAACCGTCCTGCGTATCGTAGATTTTCAGGAGCCAGCCGGCCACTCCCAGCCATAGGCCCCCAGACGCAAACTTCCGCCCGTTTCCCTGGCAAACAAAACTCACCTGCCCCTCTTCTGGATGGCAGATTGCAGGAGCCACCTCTTACTGCCAAACCAGCCTGACTTGGCACTGGTGCCACCTTGGGTCTGGGAACCATCCTGCGTATCGTGGATTTTCAGGAGCCAGCCGGCCTCTTCCAGCCCCAGGCCCTCAAACATAATCAACAGCCCTTTTCCCTGGCAAACAAAATTCAGCTGCCCCTCTTCTGGATGGCAGATTGCAGGAGCCACTTGGTACTATCAAACCAGCCCAACTTGGCACTGGTGCCACCTTGGGTCTGGGAACCATCCTGCGTATCGTAGATTTTCAGGAGCCAGCTGGCCACTCCAGGCTATAGGCTCCCAGACACAAACCTCAGCCCTTTTCCCTGGCAAACAAAACTCACCTGCCCCGCTTCTGGATGGCAGATTGCTGGAGCCACTTGGTACTATCAAACCAGCCTGACTTGGCACTGGTGCCACCTTGGGTCTAGGAGCCATGCTGCGTATCGTGGATTTTCAGGAGCCAGCCGGCCACTCCAATCCACAGGCCCCCAAACAAAAACCACAGCCCCTTTCCCTTGCAAACAAAACTCACCTGCCCCTCTTCTGGATGGCAGATTGCAGCAGCCACTTGGTACTATCAAACCAGCCCGACTTGGCACTGTGTTGAAAGCGAAGGGAAGCCTATCCACCTTGTCGTTGATCAGCATTGACTCCAATTTATTGATTAAATTAGCCATTTTATATAACAGTGTTAATTAACTTCATGCATATTGCAAAATCCAAGCTCACTATAGGTTAACAGAGAAAACTCTAACCCCTCCTTTTGTTTTACCATACCCATGATTGTTTATTGGAAACAAGACCAGCGTTCCCACTGTGATATTAAAGTCAAGTATTGGAGAGTGCTTTTGTTACTTCTTTAGAAGTTTAGAATATGCCAAAAAGATGCTAGCTGGGGACTTGCAATTAATGAATTATTTGCTGTAAGTAGGTCAAATGACATTAGCTTTCAAAAATGAAAAGTAGTCTTATTCCACGTGCCAATTCTAAAGTAGATTAATAAGCCTTAAGCAGAAGATGGATGTGAAGAGGGATATGACATGAAAGGTTAAGCAACACTGCTGACAGCAAAAGGCTTACCTGCTGCAGATACAGGAGACAAAATACTATTTTGACACAAACATTGCTATTCAGACGACAGCAAAATTTACTCAGTCATGACAGTAAAATTTGCTCACATCAAAATGTGCTAATCAATTCTTAGTGTAAGCTAAGCACCTTAAGCAAAGGGTAGTTCAAGCGTAACTGGTATTTGATGGCAAAAAAGGCAACTTGGCCTGCGTTTCTCACCTCTACTCCATTCAAAAGCTTACTCTGTCTCAGATTCCTTTGGAGGGATACCAACGCAAGCCGCAAAACTGCACGAAAATGATGATTGAAAGAAAGATAGATTAGAAAAATGGAATAATGGTTCATGTTCTTTTCCTTCCAACTGCTTTGTTTGCCCTTTTAAATTTTTGAAGTCCTTTCTGGTGTCACCATGGTTGCACTGCAGCAAGTGTTCGGCTGTAAGCTGTCCATATTGCCAGCTTCTGGACTGCCTTCAGAAAACTTCCCGCTGGTTTTGTATAGAAATCACAAGCAGTAGAGATGACAAAGACTGCAGAAACCTTCTCATCTCCTTCTAGAGCAAGAGCATGTCTTTCACCCACTCTTAAGTAGACAACTTTCATCAGTCATGAGGGAGTCTCATGTTCAAGAGCTAGGCAGTGACAGCTGTAACTGACAAAAAGCAGACTGAAATTCTCTTGGGACTCCAGCAGAGAGCAATGAAGGAGGTTGAATTCACCTTCTTGGGAAGTTCTAAAATGCACGTTCACTTGAGCCCAGGAGCTAAGCCATCGTAACCTTTGTTGAGTATGTCTGCGTAGACAGAGTTTCCATCACTGCAGAAGCAATGTTATTTAACCCACGTTATCATCTCTAGCTGCTAAGCTGCACTTATTGCAAAGTATCTGCAATGTATTTTACAGGGTGGGCTTTTATGTGTAATCCCTGAGTAACAGTGCAAAGAGAAGTACTTGGGGTGTGGGGTGGGGGGGGAACCGCAACTCTTAGGTTTTTCAAATCATGGTTCCATTTGAAAGTCAAACAAGATGTCAAACCTTTCTTTCCTAGATGTATTACCAGCACAAACTGTACCAGAAATTTATGACCCGTAACTGTACCATGGACGCTCTTTCTCTGGACTATTCCTTAAGAAACAAAGTCCTCACTAGAAATAAAACAAAATTAGCCAAAGTATTGGCCTGGATTAGTTCCAAGGCTCTGTACTAAAGGCCAAACACATGTAATAATAGTAATAATAATAGAGTGGACTAAAAGTTAAATCAATAGAGCATTACTCAGTTCAAAGACATCTTGTGTCCTAATGTTCTCACAGAAGACTGTAAAAACCTGTCTATTTTTGTGGGTTTCTTTTATCCATTTAGCTGTACCTTCTACTTCTCTCCACTGTCTGAGAACATTGATGGTAAGGTTGGATGACCTCATGTCAACTTGTAGAAGTAAAGAAAGAGAAGCCAGTAAAGAAAGGCAAATTTGTTAATTGCAGGTGGAAAGAGGGAGGCCAACAAGAGAAAACAAAAGAACAGTAATAATGAAATGCTCCCCTGTCTTCTGTGAAAAGTAAAGGCACAGACAAGAAAGAACAAGAGCAAAATTCTCACTAGAGAAACGCACTTGATCTGACTCAAGTATTTTGCGGTACATTTCTTGCTGTTTTCTCATGCCAAACATATTAACCGCTGAAGGTATCCCT
The DNA here is from genome assembly GCF_035770615.1 of Melospiza melodia melodia. Taxonomy (NCBI): domain Eukaryota; kingdom Metazoa; phylum Chordata; class Aves; order Passeriformes; family Passerellidae; genus Melospiza; species Melospiza melodia. The sequence goes on along the minus strand of NW_026948497.1, from coordinate 6,602,685 downwards.
TTCCTCTTTCTGGAATACAGCTAGGAAGATGGCTGTGTCATTGCTGACAAGCTGCTATTCTCAGAGGTGTCCAGCTGAAAGTCCTAGATCAACTGATTTGCTCTGTCACTTTGATATGGCATGACTTACAGTTTCAGCACCTGAACTGGCCAGCCCTACAATTCTTTGCCCCTTGAATGGTTAGATAGGCTCCTTGGCAACTGGCATTTGTAAGGACATGAAACTATGCAGAATTTGCACCGTGAGATGATGCCAAATGAGTCACGCCGGTAGATTAACTAGGGCATGCAAGGCAGAGAGAGGGAAATGAGAGCACAAGAAGAGAGTACACAAGAAGAGAGTACAATCTCCTTTTTTCTGAAACACTGTAGAGATCCAAGTGAACACAAATCCTCCTAGGGGTAGTTCTTGCAAAAGACTAAGAGTTCTTTTTGTGTTCACAGGCCTGGAATCACAGGCCTGGAAGCTTTGGATCACGGCAAAATGCAGATGACAAAACGAGGCCTTGAAGTCACATCCAGTATGAAGCAGTATGAAAGAGGAAAGAAAGCAGCTGAGAGCGTCAACCCTGCTAAGTAGTCTCAGTATTCTTCATGACATGAGCAGAAATTTGAAATGAGTCTCTGAAAATGGCAAAGGAGGCAGAAGAAAAGGGAGCGATGACTCCTCTGGCATAGTGTTTCCTAACAGGGATCTTCAAAATGGAAAGGTTGTATCATCCTTTCAACTGAAGGAAGGTATGAAAACAACAGGAAGGAAATGGCATTAAATACTCTGGGCAGTGTACTTCTAGACAGAAAGGCCACTGATGGAAAACCAACTAAACTGGCACCAATGCAGCAGCATTGTACTAAAGCCAGAAATGTCCAGTGCTTCGCTCTCTGCCATTCCATTCAGATGCACACAGCAGCTCTGCAACATTCCTACTGATCATCTCCTTGGAAAACTGGCAGTGAGGGTCCGTGGTGATGCAGAGTCTCCAGGCAGACGCAAAGGAGAGCTGCTTTCTTACAAAAACCAGGCTTTTGAAACACTTAGGCCTTTCTCAGTTCCATAGCTTTAAGCCATAACAAACACAATTCAACCAACCACCATGCACCACGCTGTGAACACACGATGGTTCTAGAACTTGTTGATCTACCTCGAATTCAGCTGCCTCACCTTCCCACAGTCCTTTTCTACTTAGCCAAAGTAATGGGCCTCAGCTCAAGGCCTTCCTTTTGTAAGCTTCTAGCTCTATGCAGCAGCAAACCACTACTTTCTTCTGTGCCAAGACTTCAGGTAGACCATTTGCATCTGCCCTTCCAGTGAAACCTAATGAGGAGAGAAAAGCCTCTCAGAGATGTTCAGTCATTCCATTTTCTAGACAGGCCAAATCCAAAGAAAAGCAAGCTATGGGATTGTGTACTTGCTCTTACAAAACACCTGCTGCCCTCTGACAATCAACTAGCAGAAAACCAGCCAAACTGAGACTTGAGGCAAACAACCCTTGGAAGGGAATAATGATGTGATCAATAAAGACAACACTTTTCCAGGCTACCGAGATATTGGAAATGTCAGCAAAGGCTTGAGAGCAAAGGCTGAACTAATGGGGAAAGGGTAAAAGAATCGCAAGAAAAACATGACCAAAGGTTAAAACAATTCCAAGAAAAACATAGGCAACTAACCTGTTGAAGCCTTCAGGAAATCAGTGGCCGCTGATTTACATAGGCCATTCAAGTTAATTGACCCATGCACCTTCCACTCCTTTTTCGGCACCATAGGGTGAATTGAGACCATGGAATCACAATTCCTTGGATTCTGTTCTTAACTTTAGGAGAGAAGTACAGCAGCTGAAGTACCTGTTACTGATGTGAAACCCAAAAACACAGAGTTGACACATTTCATTCTTGGCCAATCACAACAAGCAAGACTAAGAGGATAAGGCTGGCTTATTTTCATGACACTTTTCTTCTTTTACAGCCTGCTCTGATTCCGGTGAAACTTTTTCATTAGCTTCTCTCTAAAAGGAGAAAGTCCAGTTCAATGTCCCGCCCTACTGCTGCAAGTATACCATTTCGTTTGTCGAGCCTAAAAATAGAATGGGAAGGTACGGAGCACTCCGGAGCTAAGGGTCGCTCCCGGGCGTCTTTCGGCAGAAGCCGCGCTAAGGAGAGCGCTGTGAGCGGCACAATCATCTTTGCGCGATAAGCCGCTTCTTCCCCTCCAGGAGCCTATTGGAAAAAAGTGGCTCCCAATATTACCAGTTAGATTGTGCCTGGGCCAGTCTGACCCTCGCTGCTGGGCCAAAGGCAGCAACTGTGGCGTGTCACCCCAGAGATACCTTAGCTTGCTGGTGGTTGCAGCTGGGCACTGAACAAGTCCAGGCTTGTAAGGGACCCCGTTACCTCAGGAGGATAGCTTCAGGCGATGGTGAAGAGAAAAAGGAGAGGATTCTGCTGGAGGGTTTAATGTCCAGAGGTTTATTCCATGGTTACAGAGGTCTGAACGTGAGGAGCTGCTCCAACAGAACACTGACCGCATGGTCTGATCACCTTTTTAAGCTCAGGGACAGGGGGAGGGGAGGTACAGGTGAGCCACCAACCAGGTGAGAGGGGCAGGGTCTCAGGGGAAGATGACACCCAGACAGGCCAATGACCCCTGGGCCTGAGTGGCATCCTTTGAACTTGACCAACCACACGACGCCTTGCTGGAATGTTAAGTCTGAGTGACAGGACTCACTCAGCATGGGGGTAAGGGGGAAGGGAGAGAGACATAGGCACACCTGGGAAAGTGACCTGGAAGGCCAAAATGGGACAATACAGCACACCACAACATCTCCCCCTAGTTTGGTTTAAAAAGAAGAGGACTGTGTTTGTGGTGCAGAATGATTGCCAAAGCATGGTTGGTAAATCAGTTCTTCCTCTACAGGAGGGTCAGTGTTTTCCACTGAGGGCTTCAAAAATGGTAGACCTCAGGAGGGGGAGATGAGCTTGAAATTAACTCGAGAACCATGCGTTTGATTAGTCCAAAAACAATGCTGACAACTACAATAACTATAACTAAAATAAACAGCACTAAAAACACAGTTTTCAGAATAGATCCCAACCAGCCCGAGAGTCCCCAGCCTTTGAACAGTCCATTCAGCCAGTTGTCAGTTTCTCTGTTGATGTCTGAGAGCCTTTGTCAAGGTAGTCCATATGTGGTTTGGGCTGAGGCACTATGCAGGAGGTCACAGGTGGGATGATCACGAGGACGAGAAGCAGGCTCGGTCTCATGGTGTCTCGAGGCTACACACGAACAGTGGGATCTAAACTGGTACAAAAACTTGAAACAAACATATATTATAAACTATTCCAGATAGGAGGCTTAAATGGAATTTCCTCCAGAGAACACGGGCGGCGTTTTCTTCTCCAGGCAGCATGAGCAACCTGGGGTGCTTCTGTAGATTTCTCTGAGACCTTGGGAACATAGGGCTTTACCCATTTGGAAGGAACCCACCTTAAACCAGAGGGGGTGGACACACAGGCATATCCACGTCCCCAAGTAACCAATTTGTAGGGTCCCACCATTTTCCAAGTCTCAGGGTCCTTTACTAAAACTGGAGGTTTTTCTTTTATTAACCTATGATTGCTCCCCCCAAAGTGGCGTAGGATGGGTGGGTTCAGGCTGTCAAAAGAACAATTCAGAAAATTTATTGTGAATAGTGCCCTGGATAACCGGATGTGGGGAGGTTCCACCTTCAGAACCTGTTGTTGCTGGTCCAGGACCCTTTTATTATCACGGTGAGTTCTTTCTACAATGGCTTGACCTGTAGGGGAGTAGGGGATGCCAGTTTTATGCTCTACTCCCCATTGCTGCAGGAAGCTCCCGAATTCCTTGGATTTGTAAGCAGGCCCATTATCAGTTTTCAGCTCCTTGGGGATGCCCATGAAAGAAAAAGCCTGCAAGAGGTGCTTAGTAGCATCAATAGATGATTCTCCTGTGTGGGCAGAAGCATAGACCGCTCCAGAAAAGGTATCTACACTAACATGAACATATTTCTGCCGTCCAAAAGACTGTATGTGTGTTACATCTGTTTGCCACAGTTCACAACTGTTCAGTCCCCTTGGGTTTGCTCCCGTACTCACTGTAGGGAGTGCATGTTGCTGGCAATTTGGGCACGTGGCCACAATCGCTTTGGCCTGTTCTCGAGTGATGTTAAACTGACGAACCAGGCCAGGTGCATTTTGGTGGAAAAGCTGGTGGCTGATTTTTGCCTGTTCAAAAACATTTGGGAGAGTGGCCATCACTGCAGGTGCAGCAAGAGCATCTGCCCTTCTGTTGCCTTCAGCGATAAACCCCGGCAAGTCAGTGTGTGATCTGACATGCATCACATAAAATGGTTGCTCTCGGTGAGTGACTAACTTTACCAGTTTTGAGAGCAATTCGAAAAGTGCGATGTTAGACACATCTTGCAGTATTGCTTGATCTGCCCTGGATACTACTCCTGCCACGTATGCAGAGTCTGTAATCAGATTAAATGGTTCTGAGAACCTTTCAAAGGCCCTAACAACTGCAGCCAATTCAGCAACTTGAGGTGAACCTTCCACCTCAGCAATGTCTGTCTCCCACTGCTGGGTTTGAGGATCCTTCCAAGTCATAACAGACTTGTGGGACCTCCCAGATGCATCTGTGAAGACAGTTAGAGCCCTTTTTAAAGGTCTCCTACTTAGAGCACTTCTCAGTTTTAAGGTAAATTGAACATCTTGTTCGAACAATTTGTGAGCGGGCCGCGCTACCGAAATTTGTCCTGAGTAGGAATCCAGAGCAAATTGCAACACTTCATTTTCTTGAAACAATTGCTCCAGTATTTTCACAGTATTTTGTCCTGATTTTAACTCAACTGGAATGTGAATGCACTTAAAATCACATCCTGCTAACTCCCTGATCCGGGTCCTTGCTTTCCGGATCAGTTCTGCTACCAGCTCCTGAGGCTTTGTCAGTCTCTTGGACCTTTTGTGACTGAGAAAAACCCATTCTATGATCAAGAGAGGGTCCCTCTGGTCCCGGTCCTTTTTTGGTGTGTTCTTTGCCTTAGGTGTTTGTTTTTCCTCCCACTGGAAAATAATTCCATGGAGGTGTGGCAACTTACCTAGGATGATAAATTTGAATGGCAGGTCAGGCCGGCATCGGTTGGCCTGTCTTGTGGACATTGCAATCTGAACCTTTTCTAGAGCTTTCTGTGCCTCTGGGGTAATAGACCTAGGAGCACCTGGGTCCTCTCCCCCTTTCAATAAATTGAAAAGAGGGGCAAGGTCTTCATTAGTCAGACCGAGCCATGGTCTTACCCAATTCAAAGACCCACACAACCTGTGGACATCCGCAAGGGTCTTGATCTTTGGATTGATTTCTAATTTTTGAGGAACAATGGTCCTATTTCCAATTTCTAAGCCCAAATACTTCCAAGGTGGCATCTTTTGAATTTTCTTTTCCTGGAGCTCGAACCCTGCAACAATCAATGCATCAATCGTTAGGTCAAGCGCATGCGTGAGTAAATCATCATTGGGGGCACACACAAGGATATCATCCATATAATGATAGACAATGGCCTTCTCTGCGGCTGCACGTACTGGGGAAAGCAGGGAAGAGACATACCACTGGCAGATAGCTGGAGATACCTTTAATCCCTGAGGAAGAACGGTCCAATGGTACCTTTTCATAGGGGATTCCATATTAATAGAAGGGACTGAGAATGCAAAACGCGGTGCATCGTCAGGGTGCAAGGGGATTTGGAAAAAACAATCCTTAATATCAATAACAGCTAATTTCCAATCTTGGGGAAGCATTGTTGGGGATGGCATACCAGGCTGGGGAGAACCCATATCTTCAATTACATTATTAATTTGTCGGAGGTCGCAGAGGAGCCGCCATCTCTTTTTGTCAGCTTTTTGGAAGCTTTTTGGACAAACACTGGAGAGTTCCATGGGGACATGGTCTCCACAATGTGGCCCTTTTTTAGTTGCTCTTCCACTAGTTCCTCAAGCACCTTTATTTTTTGTTTACTTAGCGGCCACTGTTTCACCTGAACTGGTTTGTCTGTTATCCACTTCAGTTTTTGGGTGGGGCGCTGTTGTTCAGTGACTGCTGTACAAATATGCTGTGGAGAGTCTGGAATATCAATTGTGACACCCCACTGGGCCATCAAATCTCTCCCTAACAAAGGTTCTGAATAATCTAACACAAATGGACGGATATTAGCCAATTGTCCGTTTGGTCCCTCAAATTGAAGAATGCTTTTGGATTGTCTTGCCAATTGCAGACCTCCTACACCTTGAAGGTGACCGGCAACATTTTGCAAAGGCCAATGTGCTGGCCAGTCTTGTACTGGAATCACTGTGCAGTCTGCACCTGTGTCTACAAGCATCTCAATGCGTTTAGACTCCCCACCCCCACTGACATTACACCATAATTTGGGTTTGTCTTTTCCAATAACTTGGACCCGGGCAACTGTGGGCCCTTGTTTTTTGATATTTTCAGGTAAAGATGGCACAGGGATAGCTTGTGCAACAATTTGTCCCTTGGGAAGAAACAGGGGTGGGTGGAAACAATGCAGGCCGAGAACTAATTGCTCAGGATCTGATGTTGTCATTCCCGGAGCAATTTCGATCTCTTGTGGTGTGTGTTTGGTGTCCCCAATGACGATGTACTTACAACGAATCCGGTTCCAAGTACCTTTCTGTTCAGGATTGACAGAGACAAAATGCCAATCACTGTCCTTCAGGTGGAGTGACTCAGTCAGCTGCAACCTGTAAGGCTCATTGACAGAAGATGTGGTTAACACAGGATCACTTAAATAATACACAGTCTTTGAAGCACCTGCTTCACTTACACAATCATTAATATTATCGCGCGCTTGATTTGTTGTGCTACCCTTATTCCCTTGGCCTGCTCTTTTTGTGTCTGTGCGCCTGGCAGGCCGGCGCTGGCTCTTCGGTTTTTTTGTTGTTGTTGACCCCCAGGGAGGGCTTGTAGTTCTCCTCCCCTGCCATTTCTAAATTCATCAAATTCCCTTTTCAGGGGGCACTGGCTACTCCAGTGCCCTAGGTTGTTACAAAGCAGGCATGGTTTTGTGGGCTCAACCATTGCTGGTCTCCGCTGCTGCCCAGAGTACTGATGTGCTGAGGGGAAAGGCGCAGGGCTGGCAACGGCGACACGCTGAGGTGGTCTTGGCAGCAGCCTTGGTCTGGTGTCTTCAGCCACACTCATCAGAGGCACTTTCCTGTTACAGACTAGAAGCATGTCCTTTAACGTAGGGGTAGGTTCGAGAGGAAGGCTGAGGATTGCCGCTTGACACTGTTTATTAGCATTTGTAAATGCCATTTCTTCTAAAATTGCTTCTCTAGCATTCTCTTTTTTAACTTGTATTTCAATAGCTCTAGTTAACCTTTCTACAAATTTCAAAAAAGGCTCTGATGGTAGCTGTTTAATTTTACTATAGGGCTCAAAAGGCCCCTCAGGTTGTAGGGAAAAGAACGCTTTTTCAGCTGCTTCCTTTACTTTTTCGAGTGTTTCTGCAGGAATTGCAGTAGCTTGGATCGAGGGAGAAGACCATTGGCCCTCACCACAGAGGTGCTCAATGGTGATAGGGTTACCACTGTTGTCTTTGGCTGTGTTTGGATCAGCATGCAAGCCTGGGAGAGCATCATTCAGCATTTGTTTCCATGCTATTTCCCATAATTTGAATTCCGTGGAGGTCATGAGACAGGAAAAAAGCTGTTTTAAATCATGTGGAATCACTACAGTCCTACTCAATTCAGAATTTAAAAGGCCACGGAAATATGGACTGTGTGGACCATATTCTTTATGAGACTTACAGATCTCTTTAATCAATTGCCGTCCAAAAGAACTCCAATTAGCAGTTGGAGCTGCTCCCCCCTGAGCTGCAGGCTGAAAGGTAACAGGAGCCAATGACAACATGGGACTATGCATTGGGTCTGCTGTTTCCTGCTCTGTATCCCTTGAAACAGAAGCATTGGGATCACAGATACAGGTTTGGGGGATGGCAGTGGGTGTGTCCCCACCGTGGGAACCCGGGGAGGAGGCGGGGATGCAACGGGGACAGGGGGCAGGGACAGGGGGCCGGCAAGGGGCGGGGAAACTGTGGGAACAAGGGGCGGGGTCAAGGGGCAGGCAGGGGGCGGGGACACCTGGTGACATCACGTCAGCAGACGCCCCCTGGGAGGAGTAGAGGGGCGGAGCTGAGGGTATTGCAGGAAAGGGAGGGGGAGGGGGGAAGGTATCACGAGGAACAGGAGGAGAGGGGGATGGGGCTGGAGTTTCAGGATGCTTAAGAGGATTTTGGGAAGAAGAAGACCAGGTTTGGGAAGATGCCACGTGGCATCCACCATCTTGTGGACCCCCTAGGGGCTGGGGGCCATTTTGGGTAACACTACTCTCTGCAAAGCTAACACGTGCGGTGGGTTTCTGAGGCTGGGACACAGGGGATTGGGAAAAGTTCCACGCAGCCTGGCCAGGGCCTTGTGGATAGGGCAACTCAGGCATTTCAACAGACTTTGGGCGTCGACTTCCCAATGAGTTTGATCTGTTTAAAATACTAAGTTTTGGGGAAAGAGGTTTAGGGGTTTTAGAACTAGGAGAGGGAGAAACAGGGAGAGTAGAGGTACATGGCTTTACATTTGGCTTTTTCTCCATTTCCTTTTGTTTGAGCAATGCTGTACGAATTTGTAAACTCCAAAACACAAATTTAGCCGAGGGGGCATTGCCAGATTGTCCTAAGGTTATCAATTCATTTCCAACTTTATCCCAGAATTGAATATTGTGGATTTCTTCAGGGGAGATTTGTGGGAAGTGGAGGAAAAGCCATCTTATAAACTGTTTCAATTTTCCTTTAGAGAACTTAACATTACCACTGTCCAAAATGCTTACAATATTATAATACACTCCTTTTTGTACAATGCTGAGTTTCAAACCCATGTTAGATGTAAAAAGCAAAGTACTAAATCCCACCTGACCAAAAACAAAGCCAAAATCAGCTACCGATTTCTAAAAAAAACCACAGATGGAAAGGGATAACGAGCCGACAAAAGCTTCACAATGCAGCTGTATATACTGCTTTTAAAATTCACGGGCAGCAGCAGCAGGGCACGCCCTGCCGAGCAAAGGCAGAAACAAAGCCTCCCCCGCTGTGGAATGCACTCCCCCGCAGAGCTGAGAGAGCAGCCACACCACATGGCAAGCCGAAACCGGGCCCCCCTGCGCCGCGTGTGCAGAGAACCCCTCTTCCTCCACAGAGAGAGAGAAAGAGAGTCCCCCGCGGCAAGAGAGCCGAGAACTCCCCCTCCCCCGCACAGAGAGAGAGAGAGAGATCTCCCGACCACGTGGAGAGAGCCGAGCTTGCAGAGCCGGGAGGGAAGGGCAAAGATCTCCCGCGCGAATTCCAAAAGACAGCAAAACACGCGGCAGAAAGCTAATAGCTAGAAATCAATTAATTCCCGTCTGTGGGGCTGCGCAGCCAAAAATGCAAATGCAAAAAGGAACAGAACTCACGGCAGAGTCTGTTTTTGAGCTCCTGCCCTACCGAGAGCAGAGATACTCACCCAAAATGGAAGCTGTAGCTGGCTGGGTACAGGCAGGTCTCTTCACCGGAACAGGACCTCTCTTGGGCGAGAGAGGCTACCCTGTCCTCCCTCTGGAAAATCTGCTCACCAGAAAGGAGCTGGGCTTTCCAGAGGCGCCGAACAGTCCACGAAACTTCTTCTGGGAATATTCCCTAAGTCTCTAGCCGAGGGCGTTGCAACCAAAGCCCCTTTCAGCTGGATGCACGGCTGCCAGAAGCTTCTCCAAGGTACTGCAGGTCCGTCTCAGGCTGCAGAGTCGCTTTGCACGCCTCAGGGACGCCAAATATTGGAAAAAAAGCTCCCAATATTACCAGTTAGATTGTGCCTGGGCCAGTCTGACCCTCGCTGCTGGGCCAAAGGCAGCAACTGCGGTGTATCACCCCAGAGATACCTCGGCTTGCTGGTGGTTGCAGCTGGGCACTGAACAAGTCCAGGCTTGTAAGGGACCCCGTTACCTCAGGAGGGATAGCTTCAGGCGATGGTGAAGAGAAAAAGGAGAGGATTCTGCTGGAGGGTTTAATGTCCAGAGGTTTATTCCATGGTTACAGAGGTCTGAACGTGAGGAGCTGCTCCAACAGAACACTGACCGCATGGTCTGATCACCTTTTTAAGCTCAGGGACAGGGGGAGGGGAGGTACAGGTGAGCCACCAACCAGGTGAGAGGGGCAGGGTCTCAGGGGAAGATGACACCCAGACAGGCCAATGACCCCTGGGCCTGAGTGGCATCCTTTGAACTTGACCAACCACACGACGCCTTGCTGGAACGTTTAGCCTGATTGACAGGACTCACTCAGCATGGGGGCAAGGGGGAAGGGATAGACGTATAGGCACACCTGGGAAAGTGACCTGGAAGACCAAAATGGGACAATACAGCACACCACAACAAGGTACCTCAGCCTTTCCCTCATATTTGGAAACCATATGTCCCCAAATAATGAATGGGTATTGGCCTTGTACCTCCTTTTGCTATAAATGTATTTATAGAAACATTTTTATTCTCCTTCACAGAAATGGCCTGGTTAAGCCTTAAGCTTTCACCTCTCTAACTTTCTTTCTGCATGACCTAACAACATCCTTACACATTTTCTGAGTTACCTGCCTCTCTGTCCAAAGGTGATGCACCTTCTTTTTTTTTCCCAAGTTCCTGCAAAAGGCCCATCACGTACAGAACGTCACCTGTTGCCTAAGGTACACCTCACACGAGAAAAATACAAGAGTCTATAAAGTAAAAGAGGGAAAGCAATCTAGTAAGGTAAAAGAAGAAGAAGAGGCTGAGAAGGCTGACAAAAACTGGGATCCCCTTGACCACTTACTTTCTCCTACCCTTGCAGTACCTCAAATCCTTCCTCCCATTCCTCTTGCTGTGGACCCAATTCCTTCTCCTCTCCCAGCTGTCATTCCTTTACCACCTCCTAACCCAGTTATACCTCTACCACCTTCCCCTCAACCCTCTCCTTACTCTCTTTACCCTTCACTACTGTTCCCTTACCTCTGCCATCTCATGCACCCCTTATTCATCAGCAAGTTCCTGCTCTGCCTCCCCCAGCACAAATGAGAAGCCAAACAACATCTCAGAATCTCATACCCAAGAGTGAAGTTACCCAGTTAGCCTCCACAGCTGGTGTTGTAACACCCGGTCCAAAGTGGGTAAAGTGGAAAAATTGTTCCCCCTCAGAGAAGTTCCCATGTGCAGGGTGGCCAGTGAGATTGGCCAGTAGGAATAGCAAATCAAATTAATCCATTTTTAGCCCCCAATATTTATACATGGGGAGAATTGAACTCCACCTTTAACATCCTATTTTCCCCAGAAGAGACTTGATTAATAAGAACTGCAGGAATGAAAATTTGGGAGCAAGAAAACCAACCCGGGCCCCAAGGTAACAAAAAATGCCTTCAGTGGAGACTGACTGGGACCCTAATCAAGAAGAGGGGAGAAGGAACATGAGAGATCACAGGTCCCTGATGACCAGAGGGATAAAAGAATCAGTCCCTAGAGGGAGTAATACCAGGTTAGCGTTTGACGGCACCCAGGAAAAAGATGAGACCCCAGCACCATGGCTTAATAGGCTAAAGGAAAACTTTCAGATTTACTCTGATGTTGACCCAGACAGCCCAGAAGGCCAATCTCGGGTTCCCTGCAGTCAGGGATGACCCTGAGAATCCTTTTTTCCCAGCCTGGTGTTTCCAAGAAGGAGTATGAATTCTTCGGCTCTGGTTTCCAAGGTTGTTTATTGTTTCTTATCTATAACATTTTTTCTCCGGCCTGCCGAGATCTTTTCAGCAGGTCAGACAGAGGCACACTCCCCATCCCAGGGCTGGTGTCTACGTTTTATCCTATGTACTATGTGTACTTTATTTATCATTATTTTCCAATACCTAAAGACACACAGCAGGGGACTTTCAATCAAAATAAATGCACCTTTTAGTGAGTGCCCACAGCAGATGTAACAGAAGGATTAGAAAGGAGATAAAGGACAGAGAGAGAGAGAAAAGAGGGTTGGATTGGGGGAATAGCTACCAACAGAGAGATGAAATCCTCGTGGTCTGGCCAACAGATCCGTCTGGTCACGTCGGGGAGAATCTCAAAGTCTTTGGTTAACTCAGGGCTCTTTTATAATCTACCGCCGGGAGGGAGCAGGACGGCACATGGAGGGAACAGTGGAGAATAAATCCATTGTGAACAGGCACAGACAGTCCAGGTCTGAACAGCACAAACCGGTGCCAGCAGTGAGCAGGGCCCGCTGTTTCAGGACTGGTTCCTATGGGAAACATCCCGCTTCCCATGGCAGACATCCTGCTCCAGTCACGCCAGCACTCCTGGGTTAGAATTTGAAGGGTCTCAGTCCTTGGGGAGGGCTTCGATGTCTGTCCTTGACTCTGGTCGTGAGGCAGATGAGGGATCTTTGGACCGTGTCCTAGAGAATGACATCCGAAAGCATAAAAAATTTATGCATTTTCCCGTAAAATTAAATGTAATGAATTAATAAATTAAAACTAATTTTTTCTTGTTTATAATAGTATTATTCTATATTTGCATTACCAAATTTTAATTTTTATATTAAAAAATCCATACTTTTTTAGCAAGCAAAAAATGTATTGGTCATTGCTTCTAAGTAACACAATTCCTTTCATCAATTCATTAACCGGTGTGCAATTGATTTCTCTATCTTTATGGTAATTCGTCCTATTTTCAATCCTTTTGTCATCTTTTTTTCATTTTCACAGAAAGGGTAAAAGGGGCCACTTCGGAGTCCATGGAGAACTTTCTGGGGCGTGTTTGTGGCCGTTTTGGGTCTGAGGAGGGAATTCAGAGAGAACTTGAGGGTCTGGAGGACACTTGGGGGAGCCGGGTGGGCACTTGGAGGGGCACCCAGGGATTCTGAGGGACAGTCGGGGTCCGGGGCAGCACTTGGGGATCCAGGGGGGCCCTTGGAGGTCAGGGAGGGGAATTTGGGGCCCTTCGGGGTCCGCGCGCGCCCTTGGGGACCTCTGACGGGGCTCGCTAGGGCGCGGGGGCTGATGGGAGTTGTAAGCGTGGGTATAATGCAGTTTAACGGGGCCGCGGAGCATCACGGGAGTTCGAGGCGCAGCTGCAATGACTCTCGGTGAAGGCACGGGGCATGATGGGAGATAAAGTTCCGGCTGGAAAAGCACTGGACATGCGCCGCGGAGCAGGATGGGAGCTGTAGTCCCGGAAGTGGCTCCAGCTTTTGGTTTGGGGGTCCGGGAAGGGTCCTGGTGGACACTTCTGCGTCCGAGCAGTGACTTGACATCCTCGGGTAAACATAAACTGTTCGGGAGCACTTGCGGGGAGCTCCGGGAGCTCTAACTGGGCTCTTTAGGGCGGGGGGCATGGCAGGAGTTTTACGCGCGGGACTGTTCTGAGGGGCTCTGGGGCCGCGGCGGGGGAGAGGAGATGAATTCCTAGAAGTGGCTGTACCGGGCGTCTGTGGGGTCGGGAGCACTCAGGGGGTCCGGGGATGCTTTTGGGGGCTCCCGAATGGGCGCTGAGGGGGCACTGAAGGATCCTGGAGGGTCTGGCGGACACTTAATGGACAAAGCAGTGGCGGGTCCCCGGGGTTCTGTGGAGCGCGGGGCATGACGGGCGTTGTGGTCCCGGCTCCAATGGGGCTCAATCGGGCCGCGGGGCATGACGGGAGTTGCGGGCAAAAAAAAAAAGTGGCGCCAATATCAGACACTGCTTCCCAGGTCCTAAACCAGGTGCTGATTGGCTTCGGGCGGTGATGGGCGGGAGTCTCGGCAAATGGGATACGGTGGAGGCGAGAACAGCTCACTCAACTTATCCAGTCCCTCCCAGTACAGCCCAGTTCATTCACAGTACAGACCAGTACAACCCCAGTACAGCCCTGTTTATCCCAAGTAGAACCCCGTACGAGCCCAGTGCCCCTCCAATCCCTCCCAGTACAGCTCAGTCCCTCCCAATACACCTGAATCCATTCCCAGTCCCTCCCAGTTCATCCCAATGACATCCACAGGATGCCCCAGTGTCTCCAGTCTTCTCCGCAACGGCCCCACTGTCCCCGGTATGTCCCAGTATCCCCCAGTGTCACTCCTAGTATGTCCCAGTGTTTTCTACAGCATTCCCAGTGTTCCCCACTACGTCCCAGTCCTCCCCAGTGTTTCCAAGGACAGTTTCATTTCTCACGGTGACCGTGGCAGCCAAACCCAGCAGTGGGGTCAGTGCAGTGCCCATGGCCACAGCCCCTTGCAGGGCCCAGTGCAGCTTGGGCTGATGATCCACCCTCACAGCTGGCCCAGGGCAGCTCTGCAGTGCCTTTGGTGGCACCTGGGGCTGGCACACACCTGAGCAGTGTGTCTGTTTGCAGTGGGAAACTCAGCAGTTTGAGATTGCTTTAAAAAACCCCAAAAATGTGAAAACCCCTCTTAGGCTGAGTGCAGCCAGCTCTGCAAGCACAGCAGGGCCCAGGGCAGTGAGGACAGACAGGATGGGGCTGGGCAATGTGGAGCAAGGTTGTCCACACTGGGTCAGAGCTCCAGGCACAGCTTCTGTGAGCAGGCCAGAGCTGCTGAGGAGAGACCCTGGGTCAATATCAATCACAGAATGCTGCAATCACCTCTGCTCTGAAGAGAAATTTAATCAAAGACACCCTTTAAAATAGGAATGTATATTTTATTACTGCTCTTTGAAATCTTTCTCCGTAACTGGACTAGGAAAACTTTAATGACCCTCTCAGGGCTTTGCTGTTGTTTACATCAGACTCAGTCCTTGAGAGTGTCTTCAAATAACTTCTCAATAACATAGTGTTAAATTTAAACTCCAAATTTTCTTGGAGTTTTAATGGGTCCCACTGAGGGACACCACTGGGAAAGGGTCCCCAGGTTCCAGTTAGAGCAGAACACTGGAGGAGGTGATGGCACCTGGGGACAAGCAAGGCAAAGGTGTCTCTGGTGCTGAGCACACCTGGATGTGTTTCAGGAATGCAAAGGGCCAAGGCCTGAGCCCCAGCCCCTGGCCAGGCAGATCCCGTCCCTCCCTCCTTGCTCAGGGCTCTTCCCGGGATGGGCACTGGCATGTGGGGATGTGCAATGCCAAGGGCAGAGCATGGGGCGGCCCCTGCCAGGCTGCTGAGCAGGGACAAGGAGGCAATGAGGCCCCAGCCCTGCAAGGGTCACTTGTCTCCTGCTCCTGCCTCAGGCCCAGGGCCAGCAGCCATGGCCAAAGTGCTGCCCAAGTTGGCTCTGGCAGGGCTGTCTTGCAGCTGCTGCCCATCCCTGTGCCCTGTGCAGCCCAGGCTGTCCCACGGTGTCCCTGCCCTGCGCCTCTGTCCCTGCAGGCTGTCAGCATCCCCCGGCTGCCCCACCTGGCTGGGCCCTTCCTGTGCTGACAGCTCTGCCTCCTGCCTGCCTCTGCCTGCCCACACAGAGCCTGGGGCTGATACCAAAAGGGTTCATTCCATGTTTACCCTGCCTGTGAACTTTCAGCACAGGAACAAGGCATGCAGGGGATGCTTTCCCAGCAGGAATGGGTGGAAGAGGAGAAGAAGACATCTGGCTCAAGGGTGCAGGGATAGAGAAAACAAGGACTGAAACTGGGAATTTGGGGTCGGTTTTATGGAAATGGGTAAATTGTAATTCACATTTAGTGACTGTATATAAGCAACACACTGGTAGAATTGCATGTCCATGTGTGGTTAGGAGTTATCCTTAACTAGACCTCAGGCCTGAATAAATAACACCCTCTGAAACAGAAAATTCATGTACAGGCACAAAGCAGCTCTGTGCTCAGTGGAGTGGAGACTGAGGACAGCAGAGGAGACCTGGGAGGGATTGAGGGGAGGTTTCAGAGATGCTGGATGCTTTTGGCATAATAGGGAACAGCCAGAGAAAGAAAGAATAAATGCAAAAGGCAGATTGGGAGAACAGAGAGGACCCAAAGAGAAAGGAATTTCCCTGCCAGGGCAGGGCTGTAGTGCAGCATGTCCCCCAGAAGGAGCCTTTGTGTGGGCAGGCAGAGGCAGGCAGTCGTGTCCCTCAGTGGGACCCATTAAAACTCCAAGAAAATTTGGAGTTTAAATTTAACTCTATGTTATTGAGAAGTTATTTGAAGACACTCTCAAGGACTGAGTCTGATGTAAACAACAGCAAAGCCTGAGAGGGTCATTAAAGTTTTCCTAGTCCAGTTATGGAAAAGATTTCAAAGAGCAGTAATAAAATATACATTCCTATTTTAAAGGGTGTCTTTGATTAAATTTCTCTTTCGAGCAGACGTGATTGCAGCATTCTGTGATTGATATTGACCCAGGGTCTCTCCTCAGCAGCTCTGGCCTGCTCACAGAAGCTGTGCCTGGAGCTCTGACCCAGTGTGGACAACCTTGCTCCACATTGCCCAGCCCCATCCTGTCTGTCCTCACTGCCCTGGGCCCTGCTGTGCCTGCAGAGCTGGCTGCACTCAGCCTGAGAGGGGTTTTCCCTTTTTGTACTTCTTGCAGCAATCTCAAACTGCTGAGTTTCCCACTGCAAACAGACACACTGCTCAGGTGTGTGCCAGCCCCAGGTGCCACCAAAGGCACTGCAGAGCTGCCCTGGGCCAGCTGTGAGGGTGGATCATCAGCCCAAGCTGCACTGGGCCCCTGCAAGGGGCTGTGGCCATGGGCACTGCACTGACCCCACTGCTGGGTTTGGCTGCCATGGCCACCGTGAGAAATGAAACTGTCCTTGGAAACACTGGGGAGGACTGGGACATACTGGGGAACACTGGGAACGCTGTGGGAGACACTGGGACATACTGGGAGTGACAGTGGGGAGGACTGGGACATACTGGGGACACTGGGAATGCTGTGGGAGACACTGGGACATACTGGGAGTGACACTGGGGAGGACTGGGACATACTGAAGACACTGGGGGCATTGCAAAGAAAACTGGGGACACTGGGGCATCACGTGGATCACATTGGGATGAACTGGGAGGGCCTGGGAATAAACTCAGCTGTATTGGGAGGGACTGGGCTGTACTGGGAGGGATTGGAGGGGCACTGGGCTCGTACGGGGTTCTACTTGGGATAAACAGGGCTGTACTGGGATTGTACTGGTCTGTACTGGGGATGAACTGGGCTGTACTGGGATTGTACTGGTCTATACTGCGGATGAACTGGGCTGTGCTGGGCGGGACTGGATAAGTTGAATGGGCTGTTCCCGCCTCCACCCGATCCCATTTGCCGGGACTCCCGCCCATCACCGCGAGCAGCCAATCAGCGCCAGAGATCAGAGACTCGGGGACGGTGCCTAGGGTAGCCACAACTCCCGTCATGCCCCGCGGCCCGATTGAGCCCCATTGGAGCCAGGACTACAACGCCCGTCATGCCCCGCGCTCGAAAGAACCCCGGGATCCGCAACCCCTCTGTCCCTTAAGTGTCCTCCAGACCCTCCAGGATCCCTCAGTGCCCCCTCAGCGCCCATTTAGAACCCCCCAAAACGTCCCCGGACCCCCTGAGTGCTCCCAACCCCACAGATGCCCGGTACAGCCGCTTCTGGGAATTCATCTCCTCTCCTCCACCGTGGCCCCAGTGCCCCTCAGAACATAGTCCCGTGCCTAAAACTTCTGCCGTGCCCCGCGCCCTAAAGAGCCTGGTTACAGCTTCCCGACCTCCCTGCAAGTTCTCCCAAACCGTTTACGTTCCCTCAAGGATGTCAAGTTGCGGCTCGGATGCAGAAGTTTCCCCCAAGTGCCTTCCCGCACCCTCAAGCGTTGCATTTGAGCCACTGACGGAACTACGGCTCCCATCAAACTCTGCGGCGCATGTCCAGCGCTGTTCCAGCCAGGACTTCATCTCCCGTCATACCCCGCGCCCCACTGAGAGCCATTGCAGCTGCGCCTCAAACTCCCATGATGCCCTGCGGCTCCGTTTAACCGTATTAGACCCACGCCTACAACTCCCATCACCCCCCGTGCCCCAGAGTGCCCCACCAGAGCCCCTCAAGGGCCCGCCTGGACACCAAAGGGCCCCAGATTCCCCTCCCTGACCTCCTAGGGCCCCCCTGCACCACCCAAGTGCTGCCCCGGACCCCGACCTATCCCTCGGAATCCCTGCGTGCCCCTCCAAGTGCCCACCCGGCTCCCCCAAGTGTCCTCCAGACCCTCAAGTTCTCTCTGAATTCCTTCCCCAGACCCTGAACTGCCCCAAATGTACCCCAGAAATGTCTCCAGGGACCGCAAAGTACCTCCCTTGAGCCTTTCTGAGAAAAAGATGATAAAAAAGATGACAAAAAGACTCAAATATTCCTAGTTACCATAAAGAGGGATAAAAAATAGCCAATGGTGATTAACGAATGAATGAAGGCAATTGTATTACTTAGAACCAATCATCAAAATTGTTTTGGTTCCTAAGAATGTATTGGTTTTTTAATATAAAGTAAATAAATCGGGCAGGAGATCTATCTCCTTTTTAATATCTTTTTTAAAAATCAGCTCAGGTGGGGTGATCCGATGGGTCTCACTCTGCCACTGCCCCCAGGAGTGGCACAGAGGGGGAGGAAGAGTCCAGTTTGTCCACTGGTCTGCCAGCAGGACTGGGGGTTCCTTCCTCACCAGAGCACCAGGTGATTCCCAGTATTTTGGTTTGACATTCGAGGTCCTCTTTCCAGCCAACATGTTTTTTGGTTAGGGTGAGTGGTAAAAAGGGTCTTAGCGGACACTGGATTCTGTTCTTACCATCTAGACGTCACTTTGATCCCTCAATTCCATGTTGGTTTGCTGTTTTTCGGGGTTTTTGGCTAGGTTTGGTAAAGGGCTTCCTCATTTGCATGCCAACCCCAATGTCATTTGCATGCCAATCAAATGATTATCCCATCCTTGGTTGTCCCCTCCACTGTCCCATGTGCCATCCTCCAGGAAACAGCAGGGTGCCACTCGACAAAAAGGGAATTCCCAAACATCAACAACAGGTAGTTAATGAAAAACTATTAACAACAGGTGATTACAACAAACAGTTAGAACTCCACCCTGGCAGCAACTGGCCCAACCTGTGAACTCTGCAACCTTTTAATAAAATGGGCACCTTTACTACTCATAACAGTGTGACATCACAGAGAGGGTTTTGTGACATCACTGAGGGAGTTGTGACATCATAAAGCTTCTGTGACATCATAGTGTAGGGTGTGTGACCATACAGGAGATCCTGCCATCATAAAGGGTGTATAACATCATAGAGCAGGTTGTGACATCACAGAGCAGATTCTGACATCACATTGTGGCTTTCTGACATCACAGAGTCTTTTGTGACATCACAGTGCAACTGCATGACATTCCAGGCTGACATCACAGAGGTGGCTCTGTGACATCACAAGGATGCTCTGTGACATGCTAGAGTGGGCTGTGACATTACAGGGGCTGTGTAACATCACAGTAGGTTGTGTGAGATTACAGGGTCAGTGTGACATCACAGGAGCTGTGTAAGGTCACTGGGGAGGTCACTCTGCCCCAGCCCCCTCACAGTTCCCCCCAGAGCAGTCCAACCCTGCTCGTGCACAGCAGGGTCCCCTGTCCCCCCAGGTCCCCCCGCCTCTGGCACCGCAGCCTCCCCCAGAGGATGTTCCACGAGATCGACCCCAGAGCCTGACACGGGGATGGGGGTCGGGGCCCTGGGGGTGGCACAGGGGGACAGGGACCCCCTGGCAGCATCCCTGTGTCCCCCAGGGCCAGAGCCTGGGCCAGGGCTCCTTCACCCTGGTACCAAGGAGGGCTTGAGAGCTCTGAAAAAATCCCCAGCAAGGGATCAACAAAAACCAGGTTTAATATTAAGGGACAGCAGCACAAAGTTCCTTGGCAAGAGTAACTCTGCTCCTGACAGTGTTTGCAGGGCCCGAAGAGAGGGGCTTCAGTCCCAGCAATGGCTCATCCTGGCCACACTTGGCATCAACAGCTTTCTTTGCCAGTGTGAGAACAGGGATGTTGTGCCACTGAGGGAACAAAACAGTTCCCAGGGCTGCTCCTAGAGAAACCAGGAGCTGGTTGGGCAGCCGCAGTGCCTGGAGCAGACAGTGTTTGTGATGAGCTGCAGAGGAGCTGAGCCCAGGGGCTGCTGGCCAAGGCCAAGGCCCAAGGAGCATTTCTCAGCTGGCAGGGCAGCCTGAGAAGGGGAGGGGGGAATGCAGCAGCACAGGGCCCATGGAACCAAGGGACCGTTTTGACACTGTGGGGCCCTGTGAGACCAAGGGAGCATTGTGACACTGTGGGGCCCTGTGAGACCAAGGGAGCATTGTGACACTGTGAGGCCTCATGGAGTCATGGAGAGCACTGTGACATTGCTGGTCTTCATGGAACAAAGGGGGCTGTACTGACACTGTGTGGCTCTATGGAATGTAGGGATCATTGTGTCGCTGTGAGGCCCCAGCAAACCCAGGGTCCATTTGTGACACCACGAGGCCTCATTAGACTGTGGAGACCATTATGACACTTTGGGGTGTGATGGAACCAAGGGGCCATTGTGACGCTGCAAGACTCCGTGGAGCCGAAGGTCAGTTGTGACATTGCAAGGCCTCATGGAACAATGGAGACACTATTAAGTGACTTTACAGCCTCATGGACCTAAGGGTCCATGTGGGGCACTGTGACACTGTGGGGCACCATGGCACCAAGTAGACCCACACTGGTGTGTCAGTGTTCCAAATGAGTGGGATTGGGAAAGTCCACACAATGGCCATTAGCCCAAAGGGTACTCATTTGTTAGCACAACCCCCATTTGAGCCAAAATGTCCCGACCAACGAGGCACTGCACAGTAGGAGGCAAAGGCACAACAGAGAAAACACTCCGTAAAATTTTTCTGTCAATAGTTACTGATAACATGGGTGATTTCCTTGAAAGCGTTAAGCCTCCAACCCCGGTAACCGCTACTGTGGTGGGCTGTAATGGCCAGTTGTGGGGCCAGCAATCCGGGCTGATAATGCTGGAGTCCGCACCAGTATCTAATAAACCTTCCAAGTTTTGCCTGTCACCCTGATACTCTATCAATACAGGACGTTTTGGCTGAACGTTTAAGTTCATTGTTAACAGAGTAAGTTCTCCATTGGAGCCAAAGCCCCGTTCCCCCTGGACAGTGATTGATGAGGGGGTAATATGTTAGTCATTTGTTCCAATGGAACTAATTGAGCTATCCTCTGTCCTTTCTCGATTCGTATCGGTGGAAAAGGAGCGAAAGGGCCGCTCCTCCGTGTGAATCCTCTGGTGCCTGACAAGATGAGAGCTGGTCTGAAACCTCTTCCTGCATTTATCACACTCATAGGGCTTCTCCCCAGTGTGGCTCCTCAGGTGGTAGATCAGGTGGGAGCACTGGCAGAAGCTCTTCCCACACTCCCCGCACTCGTAAGACCTCTCGACAGTGTGGATCCTCTTGTGGACAATCAGGTTCGACTTGTGGGTGAATCTCTTCCCACACTTGGGACACTCATAGGGCTTCTCCCGGGTGTGCATGTGCTGGTGGCTGACAAGGGAGGAGTTGTACTTGAAGCCTTTCCCGCAGTCGGAGCAGAGGAAGGGCCTCTCCTCTGTGTGAGTGCACTGGTGCCTGAGGAGATCAGAGCTGGTCTGAAACCCCTTTCTGCATTTACCACACTCGTAGGGTTTCTCCTCGGTGTGCCTCCTCGGGTGGACAATCAGGCAGGAGATGCAGCTGAAGCTCTTCCCACACTCCTCACACTTGTAAGACCTCTCCTTGGTGTGCCTCCTCAGGTGGACAATCAGGCAGGAGATCTGGCTGAAGCTCTTCCCACACTCCTCACATATATAGGGCCTCTACCCCGTGTGGATTTTCATGTGGCAGATCAGGTTGGATTTCTGGCTGAAGCTCTTCCCACATTTCAAGCACTTCTGGGGCTTCTCCTTACCCTCAAGCTGCTCGTGGACCACGAGCTCTGAGCTCCAGGCGCCTCCCCGGTCCAGGGTGGGCCTTTCCCCCTCAGATCCCTGTGATTGGCGTTTGCAGCCCCTCCTCGTGCGGGATCTCTGGAGTTTTTCCTCCCCGTTGGATTCCTGTGCTGTGGAGCTGCTCAAAACAGCCTCTTCCACAAGGTTCTGCTGTGGGGATTTGTCCGCCCTGGTCTCCATCC
The DNA here is from genome assembly GCF_035770615.1 of Melospiza melodia melodia. Classification (NCBI taxonomy): domain Eukaryota; kingdom Metazoa; phylum Chordata; class Aves; order Passeriformes; family Passerellidae; genus Melospiza; species Melospiza melodia. Next base: position 6,580,503 of record NW_026948497.1, on the reverse strand, counting down.
TCAGATCCTGGTCTGGTGGAGGAGAGACAAGGAGAGGATGGGATTTGCCTCCATGCCACAGGCAAGGACAAGGAGATCCCCCCAGTGCGTCCCCAGCAGGACAGCTATAGTAGCAGGGTTGTCCTGCAGCCAGGGGCCGTGCTGGGGTGGGAGATGGAGCAGGAGAGAGGGGGAAAGGGGCACTGACTTCCTCCTCACCTTCTTGGGGCTGCTGGGCCATCTTCCTCTTCCTCACGACCTCCTCCTCGTCCATCGGGCCAAGGTTTAGAAAGAGGATATCCTGGCTTGGGGGAAAACAAGGGCTGGGCGCGTTGGGTTTGATGGTCCCGCTGCCTGTCTTGGTGTCTGCTAAGGAAGGCAGAGCCTCCCTTAAAACTGAAAATGTAAACCCCCTCCCTCCAAATCACTATAAGTTTGAAATTAAGGGGCTGTCAGGGAAAGATATGGAAATAGGAGTAACAGTTCTTTGCTAGGAAAAATAAAATAAAAAATGCAGTAATAGAAAAAAAGCCACTGACAGAGTCAGAATCCAAGCTGACACCCTGTTAGTCAGGGTGTTTGTTGCACTCCAATTAACTGGTGGCTGCAGTCGTTCTGGATGGACAGATGTGGTTCTGTTGAAGCAGTGGTTCCTGCAGAAAGGTGTAGTTTTCCTCCAAAGGTCCAGTGGTGGTGTAGATAGGTCTGGTATTCCTCAGCAAATCTAGTGGAGAAGAAAAGCTGCTCCTCTGGGAATCCAGTGGGAAAAGCCTGACTGTGGCGCTCCAAATCTCTGATTATGTCCAGGTAGGAATGCTTGGCTCCTCCCCATGGGTGGAACATCTACCAATGGGGTGAGGTAATTTTATCAGTCCTGCAGTGAGGCTCAATGGCCCATTAACAGAAGATATCTCCCTGGAGGGCTTGTGGAAGAGATAAAGAGAACTGCCCAATTAACAGAAGATAACTGCCCCACCTCTAACAGATGGCAATAGAATACATACCCCCACCCACATCTTGCATTTCCAACCTCAGACACTCTCCGTTGCTCTCAGTAGCCCAAAGTGTGATCCCAGTTGCTCCCTTTTAACAGCAGTATGATCCCAGTAACTTCCAATATGATCCAAGTCATGTACCACCATTCCCAGTATGGTCCTAGTATAATCCTAGCTGCTTCCAAACCATCCCAGTATGGTTCCAAGCTGCCTCCAGCTACATCAACACAATCAGTCCCAGTATGATGCCATTTGCTACCAGCGTGCTCCCAGTTGCTCACAGCATCTCCCACTCACTCTCAGAATGATCCCAGTCATTCCCAGTATATCACATTAGCCCCTAACATGGTCTCAATTGGCCCGGCAGGTTCCTACTCACTTCCAAAATGATCCCAGGATGATCCCAGTACAGCCCAGTCCCTCCCAGCGATGCCACTCCTGGCATCCCCCAGCTCTGTGTTCCCCCCTCCCAGCTTACCCGATAGGAGCCCCAGGGGCTGGAAGGCCTCAACCAACATCCCCAGCAAGCCCCAGTGTGGATGTGCAGCCTCCAGATTTCCCAGTTTGCCTCTCCTTCTCCCCAGGCAGGGTTCTCCTCCTCCTGCTCCTCCCGGCCCCAGCGGGTGGGAGCAGCTGAGAGCCCCGCACTGCCCATCCCGACCTGTCCCGGCTCCATCCCCGTTCCTGCCGCGGGCTGCGAGGGCTGCAGGACCGGGACAGGAGGAATGGGATGGTGGAGCAAAGAGGGAGAAGCAGCAGGACAAGGGCTGGAGGGAACAAGAGAAGGAGGAGGAGGAGGAGGAGGAGGTGTGGAGCAGGAAGAGGAGGAGGACGGGTGGGAGGAAGAGCTGGGTGAGAGGAGGAGGAGTGGGAAGTGGAAGCGGGGGGAACACACAGTCCAGCCTTCGCTTACTCCGCAGCACTCCCGGACCGTGGGGCATTTCCCCCCCATATCTCAGGTGATCACAGAGGGGGAGCTCAACCAAATATCCTGGGTGCTCCATAGGTGGGTATTTTTTCGGGGATGGGGGGATTTTTGGAGCTCAAAGGACTCCAAAGCTAAGCTGCAAATGCCCATTGGGGAGATTTTTGGCGGTGTCCTGGCAGGTTGTTTCTTCGCGGGGAAGGACACGAGAGGGGAGAACACTGGGACACCGAAGTGTGTAGCCCAGAGAGAGGAGACCACCAGGATTCAGCCTGGAGAGGGGAACACCCTTGCAAGGGGGAAGCCCTGGAGCTCCGCACAGCCTGGAGCAGAGTCAGGGGAAACGGGAGTGCTGAGACACCAAGAGCCCCGGCATTGCTAAGAGGGAGCCCAGAGAGGGGGATCTGGGGAACCCCTGGGGGCTGCAGGGAACCCTCAGCAGCACAGAGAAGGGGGAGCCTCAGAAGCCCAAGGTCAGAAGAGCAGAGAGGGGGGACCCTGGGGATTCCCATGGCAGCCTGGAGAGGGTGTGGACTCCTGGAGAGGAGAACGCTCAATAGATGCAGGACTCCAAGAAGTCCAAAGTGGAGATACCAGAGAAGGGCAATTCATGGGGAGCTCTTTTTTGGAATAATCATGAGACATTCAAGTCTTGGCAGGCTTAAGGATGGTATTTCTCAGGGTTTTTCCAACTAAATTTTTTTGGTCTGGAGAGCCTGAGAGCCCCTTAATTTCAAAATTATAGTACTTTGGAGGGAGGGGGGTTTACATTTTCAATTTTAAGGGAGGCTCTGCCTTCCTTAGCAGACACCAAGACAGGCAGCGGGACCATCAAACCCAATGCGCCCAGCCCTTGTTTTCCCCCAAGCCAGGATTTCCTGTTTCTAAACCTTGGCCTGATGGACGAGGAGGAGGTCGTGAGGAAGAGGAAGATGGCCCAGCAGCCCCAAGAAGGTGAGGAGGAAGTCAGTGCCCTTTTCCCCCTCTCTCCTGCTCCATCCCCCACCCCAGCACGGCCCCCGGCTGCAGGACAACACTGCTGCCAAAGCCATCCTGCTGGGGATGCACTGGGGGGATCTCCTTCTCCTTCCCTGTGGCACGGAGGCAAACCCCATCCTCTCCTTGTCCTTCCTCCCCTAGACCAGGAGCTGAGGATGGAGACCAGGGCGGACAAATCCCCACAGCAGAACCTTGTGGAAGAGGCTGTTTTGAGCAGCTCCACAGCACAGGAATCCAACGGGGAGGAAAAACCCCAGAGATCCCGCACGAGGAGGGGCTGCAAACGCAGATCTCAGGCATCTGAGGGGGAAAGGCCCACCCTGGACCGGGGAGGCGCCTGGAGCTCAGAGCTCGTGGTCCACGAGCAGCTTGAGGGTAAGGAGAAGCCCCAGAAGTGCTTGAAATGTGGGAAGAGCTTCAGCCAGAAATCCAACCTGATCTGCCACATGAAAATCCACACGGGGTAGAGGCCCTATATATGTGAGGAGTGTGGGAAGAGCTTCAGCCGGAGCTCCAACTTGACTGTCCACTTGAGGAGCCACACCGAGGAGAGGTCTTACAAGTGTGAGGAGTGTGGGAAGAGTTTCAGCCGGATCTCCCACCTGACTGTCCACATGAGGAGGCACACCGGGCAGAAACCCTACGTGTGTGATAAATGCAGAAAGGGGTTTCAGACCAGCTCTGATTTCCTCAGGCACCAGCGCACTCACACAGAGGAGAGGCCCTTCCTCTGCCCCGACTGCAGGAAAGGCTTCAAGTACAAGTCCTCCCTTGTCAGCCACCAGCACATGCACACCCAGGAGAGGCCCTATGAGTGTCCCGAGTGTGGGAAGAGATTCACCCACAAGTCGAACCTGATTGTCCACAAGAGGATCCACACTGGCGAGAGGTCTTACGAGTGTGGGGAGTGTGGGAAGAGCTTCTGCCAGTGCTCCCACCTGATCTACCACCTGAGGAGCCACACTGGGGAGAAGCCCTATGAGTGTGATAAATGCAGGAAGAGGTTTCAGACCAGCTCTCATCTTGTCAGGCACCAGAGGATTCACACGGAGGAGCGGCCCTTTCACTGCCCTGACTGCGGGAAGGGCTTCCGGGACAACTCCACCCTCGTGACCCACCGGCACATCCACAGTGGGGAGAGGCCCTATGAGTGTCCTGAGTGTGGGAAGAGCTTCTCTCAGAGCTCTATCTTGAGCAGACACCAACAGAGCCAGCACTAAGGGCAGCCCAGTGAGTGTCCCAAGTGCAGGAAGACCTTCCTGCGCTGCTCCAGCTCCAGCCGCCACAGAGGGATCCACCCTGGGTAATCCCCAGGGAACCTCGGTAAGCAGAGCCCAGGCCATCCCTGTTGCCGGTTATCCATGTTAGAAACCACCTGTCCAGCTGCTTCACATCTTCCTTGCACCCCGTGGCCTGGATTTTCCTTTAATTTCTGTTGGTCCCTTCAAAACACACAAAACCAGGGTAAAAACAAAGACATTGGAATAAGCCATTGATGGGGACATGGGGGGATCTTCCAGGGAAGGGGGGACATGTTGGGTTTGAGGGAGGTGGGGGTTCCTGGGAGGGACTTGGGGGTTGCTCAGGGCTTTGGGCAGAACAGGCCCAGTAGCTGCAAAAGTGCTTGGGGACCCTGGTGAAAGTTGTGGCGTGGCTGATCAAGGCCCCCCTGCCCTGGAACTGTCTCCATGTCCCTCTGTCCTGGTTGCCAGCGTCCCTGTTCAGGATCCCCCTCTCCCTGCTGTCACCCCCTCTCACCCACCCATTCCCATGTCACCCTGGTACCGTTCCGCTGCCATCCCAGCCTGAATCTCATTCCAGTCTCATTCCCTATCCGTCTCCCATATTCCAAGTCTCTGTTCCCCTTCTGTTATTCACGGTCTTGCTCCTGTTCCCATATTTCCATTTCAATATTCCCTGTCCCATACCCATATTCCAATTCCCGGTCCCTGTCCCCATTCTCTGTGCCATTCCAGTTCCGGGTGCCATTTCCGATCATGTCCCCATTCCCATGCCTCTTCCCTGTCCCCATACCCACTCCCTGTCCTCATTGCCGTCCCCATTCCCGCTCCCGGTCCCCATTCCCGCTCCCTGTCCCCTCTCACCGGACGCCGCCGCCATTGCTCCGGCCCCTCCCGGCCCTCACATAACCGAGCAAACCCTGCGCTGCTCCCGCCCACCAATCCCAGCGCGTGATCGCTCTCTTATTCTCATAACCAGGCCTTCTATCGTGGCCCCACTAGCTGCTGGCTGCAGCCGCCTCCGAGTGCTGTTTGCTCCCAGTTCCCTCTCAGTTCTCCCAGGAAAAGCGGGACTGGCAGGGAAAGTGCTCCCAATTCCTTTCCGCTGCTCTCATGATCTTTCCCAATGCTCCCAGTTTCACTCCCCAGTTTTACTGCCATGCTGTTTCGGAACCCGCCCAGGGCAGAGCACGGCTGCTTTTGGGTGTCAGCATTGCCTGGGCCGGTCTAGGAGTGAAAGAAAAGTGGGAGGAAGAGGAGGAACAGACGAGGACTAAGTGGAGGAGCAGAAGGAAGAGGAGCAGCACAACCACGTTGGTTTCCCCGCCGCCTTCCCCTGCCGCTCAGGCTGAAGCTCCCCTGACTCCTGCTGCATTGCCCCCTCCAGAAGCCACAGGTGAATGGGGAGGGGGAGCTTGCACCAGATCCATCGGGGGGTCTCTTGGAGGGTTTTTTCATGGGGCAGGGGATCTTTGACTCTTGCAGGACCTCAAACCCGAACCGTGAATTTCCCGTGGAGGGAACAGCCTCACGTTCGCCTGGTACCGACGGGCACAGGGGCGATCTCGGGCTGGGGGATGCCCAGGAGAGCAAACGGGAGCTCGGGAGCCCTGGAGTGGGGAAGAGCGCAGAGGGGCGATCCTGGAGCTGGGAGACAAACTGGCTGCCTGGAGGGGTGGGGGAGGCTGGGGATGAGCGGGCTCCAGGCCCCTCGAGGCTGAAAGGGGCATTGACTTCTCCAGCTGCACTTGGGCAACATAACTATCAAACCCAACACATTCAGCCCTTGTTTTCCCCCAAACCAGGATTTTCTTTTTCCAAACCTTGGCCCGATGAAGAAGGAGGACGCCGTGAGGAAGGAGATGGCCCAGGAGCCCCAGGCAGATGAGGGGGAAGTCAGTGCCCCTTTCCCCCTCTCTCCTGCTCCATCTCCCACCCCAGCACGGTCCCCGGCTGCAGGACAACCCTGGTGCCAAAGCTGTCCTGCTGGGGACGCACTGGGAGGATCTCCTTGTCCTTCCCTGTGGCACAGAGGCAAATCCCATCTTCTCCTTGTCCTTCCTTCCCCAGACAAGAAGCTTAGGCCACAAACCAGGGAGGTCAAATCCACACAGGAGAACCTTGTAGAAGAGGCTGTTTTGTGCAGCTCCACAGCACAGGAATCAAAGGGAAAGAAAAGCCCCAGAGATCCCTTACGAGGAGGGGCTGCAAACGCCGATCACGGGGATCTGAGGGGGAAAGGCCCACCCTGGGCCAGGGATGGAGCTGCAGCTCAGAGCTGGGGATCCATGAGCAGCTCCAGGATGGGGAGGAGTCCCGCAAGTCCTCAGAATGTGGGAAGAGCTTCTCCCTGAGATCCTCCCTGATCCGCCACATGAGAATCCACACAGAAGAACATCCCGACGAGTGTGATAAATGCAGGAAGAGGTTTCAGATGATTTCCTGTCTCATCAGGCATCAGCAGAGTCACAAAGGCGAGAGGCCCTTCTGCTGCCACCATTGTGCAAAAGGCTTCAGGTACAACTCCGGCCTCATCACTCCCTGCGTGTCCACAGCGGGGAGAGGCCCTACGAGTGTCCTGAGTTTGGAAAGAGCTTGACCCAGAACTCCACCCTGACTGCCCACCTGAGGACCCACACGGAGGAACAAAGCTATGAGTATGCAGAGTGTGGGAAGAGCTTCAGGACGAGCTCTGAACTGACCATCCACCAGAGAAACCACACTGGGGAATGGCCTTTTGAGTGGGGGGAATGTGGGAATAGCTACCAGAGGAGAAGCCACCTGACCCACCACATGGAAGTCCACACAGGTCTGGAAGAGCCCTACAAATGTGGGCAGTGTGGGAAGAGCTTCATGTCAAAGTCCCACCTGATTGGCCACCAGAGGATCCACACTGGAGAGAGGCCCTATGAGTGTATTAAATGCAAGAAGAGGTTTCAGACCAGCTCCTTTCTCCTCCTGCACCAGCAGCTTCATACAGATGAGAGGCCCTTCAACTGCCCTGACTGCGGGAAGGGCTTCAAGCAGAACGCTGCTCTCATCAGCCACTGGTGCATCCACACCGGGGAGAGGCCCTACGAGTGTTCTGAGTGTAGGAAGAGCTTATCTCAGAGCTCTATCTTGACCAGACACCAACAGAGCCACCACTAAGGGCAGCCCTGAGAGTGCCCCAAGTGCAGGAAGAGCTTTGTTCCCGTGACGCCCTTTGTCCTCTGATTTTGGGTCCTTTCCTCCCCCTTTGAGACGTTTCCCCCAGATTGGATCCTTTCCCCGTCTTTTGCGTCCCTTCTCCCTATTTTGTGTCTTTTCCTCCCTACTTTGGATCCTTTCTCTGTCATTTGGGTCCTCCCCCCATTTTGGGTCACTCTTCCCCTATTTGGGGTTCTTTTCCCCCTTTTTGGCTCCTTTCCCTATTTTCCATCCTTCCCCCCCCCCCCAGTTTTGAACATCCTCCCCTTTGACTTGGTGAAGTTTTGGGTGCATCCCGCCCTCCAACCCTCTCCCCACCCCTAAACCCCCTTCACCTCCCACCCCTGTCCACCCAGGCATGTCCCCAGCTGTGTTCCTAATTGTCCCCCCATGCCCCATGGACTCAGTGCTCACTATCCTGGATGCCCTTGAGTCCCCAGCCCAGGACTCTGGATCTCCTTTGCAGGAATTCTGGATCTGGCCTGGCTTCCAGGGAACACCAGTGGCACTGGGGCTCGGGGTGGGTGGCATGGCAGGGTTGCTGGGACGGGGTTTGGGGTCATCTTGGCACTGACCGAGGGTCTTGTCCACTCTGCAGTGAGAAGTGGCCCTGGCTGGAGAGTATGGGATGGATGGGGTCAGGAGAGGTTGGACCCTGGTCCAGATGGACACCAGACCATGGATCCCACTCTGGATGGACACTGGTCCAAATGGACATCCGAGCCATGGATCCCAGCTGGATTCTGATCTGGACAGCCCCTGGCCCTGCAGCCCCCCAGCCTGGCCTGCCCCTAGCCCAGATGACCACCAGCCTGCCCACAGCCTGGCCCATCCCACTGTCCCACCAGTCCATCCCAGTAGCCCCCAACACAAAATCCCCCCAAATAAACCCAATGCTATCACATCAGCTCCACATGGTCCCTGCAGAGCGAGAGCGAAACTGAGGCGAGGCCTGGGGAGGTGACTTTGTCATGATGGGAGGGGATTTTGGGACCGACCCTGGAGAACCCCAAAAAGAGCACCCACCCCCCAAATTGTCACCACAGCATGGTGGGACCTCCAGCTGTCACTGCAGGAGCCACCAGCTGTCACTCCAAGAGCCACTGTGACCCTGCAGCCCCTTTGAGGGGTCCCCTCGGTGTCACGGTCCACAGTGTCCCCTCAGTGTCACTGGCATGTCCCCAGTGGGAGCAGCGCCATCACCTCCTGGGGCACAGGTGAAGGATGAGGAGGAGGTAGGGGCGGGGGGGGGGGGGGCAGTGCAGAGTCACAGAGCATCCTTGGGGGGATGGAAGTGGTTAGGGAAACACCAAAAATGTTGCTGTCCCTTCTCCCCCACCATAGGATGTGGGCCACCCCCTGTTTTGGGGCACTGGTGACAAATTGGCAGGTGGTGGTGACAAAAAGCACAGGTGCCACCTCAGGAATGGCACAGAGAGGGGTCCTGCAGTGCCACCAAGTCCCCCACGCTGAGGGAGTGACAAAGGGAGTTCGGCAGGGGAAAGGGGAAGTGTGGCAGGGGTGCCACGGAAATGCCCCTGATTCGCCTGTGCCCGGGATATAGGGGTGGTGGAGCTCCGGTCACGCTGTCTCCCTGGCAGCCTGTCACCGTGGCCGTGTTCACAGGGGTCTTAGCATGAGGGAATAGACGAGGATCTGACTCCATGTTTCAGAAGGCTTGATTTATTACTTAATTATATTTATTATATTAAAGGTATACTGAAAGAATAAAAGAAAGGATTTCATCAGAAGGTTAGCTAAGAATAGAATAGCAAAGAATGATAACCAAGGCTTGTGGCTCAAACTCTCTGTCCAAGCTAGCTCACTGTGATTGGCCATTAATTAGAAACAACCAACATGGGCCAATCAAAGATCCACCTGTTGCATTCCACAGCAGCAAGCAGATAACCATTGTTTACATTTTGTTCCTGAGGCCTCTCAGCTTCTCAGGAGGAAAAATCCTAAGGAAAGGATTTTTCATAAAAGATGTCTGTGACATATCACCCTTTTTATTTTAGTTAAATTAAAAAGAAAAGTGTTTGTCATTTTGTCTGCTGTACCCATGCAGAAGAAAGAACAAACACTTGACGGGTTATCTGTTGCCAATGAAAAACTTCAATCAAGTGCTGATGTGGAATGATCAGGGAAATTCTTCACTTGTAGAACATAAAATTCTATCATATCACTAAAACAATCTTACAACATAAGAAAATGCTTAAACAATGCAAAGAAATTCATTGCTTCAACTCCAAACAGCTGAGTTACAGGAGAAAGTCCATCGACTGAAGATGTTCCTCTTTGACATTTCTGAAAGTCCCTTTTGGTCCTGAAACAGAATCCTGAAACAACAAATTGCTGAAGAAAAATCATCAATAATTATCAAAAATCCATTGACAGTTACCAAACAATTTTGAGAAAAAATTTTTAATGCCTTGGCCACACTCCTTTATTGAACTACCTGTAATTTTTGGCTCTTCAATGCTTTTGAGGTGCTATTAGCTCTTTCAATTTTTTTTTTTTTTTTTTTTTTTTCCGGAAAGAGCAGCAGCAGCAGAGAGGAGCCTGAGAGGCCCTGAGTGGGCCCTGGCCCACGTGGAAGGATCAAGAACCCCAGACCTGTCCCACAGAACAGTGGTCCAGGTCCTGACGGGGGAAGCAAAGCCCCCAAACCCAGCAGCCGGCCGGGCAGTGGCCCTGGCCTAGGGAACCGAGCCAAACAGCCCAGGCCCGGTCTGCGAGGCGGGCTCTGTGTTGTCACAGCCCGGCACCACACTGCCAGTGCAATGGCAGAACAAGTGACCAAACGCATCCTTCCCCCCAAAATCACTGATGCATGCTGGCAGTGAGGGGACAGAAGCTGTCCTGAGAATCTCCATCTCGGGTCTGGGAATGTTTGTTCCCCACAGAAAACAAGCAATGATGGCTTTCCGCCATTCCCTCTGCCTCTGCAATGCAAATGCAAAAGGTGTTTCCCCCATCTGCCTCCCAGTACCACCCCCACCCCGTCTGGGCTGGGGACTAAAGGCAGAACTTTCAGGACCCGCCTCCCCCTTGCGGCTGGGGCGCATGAGGGACGGGAGGGAGATTCGCACCCCCCAAGGGGAAACAACCGACCAAACACCCCCCAACCCACCAAGAATGCTGAGCTTGAAAGAAGGCGGCCGGGATGCACCCGCACTCAGCCGTTGAGCCATGCCTCCTCCACGGAAGGAGAGGCCAGCAGCTGAAACCGCTGTTGCAAGGGCAAACGGCATGGGACGGTCTGAGCTCAGATATGCCTCCGGTTCCAGGGCAGCCTCTGACGCAGACATGGAGGACGGAGTCCCCGAAGGCGGCAGAACTGCTGGGGTGGCTGGTGGGGGGGGCGAGGCCAGAGAGAGTGCAGTCACAGCAGGCGGGGGGGGTGACGGCGGCAGCACTGGGTCGCTGGTCTCAACTGCAAACTCCGGCATCGGCGCTGAGGGTGAAAGCAGGGCCACCGCGAGCAGGGCTACAGGGACCCACATGGGGTCGGCTCTTGGTGCATCCACAGGCGGCGCAGCCTCGGACACACGCTGGCGGCAACCGCCATTGTCACTGAGTGCATCGCCTGGCAACACCGGCGCAGCTGCGGGAAGCGGCGGAAGCGGTGCCTGATCGCTGTTGCCTTGCAACACCGGTGCAGCCGCGGGAAGCGGTGTTTCTGAGCTCGCAAGCCCAGGCGGGGCCGCTGCACCCACAGGCTCTGCAGGAGGGACGGCCGCGGGAGAGGCCACATGGGGAAGCGCCCGCACCCGTGGGGAGGGTTGGGGAAGCCCCACAAACTCGGGAGGCGGGACCTCGGGCACTGATGCCACCCCCAGGTCTGAGTGATGCAGGGACCAAGAGGCCGGACGGGGCGATGCCTGCAGAGCTTCCAGGGGCGGCTCAGCCCACTGAAACCCCCTCTGAGAGCAACGGAGGAGGGAAAAAGTGGCTCCATCTGAGCATGCTCCGAAAATGCAGGGGAAAAACTTCTTTGGCTGCGGGCAAGACTTCACCCCTCTGCTGCGAGCCAGGGAGGCTGGGAAGCAGCAGATCATCTCCCCCAAAAGGAACTTCTCCCATGAGAATTTGGGGGAATAGGGCTTGACTCCTGCAGTCAGCAATCCAGGGAAAGGCAGCCGCTCTCTCTTTCAAAACTGGAAAGAGTGCCCTGAACATTGGATAAATGCGGGGGTACCTGAATCCAAGGTTCAAAATGGCTTAGAAAATGGGTTCCATGCATTCCCATACGAACATATCAAGGGCAAAGAGCACATTCGTGAAAAACCCAAAGAACTTTGCCCATCGAAAAAGCTCATAGAAATGTCTCTCCAATGTCAGGGTCTGTCCTAGTAGACAGATGACCTGATGGTGCGTAGGAATGATCTCAGAGTGCAAAACACCAACACGGTACAAGAGGGTTTGCAGTGATAATCAAATCAAACGCAGTTTTATTGAAATAACCACAGCAAAAATGTGATAGAGGGATTAAGGGAGAGAAAAAGATAGAGAAAGAGAGAAAGAGGGGGTGAGAGAGAGAGAGAGAGAGGATATAGCTACCAACGCAGAGACGAAGTCCTTTGGTGCAGTCCAGCCAAGGATCCGCCTGCTACGCTGGGGAGATCTCAAAGGCTCTAGCTAACTCAGAGGATTTTATTACTGAAACTTGTGAGGCGGGGGGGGGGGGGGGGGGGGGGAACAGATACAATAGGGAACAGATGTAACAGGTAGTCCATGTTCTCAGCAGTAAATGAGAGCCATTGTTTTCTTTCCCCAATGGTCACAATCTGCAGGCAAACATCTCGCTTTGGTCAGCTTGCCTCCCCCACACACCTGCCCCGGGCTGGGGGTTTCAGTCCCAGTCCTTGGAAGGAGCAGAGGGGCCTTTTAGGAGTTTCATGTCTCAGTCCTTGGTGGAGAATCTTCTCACATCTCCGTCTGTCTGTCACGGTGGTTGTAAAACAGGTGAGGGTCTTCGGTGGGAGACAACCTGAAACTCAGGAGAAGTCCAGCCAGGCCGAGAGGTGGGACAGCTTCCAAAGCTGCTATTGTTGCTAACGGGGCACGGTGCCCTCTTCTTAGCATAAAGCAAACACACTTGTGAAAACAATAGCTTAACACTGAACTTTCAGGTCTCAGGGCCTATGGCGTGTGACTTTTCTCCTTTAGAGCCAGATTCTAAATAGGGGGGTCTTCTCTTCAGTGGTCTCCCAAGGACGATCGTGAGGCAGATGAGGGAAAATTCTGACAAACTCTCACACGACCCTGTGACTCACAATTGTCTTGAAGGGATCTCCATCAGCAGGGCTCTGGAGTGTTGCTGATCAGTCTTGCCGTACGTTGGTAGCATACCCGGAAAAGCAGAGACAGTATGTCAGAGAGACAGAAAAGAGAAAAGGAGGAAGAGAAAGGATAGGAAAAAGAAGGGGGAAAAAGGGAGACAATAAACAAACATAATTAATATTGATTATCATAACATTTTTCAGAAGTGTTTGATTAATTAAAACTAATTAATTAATATTCTTGTTATAACAATTTCAAAAAATAATTAATTAATTAACAATATAATTTTTATAACAATTTCAAGAGATGGTTAAAACAAATCACAAATAATCAACAGCAAAAGTAATAAACAAATCATAATACAAGCATTAACTTTGAATTAATTTTCTAAAACAATTCACTAAAAATCAGAAGTAATTTTCACAAAATCATAAAAGAAAATCAGGATTACTCTAAAACACATATGCTTAATTCATAATTGCTTTGTGTCAAATGTCTCGGGGATTTCCACGGTGCAGGGGACATCAGCCAAATTGTGTGCATTAACTATAGACGTCAATCTTGTCAGCTGTTTCACCATCTTCCAATTCATAACGACTAGGATTGCTGATAAAATGAAACCAAACAGAATTAAAATCAAAAGGATAACAATGGGATGACACACACTGTTCAAGACACTCGTAGCAGTAGGAGACCACCTAAAAGAGTATCCCACCACCTGTGCTCAGCATCTTTCTCCACCCTTTCCATGGCACGGTGTATCTGTCTTACATTGTGATGAACAGTCACCCAGGTCTCTTGTCCGCTTTCCTTGGACTTCTCCAGGATTTCAACCAAGTTCTGATGGAGCAGCAGTTGTCTTACCAGAGTGAGATTCATCTCAATAGGAGTAGACATCAGTTTGTGAATCAATGTGTAGTTAGATTGCCACAGGTAGTGAGAAGTGACTGGAGCTTCAAAAGAAAAATCACATCCTGAAATCTTAGTAAAGTTACAAGCATAGAAATTTGAATGATTTTCTGTATCTACTATAACATTTTATATGAGAAAAAAATCACAAATAGTTCTAAAACATGCACATGTATTGCCTATGAATTGTTTCAAAAGCCTCATTAGGACAAATCTCAAAATGACAGATATTTTGCTCTATGTCTAAACAAATGTCTTGAACTATGATTTCATTGCTTTCACAGAGGAACCATTGTTGTTCTCGGGCAATACAAGATTCCAAATCAACAGTTTGCCATTTCTTACCAATTTGACAGGCCCATTCTCTATGTTCAGAAAGATAGAGAATAGCGCCGTCATAATTCAGTTCTAATGCTAGAACAGGGAAAATCAAATGCTCTGAAGCATTTTGTATAGTTAAAAAAAAAACCTGTCGTTGTATTTAAAATTGGGTCACAGGTCAAAATTCACTAGGTTCCACCAGGATTGGAATTCTATTTCAAAGTCAGTGTCACTGTCCCAAATTATTTTCCGAATTTCAGTGAGAAAAGTGCCTTCTTCACCTTCTCTTATAATTGAAGCAAAAATTGACTGCACCCACAATTGTGCCTGGATACAGCTGAGAGCCAAAGAAACATTGTTTTGTGTAGCACCAAGTGCATCAATTACCAATTTGTGATCATTTACATTTACTTTCTCCCAATTTGGTAATATGCTTGATAGCAGCCACTGGTGTGTTCACAAAGCCAATAAGAATGACTGCAGTGGTTGCTGTAATTTGATCAAATCTTTAATTGTGACAGCCAGTTTATTCAAGTTCAGTTAATTTACATGTCATGTATGCTATCATCACCTGGTGTTAACATAAAGGAGGGGAAAGCATTATTTCTGTTGTCCATCACTAGTGTTATCATGGTTTATTAGGTCTTCATGTCCCTCGGAGTTCTTCTGAAAAAGTAAACACAACAGACTCTGCCACGAAAAGGCAGAAAAAGTTAGAACAATGGAATTGTCAGAGAGGTTTTGAACAGCAGTGGTACTTCCCCTACAGCAGCGGGGTGTCCACCAAAAACAGGCTGTCCAGGGTAATGTGCTGGGTTCTTGAAATCATCATCTGGTCTCTGTAGTGAAGGAATTATGCTTGGAGCTGTTGGGCAAAAAGCAGTGATTTTGGAATACCCATTTACCCCCCATCTATAGTGAGAGTTGTTAGAAATCCATTTAATCTTTTCACCTTCTGCCCAATCCTGCATACCTTTGACAGTAGAGTGAGAAATATTATCAGACTGAATTTCCTGTGGCTTTAGGAAAATTCCAAACCACCCCTGCATTGCTTTAACAGTATTATCTCCTGTAGCTCCTTTAAAAGCATCAGCGTGGAGCAACCCAAATATAAACATAGCATAGGACTTGGTGTTAATACAGACAAGAAAGCAATTCTGTCCCTCACTTTGGAAAATGCTCCAAACAGTTAACAGTTCCCCAACCTGGGCATTGTCCTGTTCCTCTCTGTTAGCAGAAGCGGGGGAGAGAGGAGGGGTTGCTTTAGTCACAGAGGCAGGTTTATTTTGGCTGCTACCCAAGCTCCCAGTTTCTTGGATTGCCCAGTTCTCCTCCACCTCCCTGGGAGCCAAGCCAACCACAAACACCCCTTCCCAGGTAGTGTACCTTTTCTCAGCATCTTTGAAACCACAGGAATAAAAACCAACAGGCTTTGTCAGACACTCAGGAACCTGCTGCCAAATGTGTACTGAAAGCTGTGAGGAGGCAAATCCCCACTCCACCTGAAAGGGGTCTGAAGGATGGATAGGGTCCACTGCCTGATGAGCTGTCACTTCAAGAATCAGCAGTTGCAATGTTTCCTTTTGAGAAGAAGTCCAATCCCATTTTATTCTTTTTCTCAGCAAGTCGTAAAGGGGAACAAAAGGGTTATTCTGGTTACTAAGAAGTTTCTCTGGTCTTTCTATAGGAGACATAGCTACTATGGTTTTCTGGAGAATTGCTGTAGGTTTAAGTGTTTCTGGAAGCCTTAGACTTAAAGAGGTGATAATTTCAGGCTTTAGAGGTGATTGGATTGGAGATTCAAAACCAGGAATTAATTTCTTTTCATGAATCAATTGCAGGCAGCCGGCTTTGTGAATGTTTTCCAGGAGTTGGTCGGGGGTACCAACCAAAGGGTCTCTTTTTCCAAGGGGTTAAGCCCTCCTGCCCAATGAGCTGTGTGCTGATTTGGGGACCATGGGATGCGTCTGTCTGCTGTTGTTAGGAACACTCCATGTCTCCAGCACCCGCCGGCTCCTTGTTCTGACAAAAGAATCTGATCTCCCCCAGTGAGAGACACTTGACAAATGTGTTCTGTTTCAGATTTTTGAGGGAGAAGCCCGTACTGCTTTGCAAGTTTTGTTAATTCAGTAGCAGTGTACGGGATTTCTTTAGTGGTTTTGTGCGGGTTAAGATCTTCATTATTGATATAGTTGCATTCTGTTTTAATTAGAGGTTTTATGTTATTACAGCAGTGTTTCCCGCAATTTTTCATCAGGGCTAATTCTTTTTGAGGGCAATTTTGATTAATGCGAGGAGTTTCTTTCTCCTCTGTTTCTGTTGAGGAATCTGGATTATGTGAATTTTTAACATGTTCCTCTCTCAGGGCAGCCCATAACAAGTTATTTACATTTCTTTCTTCATCCAAATGTTTTTGCAAAACTTCAACTAGGTTTTGGAGGGAGTCTATGATAGCATTTTCCTCACTTTTTCGCTTAAAGAGAGTTTCTATGCCTGCTGTGAGACAGGCACCCAAGACTGAGCAGAGGATGGTTTTATTTGTACCCAGTTTGAATTTTGATTCATGTTGCAAAGAAGATATTCTATCAATAACATTTTCTAAGTTAAACCAATTGCAGCTTGCCCATTCTTCTCCCCCTGGAGAAGGTGTGGCATTGTATTTAGCAAGCAGAGCATAAATTCAGCTTTACCTTTTGCACTGAAGTTCTTAGTCATTTTGTGAGGGGACCAAAGCTACACCAGGGACTTAAGTTACACAAATCACACAGCCTTTCCACTGTCCCCTTCGCTTCCCTCGGTAGTTGAAGAGACAGTATCAGTCTGGGAGGCTCTGTTTGGTTGCCTCAAGTTGTCTCTTCCTTCCCAGACAGTACAGACACGCACTCACATGAACACACGCACACAAATGTTTTCTTTGTGAGGGGACCAGAACTTAGAACAGGGGGAAAGCCACTCAGCCTCATTGGGCTTCCCCTCACTCCCCTGTGTAGGTGAAGGGACAATATCTGTCTAAAAGCTACAGCTTAATTTCCTCAGGTCTGCCCCTTCCCTTTTAGACAGTCCAGGTACACAAATACAGCAGTAACAGGTTCAGATTTAACTCAAATACAACAGTAACAGGTTCAGGTTCATTCAAATATAACAGTGACAGGTTCAGCATCAATATCAATATCAGTATCAGTATCAGGATCAGTATCAGTGTCAGTGTCAGTGCTGGTATCAGATCAGTAACAGTAGTGACAGTGACAGTTACCCCTGTTTTGCACTGAGAGACCTTTTGTGCCAATTCCAGAGACAGAGCACTCAATTTAGCATGAGATTTGCCTGCAAATCCCTCTGTCTATCAGAATCATTTCCGTGACGCCAATTTAATGTCAGGGTCCGTCCTAGTGGACAGATAACCTGATGGTTCATAGGAATGATCTCAGAGTGCAAAAACCAACACAGTACAAGGGGGTTTGCAGTGATGATCAAAACAAATGTGGTTTTATTGAAATAACCACAGCAGAAATGCGATAGGGGGATTAAGGGAGAGGAAAAGATAGAGAAAGAGAGAAAGAGGGGGGGAGAGGGGATATAGCTACCAACGCAGAGATGAAGTCCTTTGGTGCAGTCCAGCCGAGGATCCGCCTGCTACGCTGGGGAGATCTCAAAGGCTCTAGCTAACTCAGAGGATTTTATTACTGAAAATTGTGAGGGAGGGGGAACAGATACAATATGGAACAGATGTAACAGGTAGTCCATGTTCTCAGCAGTAAGTGAGAGCCATTGTTTTCTTTCCCCAGTGGTCACAATCAGCAGGCAAACATCTCGCTTTGGTCAGCTTGCCTCCCACACACACCTTTCCCAGGCTGGGGGTTTCAGCTCCAGAGCTGCCTGCGGCTCCTGGCCGGGCCCTGTCCCGGGGAGGCGGCGCCCGAGCGGGGCCTGGGGGACACCGGGGAACACGAGGGAGCCTGGAGGAGCTCTGCGACCTCTGCGAGAGCCTGGACAATGCCAATGGTGAGGTTAAAGGTCATTGGGGTCACTCTGGGGTCACTCAGGGGTCACAGGGGACACGAGGGGGCCCTGGAGGAGCTCTGCGACCTCTGCGAGAGCCTGGACAATGCCAATGGTGAGGTTAAAGGTCATTGGGGTCACTCTGGGGTCACTCAGGGGTCATTCAGGGTCTGGGATGGGCAGTCAGGGTCACTGGGGTCATTGAGAGGTGATTTGGGTCACTCAGGGTCACTGGGGTCACTCAGTGGTCACTCTGGGGTCACTCAGGGGTCATTTTCGTCACTCAGGGTCACTCAGGGGTCACTGGGGTCACTCAGTGGTCACTCAGGGGTCACTCAGGGGTCACTCTGAGGTCACTCAGGGGTCATTTTGGTCACTCAGGGTCACTCAGGGGTCATTGGGGTCACTCATAGCTGGTTTGGGGATGGATTTTGTGCCATTTTTTCCCCATTTAGCCCCACTGTTTTTCTGTTTTAACCCTGTTTTTTCCCATTTCTGTCCCATTTCTCCCCAGAATTCTGCTCTTTAGGGGGCCTGGAGGTGGTCCTGGACCGCTGGGTCACCGCTGGCCCCCTCTCTATGCTGGGGGTGCCAGGGGCTGAGTTTGGGGCCATTTGGGCCATTTGAACCCCGTTTTCTCCCACTTTCACCCATTTTAACCCATTATTTCCCATTTTAACCCAAAGTTTCCATTTTTCTCCCCAGAATTCTGCTCTTTAGGGGGCCTGGAGGTGGTCCTGGATCTCCTGGGTCACCGCTGGCCCCTCTGAGCCGGGGCCGCTGGGCTGGGGCTGAGTTTGGGGCCATTTGAAGCCTGTTTTTTCCCATTTTAACCCAAATTCTTGGTGTTTCTCCCCAGAATTCTGCTCTTTAGGGGGCCTGGAGGTTGTCCTGGACCTGCTGGGTCACCGCTGGCCCCCTCTCCACACCAGGGCTGCAAGGCTCCTGGGCTCGTGTGTCCAGAACCTTCTGGCAGCACAGGGCCAGGCGCTGGCGCTGGGGGCTCTGCCCGCCCTGCTGGGGGCGCTCTGGGGGGACCCTGACCCGCGCATGGCCCCCGCCGTGCTCTTCGCTGTCTCCTGTGAGTCGGGGGAATTCCGGGTGTTTTGGGGTTTTTTGGGGATTTATTTGTAATTGTTGGGGGATTTTTTTGGGATTTTTTGAGATTTTTAGTGGGATTTTTTGGGGCACTGAGGGGAGACCCCGACCTACGCGTGGCCCCCACCGCGCTCTTCGCCGTCTCCTGTGAGTGTGGGGGGAATTTGGGCATTTTGGGGTTTTTTTGGGATCTTTTAGGGATTTGGGGATTTTTGGGGGATTTTTTCAGGTCTTTTTTGCCTTTTTTTGTGATATTTTTGTGAATTTTTGTGATTTTTTTGTGATTTTTTTGAGGATGTTTTGGGTTTTTTAGGGGAGGATTTTAAGGGGTTTTTTTGGGGGGAGTTTAAAGATTTTTGGGGGCTTTGTAAAGGGTTTTTTTTGGGTATTTTTTGGTTATTTTTTGGGATCTTTTAGGCATTTTTTTAGGGAATTTTTCTGATTTTTTAGGGATTTTTTTAGGGTTTTTCTGGGATTTTTTAAAATTTTTTTCTAATTTTTTGCCATTTTTTAGGGTTGTTTCAGGTTTTCTTGTGAATTTTTTGTGATTTCTTATGTGTTTTTTTGAGATTTTTTTGGGGATCTTTTTCATTTTTTAGGGACTTTTTTATTATTCTTTAGGGATTTTAGGAAGATTTATTAAAGATTTTTTGTGATTTATTTGGGATTTTTGGGGCATTTTTTGGAGGTTTTTTGGGATGTTTTTGGGGGAAGGTTTGGGAAGTTTTTAGGGCTTTTGGGGTGGTTTTTTGTCAATTTTGGTGCTATTTTGCCCATTTTTTACTGTTTTAACCCCGTTTTTTCCCCTCCCCAGGCCTGGTGCGGGCCCAGCCCAAGGGTTTGCAGCAGCTCGAGGCCATGGGCTGGATTTGGTGATTTAGGGATGGATTTTGGGGCAGATTTGGGGTTTTTGGGGTTTTTGGGGTGGTTTTTCCACGTTTTTGGTGCTATTTTTCCCGTTTTGGGCTGTTTTAACCCCGTTTATTCCCCTCCCCAGGCCTGGTGCGGGCCCAGCCCGAGGGTTTGCAGCAGCTCAAGGCCCTGGGGGGGCTGGAGGTGCTGGGGGGGGCCCTGCAGAGCCCCCACCCCCCCGAGGGCCCGCGCCGCCTTCCTGCTGCACTGCCTGCTCAGGGAGCACCCCCGCCTCAAAGGTCAGCCCAAAACCGCCCAGATTCACCCCAAAAACTGCGCTGGGATCCCCTCGGTAACACCCCGGCAGGGAAACCCCAAAAATCCCCGAAATTCCCACAAAAATCCCCCCAAAATCGCCCAGATTCACCCCAAAAAATGCCCTGGGACCCCCTCAGTACCAGCACAGCAGTGAGACCCCAAAAATCCCTGAAATTCCCACAAAAAATCCCCCCAAAATCACTCAGATTCACCCCAAAAACTGCCCTGGGACCCCCTCGGTAACACCCCGGCAGGGAAACCCCAAAAATTGCCGAAATAACCCCAAAGTTCCCACAAAAATCCCCCCAGAATCACCCAGATTCACCCCAAAAACTGCGCTGGGATCCCCTTGGTAACACCCCGGCAGGGAAACCCCAAAAATCCCCAAAATTCCCACAAAAATCCCCCCAAAATCGCCCAGATTCACCCCAAAAATGCCCTGGGACCCCCTCAGTACCAGCACAGCAGTGAGACCCCAAAAATCCCTGAAATTCCCACAAAAAATCCCCCCAAAATCACTCAGATTCACCCCAAAAACTGCCCTGGGACCCCCTCGGTAACACCCCGGCAGGGAAACCCCAAAAATTGCCGAAATAACCCCAAAGTTCCCACAAAAATCCCCCCAGAGTCACCCAGATTCACCCCAAAAAATGCCCTGGGATCCCCTCAGTACCAGCACAGCAGTTAGACCCCAAAAATACCCAAAATAACCCCAAAATCCCCCCCAGAAAACCCCAAATTCACCCCAAAAAATGCCCATTCCCTACCGAGGGAATGCCCTCGGTACCAGCCCAGCAGTGAGAGCCCCAAAAACCCCCAAATTCACCCCAAAGCCAGCCCCAAAAGCCCAAAACTCACCCCAAAACCAGCCCTGGAATCCCCTTAGCACCAGCCATGCAGGGAAACCCCAAAGATCCCATAAATTCCCAAAAACATCATGCCAAATTTTACCCCAAAATCCCCCAAAATGGCCCCAAAATCCCCGAATTTCACCCCAATTCCCCAGAACTTCCCAATTTTCCCGTTTTTCACCCCAATTTTCCCACAGCCCCCTGGTGCAGCAGGGCCTGGTGCCGCGGGGTTCCCCACATTTCACCCCAATTTTCCCGGGTTTCACCCCAAATCCCCCTTAATTTCCCCCCAATCTCCCCAGATTTCCCCCCAGTTTCCAGGATTTGCCCAATTTTCCCGTTTTTCACCCCAATTTCCGCAGCCCCCCTGGTGCAGCAGGGCCTGGTGCCGCGGGCGGCGGCCCTGCTGCGCTTCGAGCACAACGGGGCCCACGAGCATGGCCTGGGGGTCCTCTGCAGGTAAAAGGAGGGGAGAGACCCCTCCTCAAATTAACAAAAACTCAAAAAACCCAAAAATACCAAAAAACTGAAATTTGGGGAAAAGAAACCAAAGAAACCAAAAAAAGAAACCAAAAAAAAACCAGGGAAAAATCATCAAAATTTGGGTGGAGAATGAACGGGAAAGGGCAAAGGGGAGGGCCCCACGAGCACGGCCTGGGGATCCTCTGCAGGTAAAAGGGGGAGAGAGACCCCTCCCCAAATTAACAAAAACCCTAAAAACCCAAAAAACCCAAAAAACGGAAATTTGGGGGAAAAACCCGGAGAAAATCAAAAAATTCTGAAGAATAATATCAAAAATGGATGGGAAACACTCAGGAAAGGGGAGCAGATAGGGGCAGTAAAGGAGGGCGGAGACCCCTCCCCTAATTACCAAAAACCATAAAAATCAGAAAATCCCAAAGAAACTGAAATTTGGGGAAAAAACCCCCAAAATCCTGGAGAAAAAGCATCAAAATTTGGGGGGAAAATACAAAAAAATTCTGGGGAAAAACATCAAAATTTAGGGGGAAAAAAGGGGAGGGGGTGGGAACCCCTCCCCAAATTAACAAAAACCCCAAAAATCCAAAAAGTCCCATAAAAAACCCCCAAAATTCAGGGAGAAATCCCGAAATTTGGGGGAGTCTTGGGATGGTTTGGGGAGGTTTTGGGTGAATTTTGGGCAATTTCTGGGGGGTTTTTGGTGGTTTATTGGGTGGGTTTTGGGGCAGATTTTGGGAAATTTTCAGGTAATTTTTGGGCATTTTTGGGGGATTTTTGGGTGATTTTTTTGGGTCATTTTTGGGTAATTTGGAGGGAATTTTGGGGAAGGTTTTGAGGGGATTTTGGGGTGATTTTTGGGCTGTTTTGGTTGATTTGGGGGCAGTTTTTTGGGTTATTTTGTACTATAAATACTGAATTTTCCCAAAATCACTGTTTTTCACCCGAGCCTGACGTCGGGCTGCCCTGAGGAGCTCCGCAATCACCGGGACTCTGTTTTGGGGGACTTTTGGGGGATTTTTGGGCTGTTTTGGGTGATTTTGGGGCAGTTTTTTGGGGGGTTTTGGGTGAATTTGAAGTATAAATACTGAATTTTCCCAAAATCACCGTTTTTCACCCCAGCCTGGCCTCAGGCTGCTCCGAGGGGCTGCAGGAGTGCCGGGACCCCATTTAGGAGGAGTTTTGGGGGATTTTTGGGCTGTTTTGGGTGATTTTTGGGTGTTTTTGGGGGTTTTGGGTGAATTTGAACTAAAAATACTGAATTTTCCCAAAATTGAGGAAAATTCGGAGATGAGGGAAAATTCGGACAGATTCTCACACTGGCTCAGTGCCTTTCTGTGACCCAAGTATGGGGCTCAGGCTCTTCCTTTTTGCTCTGGGATGCAAAACCTTTTCACTGCTTCCATGTGACTGAACTCTCGAGGTCCCTGATGTGAAATGTTTTAACACAGCTTCTGCTATAGCAGACAAGTTTGGATTTACAAATGTGAAAGGAGAGCTTTTCTTTTGGAATTTAAAACCCGGCCAAGTAGGCTGGAAGGAAAGAAGAAAAGGATTCAAAAACCAGGAGAAATGTACTTTATTTTATAAAATGGGTTGGACCTGCCCTTTCTCCTATGACCAGAGAAAAGTGAGCAGAAACATGTGTTTCCCTTGTAGATAAAGTGTCCCTGCTGAAAGAGTTCAGCTACCAATGGAATCACCTGAGTGGCCAAGCCCTGCTGGATGTCACTGAGCGTATCACAGGTTTGGCCTCCCCTTCTGAGCCAAGAGCTCTTCCCAGGGAGCTGATTTACAGGGAATGCCTGTGAGCAGACAGCAGAGCAGCTCCTCCAAACCAGGAGGTGCTGAGCTTGTCCCTGCTGCCCCATAGCCAAGGCAGGTGGGTTTGGCAGGTTTTCCCTGGCTGCTGCAGAGCTTGGCAGCACCTGAGATGGGGGCAGCGCTCGGCCTGGGGCTGAGCTCTCGCTGGGGCATCTCAGAACCACCTCCAGCAAAGGGAGGGCTAAAAATGCCCCAGCTGGCTCCTCTCTGGGGAGCTCGGGGACATCTGTGATCTTTGAGGGGAAATGGTGGCAAATGCTGTTTCAGGGCATCAGTTTGTTTTGTCCTCACAGAATTCTTGTTTTTCTCTTGGAAAGTTTTGAGGCTGAACTGTGCAGAGCCTGGGGGGGTCACAGCTTAGGCCAGAACTCAACAGAGGTACCAGAGGCACGGGTTTAGTGCAAGGCAGCCTCTGGGCACAGGGACAGAAGCAGAGTGCTGAGGCTCCCTGCCTGTGCTGTCACAGTGGCCTTGGACTGAGCCTTTCAGGGTGTGCAAACAGTGTCTGCCTGTGTCAGCACTGTCTGAAATGCTACAAATGCAGCTGCTAATTGATTCCTCAGAGGAGCTTGCTGTGTCAGCAATAGCCAAGGCATGGAAAAAGGATAATCTCAATATATAGCAGAGAAGATGATTGATAGCCTTGCTTCAACTGGGGCTAAATCCACTGCTAATTATGCCAACATCTTTAAATGCAAGGTTTAATACACTTTGTGTCTTCATTAGGAATCTCAAAAGGGCATGTTCAGCGATTGGGAATGTCAAAGGCCCTTTAAAGAGCATTTGAATAAAGTAGATCTCCAGCAATAGGACATTTAGTTTAGCACTTCTTTTGATCTCTTTTTCAAATAAAGGAATTACCCATAAATTAGGACTACTTTAGAAAAAGCAGATGTTCTCTCTGAGATTTAGCAGGACCGGACAGCTGTTCCTCACATTCAGTAGTCACTGATGTCTTTAATTGCATTTAAATTCAAAGGAATTCCCATTTTAAAATGGGTACCATAACCCTTTCTTGCTTAGCAGAATTGGTTTTGGGTACTTGCAGGAGCTCTTTCAATGTTGATGTCTGCTGGTGGATTAACAGCATAGAGGAAATGAAGTCTCTTCCGCCACAGAATATTAAATTGCTGCTGAATAACATTTTGTCCGATCAGAAAATAAGAATGGTCTCCAGAGCATTTCAGGTTTTCATCTCTTAGCCAAATCTGCCTGTTGCAAGGAGCCTGTTGCTAGTAAACATTTGTCCGGGTTTGATACAGTTCAGTTCAGAAAATGGGCAGAGAGATTTCAGAGACAATATGAGAAAACACTCGTGTTTTGGTTACATTTCAGTCCCCTGTGTAGCATTTTACTTTCTCTATGCCCCTATTTCAGTGGACATATAAGAAAAAGTGCCATTAACATTGGGAGGGGAAGTGGCATTAAAATGTGGAGATGCCCAAATGCCAAGGCAATGGGGTCTGGGTAATTCTCTAGAGATGCCCTGAGGTTTGAAACAGCTCTTTGTTGGAAGCCCCAAAAGCATCTGCCAAAGACCCCAGCTGGTCACTGATGTTTCTCATCCAGCTGTCAGGCAGCAGCCATCTCTGGTGGGCTGGAGTTTTGAGGTGTGCTCTAATCCTGCCCTTTGCTGTGTGCCGCTGAGCACAGGGAAGAGCCAGATTAGACATTTGGCACTTGGCATCAAAGTTACAAAAATGGAATCATCCCTTTTATTAGAAATCTCTCCATTTCCTCTCTATGGTACATTTCCAAATCTTCAGTGCGGGTTTAGACAACTTCTTAATGGAAATCAAAGGCAATTGGACATTTCATTCATTGTTCATGCAGAGATTGTGAAATAATTTAGTAAAGGTAGGAAGTCTGCCACAGGGACAAGGCTCTGGTTGGAGCAATTAGTGCTGAGGGGTTGGTGGTTCTGTTTCCAGGATGCTCAGCTGCTTTGCCCGTTTCTGGACCAAGGGGCCAAGGGTGCTGTTTTGCTGCTCTTGGCCAGAGAGGCTGGCAAGAAGCAGAAGCAGAGGCAGATCCTTGTTTGCAGGGAGGCTGGTGGGTAAGGAGCTGTGTCTCTGTCCCGGCAGTGCTTGTGCAGGGGGTTCATGCCAGGAGCCCTGAAGTCACCCAGCGTGACGCCCTGCCCGTGCTCTGGCCCTGCCTGGGGAACAAGGCGCTGCCTGTGCAGAGCGCCAACGTCCGCACCGTGGCCACCAAGCTGGCCTCTGCCCTCTGCAAGGTGATGGGCACCCCGCTGAAGGAATGTGCTGCCAGCAAGCCTCCACATGTGCGGGAAAACCTCTCCAGAATGCTGGGCTGGTGAAGGCGAGATGTTCTCCAGAAAGCTGAGGAAGCGCTGAGTTGGACACCTCTGGATTTGCCTTTTGACCTGTGCCAAAAATGACAAAATCCTAAGGAAGGGTGTGCATCTGCCCCCACTCTCTCCACCACATTTTCTAGTCATGGCATGGGGTCCTGAAGCAACTCCAGATTAATGACAAGGTGAAGGCAATCATGGCTCAGCCGCACGCAGAGGTGAGGGGGGAGCTGGGCCAATCTCTGCTGGGAGGAAGGGTCTTGTGGCAGCCCAGAGAGGCTGAGCACATTGCCAGGGAATAGCTGTGCCCTGCATGTGCCCCTGCAATGAACTGTGCTGCTGCCAGTGCCCCTGGAGCTGTGGGGCTGCTGAGCTGTGGGGCAGGCAGAGGAGCAGGAGGGTGCGTGTGCAGCTGAGCCATTCCTGGAGAGCACAGGGCTCTGGGCTCCCTGCTGTCCCAGGGCAGCCCAGAGGCCAGGCTGTGCCTGTGCCAGCTCTGGGCAAGTGGCTCAGCGTTTTGCCCTGGCCTGCCTCAGTGTCTGCCAGCAGGAGCATGTTTCCCTGTGCAGCTGTTTGGACATTTCCAGGAAATGTGTCCCATGAAATACAGAGCTTCAGATGCTTTAGGTTTACATGGTGGCCTCTGTTAAACTTTGCCTCTCTGTTAAACTTTGTGTCTCCATTTTGCAGATCTGGCTGGTTACAGTCCTACCGAGAAGTTTTCTCCGGACACTTCCCATGTTCCCTCACCCACAAAGTCCTTGCCTCCCGTCCAGAAGAGCTCTCTTTCCTCCAAGCTCAGGAAGAAGCTGCCGCCTGTGTGAAGAGTGTTTGAAGAATAGGATTGATGCGTTAGGCTTGATAGTTACAGCTGTACATATGTTCTGATCTTTATATGTAGTTTTGAATTAATGTCTTTTGATTCTGTCTTTAAGTTTTGATGACATATTTTTAATCGTATATATTTTATTTTGATGATGAAAAACAAAAATAAATAAACAACATTTAAGTAAACCAGGAGGAGAATGTGAGACCAGGACCTGCTAGCCTAGAGATTATGGGAGTGCAGCTCATTCAGTGTGCCAGTGTCTCACCACATCCTTTCCTCATTGGGCCTCTCCTCTTCCTCTTTGGCCATGGTTTCTTTGTGTCATTTGTGCTGCTGTTTTCAACTTGTCATTGTAATAGGGCCACACATTGACATGTTTGGGGGACAATGGATCCAAAAGATCCTGTCTAGTCAAAGGTTTTCTACCTAGGTGTGTTCTGTGCTCACCAAAGGCCTGAGCAAAGAAACCAAGAGAAGTGTGCCCAAATCCCAAAGCTTTGCTCCTTTGCAATCTCCCACAGATCTGGCTCACAGGTGTCTTCAATCACAATTCCATAGGTAAGAAGAGGTCATGGATTTCACTGGGAAATGATGCACTGCTTTGGCAAAGTCACCTGTATGTATATTTACCCAGGACAGCAGTCCAGCTGTGTTGTTTGCACCTTGTTTGCAGAAGGATGAGTGCACTGGGAGGCCAATAACAAGTGACAAGGGCTCCTCCAATCTGCACTGCAGCCTGGCTGCCATTCAGCCCAGAGCTAGGGGATCATTTGTTCCCATGGACCAGTGCTTGCCAGTGGAATGAATTCCTGCACAGCTGGAAGAAGCAATTCTGGATTCAGCTCCAGCTGTTGGTGGGCTGCATGATCATTGACAATGATGCCCTTCCAGAAATTATTCTGCAGTTTCCTTTCATAGTCATTTGAAGCTTTTAAACTTCACATTTCAATTTGCTTTGCCTTAGGGAAAAACACTTCTGGGCCCAGTGCAAACTGTAACCTTTTGACAGCAAAGTCCTCATGGTTGCCAGCTTGTGATGTTACAGAATGTCACCTGGCTGAATGAGTTTGCTTAGCTCTGGGTCTAGTCCTGGCCTAGTAAAACAGTTGGTAGCTCTATACCTTCCTTTCTCTTCCTCCCTCTTTTTCCTTATTTTTCCCTTTTTCCCCAGTTCCTCCTCAATGCATTTTGCTGTGGTTATTCCATAAAGGTACATTTGTTTTGGTTATAAGCAGCAATTCCCTGTACCGTGTCGGTGTTTTTTGCACTCTGAGATCAACCCACAAACTACCACAAAACCCGTTCGTAAGGATGGATCGTGACATTTGTATACATACTATAAAAACTTCTTAAAAATTTTTAAGGCTTCTCTCAAGCCTTAAAAATTCTCTACAAATTCATTTCCAACATTACAGGGCCTGGCACCGCCCAGCTCTGGTGTTTGCTGCCACCACCAGTGCCCAGATCTGGAAATTCCCTTGTTCTGGCAGAGCCAAGTCCAGCAATTTTCTGGTAAAGAAAGCCAAAATCTGACAATTTCTGCTGCCGGCACCGGCAATGCCAAGATCTGGTGTGTGCTGCCACTGCCTGTACCCCTGTCTGGACATTTCTTATTCCAACACAGCCCAAGTGCAGCAATTTTTTTGAAAAAGAAGACAAAAGGCAGCAATTTCCTGGTGCCAAGACTGTCACCACCCAGACCTGGTGTTTGATGGCACTGCCCATGCCCAGATCTGGATATTTCCCTGTGCCGCCACAGCCCAAGTGCAGCAATTTGCTGGCACAGAAAGCCAAAACCCGGCAACTTTCTGCTACTGGGTCTAGCACTGACCACATCTTGTGTTTGCTGCCCCAGTACCCAGATTTGGAAAATACCTGGTGCCAGCACAGCCCAAGTCCAGTCATTTGCTGGCACACAAAGCCATAATTTTGAAATTTGCAGGTTCTGGCTCCAGCACCATCCAGCTCTGGTGTTTGCTGGGACCGCCAGTGCCCAGATTTGGAAATTTCCCGATGCCTTCACAGCCCAGGTCTAGCAATTTGGTTTTAGCTAGCTTAGGAAGAGAAGTTCCTTTGGACTGTGACTTTCCTTTCTCTTGGAATTGTTTAAACCTGCTCTGGACTGAAAACCCAGACAAACACCGGCAGCAGCTCACACCTGTGGCCCACCGAGCTCTGGGACGCTGCATTCCAGCACCAGAGGGACTCAGGAGAGACCGAGTGAGCCAGTTACAACCCACAAAAAGGACTTTCTGAATTTGCCATCTCTTCAGCACTGTCAGAGGTTTTATTTAATATTATTCAATTTTCATGCTTGTGAATAGTTTACTTGTGAAATAAACTGGGGATTTTTCACTTTTCTCAAGGGAAGTCTTTTCCTGAACTAGTAGGGGGAGAGGCCGCTTGAACTTGTTTTCTAGACGGACCCCTTTTGGAGGTTTCCTCCCAAAATTTGCCCTAAACCAGCACAAACAGTCACAATGAAAATTGCACCAGTGGCATAATTTCCTGATGGAAAATCTTGTGACCGAAGCTCGACCTTGCTCTCCATGAGAGATTCTTGGGAAGAGCAGACAGGAGAAGATTCCTGGAAAACTGAAACAGCTTTCTAGAAGTGAAATGAAAATGAAGGAAACAATCCAAGATGTTTTCCTCTATTAATTTCTATGCTCCCCTTTTCCATGTTACACTACTTCTCCATCCCAGTAATTCCAGATGCATAGCACCTGTAAGATCTGTGACTTAGTGATTTTTAGGCACTCTAAAATACCGTGAGCCACACACAGTTTTCCTTCCCCTGTTTTTACTGGAAAGCAACACTGGAGATGTAAGTGCAATGCTTGGGTCAGGTAGGAATCCTACCCCAAGGGAAGGTGCCCCGACAGTGTTTGACCCTCAGCAAGGACAATGCACAGCAGCAAGCGAGAGGATCGCTGTGCCAGGGTGCAGGAGTCAGGGCTCTGCATCCGGGCTCAGCGCTGCAAAGTTCCCGTGTTTGGGCAGACGGAGGGGCTGTCCCCGGGGCGCGCGGGGCTCGAACGTGGGGATCGTGGGGCGAGCGGGGAACGGACACGGGGACGAACGGCCCCGGTGCTTCAATTGCAGCGGCGGCAGCGGCGGCAGCAGTAGCGGCAGCAGCAGCGGCGGCAGCAGCAGCGGAAGAAGCAGCAAAAACAGATTCGTTTTCTCTCTTTCTCTTATTCTCTTTCTTTCTCTTTCTCTCCCTTTCCCGCTGTCGGGCACCCTTCTCTCGGGGTCCCTTGCCCGGCGTCCCTCCCCTCTCCCCGCCTCCCTCTCCCCTGCAGGGCTGGGCCATGCCCCCGGCCCCGGGTGGGGCTGCCCCGTGCCCGGCCCCGGCCGTCCCGCCGCTGTCTCGCCTCCGCCCGGCTCTGGCCGTGCTGGCGCTGGCGCTGCCGGGCGAGCATCGGTGCCGGGGGCCGGGGCGGCACCGCCGCCCTTCGGCTCCGCCTGGCCCGAGCCCGGCCCCGGCCGCGAGGCAGGGTCCAGTCCCGGTCCCGGTCCCGGCCCCGGTTCCTCCCGGGGCCCGCGGAGGACACACGCGGCGCGGCCGCTCCCGCCGCCTCCGCTGCGGCTTCCCCGGCCCGAGCTCCGCCGCTCGGCAGTGCGGCCGCCGGCCCCGAGCCTCCCGTGCCGCGTTCCGAAGATGGAACGCCGGGGCATGGCCGGCCCGGGGCGGGTGAGGGGCGCTCGGGGGCCGTTGCTGGCCCCGGGCCGAGCGCTGACAGCCTCGTCCCGCCCGCAGGTGAGGCGCAGGAGGCCCTGCAGGAGCGGCACCGGCTGGGCTCGCTGCTGGGGCGCGCTCCAGGCACAGCCATGGAGCAGAGAGCCCCGAGAGTGCCCAAGTTGGTCTGGGTGCAGGAGGAGGAGGAAGAAGGCCCTGGCGCTGCCACAGCACAGGACGCAGAAGAGGCGGTTCCATTCCATCCACCGCAGGAGGGTGAGTGGTAGAGGTGGGCTGCAGGGCTGGAGCCACCAGCCAACTTGGCCCCATCCCGTCCCATGCCATGCCATGCCATGCCATGCCATGCCATGCCATGCCATGCCATGCCATGCCATGCCATGCCATGCCATGCCATGCCATGCCATGCCATGTCATGCCATGCCATGCCATCCCCTGGGGAAATGCCCAAGGACAGGACGGAAGAGGGGCCGGGCAGACACCCCACAGGGGTTGTGCTCCATCCCCCCGGAGCGTCCCAGGGCTGTCTCTCCCTGGGGAGCGCAGGGCTGGGCTGTGTTCTCCGGCCTCTCCCGCAGCCCCTCAGCTCTGGCTGCGCTCGCTCTTTGCCACATGCAGCCCTGGAGCGCGCAAAAGAGAAGGAACGCACCCGTGGCCGCTTCCAAAGAACAGCGCAGGTACCTGCAGCCACCCCCACCTGGGCTGGGCCTGCTGTCCCTGCTCAGCCCAGCACCGTGTGTGCAGCACTCCGTGCAACATCCCCGGCTTCTTGCCGTTCTGCTACAGATGGTTGTGAAGTTCATGAAGAGGATTCGAGAAGAAGAGACCAGCATCATGGGCACCGTGGTCAGAGTGTACCCTCCCATCTTCAAAACCAAGACCAGTGCTGCCCTGCTGGATATGCTTGTGGAGGAGGGTCCTTCCAGTCCAAAGCAAGTAAGCAGCCTGTGGCCAGGGTTTGATCCTCTCAGCAATTGCTTGACTTCCCAAGCCACGCCTGCTGTTCACTGTAAGCCTTGAGGCCATGGCAGTGTGCTGGCAAGGGAAGCACTTCTCTGGGGCAGCTGGGCACATGACTCCCTCTGGCAGCTTTCCAAGTCTCGCCTGCCTTCTCCAGGTGCCCGCCATGGTGAGGTACATCCACCAGTGGTTCATGGCAAATGAGTTTCCTGAGTACAACCTGTACAGGCCCCTTCTGGATCTGACAGAAGCACAGCCCGCTGATGTGGTGATGGCTCTCCTGCGTGTGGCCCCATCATGTGACAGGTAGAGGGCCCATGTGCCCACAAGGCTCAGGGCTCAGCAGCCCATCACCCTGTACAGCCTGTCCCAGTGGTCTGACACACAGAGAATTCCAGGGCCCTCTGGCTCCTCCCTTTGCCAGTCCCCAGCATGCTGCCATGCTCCCTCCCTGCTCCCCAGGGGCCACTCCCCACGGGGCTGGGCTGCCTGTGTGCTGAGGGCCAGTGGGCAGAGGCAGAGCTGGCAGCCAGCTCAGCTCCCCGCTGCAGCCCAGGCCACAGTGCTGTGTCCCATAGCCCCTGAGACAGAGCTCTAACCCCACAGAGCTGCTTTGACCATGTGGAACACCATCATGTGCTCGTGCAGGACTGCAGAGACGGCCATGCTTGTACTCCTTGACGTGCTGGCCAGCTGGCCAGAGCACAGCACGTGCACCTCCGATGGGGACCACACGGCTGTCCTTGCCCTGGCTGTGAGTTTATGCAACTGGCCTTTGCTCAGCCCAAGCTCACCTCTCCATCAGGTCTCCATCCTCCCTCCACCACGGTGTCTCGCTTCCTCTCCCTTCTGGGCTGAAACCTGGCCCAGGGGCAGCTTCAGAGCCACCAGGCCCCGTGCTCCCCCTGCGTCTCCACTGGCCTCTCCCTGTCACGCTCGGACACCTCGGCACTGAGCTCGGACTGCTCTGTCTTTTGCAGGCAACTGTGGTGATATGGAAGATCCTTCAGATGCCCTGTGTCCCACATGTGGTGACTGTGCATTTCCCTCGCCTCTTTGTGTATCTGCTCTTCCAAGTGCTCTTCAGCACCTTGGATATGCCAGAGGCAGCCGATACCTTCTGGAAGGGATGCCAGCAGCAACACGGCCTTGCCACCAGCCCCAACAGGTGCTCCATCCCAGTCCTCCTGTCCTTGCCATGTGCCCAGGGCAGGACCCAATGCTCGCAGCATGACCTGGGCTTTGCTGTGCACACAGCTTTGCAGAGCAGACCCTTAAGGCCCTGCTCTGCCGACTGCACTATAAGGATGTGGTGGTGGCAATGGAAGACAAGCATGGCTGGGACACGCTGCTCTGTGGTGACACCCACCACTGTGCTGTGGGCATGCTGGCCAGGTGAGACCCCGTGCTCCCCAACTGCCCCTGGCATTTGTGCCCTGTTCCCGGGGTGCCCCACACAGTGGGGCCCCGAGGTCTTGGGCCGCAAGGCCTTGTCACCAAGGGACGGCCAAGGAGACTGCAAAAGGCTGGGAGAGGAGCATGCCCAAGAGCAGCCACCTCCCAGAGGGCCCGGCTCCCCCTTGCTGGGTGCTGGAGAAAGGCCAGACCTCTGTGAGTCAGTCCTGGGAGAGCTTTAGCCCTGCTGCCTCAGGTTTTTGCTTCCTGTTTCCTCCTATCAGAGAAATGCACCATGCATCCGAAGCCTTGTGTTCCGCGATTGCGTTCCACCTGCTCAGGCTGCTCAGCAAAGACACACCCTGCCAGGATTTGGCCGCCATGGCGTTCCTTGTGGAGGTGAGCCTGATGGCCAGCGCTGCCTGGCTGAGCGGCCTCCCGGCTCTGTGCCCTCTCGTGGCTGCAGCTTCCCGGGACGGTGCCTGCGCCCTGTGCTGCTGCCTGGGCCCTGCCCTGTGTGGCTCCCCTGTCACCGGCCTTGTGCCTTTCAGACCCTGGACTGCCTGAACTTGAGTGAATGCCGTGACAGCATCCTGGAGGTCATGTCCAAGAAGCTGCAGAGCGAGTGCAGGGAGATGTGTCGCTTGGCACTCAGAGGCCTCCTGGTACTTGGCACCAGTGTCTCGGTGAGAAGAGGGCAGCAGCTGAAGCCATGCTGCCAGCATGGGGCTGGGCAAGGCAGTCGCTTGGCCTTGCCTGGCCTTGGGGTGCTGAGGCAGCTGCTCCCAGCTCTCCTGCCTCTCGCTTCAGCTGCTCCAGTGCTTTGGCACAGGCCTTTGGCCTCTGAGCCCTGTGGCAGCAGGATGGCATTTCACACACTCGTGTTCCACACAGGCCGCAATAAGAATGTGGAGCCTGCATGAAAGGCTTGTGGAGCTGTTGCAGGAAAATGACAGCAACATGCTTAGGATCACCATGATTCTCCTCAGCCATTTGTTCCTGAGCAATGGTGCCCTGCTAGCCAGGCCCCTCGCCCTGCAGCTGGCTGGGGCACTCCTGCCACTCTTTGACAATGTAAGGCTCTGCGCCTCCAGCCACGGCCACTGGCTGCTGCCTGCAAACTTTGTGCCCTGTGCATTTTCAGGCTTGTACCCAGATGGGTATGAAGCAGCTGATGCTGAGGTCTCTTTTTCTTTCTTTCATACAGGATGATAGCCAGGTGCAGGTGTGCTCTATGTTCATCTTCCGAGAGATGCTGTATTTTTGGCCGGAAGGGGAAAAAAAGGCCCTGAAGTCACACGTGCGCCAGAGCCTGCTCCCACTGTTCTTCCACTGCCATGACGAGAACCAGCGTGTGGCAGAGGTGAGGACTCAGCAGCTGCTGCTGGCCCCCTGGGGGCTTGGCTGGGGGGCTTCGCTGCCTCCTGCTCTGGGACCTTGTGGGCTGCAGCCGCCTCCTGGCCTTGGTACAGGGACCTGTGTGGGGCCTGGGCCCTGGGCTCTGGTGCCATCTCCAGGTCTCTGCTGCTCTCCAGGACTCCCGGGAAATGCTGCATTGTTCAGCCACATTCCTGCACAGGAAGGATCTCCAACACATGCTGCAGGTGGATCAGACCTGGAGGTTCAGCGAGGCCCTGGTAAGGATGGCCTGCAAGCCCCAGCCTCAGGCTGGAGAAGCCCCCTGACCGCACTGCTCAGCGAGGGCGTCCGGCAGCTGTGCCCCTGCCCAGTGCTGCAGCCAGGGCCGCCAGCCTGCGCCCCACACGCCGCTGCCTTCCCTGGGCCACGCGGGCTCTGCTCCCGGCTCCCGTGGGCCCGAGCCGGGTGCCCATGGAGCCCCGGCCTGGCCTGGCTGCGGGGCGGCAACGCGGCTCCCTGGGCAGCAGCTGGCCCTTTGTCCCCTCCCCTCGGGAGCCCTTGGCCAGCGGCTGCTGGCCGCGCCTCGGGGCTGTGCGGGCAGGGGAGGCCGGGGCTGGGTGCAGGCAGCGCCCGGCCCAGGGGCTGAGCCCGCGCCAACCCTTCCCTCCTGCCTCTCTCTGCAGCTGGCAGAGGACAGGAGCCGAGCGGCCGAGCACCTGCGCCGGGCCCTGCGCTACGTGGAGAGCCCACAGGAGCCCCTGCGAGAGGCGGCCGTCAGGTTCATGGGTGAGTCCCGAGCCCGGGCTGCCCCTCCCCTCCCCGGCCCGCCGCAGCTCGGCTGCGGCCCCGCCTGCTGCCCCGGCAGCGCCAGCCGGGCCCGGCACCGTGGAGCCCCGCCTGGCCCGGGCATTGCTGCTGCCGCCCTCTGGCAGCCGTGCCCTGGGCCGGCAGCGTGCGGCAAGGGCCGGGCTGAGCCCTGCCGGGCCAGCAGCCCGTGTGGCCGCAGCGCCAGCAGCGCCACTGGCAGGGAGCTGTGCCGCTGCGGCCGTGACAGGCTCTGTGTTCACAGGCATGGCCGGGTGGCGCCTGAGGGGGCAGCAGCAAGAGCTGCAGCTGATCTGCACTGGTGAGTGAGGGCAGCGGGCTGACAGCGCGGGCTGCCAGGGCAGCTGCAAGCCCTGCCCCAGCTGCGGAGGGCTCTGCTCCCGTGGGCAGAGCACACGGAGCTTTCAGGGCCACATGGGCCATTGTTGGCCATCAGCTTCAGGCGGATCCCCTTGCTCCCTGCTCCCTCCTGGCCATGGCAAGAGCCAGCCAGGATGGCCCTTTCAGGGGCTCTTCTTGGCTCCTCGCTGATCCGGCTCTGACCGTAGTTCTGTTCTTCTCTCTTGCAGCCCTGGAATGCCTGATGGAGGACAGGAGCAGTGCCGTGTCACAGCTGGCACTTGAAACACTTCATGTCGTCCTGGCAATACAGTGTGGGCGATATTCCACCATCCAGAGGCTGCAAGATCAGCTGCACAGGGTATGGAGGATTCGGCCTCGCCTGTCAGGGCTCAGCTGCCTGCTCTGCCGGATGACTTAGGAGGAGAGCTGCTTACAGGTTTGCTGGGGCAACCTGTGCGAGGGGTAATTTTCCTTTTCTTTAAGATTTTTCTTTTCTTCATTTCCCAGCTAGGGTCTGGGCTTTGGCCTAGCTGTGTCCCCTGCTGATTGCGAAGTGTGCCATCAGCTGCAGGGCTTTCTGGGCTAAAAATATCAACAAGTCACTTGGACTTGCTCTTTTTGGCCTCTAAAAGCTGTAGCCAATTTCGGGGCAAATTTGGAGACCGCATCTATGGGTGGATGGAGCACCTAGGATTTTCCCAATTGCTGGGAATGGTTCTCCAGGTCCCTGGAATATCCAGGGCCCTGGTAAGTTCCAGCTGCACACAGGCCTTGGCAATGAGAAGCAAAGGAACCCAGCCCTTTTTGTGCTGCCTATGTCACTGTACTGGGCTCGTGGGATGGGAACACACAGCCCTTGTGCTGGAGCTGAGCTGCTCTG
Organism: Melospiza melodia melodia; assembly: GCF_035770615.1. Taxonomy (NCBI): domain Eukaryota; kingdom Metazoa; phylum Chordata; class Aves; order Passeriformes; family Passerellidae; genus Melospiza; species Melospiza melodia. Next base: position 6,544,636 of record NW_026948497.1, on the reverse strand, counting down.
CCCAGCGCTGGTGGCTGCCATCCAAGCTGGTTTGCTTGTCCTGGTTCCCTGACAGCTGGGGCCCTGGGCAGAGCCCTGAGAGGCTGGTCTTCCCCCAGGGAAGGAGAAGGAGCCCCTGGAGAAGCTGTACCGGGTGGGGATGCTGCTGCTGCTGCTGCTTCTGCTGCTGCTGCTGGAGACAGCGAGGGTGACATCAGGGATGACAAGCTCTTCCTCAGCCTGGCCACGGGAGGCTGAAGGTGATGAACTTTGATTCTGGCACCTTCTTCAAAGCAAAACTCCACAGGGAATTTGCGGGTGATTCCCACAAATTTGCGGGCAAATTCTGCCAGATTTGGGCATGGCCCAGCCTGGCTGGGAGCCGAAGGCTCCCCCCTTGCTGGGGGGAGATGCAACTCATTCTTCAGTGGCTGCCCAGCTGCTTTTGGCAGGCCTGGGAGGATGGGCTGGTGTGGTACGAAATGGGAGTGGGCTCCTGGCCCTGCCAACAGCCCCCAGCACCCACCGTGCCCTGGGCTGGGGCAGCCAGCCCGACACAAACCAACCCCCATGGTGGGAGCAGAGGTGGGACTCCAGAACCTGTGCACAGCTGCTTTGCTGTGTAGGCAAGGAAGGGCTTGGGCTGCTCCACTGCCCTTGTTTGCTTTGGGATCACTGTGATTTTGGGGGACAGTGCAGGGGGGAGGAGACAAAGTGTGGGCTTCCCTCACCCAATGGCTGGGTTTTTCCCTGGCATGCAGGGGTTGGGCCTTCCTCAAGGCCCTGACAGAGATAAGAGTTTTTACCATTTTTCTTCTTTTCCCTTTTTGCATCTAATCTCTTTTCAATAATGTGTTGTTTATTTTTCCAGAGGAAATGTTCCAGGTTTTCCAGTGTGGATGGGCCATGGTTTGGGAGCAGCTTTTCTTGCAGCTGTGGCTGGCGTGAGGTGGGTCCCTGTGTGCTTGGCAGGGTGGGATCAGAGCTTTTGGGAGATGGCAGCGAGCACAGGAGCATCCTGCTCTGGGCAGCTGCTGAGGGCTGGATGTGCCGTGGCTGGCTGCAGGCTGGGCACATGTGCTGCCCTCCTGCTCTGTGCCAAAGGCAGCAGGGATGGGCAGCTCTGGGCACAGCTCTGGGCACAGCCAGCATGGCCTGGGCACCGCAGGCCTTGGCACAAGGGGACAGGAGCCCTCAGCTGACAGGCGGTTTCTGCTTTCTCTCCTTGCAGCCGGGCTCTGCGGGTGCTGAGGCTGCTCTGGGCTCTGCCAGGGCTCTGCTGGGCTCAGCCCTGGGCCCAGCTGGGCTGGCTCTGCCCTCACATTGCTCTGACAGCTCTGCATCAGACGAGCCCGTTGTGAGCACAGCGCCTGAGCTTTCTGCTTTGGCAGGTGAGTGAGACTCTGCTGCAGGCCCAGAGATTGCAGCTGGGGACACACATGCAATTGGCAAGGACCCAAACTCTCCACAGTCCCAGCTGAACGCCTGGATCTGTACAGGGTGTTTTGTCTGTCCCATTCTTCCTTCTTTATTGGTTGGAATTGTGCAATTGCACTTTCTTCCTCCTCTAGAAGTGCCACGAGTGGGCCAAAGCTGGCGAGTGGGCCATGTTCCTGAGGCAGTGCAGTGTCGAACTGGTGAAGAGAATTGGAACAGCTGCTCCATTGCACTCTTGGAGAAAGCTCTTGGCTGGTTCAAAGAGCTGAAAGGCGTGAAGGGCGGAGAGGAGGCCACAGCAAACAATGCTCCTGTTTGCACAGCCTCCCCTCTCCGTGTCCCAGAAGGAATTGCATGGACTGTGTTCTTCTCTCCAAGCCGTCTCGTTCAGCATGAGCAGCTCAGCACCAGGAGCTGAAGGAGCTGAAGCCTCAGGCCACAGGAGCTGGGCAAGAGGGAACTTTTGGAGCAAAGGAATGCTGCTAAAATAGCCCCAGCTGAATGCAGTGGATAGAATCATGGAATCACAGAATCCTTTTTGTTGGAAAAGCCCTCTGAGCTCACCCAGTGCAGCCGCTCACCCAGCAGTGCCAAGCCCAGCACTAAACCACGTCCCTGAAGTGCCAAGGCCTGGACACCAGCCCAGAGTGAGGCCTGGACAGCAGGCCCTGAGCCAAAGGTGGCCTCTGGATGAACCTTCCAAGCAAAGGTTATCTTTGTATCTGCTCCCTGATGAAATATGCATGGTCATTAGCACTGAGGTAGATGTAGCCACTCATTAGTGAAACATGTCTTGACCTTTGTGTATTTAGAAGCCAGACAAGACCATGAAATCTGACATCTGGCCTTGTTTGGGGCTGTATGGTCAAAGTCAGTTGCCCTGGTTTCTCCTTGAGCCCTGGCCAGGCTTTGGGAGGGACCCAAGGGGAGGTTGAAAGCAGATGTTGCCACACTAGCAGTGCTGTCAGTTTGTTCCTTCAGCACTGTCAGAGCTGGGCCCTCTCCCAGCAGGGTTGGAGCCTCTCCTGGGGCTGGAGGCACCTGCAGGACTTCCCAGTGCCCAGGAGTGGCTCTGCAGCCCTTGGCTGTGACAGCTTCCCCAGCTGCTGTGTGGGTCTGGGGATGGTAAAGGCTGAGGGTAAATGCTGCTGGATCTTTCTAAATCACTGCTGCAATCTTTGGTGGGGATGGTTGGGTGCATTGCTGAGCTGCTCCTTTTGTGATTCTTTGTTGCTCTGAACTGCAGGAAATGACACTGATTCCTTCAGCTGGTGTCTGTGTCTTTGGTGCTGACTTTGGCCACTGGTGAAACAAAACTGGCACAGTCTGGCCAGATCCCAACAAAATGTCACTTGTTCAATGTAAATGTGAGGAATCAGTGCCATCAGAAATTCCCAGCTGGGAAGTCCTTCCCTGGAGTTTCCTGGCTCTGGACGGAGCTGAGGTCGGAGCCCCTTGTGAGCAGTGGGGCAGTTGGTAAAAGAAGCTGGAGCCCTGGATGGCTTCAAATGCATCCAAAAATTGCAAATGGAAAAGACCTTGTGGATTTGAGCAGACAAAGATGAATTTGTTGAGAGTACATAGGAAACAGCACCTTCAGAGGGAACAATGATTGTTGGAATGCTCCCACATGGAGCAACAGAAGAAGGTTTTCATCTTGAGCTCAGATGCCCTTGTGCAAGTGAAATATCAATATAACAAATAACTATATACATATTTATAGTATAATAGACCTTCATGTTTATATTTATAGATTTTATGTATATATGTCCATATCTACATGTCTATATCTGTATTTATATATAAATATGTACATATAATAATAATGTGAAATACTGCTGACAATACTAATTTGGTGTCTTTGGCTGCTCAGGGATGTAACACTAAATACCCTACAGAACAGGATTGGCCAGGACCCTAATGTCAGCGGTCAACTTTGTGAGATTGTATACAGCGGAAAAAGGAGGAAGGGAGGAAATTGGCTATTTTTACAGGGTGTGCTGATACTGTGATGCAGAGTGTTTTGTCTGTTCCTGTGAAAAACACAGTGATTTTTCCTGCAGGGTTTTTCATGTACCAGACTATGCACAAGCTGCAGGGTTGGTTGAAAGTATGAAGGGGTTGTTAAAAGATCAGTTGGAAAGATGAGGAGATGGGAACCTTTGTCCATGGAGAACTCATCTCCCAGATGTGCTCCATGCCCTTCACAATGGCCCACGGGGGAAATGGAAACCCCCTGGCTGTGCACGGCTGCCCCCAATTTGCAAATCCAGCCATGGGCAGTGAGATTTGGGCTGCCTGGGAAATTGTTCTGGCTGTGATGGCCCCTGGCAGGGCCAGCCCAGAGGCTGCAGGGCTGGGCCTTCATGCATTGGAATTAATGAGGAGAAATTCAAAGCAAATGAGAGCTATCAGTACGGAAACAGGAATTCAGATTCCTCCAGGACACTTTGCTTTGGTAACTGCTCCCTTGGAGCTTGGCCTTGCAAAGTGTTCCTGTCATGGCAGGAGGAATTGATGCAGATTATCCAGGAGAAATTGCAGTAATTCTGTTAAACAATAGTGACCAGGATTGGATTATTCAACCCCATGACAGGGTAGCACAATTACTGACCTTGCAATTTTAAGAACGATTTTGAAAAAGGGGGATCCACCTCCAGTCACCACCATTTGTTGAGATAAAGGGTTTGGATCCAGCAGCCCTAATAATGGAGCCAGAGTGTGGGTCCAGAGGCCAAATGGCCCTCCCGAGGCAGCTGAAGGAACAGCTCCTAGGAAAGACAACTCTGAGTCCTGAACCCTGGGCAGGAACAATGGGAGTTTGTCCCTGCAGCCAAGGATTCTGTGTGAGAACAAGTAGATCTGCCAGGATATTGTTTTACACATCCTGCCAGACCAGATCTCCTTGTTTGCCCCAAGGGCCCCTGTGGAAAATGCTCTGATCCACAGGGCTCCATGGGAAGGCTGCTGTGACACTGATGGACTTGCACAGGAATTCCATCCAGGAGCCTGGGTGCACCTCAGGGACTGGGACCCGGCCCCTTCCAGCCAGAGGGGAAAGGGCCCCCCAAGCCTTGTAAGCCACAGACAGCATGGTAAAGCTGAACAGCAAACGGCCTGGGGGCATTATTCTGGAATTAAAAAGGTGCCAGCTCCATGGACAACAGAATTCTTGTTCCTAACTCGAATGAGATTGAGAAAAAAGAATGAAGAACGGTGTCACTACAGTACTGCTGATGTCTGTAAGGTGTACATTGATAGTCAACCAGAATCTTTGTCTGCCACAAACACCTCTAGTGTTTCACCAAGGGGTTAGTCATCAAAATGTAATGATGAGTTATGATGGATTTCTGAGCTTCATTTGTAATTCTTTGCTAATGATGATGTGCTTTGCTGAGCTTATCCTTTTGTAACTCTTTGCAGCTGTGCATGATATAAATGACACAATTCCTTAAGTTGGTGTCTGTGTTTTTGGTAGTGACCCTGCCCACTGGTGAAACAGGGCTCCCTCTTGCCCGAGTGTTCCCTGGGAAGGCAAAAGCCCTCCCTCCAAAATTCCCCCCTTCCTCCTTGTTCCCCCCTTCATACCCTGAGCATGATGTGCTCTGGTCTGGGCTATGCCCGGGGTCAGTTGGGGTCCCCTGTCCTGGCTGTGTCCCCTGCCCAGCTCCCCCGCAGCCCCAGCCCCTCCCCAGCATGGCTGGACGAGGGGCAGGACAGGCCTTGCCAAGAACAAAACCATCTCTGCATGCTCAGCCCTGTGCTCAGCACCCGGCCCAGCAGTGTCTCAGTGCCAGGGGCTGTGCCCTCAGTCCCTGCCAGGGGTTTCCATGGCAACTGCCAGGACAGGTGACCCAGGTGTCCCCCCCAGTGCCGGTTGCCATGGAAACAGTGCCCAGCCCTGCCCCTTTCTGTCTGGCTGACCTGGCCTTTGGCCCTGGCAGTGCCGGTGGCTGCTGGTTCCTGGTGCCTGAGCGGCCAGCGCGGCACAGGGCAGGTGGCCATGGCACAGCCCCCAGCAAGGGATCCCCTCTGGCTCTGGGCATTGACACCAGCCCTGAGCAAGGGCCCAGGGCAGCTTTCCATGGCCACCAACCATCACAAGGGGGCCAGGCATTGGCTGCCATGGCACCAAACCAAGGACCGGGTCCCCATTGCCATTGCTATGGCACCTGGTGGCACCAACGAGTGTCACTGCAATGGTACCTGGAACAGCCCTGGCACCACTTTGTCCTCAGGGTTGCCATGGCAGCTGAGGGCAGCAACAGCTCTTCAGGCAAGTGTCCATGAATCTGGCTGCAAAAATGGCTCCTTGGGCTGGTTTCCAAGGAAACCTGAACTGATGGGGGTTGCCATGGCATCCAGACACAGCATTGGGGTCCCTGAAGTGTCCATGGAACAGTCCCTTGCAATGGCACCACTGCATGTTGGGATGATGATGCACCCTCACAGCTGGCCTGGGACAGGTCTGGAGTGCTCCTGGTGGCAGCTTGGGCTTGGCACACACTTGAGGAGGATGTCTGTTTGCAGTGGGGAAACTCAGGAGTTTTAGATTGCTTCAAAAACAAATGAAGGAAAATCCCTCTTTAGCTGTGTGCAGCCAGTTCTTCAAGCAAAGCAGGTCCCAGGGGAGTGAGGACAGGCACGATGGGCTTGAGGAATGTGGAGCGAGGTTGTCCACATTGGCTCAGAGCTCAAGGCACAGCTTTTGTGAGCAGGCCAGACCTCCTTAGGAGAGTCCCTGCATCAATATCAGTCACTGAATGCTGCAATTATCTCTTGTGTAATAAGAACAGCAATAAAAGACACCCTTTAAAACAGGACTACATATTTCCTGGAAGCTCTTTGAACTATTTCTTCATAACTGTCAACTACACTGGAGCAGAGGGAAATCAAGGCAGAGCCAGGGTTTTTCAGGACTTGCTTGATCCTCATGAGCCTCACTGTGCATTTGGAGTGAGCCCTTGAACATCAGGGCCTGGGAGGAGATTGCACAAACCTTGCCAGGAGTCAAAGGCAGAGGAAACACCCAAAGTTTCTCCAGGCATTCATGGCTCCCACTGAGGTCCCTCTCCAACACAGGCTCCTCATGGACTCCTTGGAGGAGAGAATTGGTGGCCAGGATGGCACAGAAACCTCTCAGACACTCAGTGTGGGAAGGAAAATCCAAAGTACCTTCAACACATTGAGTGTCTCAAAGCTTTAATTGAGGCCCCTGAGATGTGGGCTAGGGGAGGATGCTGAGGGCAGGACAAGGGGCTGACAGTGCCCAGCCTGGCTGGGACTGTGCCAGGAGGCCCCAGGGCCTCAGGACAAGGTGTCTCCTCACAGCCCTTGGTGGCACAGACCCTGCTGTGCCCCAGGGCACCAAGACTTGGCTTCTCTTTGTCCCCACCTGTCATCACTGCCTCCAGTTCTCTGCTCTGCCTGGGGCCTGGGGCCACTTTCTCAGTCGTGTCCCTGACAGGGATCTCTTCAAAGTACAAGAAACTTCAGTGTTTCAATGGAACTGAGTTCTTGAGGGTTCTTGAGGGTTCTGTGACACCACAGAGCTGATGGTGACATCACAGAGCTGGCTGTCATATCACAGACCAGGGTGTGAGGCCATAGAGCAGAGTGTGCCATCATAGAGGGTGGCTCTGAGGCATCAGAGAGTGGGTTGTGACATCACCTGGTGGCTGTGTAACATCATAGAGGAGGCTATGGCATCACAGAACAGATTGTGACATCACAGGTTGACTTTGTGACATCAGTCTTCTGTGATGTCACAGCATTGCTGTATGAAATTACAGGGTGACATAGAGTTGGCCCTGTGACATCACAGGGTCAGTGTGACATCACAGGGGTTTTGTGGCATCACAGAGATGGCTGTGTGATATCAAAGGGGCAGTATGACATCACAGGGGCATTGTGACATCAATGGGGAGTGTGACATCACAGAGGCAGCTGTGTGACATCACAGGGGCTGTGTGAGGGCACTGGGGAGGTCACTCTGCCCCGGCCCCCTCACAGCTCCCCCCAGAGCAGTCCAACCCTGCTCGTGCACAGCAGGGTCCCCTGTCCCTCCGGGTCCCCCCGCCCCCAGCCCCGCAGCCTCCCCCAGAGGATGTTCCATGAGATCGACCCCAGAGCCTGACACGGGGACGGGGGACTGGGGCCCTGGGGGTGGCACAGGGGGACAGGGACCCCCCAGCAGCGTCCCAGTGTACCCCAGGGCCAGAGCCTGGGCCAGGGCTCCTTCACCCTGGTACCAACGAGGCCTTAAGATCACTGAAAAAATCCCCAGCAAGGGATCAGCCAAAACCAGATTTAATGTTAAGGGACAGCAGCACAAAGTTCCTTGGCAAGAGTCACTCTGCTCCTGACTGGACAGTTCAGGCACAGAAAGGAAACAAAGCAACAACAAAACCAAACAAAATCCAGGCAATCAAACCAGAAATCATCAGAGAACTGTCCCTGTGTGTGTGTGTGTGTGTGTGTGTGTGTGACACAAGGACAGCAAGGGCAAGGATAAAAGGAACACGGCCTGAAAGCTTAACAGAGCTCAAACTTAACAGGACTTTACTTATACATTAACCTTAATACTTTCAACCTCACAATTTAGCAAAAGAGCAGAGCGTAACAGCATGTAACCTAACTTAAACCTATGACTTCGCAATTTAACAGAGGAATAACTAACACTTAACAATATTGAACTTAACATAAAACTTATATTAAAGGTAACACCTTAGCAAAAGAAAAACTCTCAGCAGCATTTAATTTAAGTTAGGTCTTGTGATTTAACCTTCCCTACAGGCCTGACTGACTCAGCTATCCAAGGCACTCCAACCCCTCAGAGAGCAGCATTTCTGCCACATTTCCCCAGCACAGGCACTCCTGTGTGCATACAGACACAAAGAGTCAGCGCAAGGCACTTGGGAGAAATTCCCCTGAGGGCAGGCAATGCTCAGTGCTGATTCTTTGGCATCTCCCCAGCAAAGGGCAAAGGGCTGAGCCTGGAGGAGTGGGGGGATCGGACCAGGTTCCGTCGTTGTTCAGGATCCCCGAGTGCAGCAAACGGGAGAATTCCCAGCTGGGAGAGGCCCCACTCAGAGGGAGTCGCTGGCCCAGGAGAGCTCCAAGGGCTCCTTTTGGAGTGCTGTTTGCAGGGCCCCAAGAGAGGGGCTTCAGTCCCAGCAATGGTTCATCTGTGCTGCACTTGGCACCAACAGCTTTCTTTGGCAGGGTGAGAACAGGGATCTTGTGCCACTGAGGGAGCAATAACAGTTCCCAGAGCTGCTGCTAAAGGAACCAGGAGCTGGTTGGGCAGCAGCAGTGGCTGGAGCAGACAGTGTTTGTGATGAGCTGTAGAGGAGCTGAGCCCAGGGGCTGTTGGCCAAGGCCGAGCCCCAAGGAGCATTTCTCAGCTGGCAGGGCAGCCTGAGAAGGGGAGGGGGGAATGCAGCAGGCACAGGGCCATGGAACCAAGAGACCATTGTGACACTGTGGGGCCCTGTGAGACCAAGGGATCATTGTCACACTGTGGGGCCCTGTGAGACCAAGGGACCATTGTGACACTGTGAGGCCTCATGGAGTCATGGAGACCACTGTGACATTGCTGGGCCTCATGGAACCAAGGGGACTGTACTGACGCTGTGTGGCTCCATGGAATGTAGAGATCATTGTGACACTGAGAGGCCCCATCGAACCAAGGGTCCATTGTGACACCACTGGGCCTCATGGAACCATGGACCATTATGACACTTTGTGGTGTCATGGAACCAGGTGGCCATTGTGACACTGTGGGACTCCATGGAACCAAAGGTTCATTGTGACATTGCAAGGCCTCGTTGAACCATGAAAAGACAATTAAGACACTTTACAGCCTCATGGAACCAAAGGGCTATTGTGACACTGAGGGGCCCATGGAATCACAGAGACCATTGTGACACTATGAGGCCCCATGGAACAAGCAAAGCATTGTGAGACTGTGAAGCCTCATGGAACCAGTGAGACCATTGTGACCCTGGGAGGACCATTGTGATATTGTGGGGCCTCGTGAAACCAAGAGGCCTTTGTGACACTGCAGGGCTGCATGGAACCAAAGATCCATTGTGACACTGCAGGGTCTCATGTCATCAGTGGTCCATTGTGACACTGGGCAACCAAAGGAGACCATTGTGACACTTCTGGGCTGCATGGAACCAAAGCTCCAGGGTGACACAGAGTGGCCTCCTGTCATCAATGGTCCATTGTGACACTGTGGAGCCAAAGGAGACCATTGTGACACTGCAAACCCCCAGGGTCCAAAGGTTCATTGTGACATTGCAGGGCTCATGGAACAGAGGAGTAATGTGACACTGTGGGGCCTGGGGAACCATGGAGACCATTGTGACACTGCAAGGCCCCATGGAATTGTTGGGACCATTGTGACGCTGCAGGGCCTTCTGTTATCTAGGGGCCATTGTGGCATTGTTGGACCTCATGGAAACAAGTAACCATTGTGGCACTGTGGGGTGTCATGGATCTAAGGCACCATTGTGACACTATGGGGCACTAGAAAACTAATGGAACATGGAACAGATTTGGCTGTTTTGGCCCCCCAGGGGCCATGTTACTGATCCAGCTGACCTTGGCATGTTGAGAGTCTCTTCTCATCTGCTGCTGAAACACTGGGGCTCTGTACTTTCCTTCCTATGGAAAAGAACTGTCCTTCTGCTCCAGACACCCATGGCCAGAATTGGGATTTCACCTCCAAAGTTCCTTATATCCAGGGATTGTTCCCATGGGAATATTGCCAGGACAAGTCTGGTTGGCAGTAGTTTCACAATGGTCACCTCTCATCTGTCCCCAAAACATTGGGGGAGGCTCCATGCTCTCCTTCCCATGGGAAAGAACTGTCCTGCTTCTCCAGGTGCCCATGGCCGAGATTGGGCTTCCACCTCCAAAATTCCCTATGTCCAAAGAATGCTTCCAGACAAAATCTGCCCTTACTGACAAGTCTGGCTGGTCTTGGCCTAGTGAGGCTCTCACCTGGCCTCTAAACACTGGGGCTCTGTGCTATAGAATAGAGCTGTCCTTCTCACCCATGTGCCCATGGCCAGAATTGGGATTTCACCTCCAACATTGTCCATTTTGACAGACTGGAGGAGATTGTTGGCTGGAAACACTGCGTGTGAGGGGGAGGAAGGGGCAGGTCCAGCCCTGCCCTGCCCTATAAGCCCAGCACTGCCATGCCCTGGAACCCCAATCCCCCCAGAGCTTCTATCCCAGCCCAGCAGTGTCTGCCAGTCCCTCGCACAGCACAGGCAATGCTCCACAGCCACCTCTGCAGCCCCAGCCCAGCTCCTGAGGGACCAAATGAGCCCAAGTCCCACCTGGGGGAAGGGCCCAGGAAGACCAAGAGGTATTTAAGGCTGACCACAAGGCAAGCACACATCTTGACCCAACCTCCTCTTGGAATTTGCATCTGAACAGTGCTGGAATGCAGGAGTTTGTTGCTGTGTGAGTGCTCCTCTGTATCTTTTTTGTCTTTCTCTCTTTGTGTCTACTTCTTCTGTTTCTGTGCTCCGGCAATATTGATTAACATTACATTGAACAGGCTTGAAGTTTGTGAAGTTGAATGGGCCAAGTCAATGCTTTGAGACGTGTTTTTTGTTGATTGAATGTCTGTGGCAGTTTGACATAAGAAGAATTTTAAAAAATATTTCAAAACTTTTTGTGTAACTGACAATCTGTTAAACAAGTGAGATACTGACCTCGCCTCTGTGAAAGACAAATGTTAAAGATGAAAAAACCCTAGGAATCTCCTCTTTCTTTTCCATTCAGCAAAGAAGCAGCAGGCCCTGGCCACAGCCCCTATCTCAGCCAAAGCAAAGCAAAGCAAAGCAAACCAAACCAAACCAAACCAAACCAAACCAAACCAAACCAAGCAACTCTGCCATGGGCTGAGCCCCTTCCCCCCTCTCCAGGCTGCCCCCTGCCCATCAGCTCCATTCTAACCAAACCAAACCCCAACAACTCCCAAACAGGAAAACAAAAGAGGCTACAAAACCCCAACCAGAAAAAAGCTAGCCACACCTATTAAAATCTTACCTTCAAGTACCTTCCTCCCAACACAATTAAACTAAAAAGTCCTAAAACCTACAACGTATACAAAGTAACCCTACAACTAAAATAAAACACAAAAAACCGAAAAACAAACCATAAAACCAATGCTAACACAGCCCAACCACAACTTCCACCACAAGTTACTGGCAGGTCAGGTGTTAACCCTTTCAATATTTCAATCCTGCCTGAAGTAAAAGAAAAAGAAAATGCAAGCACATTAAAAAAAACCATAAAACCAACAAAGTTCGTAAAGGAGAAATTAAATTGCAAACACAAAAGAAGAAAAAACACCTTCATCTTAACACTAAAATCCTCTTATAAACTATAAAGAAAAAACTGTCTCATAATAATATAAAATGTATACAAAACCCCTCAAATTAATATCCTTCAAAACCCTCCATGCTAAAATAAAGAAATGATAAAATAACTGGAATTCATAAAAATTTTAAACAGAAAGAAAAAGTAATCCAGTACCCCCACAAGAAGATGTCTTCTGAAAGATAAAAATAATTTAGAATAAGTAACAAAATTTTTTATCTTTAAAGGATTACTCTTTGAAACAACACCTCATAAGTTGACATGGCCCATCAACAAGCTGTTAACAATCTTGTAGCAATAAAAACCACTTCACAATAACAAAGTTCCCCAGAAGACTGTTATCTATAACAAAATTAGGAATCACAAAAAATATTTTTTCCTCTTGTAAAAAAACTCCACAACTAAACAAGAAAAACTTCTCTCCCGAAGTAAACTAAAAAAAGGCTATTCTAGAAATAGTCAATGAACTAGAAGTTTTAAGTTAATTTTAAGTTGAATTTTACTTTCTTTACATTGTCAATAAAAAGAAAAAATGTAAAGAAAAAGGTATTCTAAAGAATTTACCTTAATTCTTACTACTTATTTATTTTTTAATTAAATTTTAATAAAATTTTTTTATATTCTTTAAAATTTTAAGCCTACTATACCTTTCTCATAAACCTATCTCACAACAAAAAAAAAGTATAAATAATTAACTGACACTAAAACCCACCACACTCACCAATACATTAATTAAGAAATCTCAAGAATAGAGAAAACTTAAATTAACAAAACAAAACCACTAAAATGTCATAATAAAACATTTGCAGAAGTTTCTCTGATTTTCCAAAATTGCCAATAATGACTATTTTGTTCTTCTAAGCTCCTGAGAATCTCTTGTTGGTATTTCTTCAGGGAGTCAAACTCAGAGTACACAAACAATGGTAATTCCTTTCAAATGTCTCCTTGAGAGAGTTGTTTGGTGGGATGGGAGTCAGGGCTTGTCTGTCCTGCTTGGCACAGCCCAGGCAGGGCTTTCCCAGCCACATTCCACACTCCATTTCCCAGCTGGAGCCGCTGCTGCCTCTGAGTTGTGCTGCCCCAGCCCCAGGGACGCTCTCCTTGTCTGCCCATTCCCCCACGGTCTCTGGGCAGGGATGGCCTCAGTGGGGGCTGCTGACATCCTCAGCAACTTGGAGGCTGCTGCTGAATTTTCCTGCTGCAGAGCCTTGTTCAGCCTTCAGCTCTTCAGTGCAGGAATTCAGTGTCTCAGGGCTCATCAACATTCTGAACACCTTAACAAGCCAAGCCTCTGGGAATAATTTGATTTCAGTTTCCAAATCTTTTGTAGTTAAGTAGATCTCAGAAGTGGACTTAAAGTGAACACATGATATTTAAAAAGACAGCAAGAAAAGATTTCTTAGGTCCTGTTTAGTTTTTTTTTTCCTCCAACTGACACTGAATCCAAATACCTCCTCATGCAGTTGGAATAGATATGAAAATCAAGACCCTCCATGGCTGACCATCATTCAGACTCTGTCCCTACCCCCACCCCACCATTCTCCCCACCCAAGCCCTGGCACTCAGAGCAGCCTTGTGCAAATCTGAGCTCCCTCCAGCCCAGGTGCACCTGCAGGTTTCAGCTCCTTGGCTCCAACTCCACCTGCTTTCCTTGGAGAAGGAGCTGCCTGAGACACAGAGGGATGTTCATTTCTTGTCAGCCAACAAAGCCAAGGCAAGGCACAGCTCCATCAAATGCAAAAGTCATTCTTCTCCCTGGCTCTGCCCTTCCCCTGATTCCCACAGCCTGTCCTGTTTCCTTCATCCCTCATTTGCCAGGGACTCTCTGGGACAAGGGAGCTCTGCTCTGGGGGTGGGGGTGGAGGGAGGTCAGGTGCCACCACTGGAGTGGGAATCACAACTCATCAGGTTTGTGTCCTTTGGGGGTCAGGAACTAGTGAGACTCAGAGGCACAGAAACTTTCTCTTCATGGCCAACAGACCACAGTGGAACAGGACACAATTTAATAACAATCGCACTCTTCCCTGAGCCATGTGCTATGTCCCAGCAGCACCCGATGAATCCACCATCCACTAGTGATTTCCATACTAAAATTACTTTCAGACAAACATGGTTCTATGATAGATATAAACACAATTAAGTTCTTGCATCAGGATGCTCAACCTGGAGTGGGGGAAAAACAGCTCCAACAATTCCTGATTTGGAAAGCTTCCAGTGGTGGATGGAGAAGGGAGGTCAGGCTGCTTTTCCTGTTGAGGAAATGCTGAAAGCAGCCTGACTCATTTTATCTCCTCCTGTCCTGGCTGATCTCTCCTCTTTCCCCTTCCACCCATTGGATTTTGTCTCCCCCCATCCCCCCCCCCCCCCCCCCCCCCCAGTGAAGAGCCTGGCTCTGTGTTCTCCATCCCCTCCTCACTGGCACTGCCAGGCTGGGATGAGGAGCCCCTCAGCCTTCCCTGCTCTAGGCTGGACAAGCCCAGCTCCCTCAGCCTCTGCTCACAGCCCAAGGGCTCCAGCCCCACCTTGGAGGCCCTTCCCAGACCCTGCTCCAGCTGCCAGACATCTTTCCTGCCCTGGGCAACCCAACCCAGGCCCCAGTGACCTGGATAATCCCCGTCCTTGATGTCCTGGTCACACAGCCCTGGCCCCTTGTCCCCTGTCAGGCTCTGGGGTGGATCCTGTGGAACATCCTTTGGTGGAGGCTGTGGGTCCAGGTGGGCTGGGGGGATCCTGGGGGACAGGGACCCTGCTGGGCATGAACAGCATTGGACTTGTTGGGAGAAACTGTGAGGGGGATCGGGGGCAGAGTAACCAACCCAGTGACCTGACACAGCCCTGCTGGGATGTCACAGCCTGCTCTGTGATAGCATAGCCCATTCTCTAATGTCACACAGCTGGTCTCTGATGTCACAGCCAACTCTGTGATGTAATATTCTGCTCTGTGATGCCAGATCTCTGGCCTGTGATATCACAGCCCGCTCTATGACGTCACAGAGGCAGTCTATCATGTCATAATTCTCGATAATCTCACATGACCCACTCTGTGATGTCATAGCCCACTCTGTGACCTCATGTTACCGGATCATAAATTGTCTCCACCAGGTGAGCTGACACCTGGAGCTTGTTTTCCAAAACCCCAGGCCTATGGAAACCACACAATGCCCATTGTGTGAGAAGGGGAACTGGAAGTTCAGCAGCCTCAGTGTCCTGCCAGCTCTGCCAGGCCCATGGGAACATTGGGGTCCACGACCACTAGGGACCACCAGAGAGACCCCCAGACAGAAGAACACATGGGTTAAGGGGAGGGGAAATATGTTAATGATTTTGGGGAAATGATTATCATATTTATGTTTAGTCTGTGAAAATCAATGAATATGTGTGCAATATACAGAATATAAACAGAAACTTTCCTGCACTCAGCCTTCAGGGCTTTGGGAGGAGCTCTCCCTCGTGCATCCAGCTGAATAAAGAATGCTGCTTCTTAATGCTGCATTGGGGTTAAGGAGTTTTCTGGTTTTACTAAATTTTTGGTAACATTCCCACTGCCAAGGAAAACTCTATGTCCTACTGTTCACAAACAGAGAAGGGCTGGTGGCAGATGTGGGGCTCAGAGGCTGCCTGGAACAGAGTGACCATGAAAAAATCAAGTTTTCAATATTCTGTGAAAGAAGGAAGGGCAGCAACAAAACTTCTACACTGGAATTAGGAAGGGCAGACTTTGGCCTATTTAGGATGCTGATTTGGGGAGTACCAAATCAGGTACTGATTTTTTGAAGGGAAACAGCCCTTAAAAACCAAGGGGTCCAGGAAGGATGGAGACATTTCAAGAAAGTAATCTTAAGGGGGAAGGAGCAGCCTGTCCCAGTGTGGCAAAAGATGAGCTAGAGAGGAAAATGTCTAGCCTGGCTGCCCATGGAGCTTTTGTGGGAAGTCAAGGGAAAAAAGATGGAGCATCACCTTTAGACAGAAGGTCAGGACACTTAGGAAGTGTTTAAGGATGTTATTGGGTCATGCTGAAAGAAAAGTTGAGATGTGAAAGCTGTATTAGAGATTACCCAGGACACTTCCGTGAAAAATAATAGAAAATATTTCTATAAATAAATTAATAGCAAACAATGGGATAAGGAGAACCTCTACTCTTTATTGGATACACTGGAGAATATAGAAACTAACGATAAGGAAAAGGCTGAACTATTTAACACCTTATTTGCCTCACCTTTCAATATTAGGACAGGTTGTCCACAGGACAAGTGTTCTCCTGAGCTGGCAGATGGGCACAGGGAGCAGAACAGCCCCTGGAATCTAGGAGAGAGTAGTTGGTGACCTGCTGAGCCACTCAGATGCTCACAGGTGTATGGGATTGGATAGAATCCATCCCAGGGGGATGAGGGAGCTGTGGATGAGCTCCCCAAGCTGCTTTCCATCATTTACCATCAGTGCTGGCTCAGCAGGGAGCTCCCAGAGGACTGGAGGTGCCAGTGTGAGCCCATTCCCAAGAAGGGCTGGAAGGAGGAGCTGGGGAACTCCAGGCCTGTCAGCCTGACCTTGGTGCCCAGCAAGGTTATGGAACAGATCACCCTGAGTGCCATCACAGGGCACCCACAGGATGGCCCAGGGATCAGAGCCAGGCAGCGTGGATTTAGGGGTGGCAGGTCCTGCCTGACCAACCTGGTCTCCTTTTATGACGAGGTAACCCACCTGTGGATGCAGGAAAGGCTGTGGATGTTGTGTGCCTGGAATTCAGCAAAGCCTTTGACACTCCCTGACAGCATTCCCTGGAAAAGCTGCAGCCCACAGCTTGGGCAGGTTCCCTCCTTGTTGGGAGATTTAAGAGCTGGCTGGAGGCTGGGCCCAGAGAGTGGTGGGGATGGTGCTGCACCCAGCTGGTGTCCAGGCACTGGTGGTGCCCCCAGGGGTCTGTGCTGGGCCCAGTCCTGTTTAATATCTTCACTAATGATCTGGGTGAGGGGATCGAGTCCACCATTCAAAAATTTCAGATGGCACCAAGCTGGGTGTGAGTGTGGATCTGCTGGAGGGCAGGACAAGAAGACACAGCCTTAAGCTGCACCAGGGGAGGTTCAGGCTGGACAATAGGAAGTTCTTCAGAGAAAGGGTGAGTGGACATTGGAATGGCTGGCCAGGGGGAGGTGGCAGAGTCACTGTCCCTCTCCAGTGGCACTTAGTGGCATGGTCTGGGTGACAAGGCAGTATTAGGGCATTGGCTGGACTTGATGATCCCAAAGGTCTTTTCCAGCCTATTTGATTCTGTCATTCTGTGATAATTGGGACACTCTGGGGCCATTGTGACACTGCAGGGCCTTGTGGAACTAAGAGGACCATGGTGACACCGTGCAGCCCCATAGAACCAGGGGTCCACTGTGGTGCTCTGGAGCCAAATGGACCCAGAGAGTGCATCGTGACACTCTGGGTTCTCGTGGAACCACAGAGACCATTGTGACACTGCAGGGCCTTGTGTAACCAAGGGGTTTCACCATTTTGACACTGGAAAACCAAGGAGACCATTGGGAGACTCCGGGGCCCAGTGGAACCAAGGGGCTGTTCTGACGCTGCAGGGCCTCATGGAATGAAGGGGACACTGTGACACTGCAGGATCCTCTGTAACCAAGGGCCCACTGTGACACGAGGGGGCCTCCAGGAATCTGCAAGAAGGTTGTGACACTGTGTGGCCTCGTGAAAACAAGGAGTCCATTGTGACACTGAGGGGATTTGTGGAACCACAGGCACCATGGTGACAGTGTGGGACCTCATGTGACAATGGGGCCATTGTGACACCCTGGGGCCCCATGGATCCAAGGGCCCACTGTGAAACTGCAGCACCAACGAGAGCATTGTGACACTGTGAAGCCCCATGGAACCAAGGAATCAATTTTCACATTTGGGGTCCCATGGAACAAAGGAGACCATTGTGACAGTGCAGGGCCTGGTGTAACCAAGAGGCCATTGTGACAGTGAGGGGCCCCTTGGAACCAAGGACATCTTGGCAGATGACACAAAGCTGGATGTGAGTGTGGATCTGCTGGAGAGTAGGAGGGCTCTGCAGAGGGCCCTGGACAGGCTGGATCCAGGGCCCAAATCCAACAAGGTGAGGTTTAACAAGTCCAAGTACCTGGTCCTCCCCTTTGGCCAACAACAACCCCTGCAGTGCTACAGGCTGGGTACAGAGTGGCTGGACAGCAGCCAGGCAGAAAGGGACCTGCAGGAACTGATGGACAGCAGGCTGGACATGAGGCAGCAGAGTGCCCAGGTGGGCAAGAAGGCCAATGGCTCCTGGCCTGGATCAGGAATGGTGTGGGCAGCAGGAGCAGAGCTGCTGTGCCAGCACCGATCTGCCCCCAGCTCTGCACACAGACATTGCTGCTGCAGCTCCAGAGAAGGCAACAAAAAGGCATCTCTGCAGAAAACTTTGCTGTGGGAGATCCTTTATTTCTTTTAAAGGCACCAAGAGTGCATCTCCTCATTGACAAAGTCTGTGGCCACAGGGAAGGTGGAAAGAGAAAAAATGAGTAATGGTATAAAGCGTGATAGTCCTTTGTGGACAGTGTGAAAAAACGAATACAAAGGGAAAAAAGAACAAAACACAACCAAAGAAACCAGAAGCGTGAAAGATGTCATTTATTATAAGTGAGTTGCAGAAATTGGCCAGCAGTTTAATGGTCCTGAAACTAGCCAGTCATCAGTGTCCACACTGCAGCCTTGAGCTCCTGGTTCCTCAGGCTGTAGATGAGGGGGTTCAGGGCTGGAGGCACCACTGAGTACAGAACTGACAGGGCCAGATCCAGGGATGGGGAGAACATGGAGGGGGGCTTCAAGTGAGCAAATGTGGAAGTGCTGAGGAACAGAGAGAGCACAGCCAGGTGAGGGAGGCAGGTAGAAAAGGCTTTGTGCCGTCCCTGCTCAGAGGGGATCCTCAGCACGGCACTGAAGATCTGCACATAGGAGAAAACAATGAACAGGAAACAACACAATGCTAAAGAGATGGAAAACACCATGGACCCAAATTCCCTGAGGTTTGAGTGTGAGCAGGAGAGCTTGAGGATCTGGGGGATTTCACAGAAGAACTGGCCAAGGGCATTGCCATGGCACAAGGGCAGGGAAAATGTATTGGCTGTGTGCATGAGAGCATTGAGAAAGGCACTGGCCCAGGCAGCTGCTGCCACGTGGGCACAAGCTCTGCTGCCCAGGAGGGTCCCGTAGTGCAGGGGTTTGCAGATGGACACGTAGCGGTCGTAGCACATGATGGTCAGGAGGGAAACTCTGCTGAGATGAAGAACACAAAGAAAAAGAGCTGAGCAGCACATCCAGTGTAGATGTCCCTGGTGTCCCAGAGGGAATTGTGCATGGCTTTGGGGACAGTGGTGCAGATGCAGCCCAGGTCGCTGAGGGCCAGGTTGAGCAGGAAGAAGAACATGGGCGTGTGCAGGTGGTGGCCGCAGGCTACGGCGCTGATGATGAGGCCGTTGCCCAGGAGGGCAGCCAGGGAGATGCCCAGCAAGAGGCAGAAGTGCAGGAGCTGCGGCTGCCGCGTGTCTGCCAATGCCAGCAGGACGAAGTGCCAGATGGAGCTGCTGTTGGACATTTGCTGGAGCTGCACATGGGGACCTGTTCCTGGACTAAGGACAGTGCAGATTTACAGGAGATACCTGCAACCAAAATCACAGCCATTTCCCATACACCCTCCTCTGTAACACACAGACATTCTTTTGTCTTCATGAGTTCATTATAAGCTCTCCCAGAACTTTCCTGGTGTTCTTGTTTATAAATCCTCAGCATTTCTGCTGCCCTCAGGGAGAACAGAGCAAGTTCTTTGAGGTAAACTGATGAGTGGAGAATGAGGGGAGATGGTCTGTCATTTTGACCTCTTCAGGATTTTTCTGGGTTTTAATCTTTCTCCTGGGGAGGATGATCACCTTCCCATGCCTCCCCTAAAAAAGTCCCATGCACTGCTGAGAGGAGATGTTCCCACAACTGCCCAGCTCCAAATTTGTAGCCAAGGACACACAAGGTGCATTTCACCAACCCAGCAGCATTTTCAGTGTCAGAACACCTCTGCATTTCCCCATCAATCCTATAACTCAGAGATGCTCTAGGACAGGTTTGCACCCTGGATTGGGGGTCCCAGCTTGGACTGAAATCTCAGGGAGATTTCCAAGTGTCCTTATGCTGGCATTGGATGAAGGGAGATGCAGCTCCTTCCCTGGCTGCACTGACAGCATTGCCCAGAGCCGGGCACTGGGGATAGCGTCACTCTGAGCCAGCTGTGCCCCCTCCAGGCCCCCAGGGCCGGGCAGCTGCTCCCAGCCCTGTGCTCTGCAGAGGGAACTGGGCCCGAGGCTGCAGAGCTGCCCCACGGCTCTGCTGCAGCTCTGCCTGCACAGGAGGGGCTGCACGCCTTGGAGCCCCGGCCCTGAGGGAAGAGGCTTGGCTGGGGCACAGCAGGGAGGGGGCTTGTTCAGAGGGAGGGGCTGCACTGGAGGGAATCCTGTGGACATCTCTAAACTCTCCCGGCCACAGCATTTCCGGGGTTTGTTTTCTGTCATTGCCTGATCTTCTCTCTGCTTCCTGGAGATTTTCCCTCCTGCAGCTGTTTCCCTGTGCCTGATCTCCCTGCCAGCACTCACGGACCCCAAATCTCTGTGCACTCTCCTTGGACTGACAGAACCCTGCCTGTTTGCAGGGCACTGGCTGGGGGCAGGTTCTGTTTGCAGCTTGGAGAAAGGACAGCTCAGACTGAGCCTTATGGCTCCAGCAAAGGTGAGGCTGGTGCTGTCCATGAGCAGAGTGGCTGAAAGAAAATTAGAGATCTCCTACTGATCACTAAAACGTATAGTTTGCATTGTCTCAGGCACTTGTCAAAATTAATAATAAATAATTAATAATCAACCTTTAATATTTATCTCCCCCTCCATGCCATTGTCCAATATTAGGAAAATGAATACAATATCTTAGGAAATTACCTAATTTTTTACAAAGTCCTTGTCTTGGAAATATTCTATGACTGATCAGAAACCCTCAGCATGTCAGAGCTTCAAGAGCATTTCACCTCCCCTGCACCGGAAATATTCAGAGTTGTACTCACAGAGCCTGTAGGCGTTGGGATGTCCCAGGTTTAGGAGATGGCTCCAGGAGCTGCAGCTGCATTGTCCTGCAGCCAGAGGTTCCTGTGCCAAGGGCTGGCAGTGATTCTGCCTCAGGCACTTCTCAGCACCTTCCCAGCTCTGACAGGTTGAAGCTCTCTGTGCCTCTGTGCTGTGCCCAGGGTGGCTGCAGGCAGTGCCCCAGCCCTGCTGGGCTGGAAGAAGAGATGCTCATCAAGAGAAATGTGCTTTTGAAGCTCTGCTTCGTTACCAGGAGCTGCCTGAGTGCCAGGAGCCCGGCCCAGCTCATCAGCACAGACACAGCACAAGGACTTTAATGAGCCTCTGGGGCTTTGTGCTGATGCCCTGAACATCAGTCCCTGAGAGGGAGCTGAAGAAGCCTCTCCAGAACTCCTAGGCAGAATCCAACTCCAAACTTTCTTGGACTTTTAATGGGTCCCACTGAGGGACATGACTGAGAAAGTGTCCCCAGGCCCCAGGCAGAGCAGAGAACCAGAGGCAGTGATGACTGGTGGGGACAAACAGAAGCCAAGTCTTGGTGCCCTGGGGCACAGCAGCAGGGTCTGTGCCACCAAGGGCTGTGAGGAGACACCTTGTCCTGAGGCCCTGGGGCCTCCTGGCACAGCCCCAGCCAGGCTGGGCACTGTCAGCACCTTGTCCTGCCCTCAGCATCCCCCCCTAGCCCACATCCCAGTGGCCTCAAGGATCTGCTGGAAGGAGTCCCTGGGGAGACTTGCTTAGGAATGGCTCAGGGGGCTCCTGAATGCTCCCAGGGACTGCGGGTTTTTCAAAGGACTTTGGCTTTGGCTTTTGCCTTGGACTCTGAGAGATTTGTGCAATGATGGCCTCCAATTATCTGCTTTAATTAGTCCCTGGAGAAGCTTTGTCAGTAACAACACTCGGTGGGGCTCATTAATGCTTCAAGGTACTTCAGTTATTTGAAGGTTCTTGGTGTTGTCCTTTTGATACTGACTCTGTGAGAGTTTTGTGCAATCATGGCCCCAGTTATCTGCTTTAATGAGTCCCTGAGGAGCTTTGTACTTACACTCAGTAGGGCTCATTATCACCTTGAGATACTCAAGGTTTTTAAGGTAGTGTATGGATTTAAGAATATTTTAGGTACTTTTAAGGATTTTCCTTTCCTCACTGAGTCTCTGGGAGGTTTTTGTGCCTTCCTGGCCTCCAATTCTCTCCTCCAAGGAGTCCATAAAGAGCCTGTGTTGGGTATCTTCCCCCTTTCTGTGTTACAGCAAAGATGGAACTGAAAGAATTTTGTAAGACTTTCTAAAAGCATCCAATGAAACACGGGAAAATTAACAATACAAGAATAACCACTAAGAGAGTTAAATGTCCTGTTTTAGCTAGACATCATACAACCCTTTAGTCCCTTGCATTGGAAGAGTTTATTGACCCAGTCTTTGTTTTCCACTTGAAGCTTCTTGAACCCTTCCTTCAATACCTGAATGCTCTTGTGGATTGACTCACTGTGCCTGGAGAGGTTCATGCAACACTTGCCCTCAGTCTACACAGCCATGCCCATGTGCCCAGAGTAAAAACTCTATTGCTGTTCTGCAGGGTGGCATGTCTGATGGTCTCTATGTCTGAGAGCAGGCCACTCAATGTGCGGGAGGTAGCATTGGTTTGCTTACTTAGCAGGCACCCAAGATGGTCTAATTGTCCTAAAGCTTTAGCTGCAGTCACCCAAGGTAGTCCAAATTGAGGGTGCTACCATCCGATACCTGGATTAAAGCTTTCAAAGCCATCTCTTTGATATCATCCAATTCTTCTCTGGAGATAGCTGCTGTTTGATCATCTGGTAGGCTGTGTTGTCCTTCTCCAGCTAGATGGTTGATTGTCAATTCTGCCCTTGCCTCATTATTAGCATAGTCTGCTATTAATTGATTTAGTAAACATTTCATCCCCCTTCCCACAGGGTGTAATTTGTAGGTGACAACAACATGGTCAAAATATATTTTAAATCATAGGAGTTTAAGACATGTGCTGTAAACATGGCACTGATTGGGCCATTAAAAGAAGGCAAGTCCTTCCTCTGGTCTTTAGCTGTCCTATGCAGATCCTTGATTTCCCCATAAACCAGTGGCTGATACCTGGGATTCTGCTCCCTTCTTTCAAAACATCCCAGAACAACGAGGAGTTTTGAGACTATTTGCCAGTCTCCTTCCTTAACTGCTTCTTTCCTTTCCTAGGAATCTTTTGGGGTTGAAGGTAGAGGTGGCTCTGGGGAATCCAAACTGTCTTCTGGGAAGGAAGAATAACTTGGAGGAGAAACATTTGGATTAGAAATAGTGTGACATTTTGGCTTAGTATCTTTGACCATGGGGGTTATATTCTTGCTGGAGGGTGAGGCAAAGGGCACTGCCATTTAGTCAGGTGTTGGGAAGGAAGGGCCTTGATTTAGGATGGTGGACTTCTGGAGGCATTGCCCAGGGTGAAAGTGGAATGATTGATAGTGGGGCATGACTCACAGTTGTGGGGGTGGAGTCTGGAGGTTTGTTCAGGGCAGAAGAGAAGGTTGTGGTAGAAGAAAGTGGAGGAGCCAAGATAGAGGGAGGATGTTTGGGCTCCTGAGCCACATTCAGGCTCCTTCCATCTTGAGTCTCCAGGGCATGATGCTCCAAGACAACCTGGCATTGCCATCTTGGATCATCGTGGAAGGTCTGATAAAGGCAGGTTTGGGGGGAGGTCCCAAGTTAGGAGTGACCAACGGATTAAGTTTTTGATACACTGATTGCTGATGAAGTATCTCAAGGATAGTGTGGAAGATGGGGAGCATGTGGGGTGCAATGGGGTCCCTTTTGATCAAAAGGTTGTACAGTTTAACTCCCACTGAGTCCCAAAATTCAGTGATATGGATTTTTTCATCAGAGGCATCTGGAAAATTTTTAATGATTGATTTTAATTCATTCTTTGAAAATATTTTGTCATGATCAGTGAGAATTAACTTAAAGCATCCATATATACTCCTTTCTACTTTGGACATCTGACTGCCCATTTTTCTCTTTCTCTGCCTCATGGGGAACAGCCACCAGAACACACTAAATCAATTATGGGATGTGGGTGCATATTGTAAAAACACAGCGGCAAAATGGGCAAGAAATGTCTTGCATTTCCCCAAATCCACATGCAATCCTATGCAGGTTAAACCGTCATCGTCCCTGACGATCCTGGGCAAGGTCCCTTGAAACAATGATGAATCTGCTTGGCCCAGCACAATCCACAATCCCAGGGAGTGCTGCCCTATCCATCAGCTAACCA
The DNA here is from genome assembly GCF_035770615.1 of Melospiza melodia melodia. Classification (NCBI taxonomy): domain Eukaryota; kingdom Metazoa; phylum Chordata; class Aves; order Passeriformes; family Passerellidae; genus Melospiza; species Melospiza melodia. The sequence continues at coordinate 6,520,421 of NW_026948497.1, read as the reverse complement.
CTCTGACGTGACTAAATGTCATGGTCCCTATTCGGGTGCCAAAAGTCACAATGAGGGTGGCTGTGACAAACCTTTCTGGTTCCCCATCTTCCGGGCAAGGGTGGTGAAAATGAAAAGGAGCAAATGCTGGGGAAGATGAAACAGGAAAGCATTATAAATATGATTGCCTGGCAAAAGATTTTGAGAATATGGAAACTATAAGTGAGACTGAAATGAAAGCAAGCTTTGAGATACCAAGCCTTAGTTACTGAACAACTAGAAAACAATGGGATGGCTGGTTGAAAGCAATCTTCCTTTGATGAAACAATACCCTCTGCTTGCAGACAAGTCCAAGGGTACGAGCAGACCCTACTAGCCAGGCAGAAGTGGTTCAAGGAGTAATTTTTAGGGTTTAAAATGTAACACAGTATGGTAATGTAATGATTCTTATAGGCTGTGTGTAAATGCTGTAAAATTTGTATCTTGTACTAGATTGGTTAGTGAAAATTAGAATATGCAGCACAGAAGAAGATTTCTTCTTTTGTAACAGGAACTCCGCTCCTCTTTCGGGTATCCATTTTGGGCGCCTCTTTCGAGCTCCTCTTTCGGGCCTGCTTTGAGCTGTGGCTGGCAGCTCCAAAACAGGCCCCTGCACCCACACCCTTTGCAATAAACCACAAGTTCTGAGACCTGGCTTCAGAGATCTCTCGTCTCTGTCCGTCCCAATCGTCCTACCTTCTGATGCTCCTACACTCCTCTACCCCCTCTTTTCCTGTATTTATACTCTAAACTCTCCTTTGTCTTTAACCCCCGGACACCAGGAGCATTTGACTCAAAAAAATCCTCTATGCCCGGACGCTCCCGTGTCTGACCTACCAAGCAGCTGCTGTGTATGTGTATGTGTATGTGTGTGTGCGTGTCTGTCTCTCTGTCTGCCTGTCTGTGTTGTCTGTGTGTGTCTGTGTGTGTGTGTGTGTCTGTGTGCCTGTGTGGCTCTGTGTGTGTCTGTGTGTCTGTGTGTCTGTATGTGTGTGTCTCTGTGTCTGTGTGTGTGCCTGTGTGTGTCTGTCTGTCTGTGATGGTTCTCTCATGGCTTCTGCTCATTGGTACAAGGTTGTGTCCACCACCACAGACCACAACAAAAACGCCTTTTCTTCATCTACTTTGAGGTGTAAATGAACCATTCTATCTAATCATGATCAGAAAAAATCAGAGCTGTATTTATATAAATTTATCCGGTATTCAATCTTTAATCCTGCGGGACAAGTTGCTTAAAAGTTCAATTCCACCAGTCCAATCATTTACACCTTTGAAAAAATCTGGGGCTGGGATTGGATCCAGCCGCTCACATCTCCTCTCTTAGAAGGAATTTTAGAAGTCTAGGGGTCCTGCAGGGTTTGAGAACCCCTGGCGGCTGCTGGGTGTAATTTCTCCATCTCATGACTCAGCAGGAGTTTTCTTAATAAAGAAATAAAGCTTTTGCCTGAAGCTCCCACTGTGCCCATGACAGGAACGCCTGTGAGTGTCTGGGACATCCCAGCTCTTTGGCAGCCTGGGGACTCCTGGGATGTCACTGTGGAGCCCCCATGAGTGTCTGTGGCAGATTGGTGCCTTTGCAGCCCAAGGTCCCCTAGGATGTCACCATGGAATGACTGTGACTGCCTCTGACCACAGGGCTCTTTACCATCCCCAGAAAGTCCTGGGAGGTCTCCATGGAGCTGCTGTCTCTACCTGTGACATTGCAGCTCTGGAACAGCCCGGGGACTCTTGGAAAGTCCCCAAGGAACCCCTCTGAGGGCCAGTGACAAATCTGATCCTTAGAAGGCAACCATCGCCAGGCCCCTGGTGCTATGGTCAGTCTCCATGACAACCATCACCAGCCCCCTGTTGCTATGGTCAGTTTCCATGGTAACCATCACCAGCCCCCTGTTGCTATGGTCCGTCCCTTGGCAACTCCATGGAGACCCCATGCCAGGGGTGGTTGCCATGGACACCAGCTCAGGCCTGCAGCCACAGACCGTTGCCATGGCAACCATTTGCAGCCCCATCCCCAGGCTCATGGGATCCCAGAACCACAGAATTGGCTGAGCTGGGAGGGACCCATCAGGATCCTCCAGTCCAACTGCTGGCCCTGCACAGGACACCCCAACAATGCCAGCCTGGGCCTGGCAGCGCTGTCCAAATGCTGCTGCAGCTCAGAAAGCCCTGGAGCTGGGACCCTTCCTGGGGAGCCTGGGCAGGGCCCCAGCAGCCTCTGGGCAAAAACCTTTTCCTGACATCCAACCTGAGCCTGCCCCGACTCAGCTGCAGCTGTTCCCTCCACTCCTGTCCCTGGACACCAGAGGGAAGAGGTTCCCACAGCCCCAGCCAGGGACCCGCTCCCAAGGCTGTTGCCATGGCCACCAGGGCTGGCACCAGCTGGGATGCTCGGTTTCCAGGGGCCGGGGTTCAGGAATGGGATTCCCCAATTTCCTGCTCCTGCTAAAACCGCACTGCTCTCGCTGCCCTCCCTCCTCCCATGGAAAGCACAGAAGACAAAGATCCCAAGCTGGGATAAGAACAATTTACTGGGAACACCAATGAGATAAGTAAAAAATAGGAACAGAAACAATATTGATAACAGAGGGGATAAATAAAACTGTTTACAGGGAAAACTACACCAGAACTCACTGGGTCTTCCTGGCCACAATTTCTCCTTCCTGGAAATTTCACCCTTCTCCTCAGGGAGAGAGAGAGTCCGTTTCCTGCCCTGGCAATGACCTGAGGTGGGAGTGAATGTAATGAGAGGGCCATGGCCAGACCTTCTTTGTTTTCCATCCCAAATCATTACATTGGCAGGGACAGGAAAAGGTACAGGTGTCTTCCCAGCATGGATCATAGGGAACATGGATCATCAGGGGTCTTCCCAACGTGGATACTCCAATGATTTGAGTTGGGGCAGTACACAAAATCTTCCTGCACTTGGGGCATTGGCAGGCCTTCCCTTACTGTTGGTATCTGGTCAATTGAGAGCTCTGGGTGAAGCTCTTCCCACACCGGGGACACTCGTAGGGCCTCTCCCCAGTGTGGATGCACTGGTCGGTGACTAGGCTGGAGTTTTGCTTGAAGCCCTTCTCGCACTCAGGGCAGAGGAAGGGCCTCTCCTCTGATTGAATCTGCTGGTGGCTGTGGAGATTGGAGCTGGTCTGAAACTTCTTCTGACTCTGGGGACATTCGTAGGCCCTCTCCCCAGTGTGGATGTGTTGGTGCCTGATGAGGTGGAATTTCTGCTTTAAGCCAATTGTACAGTCAGGACAGCGGAAGGGCCTCTCCTCAATGTGAAATCGCTGGTGCTTGAGGAGAGTGGAGATGGTGCTAAACCTCTTCTGACACTCAGGGCAATTGTATGGCCTTTCCCCAGAGTGGATCCTCTGGTGGTAGAGCAAGAGGGACTTCAGCCTGAAGCTCTTCCCGCATTCCCAACATTCATAGGGCCATTCCCTGGTTTAGGTTCTCAGGTGGCAGATCAGGTTTGAGCTCTGGCTAAAGCTCATCCCACATTCTCCACACTCGTAAGGCCTCTCCCCAGTGTCGATGTGCTGATTCCTGATAGGGTGGGAGTTGTGCTTGAAGCCCATCCCACAGTCTGGGCAGGTGAAGGGCCTCTCATCCATGTGAATCCGCTAGTGCTGGAGGAGGTGGGAGCTGGGGTGAAACCTCCTCCCAAACTCGGGACACTCGTAGGGCCTCCCCCCAGTGTGGATGCGTTGGCACCTCATGAGGTGGGAGCTGCAGCTAAAGCCTTTCCCACACTCCCTACATTCATAGGAGCATTCCCCAGTGTGGATCATCTGGTGCTAGATGAGGATGCTGCTGCGCCTGAAGCTCTTCCCACACTCCGAAAACTTGTGGGGCTTCTGCCCATCATGAAGCTGCTCAGGGACCACCAGCTCTGACCTCTGGCTGAAGCTCTGTCCACCTTCCTGGCCCAGGGTGGGTCTTTCATCTTCAGAGTGCTCTCAGCTGGCTTTCCAGACCCTCTTCCTGTGGAATCTCCTGGGATTTTCCTCCCAGTTGCATTCCTGTGTCTTGGAGTCACTAAAAATGGCCTCTTCCATGAGGTTCTGCTTTGGGGATTTGTCCCTTCTGGTCTCCATCCTCAGTTTCTTGTCTGGGTGAAGAAGGACAAGGAGAGGATGGCATTTGCCTCTGTGCCAGATAGAAGGGGAAGGAGATCACCCCAGTGCATCCCCAGCAGGATGGCGTTGGCAGCAGGGTTGTCCTGCAGCTGGGGTCCATGCTGGGCTGGGAGATGGAGCAGGAGAGAGGGGGAAAGGGGCACTGACTTCCTCCTCACCTGCCTGGGTGTCCCGGGGTATCTTCCTTTTCCTTACAGACTTCTCCTCCATCTGGCGCAGGTTTGGGGATGGGAATTTCTTTTTTCAGGAGAAAAACAAGGGATGAGCACATGGTCTTTTGTACTATTTGAAGGCAAACTTGGGGCAGAGTCTAAACCAGAATTATAATTTAAAAAGAAAATGAAGATCACACAATGATACAGAAACACTGCCGTAAACTTACACAGTCAGGATATAACCTGACTCACTGTTGGTCAGGGTGGTGGCAGCTGTCCCATTAAATGGTGGCTTCAGTCCTGTTGGAGTGATGAACGTGATTCTGTCGAAGCAGTGATCCTGTAGAAGGGTCTGGTCTTCCTCTGAAGGTCCAGTGGTGGTTATGGAGCTCTTGTCCTCTGGGAATCCAGCAGGTAAACTGCTCCTGGTGTTGCAAGACTCAACTTATATGCAGGTAGGAATGCTTGGGCGGAGCATCCCACAAGGGGATGATGGAATTTTATCAGTCCTGCAGTGACATTCAATGGCCCATTCACAGAAGATATCTCCCCTGGAGGGCATTATCAGGGCTGAGTCATGGAAGAAATAAAGAACACTGCCCCGCCTGTTTATAACAGTTGATGAAGATGGGGATTGAAAACATGCATTTGGTTACATCTTGCATTGCAACCAAAAACAGTGGGGTAATCCCTGCTCAGGGGGTGAGCACCACCCCTCTTACCCAAACAGGCTCAGATGTAAAACCCCCACCCTGGGAAGGCCACACACACAGGGGACAATGTCACACTTGCCCTGCCCCAGGTGAGGTGTCTGTCCCTTGTCACTCCATTGCTCTCCGCCCCCTTTTCTCTTTCTTTCCATCTCTCTCTCTCTACCTCACATTTACTGTTCAATAAAATCCACTCTGGATTTGGTCTAGTTAGCACCTTAATTGGTGCAGAGGCATCTCTCTAACAATTTTCTTAACCAGATTGTGACATTATTTTGGCACAGTAAGTTCAGGCACTGTTGTCTGTCCCCAAGTTCCTTTGACAACAGCATGGTTCCTTCCTCTGAGGAGGTTGTGGTTCTTTCTGGAAGAACTCTAGGAAACTTGGACTCAGTCCCTCCTTCATCCTCGGGAACTTATGGGAGAACTTATGAGGAAAATGGCTTTTGTGGATGGCCAGGGAAAAAGAAAATATTTTCTTGTCCTTCCTTGAAAAGTTTGTTAAAATCACTGGAGGAAAGGGAGCAAATGATACCAGCGAGACTGACAAGGTTCATTCACTCCAAGGTGAGGAACACAAGGCTGCTAAAAGTCCCAGAAGAAGCCCAGATCAAGTAGCTAAATTCCCAAATAACTCCAGCCAGGGGTCTCCAGGAGGATTTTTTTGGTGAGTGTTCGGAGCCGGCAGATCCCAGACTCGAGTCCTGGGTATCTCCAGGCTCCCTAAGAGTAGCTATTTTGGGGCGAGAGGAGCCATGATCACCCCTCAGGGCGGTCCCGGCAGGTCCACGTGGGGATGGCCCGGTACTGACGGGGCAGGACATTGGTTTTGGGGATCCCCATGAGAGCCGAGGCTGTGGAACGGGGGACCCCCGGGGCGGGGAGAGGGGAAGGGGCGATACCGGAGCTGGGGGACCCCCGGCAGCCCGGAGATGAGGTGGGGACGGAACCCCCTGACCCTGACAGGGACGTGTCCTGGAGTCACTTCATGATGCTCGTACCCCCATCGGTCCGTTTAGCCCAGAAATGAGTTCTGCACCTTGAAGGCTGGTTCTGAGATTGAAGGGCAGGAGGAAGAAGCTGCAGTTTGTTTTCAGAAACTGCACTCACTCCTCCACATTCCGGCTCCTGGAATGTTGTGATGCCTTAAGGAGCTGGAATAGAGGCCAGACGGAGTTAAGTGGAGTAAATTAGATATTTATTGAAGTGCCTTCAAAGGTCACACCCTGGGAGTACTGGAGCCACAGATGTGGCTCTGCCTGGATGGCTCTGAGATGGGAGCAAAAGAGGGCTTGGTCACGAGATCTCACATTTTTGTAAATTTTAGTACATTTATACATAGGAGTTAACTGCCCAATTAATAGCTTCAATAGCTTCAAATTATGAAGTTTTGTCTTCCTTGCTTGCTTGCCTGCCCTCCTCTTTTCATGTTGTTTATGCTTTGGGCCTGAAGTTTGAAGAGATTGTCCTTGAGTCTCCAGCTAGAACAGGATTGTTTTGTCTTCGCCACTCTGTGAAAAGATATCAGTAACACTTAATATAAAGCTAAAAACTGCACACCGAAACACAGTAGAAAAACTTAAAACCTAAGGTATCAGTTGTCTGCTGACAGACAGACAGCAGGAAAGAGCTCTCCTTTGCTTTTAGTTAGTTTTTAGATCACTTGAGGCAGAGAACTTCCCTGGACTGTGGTTTTCTTTTTCTTTGGAGTTGTTTAAACCTGCTCTGCACTGAACACCCCGACCGCACCAGCAGCTTGCACCTGCGGCCCACTAGGCTGAGCCTGGGCTGTGGCATTTCCAGTGCCAGAGGGACTGATAAGAGACTGATAAGACACTGAGTGAGCTGAGCTACTGCCCACAGAGGGACTTTCTGAGTTTGTCATCTCTTTTGTAGCGGCAAGAGGTTTTATTGTTTAATATTGTTCATTTTTTATGCTGATGAATACTTTGCCTGTTAAATAAACAGGTTTTTTTTCCCGTTTTCTCTGAGGAAATATTTTCCTGATCTGGTTGGGGGAGTGGCTGCTTGAATTTGCTTTTTAGAGAAAACGCTTTTGGAGGTTTTCTCCCAAATTTGCCCAAATCCAGGACATGGTGGTGGGAAGACAGAGGACCCCCAAGTGGCTGGAGTGGGGGGAGGCTGGAGTGGGGGACCCTGAAATCCCCCAGCATCCCTAAGCAGGACCCTGGAGAGAGGGATCCCCAGGACCCATGGTATTCCCAGCATCCCTGAGGAGGGGAACCACCAGAAACCCAGAGGGATGAGACTGGAAATGGGACACTCCTGGTGGCTTTTTTTTTTCTTGATTTTTGGAAGTTTTTATGGACACCAGATGACTTCTGGAGATGGATTTGGTTGGGAGGAATTCCCAATCCAAGGGATTCACACCTTGTTTCTCCCAAATCAGGATTTCCCATTCCCAAACATTGGCTGAATGGAGGAGGAGAAGGCTACAAGGAAGAGGAAGATGCCCCAGGATACCCAGGCAGGTGAGGAGGAAGTCAGTGCCCCTTTCCCCATCTCATCTGCTCCATCTCCCAGCCCAGCATGGCCCCCAGCTGCAGGACAACCCTGCTGCCAATGCCGTCCTGCTGGGGATGCACTGGGGGGATCTCCTTCCCCTTCCCTATGGCATGGAGGCAAATCCATTCCTCTCCTTGTCCTTCCTACCCCAGAGAAGGAGCTGAGGATGGAGACCAGGGAGGACAAATCCCTGCACCAGAACCTCGTGGAAGAGGCTGTTTTGAGCAGTGCCACAGTGCAGAATTTCAATGGGGAGGAAAAGTTCCAGAGATCCCTCAGGAGGATGGGCTGCAAACCCAGCCCAGGGTTCTCTGAGAAGGAAAGACCCACCCTGACCCAGGAAGGTGGACAGAGCTTCAGCCAGAGCTCAGAGCTGGTGGCCCATGATCAGATTCACAATGGGGAGAAGCCCCACAAGTGCTTGGAGTGTGGGAAGAGCTTCATGCAGAGCAACCACCTCATCAGCCACCAGATGATCCACACAGGGGAATGGCCCTACAAGTGTGGGGAGTGTGGGAAGGGCTTCAGCTGCAGCTCCACCCTCATCACCCACCAACGCATCCACACTGGGGAGAGGCCCTACGAGTGTCCCCAGTGTCAGGAGAGGTTTCACACCAGCTCCGATCTCCTCTGCCACCAGCAGATTCACACCGAGGAGACGCCCTTCACCTGCCCTGAATGCAGGAAGGGCTTCAAGAGCAGCTCCAACCTTGTTAGGCACCAGCACATCCACACTGGGGAGAGGCCCTACGAGTGTCCCCAGTGTGGGAAGAAGTTTCAGACCAGCTCCAATCTCCTCCTGCACCAGCGCATTCACACGGAGAAGAGGCCTCTCCGCTGCCCTGAGTGTGGGAAGGGCTTCAAGCACAACTTTACCCTCATCAGGCACCGGCGCATCCACACTGGGGAGAGGCCCTACGAGTGTCCCCAGTGTGGGAAGAGCTTCTCAGACCGCTCGTTCTTTACCCGACACCAACAGTCACCAGTAAGGGCAGCCCTGTGAGTGCCCAAGCTGCAGGAGGAGCTTCATGCACTGCTCCAGCTTCATCCCCCATGGGAGAACCCACAATGGTCAGAACCTGGCGATCCACATTCCCTGTGATCCATGTTGGGAAGACACTGGGCTGGTTATTCTTTTATTTTGGCCTTAATTTTCTTTGGATTCATCTTCATCCCTTTAAACCAGAGGAAATTGGGGTAAAAATCAATAAATTCATCAAAGGCATCTAAAGTCTCACTTTTTACTTGTGTTTCAGGGGAACCTGAGATTCAGGGAAAGAATTGGGAGAATTTGGGGTTTTGGGGGGTATTTGGTGTACTCATTTCCCTTTTCTTGGCACTCAAAGAGACAAGAGGGGATGTTGGGAATTTAGCTGCTAGAAACTGGAACAGTACAAAGCCGTGGTTAATTCCAAGTCCTGCATCTGTGAGATAGCGTGTCCTTGGGCCTAGCTGTAGTATAATAACAAATAGTGAAAGAGACATGAGAAAAGAGAGATGTAACCCCTAAGGAATGAGGAAGAGTTCATGGTATAGTTTAACCAATAGATTGCTTGGCTTGCAGAATATTCATAAGCTTATTATTTGCTGTATAAGTGTTTGATGCTTTCTTCAATAAACGGGACCTGTGATGAACCACCTGGTGTCCGGGTCCCCTTCCTTCGACAAGGGTTCAATCTGTCACCTCAATGCCACTGAAAACTACTCAATCCCAACACAAAATTCCTTGATTCCACTGCTCTTTGGTGTGGAATGGGGTTGGAAGGGGATTGAGCAAAGATGGCTTCAAATCAGGAGGGTTGAGATGGGGATTGGGTGGGACAGGATGGGTGGAGTGGTGTTTGGGAGGTGGAAAATGGGGGAAATATGGCTTGGGAAGGGGGCGTTGATGTCCAGGAGTGGTGGGATGAGTTGGGGTTGGGATTGGGGAGGTGGGTTGGGGTCTGAAATGAGACAGCCAAAGTTTGGGGATGATGAAGGGAGGGGGAGCCCATTACTGAGTGAGTTTTTTAATAATCCACATTCATGAAGAGATTTTGAGGTCTCTCATGTTTCTGAGGCAGTTTTGGGGCACTCCCCAGCTCATGGGATTTTCCTGAGAGCAGCTCTATGGAGCCCCATTGCCAGAGGTGGTTGCCTTGGGCATGATCTCAGAGCTGTATCCAGAGTCCCTTGCTTCAGTGCTGGAGAGCAGAGAAATGATGAACGGCCCCAGACATCTCCAGTGTGTGTTTGGGGGCAGGGAGAATTCTGCATAGGTGGGGTGGTCACTGCCCCACCCCAGCCACTGCAGCCTCTGGTGCAGCCCCAAAGTGGCTGCCAAGCCCCTGGCACCCCACAAACTCCACCTGGGAGAGGGACCAGAGCAGGTCAGGCTGTGACACAGGTGTGACACTGACACGTCCCACGGTCCCAGAGCTCACAGCAGCTGAGATCCAAGACTGACTGTGGATCTCTCTCTCCCTCTCTTTCTTCTCCTGACTTCCTCTTCTCAAAATCTGGTTAACTTGCAATTGGACAGGTTAGAGTTTGCTAAGTCACTGCTATATGAGGTGCTTTACTGTAATTCAATGCTGTTTAAGATTTCCCAAGTACCTCATTCTCTGAAGTTTGCAACTAAAAGTTTGTTCTCCACCCTCCTGAGCAGTTTGTTGTTTTCTCCCCCTGGCCATCTGTCCTGCAGGCTGTGCCCCCTGGGTGCGCTGCTCCTCTGCCCTGGCTGGCTGCACTCGCCCATCTCGCTGTGCCCCAGCATTTCTCACCCAGCGTTTCTGTGCATCCCTGGGCTCCCTGCACCCAGCGCTGCCGGCTCCTGGCACACAGAGCCAGGGCAGGAGCCCACCCTGCCAAGGGGCTCTGGGGCAGGGCGGGGGCTGCGATGTCTTCTGAGCTCAGCAGCTGCTCCTGGCATGGTTCCATGGAGACCGAGCACAGCAATGCTGCTGAGCATTGTCCCTGCTGAGGGTCACACACTGCCGGGGCACATTCCCTGCTGGCAGGATTGCTGAGCATTGTCCCTGCTGAGGGTCACACACTGCCGAGGCACATTCCCTGCCTGCAGGATTGCTGAGCATTGTCCCTGCTGAGGGTCACACACTGCTGGGGCACATTCTCTGCCTGCAGGATTCATGCCCAACCCAAGCACTGCACTGATGGCTCCAGCGTTGCTTTCCAACCAAAACAGGGGAAGGCAAACTGTGTGCAGCTCATGGCATTTTAAAGTGTCTAAAACTCACTAAGTCACCGATCTTAGAAATGAGATGCATTTGGAATTCATGGCATGGAGAAGTAGTGCAAGATGGAAAAGGGGAGCATAGAAATAAATAGAGGAAGACATTTCAGATGGTTTCTTTCCATTTTCATTTCACTTCTGGAAAGCTGTCTCTGTTTTCCAGGAATCTTCTCCATAGGTTTGTCTGCTCTTTTAAAGAACCTTTCCTGAAGAATGAGGTCGAGCTCCTGTCACAAGATGTGCCACCAACTGCAGCTTCTCTTGGCTTTCAGCACTGTGCCTGCAGCAGGACTCTTGCAGCAAAGCAAGACAAAGGTTTGGAGAACTTGACAGCTTGTCCTTTCTTTTCCTGGTGGACTGGGGAACTGTACCATTGGTGAGGTTTTCATTGTGACTGTTCCAACCTTGGAAAACAGGAGGTGGTACCAGGACTTGTTGGGGAAGGCAACCCTGACTGAATTCAGAGAAAGAATCTCCAGAAGCTGCAGCCAGAAATGGAGAGTTGTGTGATAATCATTCACACATCTCCATAGACAACTGGAAAGGGATCTAGAACATGAAAATTGGTTGTCAGAGGCAGTTTCTTTCTGTTTTCAGTTTAGATGATTTCACATCTCTCGTGCTGGTATAAATTAAGAACACAATCAGTTCATGATAAGCAGCAGAACAAGTTGCATCTCCCAGAGTAGAAGACTGAAAGAATCTGAAAAGGAGAAATGCAAGGAATAAATTGGTGAACTTTATCTGTAAGAGGGGTAATTTTTTCTAAGAGTTTCTAATCCATTTCCTCTGCTTTTATCCTTCTTAATAAGGACATTTCCATTCCAGACTCACCATGAAACGAGAAGCCTGACCTTGTGGAAATGCATGAAGAATGTCCTGTTCCTCTGCAGGGACAGTCAGGCTGAAACAGGAAGCAGTTTTGAAATAATTGTGTGATAGATCAGTAATGTGATGGTTGATGCTTCTCACAAAAGGCAGATGTTATGGACATGTTAAGACAAATTTTATAGATTGACAGGTTTGTTTTACCCCCCTTGTGTTGTTATCACAGGGTTACCTGGTAGTTGGGGTATTTGGGAGGGTTGGCTTGTTACTATGGCAACACCTGACCTCCAATCAAGATGTAAAGGAAGTTACCTCCACCACTGAACAGCGAAGAAAGAGTTGATTAACAAGATTTTGAGATGGGCTAAAGGGTTAAAAGGCAAAACATCCATTGTGTGGACAAGCACAAGGTGGGAAAAAATCCTTTGCTCTCGGTGCCATAATATTTTCTCCATTCAGTCTTCTGTTGTATTTTTTATAAGGTTTCAATAATCCTTTTAAATTTTTGGAAGTAGGTATAATTTCTCACAAATTGGGACTCGTCTGGGAAGTACACCTGGTGGTCTTAGGAGTTTTCAAAAGGGGCACGCCCCACCACAGATTGGGCAGAGTCTATTGGACTCTCCCAGTTCCACCAATGGTTGCAAGTTGGAAGCCCAAAGAAACCAGGAGACTTTGGGATAAAGAAAAGAGGGGAAGGGGGGTGAGCACATCCACATAACTATTTTTGACCAGATAGTGACTCCATAATTCCAGTGTATGAACGTGAGCTTCACATTAGTAATATACTGGATTCATCCTGGTCCCTTGACACATCAGGATATTGGACGGTAGAAAGGAAAAAGGAACAGCAGGACACATGGTGGGGAGGAAAGTGGGGATCCCATAGACAAGGACCCCATGGCTGGTGGGACATGTAGGATTGAAGGGTTTGTGGGGACTTGGGAACTGGGTTCACCCATTGGGGACCCGTGGCAGGATTCCCATCCAGCACACACCAAGGGAGCCGATGAGCTCCAAATGGCGCGGTGGCTCGTGCGGTGCTCAGAGCGGGGTCAGCCTCTGGGGTGCAGCCAGTGCTGTAATTTCCAGGGCCAGCCGAAGCCAGGCTGGAAGCGGGGTGATCGCCAAGGGGTTTGCTGCAAGGATTCACCCAGGAGCTGGTGCAACAGTTTGTGTGCTGCCGAGCCAAGGGGGTCGGGGCAGTCCGGCCAAGCCAAGTCATGTCAGGGCAGAGCCGCCAAACCGAGGGGGTCAGGCTGGGCCAGCTGCTGAGCCGAACCAAATCGGCACAGGTAGAGCTGCTGAGGCTGAGCCGAGTAAGGCCAGGAGCAGGAACTCCTGAACTGGGGCAGGCTGAGCCTCGAAATTGGGGTGGGGGAGCCACTGAAGCCAAACCAAGTTGGGTCAGATGTGGGATGGAAGCCTCTGACTCGAATCAGGGTGGGCAAAGCCACCAAAGCTGAGCCAGGTTGGCCCAGGGGTGGGACTGCAGCTGCTGAGGGGAATTGGGCCAGGGGCAGGCCACAGCTCAGCTGAGCCAGGCGGGACAGGGAGCAGAGTGTGACTGTGGGACCAGAGCATTGAACCGAGGAGGAGAGGAAGGGTAGGGACCAATCCAGTGATATGAAAGCCCCTGGATTGTAAGATTTTTTTTGTTTTTACTTGTCTAAAGAGAAGTACAGTTTTTTTGTTTTTTCTCTCTCTTCCCTTTTCTTCTCTTTCCTCTTTTCCTTGTTTCTTTTTTTCCTGCCCCCCTTTCCTTTTCCCTTTTGAGAGAGGCAGGCTCTGTCCGGAGGGCCCGTGGTTGGAAAGGTGGGCTCTGTTGGAGCAGGGCCTGTGATTGGCCAGTCAGGATGGGACTGTGGGCAAATAGGGAATCCCCAAGGGGAGGAGTAGAAATTGAAGAGGTACCAATAGGTATACTCCCAGATGGCCCACTGGGAAGGAAACTAGCCCAGTGGAAATATGACCCAAATACCAGAGATAAGGATGAGCTCAAAGTGATTCAGAATTGCATGGTAGAATTGATCAGAAGGGAAATTAGGAGCAATCATGTATACTGGGATATGGGTCAGACGAAGGGTGGATATATCAGGCATTAAACATCCATGTAAGAGCTAAGAAACAATTCAATCAGGAAGAGAATGACTATGCTGCATGCTGTGGGAGGGAGAGTTTGCCCTCAAAGGCGAGCATGTTTAAGGTATCAGAAAATAAAGAATGGGACCCATTCGAACATTTACCCCCTCCACCTCCAATAGCCCCAGATGCACTTCCCCTACCCCCTGATGGGCCTAGTCAAAACACCACAAACAGGGTGGCACAATGAGAGGAAAGCAGATCAGGGGATGGGAACCAAGCAGCAGGATTATATCCCCTGAGGGAAATACCCCTGTGTGGGGTGGTGGAAGGAATTGGATTTGTAACCGTGCCTCTCAGTTCTTCTGATGTGAGAATGTTCAAGAAATAATTGAAGGGATTACTAGAGGACCTCACTGGATTAGTGGAACAGAAAGACCAGTTTCTGGGGCCCAATATTTATACATGGGAAGAGATACAATCAATAAATGACCATGCTATTCACACCAGAAGAAAGACAGATGATCTGGGCAACTGAGATATGGATATGGGAAAGGGAGCATATGTAAGGACCTCCAGGGGATCTGAAAATGCCCACAGTGCACCCCTCCTGGGACCACAAGAGCACTGGGGGGAAGAAAGAATGGAGGAATACAGAACACTGATTACAAGTGGTGTCAAAGAGGCAGCTTCATGTAATCAAAATGCTTGTAAGGCTTTTGATGAGCAGAAAAAAAGGGAAGAAACCCCCACAGAGTGGTTAGAAAGGTTGAGGAAAAATACGAGGCAGTATTCAGGAGTTGACCCTGACACGGTCGCTGGACAGATTTTACTAAAGGTAAATTTTGTCACTCATGCCTGGCCAGATATACGGAGAAAGTTAAAAAAATCTCGATGGTTGGCAAGAAAGGAGGGTAGAGGATCTTTTAAGAGAAGCACAGAAGGAGTATGTAAAGAGGGATGAAGAGAAAGCCAAGGCAAAAGCCAAGGTAATGGTAACTGCCATTAGGGAAGGAAACTAGCACATAAAGAACTACCCAGGTAAGGGAGGGGGATTCCAAGTGCGGGTAAATAGATGGAGGGGAGATTCAGCTCCCTGGGACTGGACACAAAAAGGAGAGTTTGGGAAACAGGGGAACCTGCAACCAGTTTGATTTTACTGTAAAGAGAGTGGGCACATCAGAAAGAATTGCCCCCAGAGGGAAAAGGAGCTGAGGGTCTATGAGACTGAGCAAAATCGAGAAACAGAAGACTTGGGGTGTCAGGGGCTGTACCTCCTGGGGACAGAATACCATCAGGAACCCTTGATAACTTTAAAAATAGATCCCCAGGAGGAAGAATTTGAATTCTTAGTAGACATGGGGGCTGAAAGAGCTTGTCTTTGTAGAATCCCAAAAAGGTGCAAAAAGGGTCAAGATACTGTGCAAGTAGTAGGTGCTAAAGGAAGGTTCAAAGCCTCAGTTATAAAGCAAATAAAGTTTGAAGAAAAAAATAAATAGGAATTGGGGATGTTCTATTAGTTCCAGAAGCAGGATGCAATCTATTAGGGTGAGATCTACAAGTGCAGCTAAGCATTTTAATACTCCCAGAGGAAGGAAAAATGGTAGTTAAACTTCTCGAATAAGGCAAGAGGATGAGGGCAAAATTCATGAGATGGTGTGGGCAAAACCAAAAAATTGAGGCAAATTGAACGTGAAACCTACAGTAATAAAATTAATTGATGACAGCTATCCAGTCTGTGTATGACAATACCCACTCTCCCTGGAAGGGAGATGAAGACTGCAGCCACTGATCCAGGATCTACTTGAGGATGAGACCTTAGAACCATGTATGTCCCCCCATAATACACCCATATTACCAGTAAAGAAGTCAGATGGGACTTACAGGCTTGTTCAAGATTTGAGAGAAGTGAACAACAAAACAGTGAATCGGTACCCAGTAGTGCCTAACCCCTCTACACTACTGTGTAATATCCCCCCAGCACACCAGTGGTTTAGTGTCATAGACCTAAAAGATGCTTTTTGGGCAGGTCTACTGGCAAAGAAAAGCAGGGCTATATTTGCTTTTGAATGGGAGGACCCTGATTCTGGGAGTAAGAAACAGTTTTGGTGGACTAGGTTACCCCAAGGGTTTTCCAAATCTCCAAACCTCTTCGGTCAAGCCCTAGGAGAAGTAACAAAAGTCTTCTCCATCAAACCTGAGATAAAGCTCATCCAATATGTAAATTATTTCCTTTTCACAGGACAGGAAGAAAAAGAAGTTCGGGAATTCACCATAGTGTTGTTAAATTTTCTGAAGGACAAAGGACTTCCGGTATCAAAAGGGAAACTCAAATTTGTAGAGAGGGAAGTAAAATTCCCTAGGACATGTGATTTGTCAAGGGAGCTGGTGGCTGAATCCTGAGAGAATTACGGGGTTAGTCTCACTCCCACCGCCAAAAACAAAGAGAGAAGTCAGAAGGTTTCTAGGCTTGTTGGGATATTGTAGGCTATGGATTGAAGGATACACGCAGGCCATCCAGTTCTTGTATGAAAAGTTAGTGGAAGAAGAGATTAGGTGGGGAAAAGATGACGAACAAAAGTTTGAAGCTTTAAAGCAAAACATTGTCAGTTCACCAGCACTGAGTCTTCCTGCCTTCCTGTTTGTGGATATGAAAAAAGGGGTAGCACATGGAGTATTAGCCCAGGACTGGGGAGGGTCCAGGAAACCAGTGGCCTATTTATCAAATTTACTAGACCCTGTCAGCCGGAGATGGCCAACCTGCATTCAGGCTGTGGCAGTTACTGCCATACTCGTAGCAGAAAGCAAAAAATTAACCTTTTGGGGGAAAATTGAAGATATATATCGCAAAATCAGTAAGGAGTATCCTGAGCCAAAAGGCTGAGAAATGGCTCACTGATTCCCGAAGGCTAAAGTATGAAGACATCTTAATAGATAATGGTTTAGAGCTAATCATGAGTAACCAACTCAATCCTGCCCAGTTTTTGGATGGAGAAACAGATGAGAAACTAAAACATAATTGCCTAGAGGCTATAAACTATCAAACTAGAGTAAGAGACGACATAACAGATCAAACACTACAAGGTGGAAAATGATTGTACCTCGATGGATCTTCATGGGCAATAAAGGGGCACAGAGTATTGGGGTACGCTATACGGCATGAAGGGTTAGAGGCCATAGAAAAGAGAAAGTTATACCTTCCAACTGGTCAGCACAAGTGTGTGAGTTGTGTGCCCTAAAACGAAGTCTGGAAACATTAGCATGGAAAAGGGGAACAATATATACAGGACTCAAAATACACTTTTGGAATAGTGCATAAGTTTGGAAAAATTTTGGAAGAGAGGGGGCTATTAAATTCAAAAGGAAAGGGACTGATTCACAAAACTTTTGTCTTAGAAGAGTTAGAAACCTTACAATTGCCAGAAGTAGTAGCAGTGGTGTATGTTAAAGGGCATCAAAAAGAGGCAACTCAGGAGGCGCGAGGGAACAATTTAGCTGATTTTGAAGCTAAAAATGCAACTGAATCAGAGACAGATAAACTAATAATGGTATTAACACCCATAAAAGAAATGAAAAATGTCCCCATGTTCAGTGGGACAGAAGAGGAAGAACTCATTGAAATAGGAGTCAAGAAAGAAAACAAAGGGAAGTGGAGATGAGCAGGTGGGAGACAAATATTGAATAAACCCCTTGCCAGGAAAATGTTAGAAGGCATATGTGGAACAACACATTGGGGTACACAAGTACTAGGTGATCAATGTCTAAGGGATTTGGGCTGCATAGGAATTTTCAGAATAGCTAAACAAGTAACTGAACCGTGTGTGATATGTCAAAAATTGAATAAGAAAATCGTGAGGAAAACACCCGGGGGAGGGTGAGAACTAGCCTTAAGGCCCTTCCAAAACATCCAAGCTGACTTTACCGAGCTTCCCCAGGTACAATGGTGGAGGTGTTTGCCAGTGATAGTAGATCACGTGACTCATTGGGCAGAGGTGGTAGCCACTGTGAAAGCCAATGCCAGTGTTGTGAGTAAAACACTTCTAGAATCAATCATTCCCCAATATGGGAGGGCAAACAGGATTGATTCAGACCGGGAAACTCATTTCACATAGAAGATATTGCAGAAAGTTGTTCAGGCCCTGGGAATAAAATGGGAATTACACACTCCATGGCATCCACAGAGCTCTGGTTGGTAGAGAGGATGAATCAAATTCTTAAAAGAGCTCCAGTTAAGCTTGACTGAGGGAGCTGGGGTGACTGAGGGAGCTGGGGTTGTTCAGCCTGGAGAAAAGGAGACTAAGGGGTGACCTCATCACTCTCTACAACTTCCTGAAGGGTGGCTGTAGTGAGCTGGGGGTCGGCCTCTTTCTCCGGGCGACAACGGATAGAACAAGAGGACACAGTCTCAAGTTGCGTCAAGGTAGATGTAAGTTAGAAGTAAGAAGGAAATACTTCACAGAAAGAGTGGTCAGAAACTGGAATCATTTACCCAGTGAGGTGGTGGAGGCATCATCCCTTGAAGAATTTAAAAAAAGACTGGATGTGGCACTTGCTGCCATGATCTAGCTGAACAGTTAGAACATCGGCTGGACTAGATGATCTTATAGGTCTCTTCCAGTCTTGAAAATTCTGTGATTCTGTGATTCTGTAATGATTGAAACCCAAATGTCATGGATAAATGTCTCCCTATGGCCTTATTAAGAATTAGAACCCAATCCCAGTCAGATCTGGGGGTGTCACCCGCTGAAATGATGTTTGGGTTACCCTTCCTGACCTCAACCCAGAAGGTTGCCTCCTATCAGGAAGGGGAAGTCAATGCTAAGAAATAACTGATGTCCGTAGCACAAACCTTAGAAGGGCTAAGGCATAACGGGGCAATTCCTCAAACTACCACCCTGGATTTCAGAATCCATAATATTAATCCTGGGAATTGGGTGATGAATAAGTCATGGGGAGATCAGCCTCTAACTCCTTAGTGGGAAGGTCCCTTTCAGGTACTGCTCACCACCGAATTGGCCATGTGAACTGCAGAGTGGGGATGGACTCATGCCAACAGAGTCAAAGGCCCAGTACAAGAACCCAAAGAGTGGACTATAACACCCAAGCTGGGTGAAACAAGACTGACTCTCAAGCAGAGACTGAAAGACAAGCAGGAAAACACCAAGACAACCAAAAAGTAGAGTCAAGCTTCCACCAAACAGCTAGAGAACTGTCTTCCTGTTTTAGTGGGTGAGAATTACCAGCATCTGTTGAGGAGAAGTACACAAGGGACTGTAAAAGGTAATGGGGCAGCATCCTTAAGAAGTAAGACAAGGAATAGAGGGCAAGATTGGGTTGGCCCCTTTGTTCACTACCAAGAAGGCTCCATAGCCCTGCTGTGGGTAGAAACCCTGTTGGCATGGTAAGGTGGGGACAAAAGGCCATACCAGACCTCTATCATTGCTCAGTTGTCTTTTAATTCAACAGGGACTGGAGGGCAGGACTGAATTGGCCTCTATGCTCATCCCTAACACACACTGATTATGGGTAGCAGCCACATAGGCACGGTAGGTGGGAGTCAAAGCCATACTGGACCTCTCTGATGCCCTTTTGTCCATTCCAAATAAATGTGTCTAAGGAAAATCTGAGATTTTTTCTGCTGTTCCCACTGTCCTTGCCCACATCAACAGATGCTGGTATGACTCATTCAAGAGACAGAGAAAGTTTTTTACTTAATTGTTCGAGAAAAATGACTTATAGAAAAAGAAAAGGGGGGTTTGTTATAGATGAGTAATTCTATGGTTGACTCTCACAGTTAAGGAGTGAATATTAAATATATGTTAAGAGAAGTTTTCTAGACGTACAGTTATCTTTCTCCTCCCCCTTGCATTGTTATCACAGGATGGCCTCTGTAGTCGGGGCAATTGGGAGGCTTGGCTTGTTACTATGGCAGCACCTGACCTCCAATCAATGTGTAAGACAGTGATCTCCACCCCTGGAAAGTGAAGAAGGAGTTGATTGACAAGACTTTGGGAGGGGCAAGAGGTATAAAAGACAGAACATCCATTTTGTAGATAAGCACATGGTGACGGAATCCTTTGCTCCCAGCACTGTGTTATTTTCTTTATTAAATCTTCTGTTGTATTTTGAAAAGATCTTAATATTTTAAACTTTTGAAAATGAAAATGGTTTCTCACATGAGGTTGGGAAATGTGAGGCAAGATTGTCCATACTAGGTGAGCTCCAAGGTACAACTTCACTGACCTGGCCAGACCTCCTTAGGAGCACCCCTACATCAATATAAATCACTTAATGCTCCAATCAGCCCTTCTCCAAAGAGAACAGTAATAAAATACGCTCTTTAAAATAGGATTACATATTACTTAAAAGCTCTTTGAAATATTTCTCCACAACTGTAAAAGGAAATCTGCCTGATGAACTGCATAAGAGCAGAGGGAAATCAAGGCAGAACCATGGTTTGTCAGGACTTGCTTGATCCTAATGAGCCCTGTGGTGCATTTGGAGCTGAGCACTTGAACCTCAGGGCCTGAGAGGAGATTGCACAAACCTTTCAAGGAGTCAAAGTCAGAAGAAAACACGAAAGTGTCTCAAAGCATGAATTTCACTGAAGTCCATTGCCAACACAGGCTCTTCATGGACTCCTTGGAGGAGAGAATTGAAGACCAGAATTGGAATAAATACCTCTCAGAGATTCAGAGTGCAAAGGAAAATTCAAAGTACCTTAAAAACCTTGAGTATCTGAAAGCATTAATGAGCCCAACTGAGTGTCAGTACAGAGCTCTCAGGGGACTGATTAAAGCAGATAACTGGGGCCATAATTGCACAAATCTCTCGCAGTCTGTATCCAAAAGGAAACACCAAATACCTTAAAATAGCTGAAGTACCTTGAAGCATAAATGGCCCACTGGGTGTCATTACTGATAAAGACCCTCCAGGGACTAATTAAAGGAGATATTGGAGGCAGGGACTGCACAATCTTTTTCACAGAATCTGTATCAAAAGGGAAACACCAAGTAGCTTAAATAACTGAAGTACCCTGAAGTATTAAGGAGCCCCACTGAGTGTTGCTATTGACAAAGCCTCTCCAGGGACTAATTATAGCAGATAATTGGAGGCCATGATTGCACAAACCTCTCAGAGACTCCAAGGCAAAAGCCGAACCCAAAGTCCTTTGAAAAACCCGCAGTCCCTGCAGGGAGCATTAAGGAGCCCCCAGGGACATTCCTGAGCAAGGCTCCCCAGGGACCCCTTCCAGCAGATCCTTGAGGCCACTGGGATGTGGGCTAGGGGGAGATTCTGAGGGCAGGACAAGGGGCTGAAAGTGCCCAGCCTGGCTGGGGCTGTGCCAGGAGGCCCCAGGGCCTCAGGACAAGGTGTCTCCTCACAGCCCTTGGTGGCACAGACCCTTCTGCTGTGCCCCAGGGCACCAAGACTTGGCTTCTCTTTGTCCCCACCTGTCATCACTGCCTCCAGTTTTCTGCTCTGCCTGGGGTCTGGGGACACTTTGTCAGTCGTATTTCTCAGTGGGACCCATTAAAACTTCAAGAAACTTTGGAGTTGGATTCTGACTTGGAGTTCTGCAGAGGTTTCTTTAGCTCCGTCTCAGGGACTGATGTTCAGGGCCTGAGCACAAAGCCCCAGAGGCTCATTAAAGTCCTTTTGCTGTGTCTGTGCTGCTGAGCTGGGCTCGGTTGCTGGCACAGAGGCAGCTCCTGGTAACCAAGAAGAGCTTCAAAAGCACATTTCTCTTGATGAGCAGCTCTTCTGCCAGCCCAGCAAGGCTGGGGCACTGCCTGCAGCCACCCTGGGCACAGCCCAGAGGCACAGAGAGATTCAATCAGTCAGGGCTGGGAAGGTGCTGAGAAGTGCCTGGGGCACAATCACTGGCAGCTCTGGGCACAGGAATCTCTGGCTGCAGGACAATGCAGCTGCAGCTCCTGCAGTGATCTCTTACAGCTGGAACATCCCCATGCCTACAGACCCTGTGAGTACATTCTCTGATTGTCTCTTGTGCAGAGCAGCCAGGGGTGTCCAGGGCTGTCCTGCAGAGCAGGGTCCTGCAGCCCAGGGCGCTGTGCTGGGGCAGGGACTCTGCTGCCTGCCAGGGACAGCTCTCAGCCAGCCCTGGCAGCTGCTCCCAGCACTGGGGGACAAGATCTGGGTGGGAGGATTTGGAAATGTTCTCCTTGTGAGGGGAGGATGCTGCATTGTTCAGGACTGCTCTCAGCATGGCATTTAACTGCAGCACATTTCCAAGTAGATTATACAGGGAGCACAGCAAGGCAGGGGCTGCAGGAAGGGGGAAGTACTGCTTTTTTGATCTATTGTTGTGGGTTATCTGAATGGGAAATTGACCGTAGATATTCATTTCAGTTCAGCTTGAGGCAAATAAAAAAAAAATTATTTCTGATCCAAAGAAATAAGGCAGTGACAGAAATCAACACAGCGCCCCTCTCAGGCAGAATCATTGTCGCTTTTACAGTCTCCTCAGTGTTGCTCTGACTTTGCCATCAGAGCCTGCAGAGCCAGAGCTGCCCCTAGGCAATGCCAGAGCTCGGAGAGGTCTGCAGGGCAGAGTAAAACCCCCAGGACTGGGCTGGGCTCTGGCAGCACTGGCAGGGCCCAGCCCTAGGCACAGGGAAGCAGCTGCTGGCAGGGAAAGCTCCAGGCAGCAGAGCCGTGGGTAGGGAGTGGGGGGAAAGTGCCCCCAGGCTGTGCTGGGATATTTAAAGTGATCTCAAAAATATTTCATGATTAATTTCTTTACAGATCTCCATTTCAAGGCACAGCAAATGTCCAACAGCAGCTCAATCAGCCACTTCCTCCTGCTGGCATTGGCAGACACAAGGCAGCTGCAGCTCCTGTACTTCTGCCTCTTGCTCAGCATCTCCCTGGCTGCCCTCCTGGGCAATGGCCTGATCATCAGTGCCGTAGCCTGCGGCCACCACCTGCACATGCCCATGTTCTTCTTCCTGCTCAACCTGGCCCTCAGCGACCTGGGCTCCATCTGCACCACTGTCCCCAAAGCCATGCACAATTCCCTCTGGGACACCAGGAACATCTCCTACACAGGATGTGCTGCACAGCTCTTTTTCTTTATGTTCTTCATTGGAGCAGAGTTTTCCCTCCTGACCATCATGTGCTATGACCGCTACATGTCCATCTGCAAACCCCTGCACTACGGGACCCTCCTGGGCAGCAGAACTTGTGCCTACATGGCAGCAGCTGCCTGGACCTCTGCCTTTCTCAATGCTCTTGTGCACACAACCAATACATTTTCCCTGCCCCTATGCCATGGCAATGCCGTGAGCCAGTTCTTCTGTGAGGTTCCCCAGATCCTCAAGCTCTCTTGCTCAAACACCAACCGCAGGGATTTTGGGCTAATTGCTTTTAGTGTGTGTTTAGCATTTGGCTGTTTTGTGTTCATTGTTTTCTCCTATGTGCAGATCTTCAGGATTGTGCTGAGGATCCCCTCTGAGCAGGGACGGCACAAAGCCTTTTCCACCTGCCTCCCTCACCTGGCCGTGGTCACGCTGTTTATCAGCACTGTGATATTTGCCTACATGAAGCCTCCCTCCATCTCCTCCCCATCCCTGGATCTGGCCCTGTCAGTTCTGTACTCAGTGGTGCCTCCAGCCCTGAACCCCCTCATCTACAGCCTGAGGAACCAGGAGCTCAAGGCTGCAGGGTGGGGACTGATGACTGGATGGTTTCACAAACATTAAACTTCTGACCAGTTTGTGCAACTCACTTGTAATAAAAGCCATCTTTGATACTCCTTGTTGGTTTAATTTTGGAGGTTTTTTATTGTTTTTTTTTTTTTTTTTTATATTGTCCGCAGAGAAATGTCACTTTTTGGGCTATTTCTCATTTTGTTTCTCTCCAACTTCCCTGTGGCCACAGACTGTGTCATTGAAGAGCTATTCCCTTGGAGGGTTTAAAGGAAGTATAGGATCTCCCAGCTGAGTTTTCTGCAGAAATGCCCTTTTGTTCCTTCTCTGGAGCTGCAGCAGCAATGTCTGTGTGCAGAGCTGGGGGCAGATCAGTGCTGGCCCAGCAGCTGTGCCCAGCAGCAGCAGCAGCAGCACTGGGTGTTGCCAGTGCTGCTGCCATGGCCCTGACCCGCTGCGCTGGTGGCCCTGGTGTTGCTGCAGGGCCTGAGTGCTCTCAGGGCCAGGCACAGCCCTTGGGGTGGCAGTGCCAGGGCTGCAGCAGGGACAGGCCATGGGCACTGCTGGGGCAGCGCTGACGCCTCAGGCCAGGGCCTGGAGGCTCCAGGCTCCTTGCCCAGTCTCCCTCCAGAACATGCCCAGGCCAATGCTCAGCACCGAACACCCCTGTGAACAGACCCAGGCTGGCCATGGGCAGGCTAGGGGCAAACAGCATGGCTGGGGCTCTGCAAGGGCCCTGGGGCAGATAGGAAGGAGCAGCAGAGCAGGGGCTGATCCATCCCCAGTGTGCTGCACAGCCCAGGGCAGTGTCCCAGTGCGGCCTCATGGAGCTGCCAACAACATCCCCCCTCTGCAGCCCTGGCCTCTCCCCCAGCTCACACAGGTGCCCCATCCTTGCAGGCACAGACACAGGAGCACTGGCTCAGCAGCCCCTGTTTGCATTGCACAGAGCAGGGGGAGAACCCCCATGCTGTTCGTGTGGGGACATGGACGTGAGGGAGCACAACTGCCATCAGCCCCTGGGGCCATCAAGGGTTGGGAGACACCAGGGAAACAACTCAGCTTTGTCCTGGCCTCTGCAGTCAGCCAGAAAGCTTGTTCCCATCAGCTGGGGTTTCCTGTCCCACTGCAGATGCTGTTGCTCAGAGCCAGGGCTGCCTGGCAGCCACCCCCAAACTGCCCTGAGCATTACCTTTGTTTCACCTTTGTTTTCTTTCCTCTTCCTGATACAAATGTCTTCCCATTGCCCACCCCTGTTCCCTCCCCTGCAAACAGCCCATCCCTGTTTGCCCTTTCCTCTCTGGCCCCACTCCCCATTGCAGTTCCTGACTTGGCACAACGGGAACATCCCTTGGGCAGCAGGATCATCCTACAAGTGCTGCAGGAATTGTCTGCAGGCTCCTGCAGTGCCTGGTGCTGCTCCCTTGCCAGAGGCACCCCAGGCCAGGGGGGCACATCTGGGCTGCTGTGTCTGGCTCTGGGGCTCCCTGTTCTGGGCAGTGAGGAGGAGCTGCAGAGGCTCTGCAGGACTGACAGGATGGGCTTTTGGGCTGGCAGGAGAAGCTGAGGGACCTGGGCTGCTGGAGCTCCTGAAGAGGAGGCCCAGGACTCATCCTGCAAGGGTTCTTTCAGAGAATCCCAGAATCAGCAAGGTCTGAAAGGAATTTGGAGATCATCATGTCCAACCTGTGCCCTGCCACTGCCTTGTCTCCTCTGAGCCTCTTCCAGGATAAACAGCCCCAGCTCCCTCAGCCCCTCCTCAAAGCTCTTGTGCTCCTTCCCCAGCCTTGTTGCCCTTCTCTGGACATGCTCCAGCCCCTCCATTCCTTCCTAAATTGGGGCCCCAGAACTGGACACAGCACTTGAGGTGCTGCCCAAGCAGTGCTGAGCACAGGGGAAGAATCCCTGCCCTGCTCCTGCTGCTGGCCACACCATTCTTGAGCCAGGCCAGGAGCCATTGGCCTTCTTGGCCACCTGGGTACACTGCTGGCTCATGTCCAGCCTGCTGTCCACCAGTCCCTGCAGGTCCCTTTCTGCCTGGCTGCTGTCCAGCCACTCTGTCCCCAGCCTGTAGTGCTGCAGGGGTTGTTGTGGCCAACGTGCAGGACCCGGCACTTGGACTTGTTAAACCTCAGCTTGTTGGATCTGGGGCCTGGATCCAGCCTGTCCAGGGCCCTCTGCAGAGCCCTCCTACCCTCCTGCAGATCCACACTCACACCCAGCTTTGTGTCATCTGCAAATTTGGTGAGTTTCTATTCTTTTTCACACATGTGATAATCATTTCTCCAAAATCATTAACATATTTCCCCTCCCTTTAACCAATTTGTTCTTCTCTCCTTGCGGTCTCTCATTGGGGTCGTGGACCCCAATGTTCCTGTGGGGCTGGCTGAGCTGGCAGGACACTGAGGCTGCTGAACTTCCAGTTCCCCTTTTCACACAATGGGCACTGTGTGGTTTCCATAGGCCTGGGGTTGTGGAGAACAAGCTCCAGGTGTCAGCTCAGCTGGTGGAGACAACTGATCATCTGGTAACATGAGGTCACAGAGTTGGCTATGACATCACAGAGTGCATTATGTGAAGTCATTGAGCAGCTATGACATCATAGGCCATATCTGTGACTTCAGAGATCCAGCTGTGACATCACAGGGCAGACTATGACATCACAGACTCTGCTGTGCCATCTGAGACCAGCTGAGTGACATTAGAGGCTGGGCTGTGACATCACAGACTCTGCTGTGACATCCCAGAGGGGCTGTGTCACATCCCAGAGGGGCTGTGTGAGGTCACTGGGTTGGTCACTCTGCCCCAGCTCCCCTCACAGTTTCTCCCAACAAGTCCAATGCTGTTCATGCCCAGCAGGGTCCCTGTCCCCCAGGATCTCCCTGGTCCACCTGGAGCCATAGCCTCCACCAAAGGATGTTCCACAGGATCCACCCCAGAGCCTGACATGGGGACAAGGGGCCAGGGCTGTGTGACCAGGACATCAAGGACGGGGATTTTCCAGGTCACTGTGGCCTGGGTTGGGTTCCCCAGGGCAGGAAAGATGTCTGGCAGCTGGAGCAGGGTCTGGGAAGGGCCTCCAAGGTGGGGCTGGAGCCCTTGGGCTGTGAGCAGAGGCTGAAGGAGCTGGACTGGTCCAGCCTGGAGCGCAGGGAAGGCTGAGGGGCTCCTCATCCCAGTGAGGAGGGGATGGAGAACACAGAGCCAGGCTCTTCACCGGGGGCTGGGGGGCGAGAAAAGCCAATGGGTGGAAGGGGAAAGAGGGGAGATCAGCCAGGGCATGAGAAGATGAAATGAGTCAGGCTGGTTTCAGCACCAGAGGTCTGAGTAAATGTAAAAATGTCCAACCCTTAGCAACTGAGAGAGTTGGACATACTGAAACATGAGTGTATTTGAAAATTCAGTCCCAGGTACAGTCTGGCTTGTCTAAGGAATTTATGGACCAAGAATCAAAAAGCAATGGAAAAACAGGGTTCTGACAAATTTCCCAGTTCTTGCAACTTTAATTACTGCTTAGAATAGCTCAGATTGTGTTCTTGGACAGAATCCACTTGAAGTAATATATTCCTCTACTCCATTAGAAATGAGTGACAATGTGCCCCATCCCCAGAGCAGTGGTATGGGAAGGAAGGAACATAACTCTTAAGTTAACCCTCTAAACTTTAATACAGTGGCTGATCATTTTGTAATTTTACTCTAATAATTGAACAGCAAGGAGTTCACTCAGGTGGAATAATGAACAAGGAGGAGTAGTTTTATAGGTTTTTTTTCTCCTCTCAAAATCTTCCAGTACATTCCCTCCCTTCCTCCTCATCTCTGAATTGCACATATATGGAAGAATTTTATTTTATTTTGAAACTGATGGGAGCTGTGTTTCAAGGTGTGACTTTTGACTATGATATCTCTGAATCAAACTTGAGATCCCCAAGGATGCTTGATTTTAATTCTGAGGGATGCATCCACAGCAGGGATCTACCCTGGAGCTGTTGGTCCTACAAGTACATAGTACCTTGGAGTGGTGTTTCAGATGCCATTTTGTAATTTAATGGATCAGATTACTTTCTTTTCAAGAAAAACTAAGTTTCTTGTAGGCTCAGTCAACGAGATGGAGCCATTTTAAGAATAAGCCAGACATGACAGTACTGCACATTTATGTGGAAAACAAATTTTCCTAAATGCAAGGCTCTACATTAGAGGCATTAGCTGCCTATTTTCCACTTTTCTTCTTTGTCTTCTGTTTGCAAAGGGGGAACTTGTGATTCACCAAGTTCATTTCTTTAGAACAAACAGGTATAAACCCAGCTGTCAATGATGCCTCGTTCCACATGTTATTTTGCAGGGGGCAAAATGGCTACAGCAATTAACTACATAGGCAAGGCCTGCTCTAAATTCCTTTGCCACACAGATTTATGTCAGCTCTGAGAATGCTGCACTGGGGGAATATGCCTGAAAAAAGGAGTGTTGAAGATGCAGGTCTTCAAGGGGAGCTTCCACTTTCTCCTCCCCAGCTGCTTTGTGAGCTCAGGAACTGCCTGACTCAGTGCCTTTCTGTGACCCAAGTATGGGGCTCTTCCTTTGTGCTCTGGGATGCAAAACCTTTCACTGCTTCCATGTGACTGAACTCTTGAGGTCCCTGTGAAATGTTTTATGTGAAATGTTTTAACACAGCTCCTGCTACAGCAGACAAGTTCGGATTTACAAATGTGAAAGGAGAGCTTTTCTTTTGGAATTTAAAACCCTGTCAAGTAGGCTGGAAGGAAAGAAGAATAGGATTCAAAAACCAGCAGAAATGTACTTTATTTTATAAAATGGGGTTGGCCCTGCCCTTTCCCTCCCCACTGTCCTTTCTCCTATGACCAGAGAAAAGTGAGCAGAAACATGTGTTTCCCTTGTAGATAAAGTGTCACTGCTGAAGGGTTCAGCTACCAATGGAATCACCTGAGTGGCCAAGCCCTGCTGGATGTCACCGAGCGTATCACAGGTTTGGCCTCCCCTTCTGAGCCCAGAGCTCTTCCCAGGGAGCATTTACAGGAAATGCCTGTGAGCAGACAGCAGAGCAGCTCCTCCAAACCAGGAGGTGCTGAGCTTGTCCCTGCTGCCCCATAGCCAAGGCAGGTGGGTTTGGCAGGTTTTCCCTGGCTGCTGCAGAGCTGGGCAGCACCTGAGATGGGAGCAGCGCTCGGCCTGGGGCTGAGCTCTCACTGGGGCATCTCAGAATCACCTCCAGCAAAGGGAGGGCTAAAAATGCCCCAGCTGGCTCCTCTCTGGGGAGCTCGGGGACATCTGTGATCTTTGAGGGGAAATGGTGGCAAATGCTGTTTCAGGGCATCAGTTTGTTTTGTCCTCACAGAATTCTTGTTTTTCTCTTGGAAAGTTTTGAGGCTGAACCGTGCAGGGCCTGGGGGTCACAGCTTAGGCCAGAACTCAACAGAGGTACCAGAGGCACGGGTTTAGTGCAAGGCAGCCTCTGGGCACAGGGACAGAAGCAGAGTGCTGAGGCTCCCTGCCTGTGCTGTCACAGTGGCCTTGGACTGAGCCTTTCAGGGTGTGCAAACAGTGTCTGCCTGTGTCAGCGCTGCCCAAAATGATACAAATGCAGCTGATAATTGATTCCTCAGAGAAGCTTGCTGTGTCAGCAATAGCCAAGGCATGGAAAAATTATAATCTCAATATATAGTAGAGAACATGATTGATAGCCTTGCTTTAACTGGGCTAAATCCACTGCTAATTATGCCAACATCTTTGAATGTAAGGTTAATACACTTTGTGTCTTCATTAGGAATCTCAAAAGGGCATGTACAGCAACTGGGAATGTCAAAGGCCTTTTAAAGAGCATTTGAATAAAGTAGATCTCCAGCAATAGGGAATTTAATTTAGCAGTTCTTTTAACCTCTTTTTCAAAAAAATGATTTAACCATAAATTAGTAGTACTTTAGAAAGAGCAGATGTTCTCTCTGAGATTTAGTAGGAACAGACAGCTGTTCCTCACGTTCAATAGTCACCAATGTCTTTAATTACATTTAAACTCAAATGAATTCCCATTTTAAAATGGGTACCATAACATTTCCTGGTTAGCACAATTGGTTTTGGGTACTTGCAGGAACTCTTTCAATGTTGATGACTGCTGATGGATTAACAGGATAGAGAAAATGAAGTCTCTTCCACCACAGAATATTATATGGCTGCTAGATAACATTTTGTCTGATCAGAAAATAAGAATGGTCTCTAGAGCATTTCAGGTTTTCATCTCTCAGCCAAATCTGCCATGCAAGAAGCCTGTTGGTAGTAAATATTTGTCTGTGTATCAGTTCAGAAAATGGGCAGAGAGATTTCAGAGACCATGTGAGAAAACACTCATGTTTTGGTTACATTTAAGTCCCCTGTGCAGAATTTTTCTTTTTCTATGCCCCTATTTCAGTGGACATTCGAAGAAAAAATGCCATTAACATTGAGAGGGGAAGTGGCATTAAAATGTGGAGATGCCCAAATGCCAAGGCAATGGGGTCTGGGTAATTCTCTAAACACCCTGAGGTTTGAAACAGCTCTTTGTTGGAAGCCCCAAAAGCATTCTGCCAAAGACACCAGCTGGCCACTGATGTTTCTCATCCAGCTGTCAGGGAGCAGCCATCTCTGGTGGGCTGGAGTTTTGAGGTGTGCTCTAATCCTGCCCTTTGCTGTGTGCCGCTGAGCACAGGGAAGAGCCAGATTAGACATTTGGCACTTGGCATCAAAGTTACAAAAATGGAATCATCCCTTTTATTAGAAATCTCTCCATTTCCTCTCTATGGTACATTTCCAAATCTTCAGTGCGGGTTTAGACAACTTCTTAATGGAAATCAAAGGCAATTGGACATTTCATTCATTGTTCATGCAGAGATTGTGAAATAATTTTGTAAAGGTAGGAAGTCTGCCACAGGGACAAGGCTCTGGTTGGAGCAATTAGTGCTGAGGGGTTGGTGGTTCTGTTTCCAAGATGCTCAGCTGCTTTGCCCGTTTCTGGACCAAGGGGCTCTGGGTGCTGTTTTGCTGCTCTTGGCCAGAGAGGCTGGCAAGAAGCAGAAGCAGAGGCAGATCCTTGTTTGCATTGAGGCTGGTGGGTAAGGAGCTGTGTCTCTGTCCCGGCAGTGCTTGTGCAGGGGGTTCATGCCAGGAGCCCTGAAGTCGTCCAGCGTGATGCCCTGCCCGTGCTCTGGCCCTGCCTGGGGAACAAGGCACTGCCTGTGCGGAGCGCCAGCATCCGCACCGAGGCCACCAAGCTGGCCTCTGCCCTCTTCAAGGTGATGGGCACCCAGCTGAAGAAATGTGCTGCCAGCAAGCCTCTACATGTGCGGGAAAACCTCTCCAGAATGCTGGGCTGGTGAAGGCGAGATGTTCTCCAGAAAGCTGAGGAAGCGCTGAGTTGGACACCTCTGGATTTGCCTTTTGACCTGTGCCAAAAATGACAAAATCCTAAGGAAGGGTGTGCATCTGCTCCTGCTCTCTCCATTGCCCTTCCTAGTCATGGCATGGGGTCCTGAAGCAACTCCAGATTAATGACAAGGTGAAGGCAATCATGGCTCAGCCTCACGCAGAGGTGAGGGGGGAGCTGGGCCAATCTCTGCTGGGAGGAAGGGTCTTGTCACAGCCCAGAGAGGCTGTGCACATTGCCAGGAACAGCTGTGCCCTGCATGTGCCCCTGCAATGAACTGTGCTGCTGCCAGTGCCCCTGGAGCTGTGGGGCTGCTGAGCTGTGGGGCAGGCAGAGGATCAGGAGGGTGCATGTGCAGATGAGCCATTCCTGGGGAGCACAGGGCTCTGGGCTCCCTGCTGTCCCAGGGCAGCCCAGAGGCCAGGCTGTGCCTGTGCCAGCTCTGGGCAAGTGGCTCAGGGTTTTCCCTGGCCTGCCTCAGTGTCTGCCAGCAGGAGCATGTTTCCCTGTGCAGCTGTTTAGACATTTCCAGGAAATGTGTCCCAGGAAATACAGAGCTTCAGCTGCTTTAGGTTTGCATGGTGGCCTCTGTTAAACTTTGTGTCTCCATTTTGCAAATCTGACTGGTTACAGTCTTACCGAGAAGTTTTCTCAGGACACTTCCGATGTTCCCTCACCCACAAAGTCCTCACCTCTCATCCAGAAGAGTTCTCTTTCCTCCAAGCTCAGGAAGAAGCTGCTGCCTGTAGGAAGAGTGTTTGAAGAATAGGATTGATGCATTAGGCTTCACAATTACAGCTTTACATATATTCGGAACTTTAGATGTAGTTTTGAATTTATGTGCTTTGATTCTCTCTTTAAGTTTTGATGACATATTTTTAATTCTATATATTTTATTTTGATGGTGAAAAAAAGTAAATAAATAAAAAAAATTGAAAAAACCAAAAGGAGAATGTGAGACCATGACCTGCTAGCCTAGAGATTATGGGAGTGCAGCTCACTCCATGTGCCAGTGTCTCACCACATCCTTTCCTCATTGGGCCTCTCCTCTTCCTCTTTGGCCATGGTTTCTTTGTGTCATTTGTGCTGCTCTTTGTTACTTGGCATTACAACAGGGCCACCATTGACATGTTTGGAGGACAATGGATCCAAAAGATCCTATGTAGTCAAAGGTTTTCTACCTAGGATGTTGTGTTGTGTTGTTTAATTTCCCCAGTTATTTTCCTATTTTATGTATTCTCCCCCCAGTTCTGTGAAATGGTTCCTCCCTCCCCTGGTTTTCCCGCCACTGCCTTCCCTGTCGGTTCATTTCCATGGTTACCCCCTTCCCCCTCAACAGTCAATCGCCCCTGTTATGTAATCTCCCCTCCCTTATTCTCCTTATAAGTAAGTTTTTCCTCCTCCCTGGGCCCAGTCAATCACCCCCCACTCCTCCCAGGCTTCCAGAATCTTCTCCTCTCTGAGGGCTGTGGTTGGCTGTGGTCCCGGGGCCCCTCCTTTATGTTGTATTTATTGGTTAGTCCCCTATGTCAATTATGTTTGTACCCTTCCCCGATTGGCTAGTTGGGCTCCCCTCCTCTCTCCACCCCTTCGTTTTAAAACGGTACCTCCCGCCCCTTCTTGCTGCCACTTGCTGGTTGGCACCCTCCTGTTCTGTACCTGCCGTCGAGCCACCAATAAACCGGAGTTAGCCCCCAGCCTGTGGACACCTCTTTCTTCGTTCCTCTGCGCTCCTGTCCACACCGCGCATCCAGCCCAGCCTGAGGCCACGACGCCAAGGGGAGCTGGCAGTGTATGCGCCGGGGGTGTCGGCCACCTCCCTTCAGCACTCAGCTAGCCGGACACTCGGGCCAAATATGCCCTCGCGCAGGTTGGCGCCCGACGCGGGGCCTGAGAGTGGATATCTGGACACCTGACCACCGACCAGACCCCGCGGTGTTGGATTTACAAATTCCTCTGGCCGTCAGCCTACCTCAGGTGGTAGCAGCCCCCGTTCTAGGGGTAGCGCTCCCTGAGGATTGGAGTCTCAGCCCTCAGCACCGACAGAGGAGGACTCCAGGAACGAAGACCCCCTCGCCCGACCTTCTGTTGCCTCTCCAACGAGATTGGTAAGTCCGGACCCCTTCTTCCCTGGGGACTCTCCGGGCTTCCCCCTTCGCCTTTTTAAACCTTTCCCTAGGGGTACGGGCCCTGCCCTGGGGACCTGCCCTCCACCCTCTTTCCTAAACCCCACACTTTTGTTATTTTAATCCTTCCGTGGGAGCCGGACTCTCCCCGGACGCGGGGGCCGGACCCACCACCCTATTTCCTTGTTCCTCACACCTTCTCCCGGACTTCGGGGCGGTGGGAGGGCGAAGGCTCGTGGTCAGCAGCTTGTTGTTTTAGTTCGCGTTTTCCCCGGGCGAGAGGGGAGTGACATCGGTTTCCTTTCCCCCTTTCTAGTAGTGATTTTTTTTGCTGCTAGAAAGGTGCCATGGGTGCGGGCTTGGGAAAGGAACAAAAAGAGGTTTATTACTATGTTCGTGGTTTGTTGTTCACTGGTGGGCATAAAGCGCCCAAACCAGAGTTGAAATTGTTAGTTAAGTGGGTCTTTTCCAAGTTCCCCAACATCTCCTCAGAAGTTGTTAAACAGCCACGTTTTTGGGCAGCCGTTGTGGCCAAATTAAATGAAGCAGTGAAGTCTGGGGAGACGAATTTAGCTAACGTGGCATACTGGGCTGGTGTTGTGCTTGCCACTCTCCGCCCAGTAGGGGAGCCGAAGAAAGGACCCGCAAGTTCTGTGTTGTCCCCTCGTTCCCCTCGTTCGCTTGCCCTTGTCCCTCATTCCGCTCCCCAATCCCATAGGCAGGAGCCCTCGAGGGGGATTCTAAAGGCCGACAAAAAGCAGGGGGTTCCACCTGCCCCTGCTCCCCCTCGATCCGCTCGGCCTCCCCCTTCGAGGAGCCCTGGCCAGGCTTCTCTTCATCCCGACCCCCCTGTTCCTATCCCCAAGTCCCCAGTTGTTAAACCCAAGGTTCGGTTTGCTGATGGTGTTGAAAATGGCTCCCAGGGTGCCCAAAATGGCGCCGGCCACATGGCCGTTCCCGCCAAAACCCCTTCTCTTCCCCAGAATCCCTTTCTCCCTAATCCCAACCCCTTTCTCCCTTCTGATCCAGCCTCTTTGTCGGTTGCCCCTCCCTTGTACCCCTCCTTGGTCCCTCCCACGGCTCCTCCTTCAACCCCGCCCGTTGCTCCGCCCCTAGTACAGCCTCCCGTTGACCCCGCCCCTGCTCCTCCCTCATATTCAGCTCCTCCCTCGACTCCTCCCGTTCCTCTGCCTCCTGTACTGCCCCCGGTACAGCCCCCTACTGATCCCGCCCCTACTCCTCCCACTCTTCCGGCTCCTCCTCCGGCTCCTCCCGTATCTCCTCCCCCAGTTCAGCCCCCCGTAGATCCCTCCCCTGTTACTCCCTCGTGTTCGGCTCCGCCCCCATGTTCCACCCAGGGGGCGGAGAGGGGTGGTGTGCCGTGCCCACCCCCTCGTCCCGCCTCACTACCAGGCCCCGCCTCAACCGTTTCCACTTCCGGTTCCCGTGCCTCCCCTTCCGGTTCCCACGCTTTGTGTTCCGGGGGGGAGGGGGTGGATGACCGGAGGCCGGGGCAGGCGCCCTTGTTGGAAGCCGCCCCGGTTTCGTACACCCTAAGCGGAGAGGGGAGTTCTCTGGCACAGTGGGTGCCTTTAGCACCGGCCCGGATCAAGGAACTGTGCAAGGCGCAGAAGGACTACTCCCGGGAGTCTGAATACTTCCGGGGGTTGCTCCGCAATGCCCTTGCGCAGGGAGATCTGGTGCCTGCTGACCTGAGAGCTCTCTTCTCCAGCTTAACAGGTCCTATGGAATTTCGGATTTGGGTGGCGGAGTGGAAGAGGGAGATTGTGGAGGTTCTCCCAAATCTTTGGGGGAATCCTACCACATCTCATGATGCGGATGGCCTGATAGTGCAGGAAGAACATCTGTTGGGCGAGGGGCAGTGGGCGAATGGGGCGGCCCAGGCTCGGGCCCTTTTTCCCCAGCATCTGGTGGAGTCGGCTCAGGCTGCGGAGCGGGCATTTTTTAAACTGGCAGTCGTCACCTCCCAATGGGAGGAAGACGAGGTGTGGCAGGGCGCGCAGGAGCCCTACCTAGCCTTCATCGAACGCCTCTACCGCTTCGTTGAGGCACAGGTGTCCGGGGACCGGGAGAGAGAATGTATGCTGAGAAAAATGGCATACTATAATGCCAATGCAGAATGCCGAAAGGCAATTCGGACTCTCCCCCGAACTCCCCGGCCCACGGTGGAGGCGATGATGGAGGCGGTAGTGGCTCATGTTCCACTCTCTGCGCGCCCACGCCGAAACTCCGTAGCCTTTGCTGACCTCCCCGAGCCTGAGCCATTCGATCTAGAGGCTGCCCCCGCTGCTGGGCCACCGACACCAGGGCCCGGCAGAAGAACAACGGACACCCACCCCTGCCACTTCTGTGGCGAAATTGGGCACTGGATGCCCCAGTGTCCAATGAGGTTAGATTACCTTAATTACAGAAAACAAAGGGAGAGGGAGAAAAAGACAGCAAAAAACTAGGTCAAGAGCGCAGCCCCTCCCTGCGCGTGGATAAAAATGTGGCGGGCGATCGATCATCACACGGGGAGGAAGGAGTTGAGGGAGCACCGCCGCCAAATTTCGTCTTGCCGGACTTGACAAAATTCACGGACATGACTAATACCTGTGGTGCAGTTCCTGCACTTAACACTTTGTCCTCTGCTTCCCCTTACAGGCTGCAGCTAACTAGGGATTTTTATATCCCTAGCAGTAACATCCAGCTGGTGTCTGTCGATCTCCAACATCCGGGTCACTGGAGGAAACTAGGACATTGCAGGTGGACTGTCATCGGTGACACAAAGCACACGCCGCGAGAGGTGCACATCATCCCCGGTCTGGTCACTACCGACCGGGATCGTTTCGCGGTAGGGCTGTACTGTGTCCGACCCCCACTTCTCCTTCCCAAGGGACAGGTGATCGCCCAGGCCATTCCCGTTCCTGATCGAGACCATTGGAGCAGCGGCGCGGAGAGGACATCGCCTCCGTCGGTGGCCTGGGCGCAACTCGTAGGGAGGGAGAAGCCCCGCCTGACATGTCAGCTTTCGTTGGGCGGGGATCGGAAGGTCATCAGGGGTCTCTTGGACACGGGTGCGGATGTGACGATCATTCCCTCTCGGGAGTGGCCGTCACATTGGGATTTGCAAAGTGCAGCGGGCACGATTTCAGGTGTCGGGGGTTTACAATTGGCCAAACAGTCTAAGAGCATTGTCCAAATTAAGGGGCCGGACGGGCAATTGGCTTCAGTGCGCCCGTTTGTTTTAGATTACAACGAGCCTCTCTGGGGGAGAGATCTGCTAGCCCAGTGGGGGGCCAGAATTGACCTGCCAAAGGCCCCCCAGGTTTTTCGGGCTGTGGCCACTGATGAGCGCCGGACTTGGAAGCTGGATTGGCTCTCAGATAGACCAGTACAGGTCCAACAGTGGCCACTTAACAAACAGAAATTGAAGGCGCTCAATGAGCTCGTGCAGGAGCAGCTACTTAAGGGCAACATCGAGGAGTCCATGTCACCCTGGAACTCCCCGGTGTTTGTAATCAAAAAGCCCAATAAGGATAAGCGGCGGCTCCTGACCGACCTCCGCCAAATTAACGACCTAATTGTTGACATGGGATCTCTCCAACCAGGGATGCCGTCCCCAGCAATGCTCCCCCAAAATTGGAATCTGGCGGTAATTGATATAAAGGATTGTTTCTTCCAAATTCCCCTTCACCCGGACGATGCCCCGCGCTTTGCTTTCACGGTTCCGTCCATCAACCGTGAGTCCCCGGCCAAGCGCTACCATTGGCGGGTATTACCACAGGGAATGAAGAACAGCCCTGTGATCTGTCAATGGTACGTCGCTTCGCTGCTGTCACCTTTACGTACAGCCCTCGGGGATGCCGTCATCCTCCATCATTATATGGACGACATCCTCGTGTGTGCGGCCGACCACAGTCTACTTGCCCATGCGCTTGACCTGACAACCAATGCGTTGGTTGCTGCAGGGTTCGAGCTCCAGCAGGATAAGATTCAGCGGATGCCACCTTGGAAGTACCTGGGCCTCGAAATTACAAAGCGGACCATTGTTCTGCAAAAATTGGCTATTCGGACGAAAGTCCAGACCCTGGCAGATGTCCATCAACTGTGTGGGTCTTTAAATTGGGTGAGACCCTGGCTAGGCATCCCCACCGAAGACCTAGCCCCCCTTTTCAATTTGTTGAAAGGGGGAGAGGGGCTTAGTTCCCCTAGGGCTCTCACCCCAGAGGCAGAGGTGGCTCTGGAGAAGGTGCAAAAGACTATTTCGGCCAGGCAGGCCCATCGGTACCACCCGGGCCTGCCATTCAAATTTATCATACTGGGAAAGCTGCCACACCTCCATGGCATGATCCACCAGTGGGACCAAGACCTAAAGGACCAGGGTCTGGGTGACCCCCTCTTGATCATAGAGTGGGTGTTCCTCAGCCACCATAGGTCCAAAAGGATGACACGGCCACAAGAGTTGGTAGTCGAACTGATCCTCAAGGCAAGATCGAGGATCAGGGAGCTGGCAGGGTGTGACTTTGCTTGCATTCACATTCCCATCAAATTGGAAGCGGGCCAATTAAAATTAAAGACCTTTGAAGAACTGTTGCAGACTAATGAATATTTACAGTTTGCATTGGACAGCTACACCGGGCGCGTCGCAGTTGATCGGCCGGCCCACAAATTGTTTAATTCGGATTTCAAATTGTCTTTAACTAAGGTTCAAAGTAGGGAACCACTGGATGCCGTGACTGTCTTTACTGACGCGTCTGGAGCATCCCACAAGTCTGTCATGACTTGGAGGGATCCTCAAACTCAGCAGTGGGAGACCGATGTTGTTCTTGTGGAGGGTTCTCCACAAGTTGCTGAGTTGGACGCAGTTGTCAGGGCATTCCAGAGATTCCCTGGACCTTTTAATTTGGTGACAGATTCTGCGTATGTCGCCGGTGTGGTGTCCCGAGCTGAACATGCAGTTCTTCAAGAGGTCACAAACAAAAGGTTGTTTGAATTGTTAAACAGGCTCGTTGAGTTGGTCTCCCACCGCGAGCATCCATTTTATGTGATGCATGTGAGGTCACACACTGACCTGCCCGCGTTCATCGCGGAGGGCAACCGCCGTGCCGACTCCTTGGCCGCGGCTGCCGTTACGCAGGGCCCGCTCCCGGATGTGTTCGGCCAGGCTAAGATCAGCCACCAGCTCTTTCACCAAAATGCGCCCGGCCTGGTTCGGCAATTCAATCTGACACAGGACCAGGCCAAGGCGATTGTGGCCACATGTCCCCAATGCCAGCAACATCAGATGCCCACCGTGGTCTCGGGAGCTAATCCCCGGGGCCTGGCGAGCTGTGAGGTGTGGCAGACGGACGTAACACATGTTCCATTTTTTGGCCGGTTGTGTTACGTCCACGTCTCAGTAGACACCTTCTCTGGTGCCATCTACACTTCTGCCCACACAGGGGAAAAGGCAGCGGATGTTCAGAGGCATCTGCTTCAGGCATTCGCTGTCTTGGGCATCCCTAGGGACCTAAAAACTGACAACAGCCCTGCGTATGTTTCTAAGGAGCTGCGGAGCTTCCTGCAGCAATGGGGAATAGTCCATAAGACCGGCATCCCCTATTCCCCGACAGGCCAAGCCATGGTGGAGAGGGCCCACCAGAGCCTCAAGAAGACCATGTCCCGCCAACAACCGGCGATGAAGGTGGAGACCCCCCACGTCCGGCTGTCGAGAGCTCTATACACCCTTAACTTCCTGAATTGTTCTTTCGACAGCCAAAATCCTCCAGTGGTCCGGCACTTCGGCAGCCACCAGCAGCTGCAGCCCAAAGTCAGGCCTCCGGTTCTGGTCAAGGATCCGGAGACCTGGCGGACGGAGGGCCCCTTCGACTTGGTGACCTGGGGGAGGGGATACGCTTGCGTGTCTACCCCCTCAGGTCCCAAGTGGGTTCCATCCAAGTGGGTAAGGCCCTTCGTCCCGAAGCAGGGGACAAAAGCGGGGACTGTACCACAAGTTCGGCAGGCGTGTTGGCGGCGACGGAGGAGGCAACACCATCCACCATCTGCTCCTCCAGACCTTCCCTCCGTGGAGGAAGAGCCTTCCCCACCAGCCTCTCCTCCACCACTGGACCTCCTCCTTCACATTTCCTCCTGTTCTCCCCCTCTCCCTGATATGTCACCCCGTATGTTTTATTTAAGTTGGCTTTTCGGGGAGGAACCATACCTATAATTTCGATATACTTTTACTGTTTTCTATCGTTTCAGTTTTCATCTCCCTAATGGCCCCCGCTTCATCACCGCTGGCCCCAAACCGTGGAATGCTGCAAGGGTTGGGGCCTGAGCGGGTGGGCACTTCCATTATTGAAAGTATTATTAAAGTCGTTTTGAGTTTAGTTATGCTTTCAGTTTTCGTTATGGTGATCCGCGGCCTGGTCCAAAGACTGATATCGAAAGCCACCTCGCCAAACATCAATCATGCCACCGTGCCCGTCGAGGAGCACATCGAGCTGGGGGACCTCTCCTCGGAGGCCGGGGAAGCTGCAGAAGAGGAGGGGTCAACAGTGTCGCCCGTTGACCATCCCTGGGCGGACGAGCCCCAGCTCGAAGAAGGCGAGGATTGGCCGGACCAGCCGCGGGTCCCCGAAGCTTGAGTTTACATGGACTTTTATGTTCCTTTATTTTATTTGTTAAGAAACGGGGAGATGTTGTGTTGTGTTGTTTAATTTCCCCAGTTATTTTCCTATTTTATGTATTCTCCCCCCAGTTCTGTGAAATGGTTCCTCCCTCCCCTGGTTTTCCCGCCACTGCCTTCCCTGTCGGTTCGTTTCCATGGTTACCCCCTTCCCCCTCAACAGTCAATCGCCCCTGTTATGTAATCTCCCCTCCCTTATTCTCCTTATAAGTAAGTTTTTCCTCCTCCCTGGGCCCAGTCAATCACCCCCCACTCCTCCCAGGCTTCCAGAATCTTCTCCTCTCTGAGGGCTGTGGTTGGCTGTGGTCCCGGGGCCCCTCCTTTATGTTGTATTTATTGGTTAGTCCCCTATGTCAATTATGTTTGTACCCTTCCCCGATTGGCTAGTTGGGCTCCCCTCCTCTCTCCACCCCTTCGTTTTAAAACGGTACCTCCCGCCCCTTCTTGCTGCCACTTGCTGGTTGGCACCCTCCTGTTCTGTACCTGCCGTCGAGCCACCAATAAACCGGAGTTAGCCCCCAGCCTGTGGACACCTCTTTCTTCGTTCCTCTGCGCTCCTGTCCACACCGCGCATCCAGCCCAGCCTGAGGCCACGACACCAAGGGGGGCTGGCAGTGTATGCGCCGGGGGTGTCGGCCACCTCCCTTCAGCACTCAGCTAGCCGGACACTCGGGCCAAATATGCCCTCGCGCACTAGGTGTGTTCTGTGCTCACCAAAGGCCTGAGCAAAGAAACCAAGAGAATTGTGCCCAAATCCCAAAGCTTTGCTCCTTTGCAATCTCCCACAGATTTGGCTCACAGGTGTCTTCAATCACAATTCCATAGGTAAGAAGAGGTCGTGTATTTCACTGGGAAAAGATGCACTGCTTTGGCAAAGTCACCTGTATGTATATTTACCCAGGACAGCAGTGCAGCTGTGTTGTTTTCACCTTGTTTGCAGAAGGATGAGTGCACTGGGAGGCCAATAACAAGTGACAAGGATTCCTCCAATCTGCACTGCAGCCTGGGTGCCATTCAGCCCAGAGCTAGGGTATTACAACGTCTTGAGTGGGTCGCTGGAGGTGAGAGAGAGACGGTGAATCTTGTTTTTAGATTAGAAGGTTGGATTTATTGATATATTATATATAATACATTATTACTATACTAAATAGAATAAAAGAGAGAGAAGTTTGCAGAGCTGCTGCTAGGCTAGTAATAGAAAGAAAGAATCTACAACAAAGTTGTGTCTAGGTACTCAGTCCCCGGCTTGCTCTTGTGATTGACCCCTAACTATAAACATGGGAACATGAACTAATGACAGGTCAAAATAGGTGCTTCTTATTGCATTCCACAGTAGCTGATAACAATTGTTTACATTCTCTTCTGAGGCCTCTGCCTTCCAGAAGACGCAGAAATCTGAAAGAAAAGATTTCTGTGAAAAAATGTCTGCGACACTAGGGGATCATTTGTTCCCATGGACCAGTGCTTGCCAGTGGAATGAATTCCTGCACAGCTGGAAGAAGCAATTCTGGATTCAGCTCCAGCTGTTGGTGGGCTGCATGATCATTGACAATGATGCCCTTCCAGAAATTATTCTGCAGTTTCCTTTCATAGTCATTTGAAGCTTTTAAACTTCACATTTCAATTTGCTTTGCCTTAGGGAAAAACCCTTCTGGGCCCAGTACAAACTGTAACCTTTTGGCAGCAAAGTTCTCATGGTTGCCAGCTTCTGATGTTACACAATGTCACCTGGCTGCATGTGTTTGCTTAGCTCTGGGTCTAGTCCCGGCCTAGTAAAGCCCAGGCAGGGTGGCACATTGCAGGGAAAACTGGTCCATGAGCTTATGGGGTTGGCATCAGCAGCAGAGTGAATGTGCCCTTTGGGGATTCCTCTGGAGACAAAATTAGGGACCTATTCCATGCCACAATATTCTCTTAGATTTTTCTGAAATATCCTAGGAAAGGCTGTGAAACTTCACATCTCCTTGCACACCCACTGTTTGAAGAGGGGCATTTTTGTCCCTCCTCAAAGTCATTGCTCTTGCACACCAGAAACATGAACATCCACCAACAGGAATGATGCATGGTCCTGCT
Organism: Melospiza melodia melodia; assembly: GCF_035770615.1. Lineage (NCBI taxonomy): Eukaryota > Metazoa > Chordata > Aves > Passeriformes > Passerellidae > Melospiza > Melospiza melodia. The sequence goes on along the minus strand of NW_026948497.1, from coordinate 6,478,780 downwards.
GCTGCTGCTGCTGCAGAGCACTGGGCAGTGCAGACCTGGGTGTTACCAATATGAACACTTAATTAGCATTTCATGCTCCTTCAAGCTGTCCAGATCTCAGGGCTCTTTGTTTCAAAGCAGCCACTGCACCATCTCTAGGGAAGAACAGGAACTGGGAAACAGCCACTGCCAGCCTTGCAGGGGTGTGGGGCAAAACCTGAAGTGTCTGCATCAAAAGATGAATGGGAAGAGTGTAATTGCCAAAGCAAACACTTCGTTAGGATAGCAGGAGCAGTTCTTTACTGCATGCTTGCATGAAGATCATTTGGGATCTCCTTTTTGTGTCTCATGCAGAAAAGGAGCTCTTAATAAGACCACACTACTTAAAGCAGATTGGGATGTAGCTCTGTAGTGGTTCACAATGAAGCAGACTGCCTGCTTTGTCACTGCCAGCCCTGGTGAGCCTGCGAGGGACCAGAGTGTATCCCATGCCAGTTTTGCCTCCAAGCAAAGCTTGATTTTCCTTATTAGTGTGGAGTAAATACAAGAGTAATAAAATGGACAATTAAACTGGCCACTTTGGAGGATATGCTCATGCTTTCACACATCAGTCCTGTACCTCACGCTCCCAAGGCTTGTTACTCATCATGAAATATTTTAACAAAAAAACCTCAGCTCTCGTGTTACATCTGAATAAAATTGCACAAGATCATCAAGAATTCTGCTGTCAGGAACAAGACAAGAGCCTTCCGACACTCACTCGCAGCTGTCCTGGATTGCTGCAGCCCTTTGTGAAAAGGTGCTGCAGACAGAGAGTCTGGAGTTGGTTTGGGCCTTTATGAAAGATCTGTGGAGCAGTGTGCAGGGCTCTCCTGGCAGGAAACTGTTTGTCCAAGCCCAGGGACACGGCGCCGGCAGCAGCGGAGCGGCCCCGCTCCCAGCCCGAGAGTCTGTGAGCTGAGCCACGCCGGGGAGAAAAGGCAGCAAGGGGCTCCAGCCCAGCTGCTTCACTGCCCTGCCCGCTCCATGGAGCTCTGCCATGGGAGAAAGCCGACACCGGATGAGTCCCTGAGCTTCCATCAGCTGCTGGAACTGCTCCGTGACAGCTCCTGTTCTTCCGAGAGAGACCCCGGCGCCTTCTTGGAACGCATGTCATGGGGGGATTCTGTTTCTTAATAAACTGTTGGGGGTTTCCACTTTCATCTATTAGTAATAATTTCCTATTGCTGGAAAGAGACTGTTGGAACACTTCAGAGGAAACAATTTATGGCACAATATCCTGTTTGAAGTTGTCTCAAACTGTGTGAGACAGATGGCTTCACACAGGAGCATCCCCAAGGCTGCTGAGGGGAAGGCACAGAGGAAGACAAACCCAGTATTTCTGAGGGAACTCCTTGACACCAAACCAACCTGAGCTGTCAAACAGCAGACCTGATGTTTCGAGACATGGGCCAAAGGGGAAACATTGCAGTGTGTTTGGTCCAGGCTGGGTTATGCTCGAGGCAAAGGTGTGTCAGTGTGTTGGATAATACTCTTTTCTTGACCTAGAGATGGGGCAAGTGAGAGGTGTTTTAAAAACTTTTATTCAATTTTCAGTCTAATGAGAAGGGTGAGACAATACAGATGTTATAATTCACGCCATCACAATCACAAGCCAACTATTTCCTCATTATAATACATTATAATTAGGTTTTTTGGTCTATCAGCCTTTTGCCATGCCACGTTGTGAATGCCTTAAAGCCAGTTATTAAAACTGCCCCTCGTGGGTCCCACTACAATGCATCTTTCATAGCTCTGTTGTTCCAAAATCTTATTTGCAAGGCCATCTTTTGAAACTTTTTTCCAGCTCCATTTCTCTCTCAACAATCTGTCCTATTCCATGGCATTTTTAAGTTAGCATTTCTTGTCTCAAGGTTTATATATAGATTCATACTCTGTGGGCAGTCTACTAGGCCCTAAAAGCTTTCTAGATATCCATTTCCCACATCAGTGCACTTGGCTCCTTCTCTCCTCATTGTGCCTGGCAAGCCCAGGAGCCCAGAGCTCCTGCAGAACCCATCACAGCACTCAGTGGGAGCAAACTTGTGTCCAGTCCTCACCTGGAGCTGCGGTGCCCAGCATTCCACCACACTGGAATGAGGAACTCTTTCTGCTCTTTCAGAAGGAGCTAAGGAGGTTTGGCCTTCAGATCAATTGTCTGCAGGCTCCTGCAGTGCCTGGCGCTGCTCCCTTGCCAGAGGCACCCCAGGCCAGGGGGGCACATCTGGGCTGCTGTGTCTGGCTCTGGGGCTCCCTGTTCTGGGCAGTGAGGAGGAGCTGCAGAGGCTCTGCAGGATGGACAGGATGGGCTTTGGAGCTGGCAGGAGAAGCTGAGGGACCTGGGCTGCTGGAGCTTCTGAAGAGTAGGCCCAGGGCTCCTCCTGCAACTGCTCCAAGGGTGGTTTCAGAGAATCCCAGAATCAGCAAGGGTGGAACAGGCCATGGAGATCATCAAGTCCAACCTGTGCCCTGACACCGCCGTGTCTCCCCTGAGCCTCCTCTCCTCCAGGATAAACAACCCCAGCTCCCTCAGCCACTCCTCACAGGACTTGTGCTCCAGACCCCTCCCCAGCCTTGTTGCCCTTCTCTGGATACGCTCCAGCCCCTCCATGTCCTTCCTAAATTGGGGCCCCAGAACTGGACACAGTACTCAAGGTGCTGCCCAAGCAGTGCTGAGCACAGGGGAAGAATCCCTGCCCTGCTCCTGCTGGCCACACCATTCCTGAGCCAGGCCAGGAGCCATTGGCCTCCTTGGCCACCTGGGCACACTGCTGGCTCATGTCCAGCCTGTTGTCCATCAGTCCCTGCAGGTCCCTTTCTGCCTGGCTGCTGTCCAGCCCCTCTGGCACCTTGTTGAGGGAGAGAGGCAGGGAGGGATCGGGTCGAGATCCAGTCCTTCCTGAAATGTGGTGTTTGCTGGCACTGCCAGTTCCCAGATCTTGATATTTCCCTATTCTGGCACAGCCCAAGTGCAGCAACTGGCTGGCAAAGAAAGCCAAAACCAAGCAAATACGTGGTACCTACAGCATCCCGATTTTTGGTTTGCTGACACCGTCAGTACCCAGATCAGGAATGTTTCAGATGCCTGCACAGCCTAATTCCAGCAGTCTGCTGCCATAGAAAATTAGCATCTGGCAATTTCTCAGTGCCAGCAAAACCTAAATGCAGCAATTTTCTGGCAAAGAAAGCCAGAACCCAGCAGCTTCGCAGTGCTGCCACCAGCACCATCCAGGTCTGGTGTTTGTTGCACAAGTGCCCAGATCCGGAAATTTCCCAGTGCTGGCACAGCCTAAGTCCAGCAATTTGCTGGCACAGAAAGCCAAAATCCAGCAATCTCCTGATGCCAATACAGATGCCCAGACCTGGTGTTTGCTGCCACTGCCAGTGCTCACATCTGGATACTTCCCTGTTCTGGCAGAGCCATGTCCAGCAATTTTCTGGTAAAGAAAGCCACAATCCCTGCTACCATCATTGGCAATGCCAAGATCCGGTGTTTGCTGGCAACACCAGTGCCCAGATGCGGGAGGTTCCTGGTGCCAGCACAGCCCAAGTCTAGTACTTCCTGGCAAAGAAAGCCAAAACCTTGCAAATACCTGGTACCTACAGCAACCCAATCTTGTGTTTGCTGACACCACAAGTGCCCAGATCCAGAATTTTTCAGGTTCCTGCACAGCATAATTCCAGCAATTTGCTGGCACTGAAAGTTCACATTTGGCAATTTTGTGGTGCTGGCACATTCCCCACCCAGACCTGGTGTGCGCTGGCACTGCCAGTGCCCACATCTAGCAATTTCCCTCTTCTGGCACCACCCATGTCCAGCAATTTGCTGGCAAAGAAAGCTAAGACCTGGCAATTTCCCCTTGCCAGCACTGCCCAATCTGGAGTTTGCTGGCAGCAGGATCCCAAGAAAGAAGAAAGGAAAGAAGAAAAGAGGAAGGGGTCCAGATCCAGTCCTTCCTGGAGCCTGGAGCCTGAAATGGGCTGTTTGCTGGCGCTGCCAGTGCCCAGATCTGGAAATTTCCCTGTTCTGGCACAGCCCAAGTGCAGCAATTTGCTGCAGAACCAAATCACAGAAATCCAAAACCTGTGGCAGCTTCCTGCTACTGGGTCTGGCACTGCCCCCACATCTTGTGTTTCCTGCACCAGAACCCAGATTTGGAAATTTCTCAGTGCCAGCAGAGCCCAAATCTGGCAGATTTCTGTCGCTGGCAATGACACCACACTGATCTGGTGTTTGCTGACAGCGCCGGCACCCAGATCTGAAAACTTCCTGGGGCTGGCACAGCCCAAGTCCAGTGATTTGCTGGCACAGAAAGCCAAAGTTTGGAAATCTGCAGGTTCTGGCACCAGCATCATCCAGCTCTGGTGTTTGCTGGGACCGCCAGTGCCCAGATTTGGAAATTTCCCGATGCCTTCACAGCCCAGGTCCAGCAATTTTTTTTTAGCTAGCTTAGGCAGAGAAGTTCCTCGGACTGTGACTTTCCTTTTTCTTGGAACTGTTTACACCTGCTCTGGACTGAAAACCCAGACAAACACCGGCAGCAGCTCACACTTGTGGCCCACCGAGCTCTGGGATGCTGCATTCCAACACCAGAGGGACTCAGGAGAGACCAAGTGAGCCAACTACAACCCACACAAAGGACTTTCTGAATTTGCCATCTCTTCAGGCACTGTCAGAGGTTTTATTTAATATTATTCATTTTTCATGCTTGTGAATGCTTCACTTAAATAAACAGGTTTTTTTTCACTTTTCTCAAGGGAAGTCTTTTCCTGAACTAGTAGGGGGAGGGGCCACTTGAACTTGCTTTCTAGACGGACCCCTTTTGGAGGTTTCCTCCCAAAATTTGCCCTAAACCAGCACAAACAGTCACAATGAAAATTGCAGCAGTGGCATAATTTCCTGATGGAAAGTCTTGTGACCGAAGCTCGACCTTGCTCTCCATGAGAGATTCTTGTGAAGAGCAGACAGGAGAAGATTCCTGGAAAACTGAAAAAGCTTTCTAGAAGTGAAATGAAAATGAAAGAAACAATCCAAGATGTTTTCCTGTGGGATCTCAGCACCTCAGGACTGATGTGCCGAGTCACCAAGACCACCCTTGGGGGGCTCAGAGGTCCTGGAATGTTGCCAGAAGTGTCTGGTGGCTGGACGTTGATCCTGCACGGGAGACGACACCTGTATGAGGATGGGAGGATTTCACTGGGGTAAATGGTGAAGGGATAAGTTAATTAGAGTGTGAGACACAGGGTTTAGGATTTCTGTACAGGGGGGTCTAGAGAAGTAAGATGGAGGAATTGGGGCGTGTCCTGTCCTTCTTCTTCTTCTTCTTGGCCTCCATCTTCTGTGGTGATGGTGGCACTTTGGGATTGGTTATTACTAAAAGTGCACTGGTCAAAAAGGGTAAAAGGTATTGGGGAAAATAGGTAAATATTGTATACGTAGTTTTGAGTATAAAGATAAGTGACCGCCCCGGGGGCTCTCAGTGTGCTCATGGCTGGCTTGCTGTGCAGACCTCTGTCGGGCCGAGAGAAAATCTTTTAGATAAAAAACTAATAAACACTGAAGACCGAGAAAAAACCTGAAGCCTCTTTTCATCCTTTGGAGCGCGGGCTGCCCAAGGCCATCCCGAGCCTTCCCGGGTCATTAAAACAGCCGAGAAAGAGACAAGTGGCGTCCGCTGCGTGGGCTGCTCCCCATGAGACGGGGGGGTGTCAGCCCTGAAGAGCTGAAGAGCTGAAGAGCCGAGAGGGCAGCTCCGGTCTTGGGCGAATTCCCAGGAGAGCACTGATAACTCCTGAGGAGAGAAGCCAGAAGAAGAAACAAGGAAAAAAAAAAAAAAACGGCCAAGAGAGTCTGCAAAAAACAGCAGTCACTGAGAATTACATCTCTCAGCTTCTGCCGAAGAAAGTTCGTAGCAGAGCAGCCCGGATCGGAACCAGAAAGGCGCCTCTCGATCCATCTCCTGTGACCTGCTGGACGGACACTGGGAGCCTTTGGACCGCTCTGACGACAGAGATTGGGTGAGAAGGTCAAAAATAAGAACATGGGGGGCACACTCTCCCAAGAACAGCTGGGAATTTTGTCCACCTTACAAGGCGTGGCTGAATCATACACGGAAGGGATCCCAAAGAAGGAGTTAAAACAACTTTTATTGTGGGTGAGGCTCAATTATCCGTTTTCAGAGACACGTTTGCTATTCGAAGTAGGTTTTTGGCAGGAAATTAATGGCATTTATATCTCTTAGCCACAAAAAAAGATGAGACAGCGTTAAAGCTGCTCTCACCAGCAAGAATAATGCTAGAAGGCATTTCTGTGCAGTCGAAAAGACTGGAAAAGCAACGAGAAGTTGTGGGACCCTTAGAAGAAGGGGGAGGAGTGCAAGGCTCTCGGCAAAAATTAGCTCTGGCCTCAGGCAGCCAGAGGGAAAAGGCTCTCGAGGAACAGGAGCAGGAAATAGTATCAAAGCCTCCAATTCCAAGACCCAGAAACCCCAGATAATCCCTAAAGCGTCCTGAAACCCCAGAGAGTACAGGGGAGTCAGGCTCCGACTCAGACGTGAGATTGGAAGGGGGGATGAAGGGGGGATGCAGGGGGGAAAAAAGGGGTCGGGAGGAGCGCTTTCTCGCGGCGGGCACGGCGGCGCAGCGGCAGCAGAGCAGGGTGGCCAGGCTGCAGCGGTGCAGGCGGGGGGCGTGGGTAAAGAGATAACGGGACATACAAGTTCCGGTGCGGCTTTTGTCAGCACAACGCTGGGAGTGGCGGCTGCTCCAGCAGGCACGGTGCCAGAAACGCGTGCGAGGGGCAGGACTCGCAAAGACCTGGGGGGGGAGTCACAAACAAGCACGGGGGCGTTAGACACGGGCGGTGAACTGGAGGAAGCTGCACGGCCCCAAAGGGCCACCGTAGAGAGACGCAGGAGGCGCGCGGTTGTGAAGTCAGACCCGGTGCGGAGGTCGGCTTGGATCGCGGAGCGGGCCCGGGTGCTGGCGGGGGGCGGGCTGCGCGCACCGGTGGGGGGAGTGGACACAGCGTCAGAGGAGGAGGAGAGTGAGTCGGGGACAGACCGAGGGGAGGAGATTTCGGAGGTGGAATGAGGGGGAGAGAGTGACGTTAGCTCGGGAGAGACAGGGAGTGGCTCGGAAAGCACGCATGCGCAGAGAGCAGAGCGCGGGTGGGGGCGAGCCAGGTCCCCTGTGACGTCTCGGGTGAGGAGAGGCCGTGCTCGGGATTCTACGTCCCAGGGCTCCACACCCTCTCCAGACTTGGTGCCTTTAAGCACAACCCTTGGAGTCCAAGTCTCTTCCCTTCAAGGGAGACATTCTGGTTTTCGAGCTCCATTTTCAGCTGAATTAAAAGCCAGGCCGACTCAGTCTCAAACGAGATCGCAGACATGGCAGTCGACCGGAAGAGGAGCAGTCGAGTTCATTCCGTCATCCGAGGCACAGAGCCCGGTGACAGCGCCACCTCGTGGGGGGATGACAGAAGTGCATGACATGCCGGATCTGTTCGGTCGAGCCACAGCGCCATCTCGTGGCGAGACTGCAACAATGCAGCAATTTTTCCCAACATTATACAAAGAGAAGAGTACTTCAAAGAAGACAATGATAACACAACGAAGAGATTATCCTTCAACTTCAGAATTTCATGAAGACGATGAAAGTTCAGATGCAGCAACAAGGAGAAGATGTCATACGGATCACAGCATCGGAAGGTGTTCCGGCATGGATGCTGTCAGCAGCAGAAGCAGCAAAAAGCTTCTTGCATTCATTTGATACAGCAAAAAAGAAGTATCAACAGGACCCTCGAGTTTCCTTTTCGGACTTAGGAGCGAGGTCAAAAACCTCAAGGCGAAAAATGAGGTACAATGAATCACCAATGACATCCACAACACCGTTATTCATGCAAATCCCAATGGAGTCTCAAGAAGAGGAATTTCAAGATGAAGACGATGGATTGGAAGCCAATCAGAAAAGCATTGGCAAAAGAAAAGCATTTATTTCTGGGTTCAGGAGATCTGACAATGCCGGTGACATATGATGCCCAGGGACAGAATCCAAGATGGGAAAGGATGGGTCATGAGACACTCAAAGACTTAGGGAAGGCAGCTCAAACTTTTGGGCTGAACTCACAATACTTCAAACAACTACTAAGAGGGACATTCACCACCTATGATCTCACGCCATACGATATTCGAAGTATTGTGGCAATGATTCTCACTGACACACAGAGTCTCATCTGGGAAAAAAAGTGGAGAAAATATCTTTCAGAGTAGTGGAATAGAAATCAAGGTGGGCCAAACGTGAACCTCACAGAAGGGCAGTTAGCAGGGGATCCTCCAGATGACAACCCAGGGGAAGAAGCAGTGCGGCTTCCACGAAGAGTGTTAAGCGACATCAAAGAAGCAGCACGAATGGCAATCATGCAGATTACACCAACAGGAGCTCCGGATGTTCCGTTCTCTTGCATCAGGCACGGTCCCACAGAACCATTCATGTCGTTCATCGATCGACTCATGCAAGCCGTGGATCGAGAGGTGACGATTGAAGAAGTGAAGAGGCCTCTCTTGGACAGCTTAGCTTTCGCCAATGCCAACCCGGATTGCCAACAGGTCATTAGCGCCATGCCAGGACGGCCATCCTTGGCAGAGATGGTGGAGGCATGCAGCAAGGTGGGGACACCTCAGCATGTCGCATCAATTGTGAAGAATTAATTAAGAGAGGAATGGGAAGAACAGATAAAGGGACATTCAGAAAGGCAATCAGAGGATAAGACATTAGAAAAGATGCTAGAAAAAATACTCCATCAACAGGACGAGAACATCAACAAAGTTCTTGCAACGATGCAGAAGAAGAGCAATCCCCCAGGAGGACAGTGCTACAAATGTGGGGAGTTTGGGCACATGAGAAGGAATTGTCCACGAACACATACACCAGCGCCAGCACAGAAAGCGGAAAGGCCAATTTGTGCGCGGTGCGGAAAAGGAAGGCACTCTGTGAAAGAATGTTATTCCCAGACAGATGTAGACGGAAATCCGTTACTGCATCCGGGAAACGGAAAAGGAGCGCGGCCGTAAATCACCAGCATGCTCAGACACAAGTACTGGCGGTGGCACAAGAGCAGACAGGGCAATCATCAGTGAGCGACAAGCAGATGCCCTCAGCAAAACCCTCAGTTCATTCCATAGTGACCCAGACCTCCTCCCACCAGGGGCACAGTGTGCATTGGCAGCTTCAAAACTAGTATGCTTTCTAGACGAAAATCATGCGGAGATACCAACGGGTATCCGGGGAGATTCATACAAAAAAGAAGATTTCTTGATAGTTGGGCAAGATAAATGCAGTATTCTTGGACTCATAGTTTATCCAACGGTTGTCTCAGCAGACAAAAATACAGAATTGACAGTTTTGGCAAGAGCACTTCATCCACCATTGACTGTACCGGAAAATACTGTGGTTGCGAGAGTTTTCGCATTGCCGCCACACGCAGTTGGAGAGGTCATGTCAATCTTTGATGAAGAAGGTTTCCCTATGAAGGAACATGTTGAAGTACACACAACATGGGTGAAGCACATAGGTTGAGATCGACCCACGCTCACATGCCAATTGACGTGTGGGGACAGGACGATAGCAATCAGAGGTATGCTCGACACAGGGGCGGATGTAATGGTAATATCGTACATCATTTGGCCACGCAGTTGGAGCTTGGTCGCGCCCTTGGGTTCTCTCTCAGGCATAGGAGGAGCATCTCTGTGTCTGCAAAGTTAGAATTCCGTCGTTGTCACGGGACCAGGAGACAAGACAGCGATCATTCGTCCTTTTGTCGTCCAAAAGCCGATCACAGTTTGGGGTCGAGACCTTTTGGCACAATGGGGCTCGAAGATCAAAGTGGATTTTTAATAGGGGTCACTGTGGCACTCGCCACATTGAAGTTGACATGGAAAACAGATGATCCGGTTTGGGTGGATCAGTGGCCCCTTGAGAAAAAAAAGTTGAGTGCTTTGAAAGACCTGGTCCAAGAACAATTGCAGAAGGGGCACATCAAGCCAACAGACAGCCCTTGGAACTCTCCAGTGTTTGCCATCAAGAAAAAGCTATTGGACAAATGGAGGTTGTTACATGATCTCAGGAAGATCAACGAAGTCATAGAAGACATGGGACCACTTCAGCTGGGACTTCCATCTGTCTCAATGATTCCCAGAGAATGGCCGCTTGTGGTCATTGACCTCAAGGATTGTTTTTTCAGTATTCCACTCCATCCAGATGATGCTCCAAGAGTTGCCTTTTCAGTTCCGAGTATCAACAAGGAAACACCTCTGCAGCGGTACCATTGGGTCGTTCTTCCACAAGGCCTCAAAAATTCTCCGACAATCTGTCAATGTTACGTGGCACGAGCTTTGGCACCAGCACGGAAGAAATTTCCCAAGGTGAAGATCATTCATTACATGGATGATTTGCTCATTGCAGCATCAACACAACAGGAGCTGCAAGAAGCTCGTGACTGTGTGATTGAAGAGGTGCAAAAGGCAGGTCTGGAAATCAGCATTGAAGAGGTGCAAAAGGCAGGTCTGGAAATCAGCATTTCAAAGATTCAGGAGGTTGCACCTTGGAAATATCTAGGGTGGAAAATTTCAGACAGAATAATAAAACCTCAAAAAATTGAGATCAGCACTAAGATCAGCAATTTGTATGATTTACAACAGCTTTTGGGAGAAATCAACTGGATGAGGCCGGTTTTGGGAATCATAAACAGCGACATTCCAGCATTGCTCAATCTTTTGAGAGGAGACATAGACATTCGATCTCCCAGGACACTCACACCAGAAGTGAAGAAAGAGTTGGAGAAAGTCACAGACGCGATACAGAAAAGGCAGGCACATCGATTTGTTCCAATGTTGCCTTTTCAGTTGGCAGTGCTGGGGAAGAAAACACAGTTCCATGGTTTGATCTTCCAATGGGATGAATCACAAAAGGACTCTGATAATCATAGAGTGGATTTTCCTACCACACGGGCCCGCAAAAAAAATTCTCACAGATTTGGAGATGGCAGCACAAATCATCATAAAGGCGAGAACAAGGTTGCTGACAATGGCAGGAAGAAAATTCTCAGTCATCAGATTACCTCTGAAGCGAGACTATTTCGATTGGGCAATGCAACAATCGAAAGACTTATTAATCGCGTTGTTAGTGTTCCCAGGAACTTGCACAGTCCATTTTCCACAACATAGAATACTGCAATTACAAATATGTTACAGAGCAAAACCAAGAATAAGTGCAGAACCTTTGGACGGGATCACAGCGTTCACAGATGGCTCAGGGAAGACACACAAGTCGGTGATCACATGGAGAAACTCAACGACAGGGGATTGGGAATCAGACGTGAAGATGGTTCAGGGCTCTCCACAAATTGTGGAGTTGGCAGCCGTTGTCCGAGCATTTCAGTTGTTCAAACAACCTCTCAATCTGGTCACAGATTCCGCATATGTTGCGGGTGTGGTCAAGAGATTGGAGGGTTTGCTCTTGAAAGAAGTCAGTAATGAGGTTTTATACTCATATCTGACAAGCTTGAAAATATTGCTAGAAAGCAGGGAAAGAGAGTATTTTATCACGCACATTAGAGCGCACACAACACTTCTGAGGTTTTTAGCGGAAGGGAATGCTCGAGCGGACAGGTTGACAATGCCCATTTTGCAAACACTGCCGGACATTTTTGAGCAGGCAAGATTAAGTCATGCGTTCTTTCATCAGAATGCACAAGTGCTGATGGAGTCCTTTCGTCTCACAAAGAGTCAGGCGAGGGAGATCATTAGTGCTTGTCCAGACTGTCAGCTTGTGCAGCCACCTTCTTCTACCGGAGCAATCAATCCGCGGGGACTGCAAAGTCTTCAATTATGGCAAGCTGATGTCACGAAGTATCCATCCTTTGGGAGGCTCAAAAATGTTCATGTTTCTGTAGATACATTCTCTGGTGCAGTCTTTGCTTCAGCACATGCAGGGGAAACAGCAGACCATGCTTTTCGACATTTTCTGCAAGCATTTGCATCATTAGGTGTGCCTCAGGAGATAAAAACAGACAATGGCCCAACATATACAGGCAGGGTGCTTGACAAATTCCTGAAAAGATGGGGTGTCAAACATAGGTTTGGTATTCCACATTCGCCCACAGGTCAGGCAATCATAGAAAGAACACATCACACCCTGAAATCCCTTCTGGACAGACAAAGAAGGGGTGAGTCAGAGGCAACACCTCACATGAAATTAAATAAGGCGTTGTATGTGTTGAATTTTCTAAATAGTTCATCCTCAGAACCTAATCCACCAATTGTGAGACATTTTCTAAACAGCACAAAGGCAAAGCTAAGGGAAAATCCTTTAGTTTTGATCAGAAACCCAGAGACAGGACAAATAGAGGGTCCTTTCAAACTAATCACCTGGGGCAAGGGTTTCGCTTGTGTTTCCACAGATCGAGGTCTGAAGTGGGTGTCGGCACAACACGTGAAGCAATTTCGAACACGAGAACAGGAGATCGCTGATCCGAGAAACAAAGAGACGAGTACTCAGACAGAAGTCGAGACTAAGACTGCAAAAAACGACTCAGAAGAGAAATAAAAAGAAACTAAGGACTTTGGGGAATTTTCCGTTAGGGTCTTGAATGGAAAACAAAACAATGATTTCACACAAAAGCAAAGTCAGAATTCTTTGACATCTCTCCCATATGGAGAGGAATTTTAAAGATAGGATTCTATATCTTAATAATTCTCTTAGTCCTCATACTTGTTGTCCCATGCATCTTTGCATGTCGAAGACGTGCCATGAGTCAGGTAGCAAAAGAGGTCTTTTAGTGCAAACAGAAGGGGGAGATGTGGGATCTCAGCACCTCAGGACTGATGTGCCAAGTCACCAAGACCACCCTTGGGGGGCTCGGAGGTCCTGGAATGTTGCCAGAAGTGTCTGGTGGCTGGACTTTGATCCTGCATGGGAGACAACACCTGTATGAGGATGGGAGGATTTCACTGGGGTAAATGGTGAAGGGATAAGTTAATTAGAGTGTGAGACACAGGGTTTAGGATTTCTGTACAGGGGGGTCTAGAGAAGTAAGATGGAGGAATTGGGGCGTGTCCTGTCCTTCTTCTTCTTCTTCTTCTTCTTGGCCTCCATCTTCTGTGGTGATGGTGGCACTTTGGGATTGGTTATTACTAAAAGTGCACTGGTCAAAAAGGGTAAAAGGTATTGGGGAAAATAGGTAAATATTGTATACGTAGTTTTGAGTATAAAGATAAGTGACCGCCCCGGGGGCTCTCAATGTGCTCATGGCTGGCTTGCTGTGCAGACCTCTGTCGGGCCGAGAGAAAATCTTTTAGATAAAAAACTAATAAACACTGAAGACCGAGAAAAAACCTGAAGCCTCTTTTCATCCTTTGGAGCGCGGGCTGCCCAAGGCCATCCCGAGCCTTCCCGGGTCATTAAAACAGCCGAGAAAGAGACATTTTCCTCTATTAATTTCTATGCTCCCCTTTTCCATGTTACACTACTTCTGCATCCCAGTAATTCCAGATGCACTGCACCCCTAAGATCTGTGACTTAGTGATTTTTAGACACTCTAAAATACCATGAGCCACACACAGTTTTCCTTCCCCTGTTTTTACTGGAAAGCAACACTGGAGGTGTAAGTGCAGTGCTAGGGTCAGGAAGGAATCCTACCGCAAGGGAAGGTGCCCCGACAGTGTTTGCCCCTCAGCAAGGACAACGCCCAGCAGCAAGCGAGGGAATCGCTGTGCCAGAGTGCAGGAGTCAGGGCTCTGCATCCGGGCTCAGCACTGCAAAGTTCCCGTGTTTGGACAGATGGAGGGGCTGTCCCCTGGGGCACGCAGGGCTCCAACGTGGGGATCGTGGGGCGAGCGGGAAACGGACACGGGGACGAACGGCCCCGGTGCCTCAGTTGCAGCGGCGGCAGCGGAGGCAGCAGCAGCGGCGGAAGAAAAACCAGATTCGTTTTCTCTCTTTCTTTCTCTTATTCTCTTTCTTTCTCTCTCTCTCCCTTTCCCGCTGTCGGGCACCCTTCTCCCGCGGTCCCTTGCCCGACGTCCCTCTCCTCTCCCCGCCTCCCTCTCCCCTGCCGGGCCAGGCCATGCCCCCGGCCGGCCCTGGACCCGGGCGGGGCTGCCCCGTGCCTGGCCCTGGCCATCCCGCCGCGATCTCGCCTCCTCCCGGCTCTGGCCGTGCTGGTGGTGGTGCTGCCGGGCGGGCATCAGTGCCTGGGGCCGGGGCGGCACCGCCGCCCTTTGCCTCCGCCACGCCCGAGCCCGGCTCCGGCCCCGAGGCAGGCTCCAGTCCCGGCCCCGGTCCCGGCTCTGGTTCCTCCCAGGGCCCGCGGAGGACACAGGCAGTGCGGCCTCTCCCGCCACCTCCGCTGCGGCTTCCCCGGCCCGAGCTCCGCCGCTCGGCAGCGCGGCCGCCGGCCCCGGGCCTCCCGTGCCGCGTTCCGATAAAGGAACGCCTGGGCATGGCCAGCCTGGGGCGGGTGAGGGGCGCTCAGGGGCTGTTTCGGGCCCCGGGTCGAGCAATGAGAGCCGCGTCCTGCCCGCAGGGATGGCACAGGAGGCCCTGCAGGAGCAGCACCTGCTGGGCTCGCTGCTGGGGCGCGCTCCAGGCACAGCCATGGAGCAGAGAGCCCCGAGAGTGCCAAAGCTGGTCTGCGTGGAGCAGGAGGAGGAAGAAGGCCATGGACCTACCCCAGCGCAGGAGATTGAAGAGGTGGTGCCTTTCATTTCACCGCAGGAGGGTGAGTGGCAGAGCTGGGCTGCAGGGCTGGAGCCTGCAGCCAACTTGGCCCCATCCAATCCCATCCCATCACATCCCATCCTATCCGATCCCATCCCATCCCGTCCCGTTGCATCCCATCCCATCCGATCCCATCCCATCCCCTCCCATCCCGTCCCATCCCATCCCATCCCATCCCATCCCATCCCATCCCGTCCCGTCCCGTCCCGTCCCGTCCCGTCCCATCCCATCCCATCCCATCCCATCCCCTGGGGAAATGCCCACGGACAGGACGGAAGAAGGGCCAGGCAGACACCCCGCAGGGGCCGTGCTCCATCCCCCTGGAGCATCCCGGAGCTCTCCCTGCCTGGGGAGCGCAGGGCTGGGCTGTGTTCTCCGGCCTCTCCCGCAGCCCCTCAGCTCTGGCTGCGCTCGCTCTTTGCCACATGCAGCCCTGGAGCACACACAGGAGCAGGAACGCACCCGTGGCCTCTTCCGCAGCACAGCGCAGGTACCTGCAGCCACCCCCACCTGGGCTGGGCTTGTTGTCCCTGCTCAGCCCAGCACCGTGTGTGGAGCACTCCATGCAACATCCCTGGCTTCTTGCCCTTCTCCTACAAATGGTTGGCAAATTCATGAAGAGGATTTGGGAGGAAGAGACCAGCATCATGGGCACTGTGCTCAGAGCATACCCTCCCATCTTCAAAACCAACACCAGTGCTGCCCTGCTGGATATGCTTGTAGAGGAGGGTCCTTGCAGTCCAAAGCAAGTAAGCAGCCTGTGGCCTGACTTCCCAGCAATTGCTTGGGCTCCCAAGCCACGCCTGCTGCTTACTGTAAGCCTTGAGGCCATGGCAGTGTGGTGGCAAGGGAAGTACTTTTCTGGGGCAGCTGGGCACATGACTCCCTCTGGCAGCTTTCCAAGTCTCGCCTGCCTTCTCCAGGTGCCCGCCATGGTGAGGTACATCCACCAGTGGCTTGCGGCCAATGATTCTGCCGAGCACAGGCTGGAAAAGGCCCTGCTGAATCTCACCAGAGAACACCCGGATGACGCAGTGGTGACGCTCCTGCATGTGGCCCCGTCCTGTGACAGGTATGGGGCCCACCTGCCCAGAGGGCTCAGGCCTCCCCAGCCCATCACCCTGTACCGCCTGGCCCAGGTGTGTGACCAACAGAGAGTTCCAGGGCCCTCTGGCTGCTGCCTTTCCCAGCCCTGGCACATCAGCCCCCAAGCCTGCTGCCATGCTCCCTTGCCGCCCCTCAGGGCTCTGTCCCCACAGGGCTGGGCTGCCTGGCTGCTGCTGGCAAGGGCCAGTGGGCAGAGGCAGCGCCGGTGGTCAGCCTGGGCCCCTAGGGATGCCCAGGCCACGGTGCCGTGTCTGAGACCGCCCCTGAGACAGAGCTCTAACCCTACAGAGCTGCTTTGACCATGTGGAAGACCATCATGGGCTCACTCAGGACTGCAGAGCCAGTGCAGCTGATACTGCTGGATGTGCTGGGGAGCTGGCCAGAGCACAGCATGTGCACCTCTGATAGGGACAAAACGGGTGTCTTTGGCCTGGCTGTGAGTTTCTGACACTGGCCTTTGCTGGCCCCAAGTCTGCCTCTCCAGCAGCTCTCCTTCCTCCTTCCCCCACTGCATCTCCCTGCCTTGGGCGCTGGCCTGAAACCTGGCCCAGGGGCAGCTTCAGGCCCACCAGGCCCCGTGCTCCCCGTGCCAAGGTCTCTCGGGGCCTCTCCCTGCTAAGCTTGGGCCCCCCCACACGGACACCTCGGCACTGAGAGCTGTCTCGGGGGGCTTTGTCCCTTGCAGGCAACCGTGGTGATGTGGAAGATCCTTCAGGAGGCCCCTGTCCCACGTGTAGTGAGGCCATATTTCCCCCACCTGTTTGTGCATCTGCTCTTCCAAGTGTTCTTCAGCACAGAAGAGATGCCAGAGGAGGTTGATACCTTCTGGAAGCAATGCCAGGAAGAGCACGGCCTTGCCACCAGCCCCAACAGGTGCTCCATCCCACTCCTCCTGTCCCTGCCACATGGCCTGTGAAGGAGCCAGTGCTCCCAGTGTGACTTGGGCTTTGCTGTGCACACAGGTTTGCAGTGCAGACCCTGCAGTCCCTGCTCTGCCTTCTCCAGTGTGAGCAGGTGGTGGTGTCAATGGAAGGCAAGCGTGGGTGGGACACGCTGCTCTGCGTCGATACCCATCACTCTGCCGTGGCTCTGCTGGCTGGGTGAGACCCCCCCTTCTCCCCATTGCTCCTGGCATTTGTGCCCTGTGCCCAGGCTGTCCCACACAGTCCCCGTGGCTGTGGGCCAAAGGGACGAGCGACAGCCAAGCAGACTGGAAAAGGCTGGGAAAGGGGGTGCCCAGGAGCGGCCACACCTCAAAGGGCCATGCATCCAGGCCCTTGTGTAAAAGGATCTTATGCTGCCTCCTTGAGATGCTCAGCAAAGAGATGCCATACTGGGATTTCCCTGCCCTGGCATTCCTTGTGGAGGTGAGCCTCAAGGCCAGCATGACCTGGCTGAGCTGCCTCCCAGCTCTCTGCCCTCTCGTCGCCACAGCCGCCTGGGACGCTGCCCATGCCCTGCGCTGCTGCCTGGGCCCAGCCCCATGCGGCTCCGGGCTCCTGCCAGCCGGCTCCCCCGTCACTGCCCTGTGCCTTGCAGGTCCTCGAGTGCCTGGACTTGAGGGAATGCAGGGACAGCATCATGGATCTTGTCTTGTCATGGCACTTGCAGAGGGACCGCGCAGACATTGGCAGCCAGCTGCTCAGGGCCCTCCTCCCGCTCAGGGACCATTCCCCGCTGGTGAGAAGGGGGCAGTGGCTGAAGCCGTGCAGGCAGCGTGGGGCTGGGCAACGCAGTTGCTTGGCCTTGCCTGGCCTTCAGGCGCTGTGGCAGCTGCTCCCAGCTCTCCTGCCTCCCGCTTCAGCTGCCCCAGTGCTTCAGGACAGGCCTTTGGCCTCTGGGCCCTGCGGCAGCAGGGTGGCCTTTCACAAAGTCGTGTTCCACACAGGCCGAAAGAATGTGGAGCCTGACCGAAAGGCTCGTGGAGCTCCTGCGGCTCAGGATGACCACCATGCTACTGGGCTATCTGTTCCTGGATAACGGTGCCTGCATACCCAGTCCCATTGCCCTGCATTTGGCTAAGGTGTTCCTGCCACTCTTTGACCATGTAAGGCTCTGTGCCCCTAGCCACGGCCACTGGCTGCTGCCCAGACACTTGGTGCCCTGTGCAGATGCAGGCCTTTGCCAATGTGGGCCAGAACCAGCTGATGCTGAGCTCTTGCTGCCTTCCTGTTCTACAGGGTGATAGGCAGGTGCAGCAGCTCTCCATGATTGTCTTTCACACCTTGATTTCTGCTGTAGAAGAAGAAGAAAAAAAAGCCCCTGATGACACAAGTGTGGCAGAGCCTGCTCCCACTGCTCTTCCACTGCCATGATGAGAATCTGCGTGTGGAACAGGTGAGGACTCGTGGGCTGCTGCTGTCCCCCTGGCAGGGGGCTCGGCTGCTTCCTGCCCTGCGCCTGTTGGATTGCAGCCTCCTCCAGGCTGCGGCTCCTGTGCCCTGGGCTCTGGGGCCATGTCCGCATCTCTGCTGCTCTCCAGACTTCTCGGGAAACGCTGCTTTGTGCAGTCAAGTTCCTGAAAAGGAAAGATCTTGAAAAAACTGTGAAGAAAGAGAAACTCTCCAAGTTCACTGAGCTCCTGGTAAGGAGGGCCGGCATGCCCCAGCCTCAGCCTGGAGAAGGCCCCTGAGGGCGGTGCTCAGTGTGCGGGGCTGGCAGCTGTGCCCCTGCCCGCTGCTGCAGCCAGAGGCGCCGCGGGCTCTTCTCCAGGCTCCCGTGGGCCCGAGCCGGGTGCCCATGGAGCCCCGGCCCGGCGGGGCTGCGGGGCGGGCCGGCACCGCGGCTCCCCGGGCAGCAGGCGGCCCTCTGCCCCCTCCCCTCGGGAGCCCTTGGCCAGCGGCTGCTGGCCGCGCCTCAGGGCTGTGCGGGCAGGGGAGGCCGGGGCGAGGCGCAGGCAGCGCCCGGCCCAGGGGCTGAGCCCGCGCCAACCCTTCCCTCCTGCCGCTCTCTGCAGCTGGCGGAGGACAGGAGCCGAGCGGTCGAGCACCTGCGCCGGGCCCTGCGCTACGTGGAGAGCCCACAGGAGCCCCTGCGAGAGGCGGCCATCAGGTTCATGGGTGTGTCCCGAGCCCGGGCTGCCCCTCCCCTCCCCGGCCCGCCGCAGCTCGGCGCCAGCCCCGCCTGCTGCCCCGGCAGCGCCAGCCGTGCCCTGGGGCGCCGTGGAGCCCCGCCTGGCCTGGGCGTTGCTGCTGCCGCCTTATGGCAGCCGTGCCCTGGGACGGCAGCGTGCGGCAAGGGCCGGGCTGAGCCCTGCCGGGCCAGCAGCCCGTGTGGCCACAGCGCCGCTGGCAGGGAGCTGTGCGGCTGGGGCCGTGACAGGCTCTGTGTTCACAGGCATGGCCGGGCGGCGCCTGAGGGGGCAGCACCAAGAGCTGCAGCTGATCTGCACTGGTGAGTGAGGGCAGCGGGCTGACAGCGGGGTCTGCCGGGGGGAGCTGCAAGCCCTGCCCCGGCTGCGGAGGGCTCTGCTCCCGTGGGCAGAGCACAAGGAGCTTTCAGGACGCCGTGGGCCATTGGTGGCCAGCAGCTTCGGGCTGATCCCCTTGCTCCCTGCTCCCTCCTGGCCATGGCAAGAGCCGGCTGGGATGGCCCTGGCAGGGGGCTCTCCTCGGCTCCCCGCAGATCCGGCTCTGACCGTGCCTCTGTTCCTCTCTCTTGCAGCCCTGGAACGCCTGACGGAGGACAGGAGCAGTGCCGTGTCGCAGCTGGCACTTGAAACACTGCATGTCCTGGGGGAAATACAGCGTGGGCGATATTCCACCATCCAGAGGCTGCAAGATCAGCTGCACAGGGCATGGAGGACCCGGCCTCGCCTGTCGGGGCTCGGCTGGCTGCACTGCCGGAAGACTTAGGAGAAGAGCTGATCCTGGAGGCTGTCTTTGCTGGGGCAACCTGAGCCAGGGGTAATTTTCCTTTTCTTTAATATTTTTCTGTTCTTCTTTTCATTGTTTTATCTATATTGAAAATAAATACATTATAGGGTATATATAATTATATATATTATTATAGATTACAGATTACTGTAAATAATTATAGAATGTATTATGATACACAGACTGCCAGGAGCTTTTCTTTGCTGCCCAGGGTCTGCAGGGCAAGAGGCAGGAAAGGGTGAAAAGGGAGCTTGTGCTCAGCAGCACAGCAGGCTGAGGGGTCCTGAGGCCCTGCAGGGGGAAAAGGGTGCTTGTGCTCAGCCAGCTGCCCAGGCGTGCAGCGGCCCAGGGGTAATGGCCAGAAGCCCCTTGGCCTTGTGTGGTTCTGCTGAAGCCTTTGTGCTGCCCACAGAGCGGCTGGGCAGGGGCCGGGGCTGCGGGGATCCCTGCCAGAGCGGTGCCTGGAGATGGCCACAAGCCCTGTGCCAGGCAGGAAGCGCCAGCCGTGTCCTCCTGCCCGTGTGCTGCTGGCTGCCTTGCTGAGGGCTCCCAGGTGCCTCTGGATGGGGGCTGCTCTGGAGCTGCTGTGGGGCTGCGGCGCAGCTGCCGGGCAGCTTGGCCGGGCTGGGGCAGCCCCTGAGGGGCTGGGACGCTGGCGAGCCCTGAGCAATGGGCTGACAGAGGCCACAAGCAGCCCCCCGGCAGCTGCCTTGATCCTGACAGAGGTGACTTGCAAGAGGGATCCCAGGCACTGTGGAACTAACATCATCGGTGTTGTGGGAAACCCAAATGCAGGGAAATCTCAGACCTTTGGTCTTGTCAGCAAAGCTTAGAATTAAGCACAGGATTTGATCTAAGACCTTGGAAAGGGCTTCCAAACTTAGGTGCTAGAAGCGAGAATGCAGATTTCTAGTTTCTAGCAGAGACACGGGGAGGAATGTTGAAGTGGAGGAAAGTTTAGAGTTTTAGAGTCCAAGATCTAGAAAAAATAAAAGTAGTTACAATGGAAAACAAGAAGCTTAGGATGCAGTGCTGTAGCTTTGTGTGTCATAGCATGATTGGCTAAGGAAGCTTACACTGTAGCAGGAGTCCCTAAGACGAAATATTGAAGGAAATATTGTGGCTCCAAACCACAAATATCTTTGTTGGCCGTGTCTTCTTGGCCAAGAAATCCTTCAAAGCTCTTGTAACTACAAGTCTTGCGGCCCTGTGAGCCATGCGGTGGAGATGTGAGCCAAACTCACCCTTCCTGTCTGTGTAGAAGTGAAGAAAATGCAATGGCATCATGTAAAAAACTCAGAGGTCCGCTCTCTAGCTCATTCCAAACTCCTTCAACTCCTGCAGAGTGGGATTTAGCTACAAAGAGATGACAAGGACCCTTAGTGCTGCCTCTTTGACTCCAGAGCAGTTGCTTTAGAATCTTTCACATAAGCCTGTGTAGTTATGTGCCAGAAATGGATCATTGGAAGAAACTTTCCCAAGTAACTTGCATGGAGGTTTGTTTGAAAGGTATTTGAGGAGAAAGGCTCCCAGCAGAGGTCTGGGCTTTGGCCTAGCTGTGTCCCCTGATGATTGTGAAGTGTGCCATCAGCTGCAGGGCTTTCTGGGCTAAAAATGTCATCAAGTCACTTGGACTTGCTCTTTATGTCCTCTAAAAGCTGGATCCAATTTTGGGGCAAATTTGGAGACCGCATCTATGGGTGGATGGAGCACCTAGGATTTTCCCAGTTGCTGGGAATGGTTCTCCAGGTCCCTGGAGTATCCATCCCATCTGGTTTTGCTTGTCCTGGTTCCCTGACAGCTGGGGCCCTGGGCAGAGCCCTGAGAGTCTGGTCATCCCCCAGGGAAGGAGAAGGAGCCCCTGGAGAAGCAGTACCGGGTGGGGATGATGCTGCTGCTGCTGCTGCTGGAGACAGCGAGGATGACATCAAGGATGACAAGCTCTTCCTCAGCCTGGCCACGGGAGGCTGAAGGTGATGGACTTTGATTCTGGCACCTTCTTCAAAGCCAAACTCCACAGGGAATTTGCAGATGAGTCCCCACCTGGGGAAATTCTGCCAGATTTGGGCATGGCCCAGCCTGGCTGGGAACCAAAGGCTCCCCCTTTCCTGGGGCAGATGCAACTCATTCTTCAGTGGCTGCCCAGCTGCTTTTGGCAGGGCTGGGGCATGGGCTGGGGTGGGTACGAAATGGGAGTGGGCTCCTGGCCCTGCCAACAGCCCCCAGCACCCACCGTGCCCTGGGCTGGGGCAGCCAGCCCGACACAAACAAACCCCCATGGTGGGAGCAGAGGTGGGGCTCCAGAACCTGTGCTGGGGCTGCTTTGCTGTGCAGGCAAGGAAGGGCTTGGGCTGCTCCACTGCCCTTGTTTGCTTTGGGGTCACTGTGATTTTGGGGGGCAGTGCAGGGGGGAAGAGAGAAAGTGTGGGCTTCCCACAGCCATGGCTGGGTTTTTCCCGGGCATGCAGGGGTTTGGCCTTCCTCAAGGCCCTTACAGAGATAAAGAGTTTTTACCATTTTTCTTGTTTTCCCTTTTTGCATCTAATCTCTTTTCAATAATGTGTTGTTTGTTTTAGCAGAGGAAATGTTCCAGGTGATCCAGTGTGGATAGGGAAGTGCTGGGGAGCAGCTGTGGTGTGGATGGGCCGTGCCCTTGGAGAAGGCTGAGGCCATGGTTTGGGATCAGCTTTTCTTGCAGCCGTGGCTGGCGTGAGGTGGGTCCCTGTGTGCTTGGCAGGGTGGGATCAGAGCTTTTGGGAGATGGCAGCGAGCACAGGAGCATCCTGCTCTGGGCAGCTGCTGAGGGCTGGATGTGCCGTGGCTGGCTGCAGGCTGGGCACATGTGCTGCCCTCCTGCTCTGTGCCAAAGGCAGCAGGAATGGGCAGCTCTGGGCACAGCTCTGGGCACAGCCAGCATGGCCTGGGCACCGCAGGCCTTGGCACAAGGGCACAGGAGCCCTCAGCTGATGGGCGCTTTCTGCTTTCTCTCCTTGCAGCCGGGCTCTACGGTTGCTGAGGCTGCTCTGGGCTCTGCCAGGGCTCTGCTGGGCTCAGCCCTGGGCCCAGCTGGGCTGGCTCTGCCCTCACATTGCTCTGACAGCTCTGCATCAGACGAGCCCGTTGTAAGCACAGCGCCTGAGCTTTCTGCTTTGGCAGGTGAGCGAGACTCTGCTGCAGGCCCAGAGATTGCAGCTGGGGACACACATCCAACTGGCAAGGACCCAAACTCTCCACAGTCCCGGCTGAACGCCTGGATCTGCACAGGGTGTTTTGTCTGTCCCATTCTTCCTTCTTGATTGGCTGGAATTGTGCAATTGCATTTTCTTCCTCCTCTAGCAGTGCCCCGAGTGGGCCAAAGCTGGCGAGTGGGCCGTGCTCCTGAGGCAGTGCAGTCTGGAGCTGGTGGATGGAGAATTGCCCTTCTGCACTGCCAAACCAGAGCAAAAAGCTGTCAGTGGGACTTTGTTTCTCTAAGAGATCCCTGACAGTTTCAAAGGGAATGTGCAGCTCATTCCCAGGAAGGTCATCTTCTAAAGGATTTGGGGTTTGACAGAGTTTCCATTCCCAGTCCTGCTTGGAGCTGGAAGGGCACAAAGCAATTTCCTCTTGCTTCAACCACAATTTCAAATACAAATTTCAAATGTTTGGAAACAAAGCCCAAAATCTTTTAAAAGGCTGCTGAGGTCAGTAAGATGGATGCATGCCATCGGCACATTTACAATGTAAATAACTGAGTTCTCTTTTGAAAAAGATCATTTACCTCTTAATGCAAAGAATTTAACTTTGCCTTTATGTTTTGTTTTTTCACTAACATTATGTTTTTTCACTAACACCTGGATTTTATTCCTATCTTTTACAATTTACCTAATTTTTTCCGTTTTCCTTTTTTCTCCTTTCAATAGAAAACATGTCCTATAAAAGGAATGTCCTTTGCTCCTGGTTCCCGTGTGGAGCAGCTCCCTTCCTGCTGGCTGAGCTGCTCAGGCAGAGCCCGGCAGCGCTTGGCCCTGCAGGGCTGAGGCTTTTCCCCGTTGCTGGGCACAGACTGATGGAGCAGCACTGCTTAACACGGGCACACAGAGGGACCAGCAGCAGCTGCCTTTGGCCACCTGAGGCTCCAAGGCCCAAACTCTGAGCAGCCAGGGCTGGAAGAGACTGGCAGGATCTGATCCCTGACTCTGGGCCAGGGCTGCACAAATGACCCCACAGCAGCAGCATCAGCAGCAGCATCAGCAGCAGCAGTAGTACATGGAGCTGACTTTGAGCACAGCCCCTGCCCCTCTTCCCTCCCGTGTGCAGCGGTGTCACAGCAGCCTGAGGCACCTGGGAGCCCCCAGTGCCAGCAGGGACTGGAGATGGCAGCCCTGGGCTCCTGGAGGCTGTGCAGGGAACGGAGCTGGGCACTCCCTGTGCATGGGGAGCTTCCAGATGGAAAAGGCTGCTGTGCCCAGGCAGCTGCAAGGGCACAGAAAGGAGGCTCTGGAGAACTGGATCTGTGCCAGTGCCACAGTCCTGGGCAGCAGCCAGCGAGCCCTGGGGGAACAGAGGGCACAGCAAGAGGGACAGAACCAGGCAAGGGCAGAGACTGGAGAGAGCCAGGCCTGGGAGCAGGAGCAGCTGCTCCATTGCACTCTTGGAGAAAGCTCTTGGCTGGTTCAAAGCGCTGAAAGGCGTGAAGGGCAGAGAGGAGGCCACAGCAAACAATGCTCCTGTTTGCACAGCCTCCCCTCTCCGTGTCCCAGAAGGAATTGCATGGACTGTGTTCTTCTCTCCGAGCCGTCTCGTTCAGCATGAGCAGCTCAGCACCAGGAGCTGAAGGAGCTGAAGCCTCAGGCCACAGGAGCTGGGCAAGAGGGAACTTTTGGAGCAAAGTAATGCTGCTAAAATAGCCCCAGCTGAATGCAGTGGATAGAATCAGGAATCACAGAATCCTTTCTGTTGGAAAAGCCCTCTGAGCTCACCCAGTGCAGCCGCTCACCCAGCAGTGCCAAGCCCAGCACTAAACCACGTCCCTGAAGTGCCAAGGCCTGGACACCAGCCCTGAGTGAGGCCTGGACAGCAGGCCCTGAGACAGAGGTGGCCTCTGGATGAACCTTCCAACCAAAGGTTATCATTGTATCTGCTCCCTGATGAAATATGCATGGTCATTAGCACTGAGATAGATGTAGCCACTCATTAGTGAAACATGTCTTGACTTTTGTGTATTTAGAAGCCAGACAAGGCCATGAAATCTGACATCTGGCCTTGTTTGGGGCTGTATGGTCAAAGTCAGCTCCCTTGGTTCCTCCTTGAGCCCTGGCCAGGCTTTGGGAGGGACCCAAGGGGAGGATGAAAGCAGATGTTGCCACACTAGCAGTGCTGTCAGTTTATTCATTCAGCACTGTCAGAGCTGGGCCCTGTCCCAGCGGGGTTGGAGCCTCACCTGGGGCTGGGAGGCACCTGCAGGACTTCCCAGTGCCCAGGAGTGGCTCTGCAGCCCTTGGCTGTGACAGCTTCCCCAGCTGCTGTGTGGGTCTGGGGGATGGTAAAGGCTGAGGGTAAATGCTGCTGGATCTTTCTTAATCACTGCTTCAGTCTGTGGTGGGGATTGTTGGGTGCATTGCTGAGCTGATCCTTTTGTGATTCTTTGCTGCTCTGAACTGCAGTGAATGAAGCTGATTCCTTCAGCTGGTGTCTGTGTCTTTGGTGCTGACCCTGCCCACTGGTAAAACAAAACTGGCACAGTCTGGCCAGATCCCAACGAAATGTCACTTGTTCAGTGTAAATGTGAGGAATCAGTGCCATCAGAAATTCCCAGCTGGGAAGCCCTTCCCTGGAGTTCCCTGGCACTGGAGTGGGTGAGGTCGGAGTCCCTTGTGAGCAGTGGGGCAGTCGGGTAAAAGAAGCTGCACCCCTGGATGGTTTCAAATGCATCCAAAAATTGCAAATGGAAAAGGAAAAGACCTTGCGGGTTTGGGCAGACAAAGATGAATTTGTTGAGAGTACATAGGAAACAGCACCTTCAGAAGGAACAATTATTGTTGGAATGTTCCCACATGGAGGAACAGAAGAAGGTTTTAATGTTGAGCTCTTGCGGAGGAGGCCCAGATGCACTTGTGCAAGTGCAATATCAATATAATAAATAAGTATATACATATTTATAGGATAATAAGACCTCCATATTTATATTTATAGATTTTTATATATCTATGTCTATATCGACGTATGTATATCTATATTTCTATGTCAATATGCACATATAAAATAAGAATAATGTGAAATAGTGCTGACAATACTAATTTGGTATCTTTGGCTGCTGAAGGATGTAACACTAAATATCCTACAGGACAGGATTGGCCAGGACCCTCATGTCAGTTTTTAACTTTGTGAGATTGTATAAAATGAAAAAGGGAGGAAAGGATGAAATTGGCTATTTTTACAGGGTGTGCTGATACTGTGATGCAGAGTGCTTTGTCTGTCCCTGTGAAAAATACAGTGATTTTGCCTGCAGGGTTTTTCATGTACCAGACTATGCACAAGCTGCAGGACTGGTTGAACAGGTTGTTAAAAGAGCAGTTGAAAAAATGAGGAGATGGAACCTTTGCCCATGGAGAACCCATCTCCCAGATGTGCTCCATGCCCTTCACAATGGCCCACGGGGGAAATGGAACCCCCTGGCTGTGCACGGCTGCCCCCAGTTTGCAAATCCAGCCATGGGCAGTGAGACTTGGGCTGCCTGGGAAATTGTTCTGGCTGTGATGGCCCCTGGCAGGGCCAACCCAGAGGCTGCAGGGCTGGGCCTTCATGCATTGGAATTAATGTCGAGAAATTCAAAGCAAATGAGAGCTGTCAATACCGAAACAGGAATTCAGATTTCTCCAGGATACTTTGCTTTGGTAACTGCTCCCTTGGAGCTTGGCCTTGCAAAGTGTTCCTGTCATGGCAAGAGGAATTGATGCAGAATATCAAGGAGAAATTACAGTAATTCTGTTAAACAATAGTGACCAGGATTGGATTATTCAACCCCATGACAGGGTAGCACAATTATTAATATTGGAATTTTGAGAACGTTTGTGAAAAAAGGAGATCCAGCTCCAGTCACCACCATTTGTGGCAATAAAGGTTTTGAATCCAGCAGCCCTAATAATGGAGCCAGAGTGTGGGTCCAGAGGCCAAATGGCCCTCCCGAGGCAGCTGAAGGAACAGCTCCTAGGAAAGACAACTCTGAGTCCTGAACCCTGGGCAGGAACAATGGGAATGTGTCCCTGCAGCCAGGGATTCTGTGTGAGAACAAGTAGATCTGACAGGAGATTGTTTTACATATCTTGCCAGACCAGATCTCCCCGTTTGCCCCAAGGGCTCCTTTGGAACATGCTGTGATCCACGGGTCTCCATGTGAAGGCTGCTGTGACACTGAGGGACTTGCACAGGAATTCCATCCAGGAGCCTGGGTGCACCTCAGGGACTGGGACTCAGCCCCTTCCAGCCAGAGGGGAAAGGGCCCCCCAAGCCTTGTTAGTAGCCACAGACAGCATGGGAAAGCTGAACAGCAAAGGGCCTCGGGGCATTATTCTGGAATTAAAAAGGTGCCAGCTCCATGGACAACAGAATTCTTGTTCCTAATTCAAATGAGATTGAGAAAAAAGAATGAAGAACGGTGTCACTAAAGTACTGCTGATGTCTGTAAAGGTGTACCTTGATAGTCAGCCAGAATCTTTGTCTGCCGCAAACACCTCTAGTGTTTCACCAAGGGCTTAGCCATCAAAATGTAATGATGGGTTATGATGGATTGCTAAGCTTCTTTTGTAATTCTTTGCTAATGATGATGTGCTTTGCTGAGCTTATCCTTTTGTAAATCTTTGCAGCTGTGCATGATATAAATGACACAATTCCTTCAGCTGGTGTCTGTGCCTTTGGTAGTGACCCTGCCCACTGGGGACACAGGGCTCCCTCTTGCCTAAGTGTTCCCTGGGAAGGCAAAAGCCCTCACTCCAAAATTCCCCCCTTCCTCCCTGTTCCCCCCTTCATACCCTGAGCATGATGTGCTCTGGTCTGGGCTATGCCCGGGGTCAGTTGGGGTCCCCTGTCCTGGCTGTGTCCCCTGCCCAGCTCCCCCGCAGCCCCAGCCCCTCCCCAGCGTGGCTGACGAGGGGCAGGACAGGCCTTGGCTGTGCTGCAGCTCAGCAAGAACAAAACCATCTCTGCGTGCCCAGCCCTGTGCTCAGCACCCAGCCGAGCAGTGTCTCAGTGCCAGGGGCTGTGCCCTCAGTCCCTGCCGGGGGTTTCCATGGCAACTGCCAGGACAGGTGACCCAGGTGTCCCCCAGTGCCGGTTGCCATGGAAACAGTGCCCAGCCCTGCCCCTTTCTGTCTGGCTGATCTGGCCTTTGGCCCTGGCAGTGCCGGTGGCTGCTGGTTCCTGGTGCCTGAGCGGCCAGCGCGGCACAGGGCAGGTGGTCATGGCACAGCCCCCAGCAAGGGATCCCCTCTGGCTCTGGGCACTGACACCAGCCCTGAGCAAGGGCCCAGGGCAGCTTTCCATGGCCACCAATCATCACAAGGGGGCCGGGCATTGGTTGCCATGGCACTAAACCAAGGAATGAGTCCCCATTGCCATGGGAGTGGTGGCACCAACGAGTGTCACTGCAATTGTACCTGGAACCGCTTTGTCCCAGGGTTGCCATGGCAGCCGAGGGCAGCAACAGCTGGGGCTCCGCAAGGGCCCTGGGGCAGACGGGAAGGAGTAGCAGAGCAGGGGCTGATCCATCCCCAGTGCGCTCCACAGCCCAGGGCAGCGTCCCAGAGTGTCCTCATGGAGCTGCCAACAACATCCCCCCTCTGCAGCCCTGGCCTCTCCTCCAGCTCACACAGGCACAGACACAGCAGCACTGGCTCAGCAGCCCCTGTTTGCATTGCACAGAGCAGGGGGAGCACCCCCAAGCTTTTGCTGTGGAGACATGAATCTGAGGGAGCACAAATGCCATCAGCCCCTGGGGCCAGCAAGGGCTGGGGGACACCAGGGAAACCACTCAGCTTTGTCCTGGCCTCTGCAGACAGCCAGAAAGTTTGTTCCCATCAGATGGGAGTTTCCTGTCCCACTGCAGGCGCTGTTGCTCAGAGCCAGAGCTGCCTGGCAGCCACCCCCAAACTGCCCTGAGCATTTCCTTGGCTTCACCTTTGCTTTTTTTCCTCTTCCTGATACAAATGTCTTCTCATTGCCCACCCCGTTCCCTCCCCTGCAAACAGCCCATCCCTGTTTGCCCTTTCCTCTCTGGCCCCACTCCCCATTGCAGTTCCTGACTTGGCCCCGTGGCTGTTGTTATTATATTTCTAGAGTCCCATACTGTTTCTAAAGTCCCATATTTCTCAAGTCCCATACCTCCTCTCCTCAGTGTTTTCTTATAGCTAAAGACCTACACAGCACAGTCTCCATCTTCTGTATGTTTGTCCTTCTTAGTCAGGGCACCCACAAGGCTCTCCCTGACTGGCCAACCCAGCCCCTTTTATCCCAGTTATCTTCACTAGCCACAGCTGCAGCCCAATGAAGGACATCGCAGCTGCAACCCATCAAGAACAACTGGGACTTACCTGGGCAAGGCCTATATATGGATATTCAAGTACAATACAGATATTTTACTAGGACTCAAAAGCCACCTATACTATATATGGGAACATCCCTCGGGCAGTAGGATCATCCTACAAGTTCTGCAGGAATTGTCTGCAGGCTCCTGCAGTGCCTGGTGCTGCTCCCTTGCCAGAGGCACCCCAGGCCAGGGGGGCACATCTGGGCTGCTGTGTCTGGCTCTGGGGCTCCCTGTTCTGAGCAGTGAGGAGGAGCTGCAGAGGCTCTGCAGGACTGACAGGATGGGCTTTTGGGCTGGCAGGAGAAGCTGAGGGACCTGGGCTGCTGGAGCTGCTGAAGAGGAGGCCCAGGGCTCCTCCTGCAACTGCTTCAAGGGCTCTGTCAGAGAATCCCAGAATCAGCAAGGGTGGAACAGGCCATGGAGATCATCAAGTCCAACCTGTGCCCTGACACCGCCGTGTCTCCCCTGAGCCTCCTCCAGAATAAACAACCCCAGCTCCCTCAGCCACTCCTCACAGCTCTTGTGCTCCAGACCCCTCCCCAGCCTTGTTGCCCTAACTGGACACGCTCCAGCCCCTCCATGTCCTTCCTAAATTGGGGGCCCCAGAACTGGACACAGCACTTGAGGTGCTGCCCAAGCAGTGCTGAGCACAGGGGAAGAATCACTGCCCTGCTCCTGCTGGCCACACCATTCCTGATCCAGGCCAGGAGCCACTGGCCCGCTTGGCCACCCGGGCACACTGCTGCCTCATGTCCAGCCTGTTGTCCATCAGTCCCTGCAGGTCCCTTTCTGCCTGGCTGCTCTCCAGCCAATCTGTCCCCAGCCTGTAGTGCTGCAGGTGTTGTTGTGGCCAACGTGCAGGACCCGACACTTGGTCTTGTTCAGCCTCACCTTGTTGGATTTGGGCCCTGTATCCAGCCTGTCCAGGGCCCTCTGCAGAGCCCTCCTACCCTCCAGCAGATTCACACTCACACCCAGCTTGGTGTCATCTGCAAATTTGCTGATGCTGGAATCAGTCCCCTCATGCAGATCATCAGTGCAGACATTGAAATCCACGTTGGCTGGCTCTGATCCCTCAGCCATCCTGTGGGTGCCCTTGATGGCACTCAGGGTGATCTGTTCCATAACCTTACCGGGCACCCAGGTCAGGCTGACAGGCCTGGAGTTCCCCCACTCCTCCTTCCAGCCACTCTTAGAGATGGGCTCACATTGGCACCTCCAGTGCTCTGGGACCTCCCTGCTGAGCCAGCACTGATAATAAATGATGGAAAGCAGCTTGGGGAGCTCATCCACAGCTCCCTCATCCCCCATCCCATCCAATCCCATACACCTGTGAGAATCTGAGAGGCTCAGCAGGTCACCAACTGCTTCCTCCTGGATTCCAGGGGCTGTTCTGCTCCCTGTGCCTATTTACCAGCTCAGGAGAATACTTGTCCTGTGGACAGCCTGTCCTAATATTGAAAATTGAGACAAACAAGATGTTAAGTAGCTCTGCCTTCTCCTTATCTTTAGTTACTATATTCCCCACTGCATCCAATAAAGAGTAGAGGTTCTCCTTATCCCATTTTGCTATTAATTTAATTGTGGAAACATTGTCTATTTTTTTTTCACAGAAGGGGTCAGGTTAAACTCTAATTGAGCTTTCACCTCTTAAGTTTTTTTCTGCACGACTTTACAACATCCTTAAACATTTCCTAAGCTGCTTGACCTTCTGTCCAAAGTTGATGCACCTCTTGTTACCCTTGAGTTCCCACAAAAGCTCCACGCCCAGCCAAGCCAGTCATTTTTCTCACTAGCTCATCTTTTGCCACACTGGGACAGGCTGCTCCTTCCTCCTTACAATTACTTTCGTGAAATGTGTCCATCCTTCCTGGACCCCTTTGTTTTTAAGGGATGTTTTCCTTAAAAAAAAATCAGTGCCTGATTCATTACTCCCCAAATCTGCATCCTAAATTGGCCAAAGTCTGCCCTTCCTAATTCCAGTGTAGAAGTTTTGTTGCTGCCCCTCCTTCTTTCACAGAATGTTGAAAACTTGATTATTTCATGGTCACTCTGCCCCAGGCACTGTGCCCCACATCTGCCACCAGCCCTTCTCTGTTTGTGAACAGCAGCAGACAGAGCTTTCCTTGGCAGTGGGAGTGTTACCAAAATTCAGTAAAATAGAAGACTCCTTAACACCAATGCAGCATTAAAAAGCAGCATTATTTATTCAGAAGGATGCACGGGGGACAGCTCCTCCCAAAGCCCTGCAGGCTGAGTAAAGCAAAGTTTCTGTTTATATTCTGTATTTTGCATACATATTCGTTAATTGCCCCAAACTAAATATACATCTGATAATAATTTTCCCCAAATCATTAATGTATTTCCCCTCCCCTGTTCTCCTGGGGCTCTCTCTGGTGGTCCCTGGTGCTCGTGGACCCCAATGTTCCAGTGGGCCTGGCTGAGCTGCAGGACACTGAGGCTGCTCAACTTCCAGTTCCGCTTCTCACACAATGGGCACTGTGTGGTTTCCACAGGCCTGGGGTTGTGGAGAACAAGCTCCAGGTGTGAGCTCATCTGGTGGAGACAACTGATTATCTGGTAACATGAAGTCACAGAGTGGGCTGTGAATTCACAGAGCAGACTGTGACATCCCAGAGGGGCTGTGTGACATTAGAGAATGGTCTGTGACATCAAAGAGAAGGTTGTGACATCACAGAACAGAGGTCTGACATCACAGTGCATACAATGACATCACAGACTTGGGTATGACATCAGAGAGCAGCTCTGTGACATCAGAGAGGGGGTCTGTGACATCACAGAGAAGGCTGTGACATCACAGAGCAGACTGTAACGTCACAGAGGGGCTGTGTCACATCCCAGAGGGGCTGTGTGAGGTCACTGGGTTGGTCACTCTGCCCCAGATCCCCCTCACAATTTTTCCCAACAAGTCCAATGCTGTCCATGCCCAGCAGGGTCCCTGTCCCCCAGGATCCTCCCGGCCCACCTGGAGCCACAGCCTCCACCAAAGGATGTTCTACAGGATTCGCCCCAGAGCCTGACATGGGGACAAGGGGCCAGGGCTGTGTGACCAGGACATCAAGGACGGGGATTATCCAGGTCACTGTGGCCTGGGTTGGGTTCCCCAGGGCAGGAAAGATGTCTGGCAGCTGGAGCAGGGTCTGGGAAGGGCCTCCAAGGTGGGGCTGGAGCCCTTGGGCTGTGAGCAGAGGCTGAGGGAGCTGGGCTGGTCCAGCCTGGAGCAGGGAAGGCTGAGGGGCTCCTCATGCCAGCCTGGCAGTGCCAGCGAGGAGGGGATGGAGAACACAGAGCCAGGCTCTTCACCGGGGGGCCTGGTGGGAGAGAAAAGCTGATGGGTGGAAGGGGAAAGAGGGGAGATCAGCCAGGACAGGAGGAGATGAAATGAGTCAGGCTGCTTTCAGAATTTCCTCAACACCAAGAACAGTGTGACTCCCTACTCCATCTACCACTGACAGCTTTGCAAATCAGGAATTGTTGGAGCCGTTTTCCCCATACTCCAGGAAGAGCATCCTTATACAAGAACTTAATTGTGTTTATACCTATCACAAAACGCTGTTTGTCTGAAATTAATTTTAGTATGGAAATCACTTGCAGATGGTGGACTCATCAGACACTGCTGGGAAACTGCACATAGCTCAGGGAAGAGCGTGATTGTTATTAAATTGTTTCCTGTTCAACTGTGGTCTGTCGGCCATGAAGAGAAACTTTCTGTGCCTCTGAGTCTCACCAGTTCCTGACCCCCAAAGGACACAAACTTGATGAGTTGTGGTTACCACTCCAATGGTGGCACTTGCACCTCCCTACATATTCAGAGCAAAGCTAGCTTGTCCAGAAAGAGCCTGGCAATGCAGGGATGAAGGAAACAGGACAGGCTGTGGGGATTGGGGCACGGCACAGCCAGGGATTTGGAGCCTGGTTGTGAGCCAAGGGCAAGGCTTGTCCGCTGGCCTTGGTGAACCTCATCCCATTGTTCTGGGCCCATGGCTCCAGCCATTCCAGATCCCTCTGCAGAGCTTCCTGCCCTCCAGCCCAGCCACATTGCCACCCAGCTTGGGCTCACCTGGGAACTGACTGAGGGTGCCCTCGATGGCCTAGTCCAGATCAGCAATAAAGGGATTTCACTGACCTGGCCCCAGTCCTGAGCCCTGGGGACACCCCTGGATGTGACTCCATTCCTCAGCTGCTCTGAGTGCCAGGGGTTGGGTGAGGGAAATGGCAGGGTGGGGGTAGGAACAAAGTGTGATTGATTGTCAGCCATGAAGGGTCTAGATTTAGTCTGAATATCTATTCAGACTGCATTTGAAGGGGTTAGGGGTCAATATCAACTGGACATTGCTGATACCAATCTACAAACAAGAAAAGAAAACTGGACAAAACCAGTTCTCTCTGCTTAGTTTTCAATATACCATATTCACTTTAAATACACCTCTGAAATCTAATTAACCACAAAACAATTGAAAACTTCAAATTTTCCCAGGGTGTTTTCTTGTTTAAATGTTTTAAACAAATGTTTAATAGCCTTTTTCATTGAATTCCTCAACTGAGTAGCTCAAGAAAGAAGAGGCCTCTGGAGGAGTAAAATTCATCAGCAAACTCCAAGTGGCTGAGGATCCATCCCCATCAGAGCAGCAAGGAGCAGAAATGGGCACAGCTTTGTGGCTGCCCCAGCTTTGGCATGGGCCCTGGGCCTGGAGCAGGAGCAGCTCTTGAGGGCCCCAAGGCTGGGGCTCTTGTGCTGCCCTGGGCAGATGGGATGGCAGCAGGGGCTGCAGAGCTCTCAGCACCTCAGCCCGAGGGGAGCAGGGTAGCCGGGGAGCCTCCTTTGGCCTTGGCCAAGCACCATCCCCCATGGCTGGGGCTGAGTCCTGTGGCTGCTGCAGCTGCTGCTGTGCCCTTGCCAGGGGCTGAGGCCGTGGGGCCAGTGCCCAGAGCAGCCTGGCCTGAGCAGAGCTGTGGGGGCAGAGCCGGCTGGGCTGGGCTGGGGAGAGGCCCTTGGTGCTACCCAGAGCTCAGGGCAGCTGGCAGAGCTTGCAGGGAGCTGGGCTGGGCTCAGAGAGCCTGGCCCAGAAATCATCAGTGTCCACCTCAGCCTGGCTGAGCGTGCAGGGGCAGGACTCAGGCCAGGCCTTGTGGGGCAGGGCCAGCGCCTGTGCAAGGCATTGCAAACAAGCAAGTGTCCCAGAGAGGAGGCTGTTCTGTGCCCTATGTGGCATGGACAGAGCAGGCAGGGCCCACACATTTGTCAGAACCAGTCTCTGTGCCCAGTCCTTGGCAGCCCTGGCTGCTGACCCCAGCTTTGGCCTGGGCTGAGTTTGGCTGTGGCCCAGCTCCATCCTCCTGCATGGCTCAGGGCTATTCCCAGCCATGGCCAGCCCTGGCTGCCTCTCTGCTGGCCCAGAGGCCGGCAGATCCCAGGGCAGGGCTGTCTGTGCAGCCCCACAGGTGCCACGGGCTCTGCAGGAGCTGGCAGAGGCTGCCCAGCAGGGAGGCCATGGGGCACAGAGCCCCAAGGCTGCTGTGGGTACCACGGCACAGGGGCCGTTCCCAGCCGCAATGCTCCTGGCCTGGGCTGGGCCTGCACAGGGGCTGGGCCACCATGGCTGGGCCAGCACAGGGCCACAAAGGAGCAACGCAGCCGCTGCCGGGGCTGACAGCAAGGCCAGGCACACAGAAGCAATTGCTGAGCATGGCCTGCACTGTCCAGGCCTGACTGTGCCAAAGGCAGAGCTCAGCTGCCCTTGGGGGCTGCGGCAACAGTCCAGAGCCCAAAGAGCCTCCATGGCTGTGCTGGAGACCAAGGCTGCAGCAGGGAAATGCAGGGCTGCTGTGGGATGGGGAGGGCATTGAATTCCAGCACACACCTCAGCTCTCTGATGATCCCCGCACCATGCTGGGCCCTGTTTCAGAGTAGAACAGAGAAGAAGTTGATGGGACAGGAGCCCTGCAGGGACCTGCAGCTTGCAAGGTGCTCTGGTCTCCCTCAGGTACTCTCTGAGTGATCCAATCCCAGCTGGGCACTTCAGGGCACAAGTGGCACTGGCTGTTCATGGGCACATAACTGATGTCAGCCTGGATAGAGGCACAGCTTTTATTACCTGTTAGTTTCATAATATACAAGCAAAACTTTATTATCTGGGTCATTTGAGTACTGTTAAGAAATGGCACAGTTTTCCCATCAGGAACAGGAATATCCTGGAGGTGTATAGATGGCAGGAGGAAAAATACTGATCTTGCCTTCTACTGGTGTGACCAATATTTTGTTTATTACTTCCTCTCCATTTTCCTTCAGGTGTTTTCAGCTCTTCTGTTGAAATGGCCATGTCTAAGGACATCTCTTCCTTTACAGCAGGTGGATCTATGTACTTCTACTGCTCTCTGATTTCCTCCTCTAGATGCTCTCTGGTCATTCAAGTGCCTCTCAACTGACTGGCTTCATGCTTTGAGCTTGAAATTGCCCAATATTTCTGAAGTTCAAATAAATATATAACAAATATCATCTTAATTGTGTTTTTATATATCACAGAATTACCTTATGTCTTTGTCTAAAACTGTTCCTGTACAGAAATCCCTTGGGGATGGTGGACATGTCAGATGCCGCTGGGACATCCCAGAGATCTGAGGGAAGAGCTGTGATGGTTATTTAACTGTTTAAATATTCAACTTGTGTTTGTTGGCAAGAAACCTTTCTGTGCCTCTGAGTGTCCTCAGTCCCTAACCCCAAAGGACACAAACCTGATGAGTTGTGGTTCCCACTGCAGGAGCTGCACTTGGACCTTGGCTCTGCACAGGAGAGCTCTTCATCCCCTTTCTCTCTTTACCTCCCTCTGCCCATGGAGGCAGCTCCTGACTTCAGTGTGTGACTCGTGTGTGCAAAGAGCAAATCTGGGCAGAATCGGGACAGGGAGGGTTTGGAGGGACCTTGGGATCTGTGTTGGGCACAGAAGGTGTTTTCTATTGCTCTGAGACTGTCTGCTGTGGAAAATGGATTTAATATCCAGCAGAGGAATGACTGTTGCATTGATGGAGCTGTGACTTACCTTGGCTTTGTTGGCTGACAAGAAATGAACATCTCTCTGTGTCTTGGGAAGCTCCTTCTCCAAGGAAAGCAGGTGGGAGTTGGAGCCAAGGAGCTGAAAGCTGCAGGTGCAGCCTGGGCTGGAGGGAGCTCAGATTTGCACAAGGCTGCTCTGAGTGCCGGGGCTTGGATGGGGGAAATGGTGGGGTGGGGGTAGGGACAGAGTCTGATTGATTGTCAGCCATGAAGGGTCTTGATTTTCATATCCATTCAAACTGCATGAGGAGCTACTTGGATTCAGTGTCAATAGGAGACTGCATATACTGATTTATGAACAGGAAAAAAGTCCCAAACAGGACCTAAAAAATGTTTTCTCACTGTCTTTTTAAATATAAGGCATTCACTTAGAACACACTACTGAAATCTATCAAATTTACCACAAATATTTGAACACTTAAATCAAATCAACACTTAAATCAAACTTGAGAGGCTTGGCTTGTTAAGGTGTTCTGAATGTTAATGAGCCCTGGGACACTGAATTCCTGCACTGAAGAGCTGAAGGCTGAACAAGCCTCTGGAGCAGGAAAATTCAGCAGCAGCCTCCAAGTTGCTGAGGATGTCAGCAGCCCCCACTGAGGCCATCCCTGGCCAGAGACCGTGGGGGAATGGGCAGACAAGGAGAGCGTCCCTGGGGCTGGGGCAGCACAACTCAGAGGCACCAGGGGCTCCAGCTGGGAAACAGAGTGTGGAATGGGGCTGGGAAAGCCCTGCCTGGGCTGTGCCAAGCAGGACAGACAAGCCCTGACTCCCATCCACTAAAAAACAACACTTTCAATGAGATATTTAAAAGGAATTACAATTGTTTGTGTACTCTGAGATGGACTCTCTAGAGAAATACCAACAAGAGATTCTCAGGAGCTCAAAACAACAAATCAGCCTTTACTGGCAACTTTAGAAAATCAGACATGCTTTGTCAGAAGATTTATTATAACACTGTAGTGGTTTTTGGTTTGTTAATTTAAGATTTTTCTAATCTTGAGATTTCTTAATTAACGTATTGATGAATGTGGTGGGTTTTAGTTTCAGTTAATTATTTATGGATTTACTTTTATGACTTTTTAAAACTCTTCAATTTCAAACTATGGCAGATATTTAATCAACAAAAAACACTTCTCAAAGTGTTGACTTGGCCCATTCAACTTCACAGTCTAAGCCTGGTTAACCTAATGTTAATCAAAATTTGCAGGAGCACAGAAACAGAAGAAAACATAGAAAGAGAAAGATCAAAAAGATACAGAGAAGCACACAGACAGCTACCACCTCCTGGATTCCAGCACTTTTCAGATGGAAATTCCAAGAGGAGGTAGGGTCAAGATGTGTGCTTGCCTTGTGGTCAGCCTTCAATACCCCTTGGTCTTGCTGGACCCTTCCCCCAGGTGGGACTTGGGCTCATTTGGTCCCTCAGGAGCTGCGCTGGGGCTGCAGAGGTGGCTGTGGAGCATTGCCTGTGCTGTGCCAGGGACTGGCAGACACTGCTGGGCTGGGATAGAGGCTCTGGGGAGATTGGGGTTCTAGTGCAGGGCTGGGCTGGGGTTCCAGGGCAGGGCAAGGCTGCACCTGCCCCTTCCTCCCCCACACACTAAAAGTTTCAAGCCAAAGATCTTCTCCAGTCTGCCACAGTAAGGCAGTGTTGGACATGAAATCCCACTTCTGGCCATGGGCACCTGGCTGAGAAGGACAGCTCTTTTCCATAGGAAGGAAAGCACATAATCTTGCCAAGTGTTTTGGGAACAGATGAGAGGTGACCCTCATGAAACCACTGCCAGCCAAACTTGTCCTGGCAATATTCCTATGGGAACAATCTCTGGATATAAGGAAATTTGGAGGTGAAACTCCAATTCTTGCTGTAGGTGCCTGGAGCAGAATGTCACATCTTTCCCATAGGAAGGAAAGCACGGAGCACCACTGTTTCAATAGTGGATGAGACCCTCAACATGCCAAGGTCAGCCTGACTAGTCAGGTGGCTCTTGGGAGGTCAAACCAGCCAGACCTGTACTGTATTCCTTTGTTTTTATGGGGCCTTGAAGTGTCACAATGGTGCCTTGGTTCTGTGGGGCTCCACACTGCCACAATGGCGCCTTGATTACAAGAAGATCTGAAATGTCACAATGGACCCCTTTGTTTGATGGGATCCCACAGTGTTACAGTGGCTCCCAAGTTTCACAATGGTCCCACTGATTCCAAGAGGCCTTGCAGTGTCACAATGGTCTCCATGGTTCCCCAGGCCCCACAATGTCACGGGACTCCTCTGTTCCATGAGCCCCGCAATGTCACAATGTGTCGGTTTCTCGGCTGTTTAGGTGACCTGGAAAGGCTCGGGGTGACCTTGGGCAGCCTGCGCTTCAAAGGATGAGAAGAGGCTTCAGATCTTTTCTCGGTCTCGGTGTTTATTAACTGTTTATCTAAAAGATTTTCTCTCGGCCCGACAGAGGTCTGCACAGCAGCCAGCCATGAGCACACTGAGAGCCCCCGGGGCGGTCACCTATCTTTATACACGAAATTACGTATACAATATTTATCATTTTTCCCCAATACCTTTTACCCTTATTAACCAGTGCACTTTTAGTAAAAACCAATCCCAAAGTGCCAACATCACCACAAAAGATGGAGGCCAAGAAGAAGAAGAAGAAGAAGAAGGACAGGACACGCCCCAATTCCTCCATCTTACTTCTTTAGACCCCCCTGTACAGAAATCTTAAACCCTGTGTTTCACTCTAACTAACTTATCCCTTCACAATTCACCCCAGTGAAATCCTCCTATCCTCATACATGTGTCGTCTCCTGTGTAGAATCAAAGTCCAGCTCCACAGTCTCACAATGGTCCATTGATGATAGGAGGCCCTGCAATGTCACAATAGACCTTTGGCTCCATGCAGCCCTGCAGTGTCACAAAGGCCTCTTGGTTTCACCAGGCCCCATAGTATCAAAATAGTCCTCTTGGTTCTGTGACCCCCAGGGTCACAATGGTCTCACTGGTTCCATGTGGCCTCACAGTTTTCACAATGCTTTGCTTATTCCATGGATCCTCATAGTGTCACAATGATCTCCATGTTTCCATGAGTCCCCTCAGTGTAACAATGATCTTCTTGGCTCCATGGTGCCCCACAGTGTCACAATGGCCCTTTGGTTCCATGAGGCTGTGAAGTGTCACAATGGCCTCTCCAGGATTACATAGGGACTTGCAATGTCACAATGGACCTTTGGCTCCATGGGGTCTTGCTGTATCACAATGATCCCTACATTCCATGGAGCCACACAGAGTCAGCATGATCCCCTTGGTTCCATGAGGCCCAGCGATGTCACAGTGTTCTCCATGATTCCATGAGGCCCCACAGTGTCACAATGGTCCCTTGGTGTCACAGAGCCCCAGAGTGTCACAATGGTCTCTTGGCTCCATGGGCCCTGTGCTGCTGCATTCCCCCTCCCCTTCTCAGGCTGCCCTGCCAGATGAGAAATGCTCCTTGGGCCTCGGCCTTGGCCAACAGCCCCAGGCTCAGCTCCTCTGCAGCTCATCAAAAACACTGTCTGCTCCAGGCACTTCTGCTGCCCAACCAGCTCCTGGTTCCTTTACGAGCAGCCCTGGGAACTGTTTTTGTTCCCTCAGCGGCGCAAGATCCCTGTTCTCACACTGCCAAAGAAAGCAGTTGATGCCAAGTGCAGCCAGGATGAACCATTGCTATGTCTGAAGCCGTTTTCTTGGGGCCCTGCAAACAGCACTCCAAAAGGAGCCCTTGGAGCTCTCCTGGGCCAGCGACTCCCTCTGAGTGGGGCCTCTCCCAGCCGGGAACTCTCCCGTTTGCTGCACTCGGGGATCCCCAACAACGACGGAGCCTGGGCCGATCCCCCCACTCCTCCAGGCTCAGCCCTTTGCCCTTTGCTGGGGAGATGCCAAAGGATCCACAGTGAGCATTTCCTGCCCTCAGGGGAATTTCTCACAAGTGCACTGACTCTTTGTGTCTGTGTGCACACAGCAGTGCCTGTGCTGGGGAAATGTGGCAGAAATGCTGCTCTCTGAGGGGTATGAGTGCCTTGGATAGCTGAGTCAGTCAGGCCTGTAAGTAAGGTTACATCAGGACAAATAAGTTAGGTTAAATGGTATTAAGAGGGGTTTTTTTTTGCAAAGTTTACTAAGCTATAAGCTAAGTTGAATATTGTTTATTGTTATTCCACTATTCAATCCTTAAGTCATTGGTTGTAAGTGAGGTTAAATACTGTTAAGTGCTGTTATTTTCCTAAATTGTGAAGTTGAAGGTATCAGTTAAGGTTAAGGTATCAGTGAAGTCCTGTCAAGTTTGACCTCTGTCAAGCTTTTATTTCTTTATTCATTTTATCCTTGCCCTCGTTGTCCTTGTGTCTCACACACACAGAGTTCTCAGCTCATTTCTGGTTTGATTGCCTGGATTCTGTTTGGTTTTGTTGCTGCTTTGTTTCTTTCGTGTGCCTGAAGTGTCCAGTCAGGAGCAGAGTGACTCTTGCTAAGGAACTTTGTGCTGCTGCACCTTAATATTAAATGTGTTTTTTGCTGATCCCTTGCTGGGGACTTTTTCAGCGCTATCAAGGCCTCGTTGGTAGCAGGATGAAGGAGCCCTGGCCCAGGCTCTGGCCCTGCCGGAGGGTCCCTGTCCCCCTGTCCCACCCCCAGGGCCCCGGCCCCCGTCCCCGTGTCAGGCTCTGGGGTCAATCTCGTGGAACATCCTCTGGGGGAGGCTGCGGGCCCGGGGGCGGGGGGACCCGGGGGGACAGGGGACCCTGCTGTGCACGAGCAGGGTTGGACTGCTCTGGGGGAAACTGTGAGGGGGGCCGGGGCAGAGTGACCTCCCCAGTGACCTCACACTGCCCCTGTGATGTCGCACTGCCCCTGTGATGTCAACAGCCTCTATGATGCCACACAGCTCTTTTGCAATGTCACACAGCCACCAGTGATGTCACAGCCCACTCTGGGTTGTCACACAGCCCCTGTGATCTCACACAGCTAACTATGAGATGGCACCCTATGATGTGCTACATCTGCTTTGTGATGTCACAGAAGTCTCTGTGATGTCACAACCTGCTCTATGATGTTACACAGCCACCCAGTGATGTCACAACCCACTCTCTGATGTCACAGAGCCACCCTCGATGATGGCAGAGTCTGCTCTATTGCCTCACACTATGATGTCACAGACAGCTTTGTGATGTCACAAACCCCTCAGTGATTCCACAAGACCTTTGCTGTGATATCATACTGGCACTCTTTAATGTCACAGCACATACTTTGAACCTCAAAGCCAGCTCTCTGATGTCATCCAGCTATGCCATGGTGCCACAGCCTGCTCTGTGATGTCACAGAATCCCCTCTATGATGCTGTAGCTGCTCAGTGACTTCCACAACAAACTCTCTGATGTCATAGACCAATCTGTTGACTTCAAAATTGTTTCCTAGAGCACTATATTCTAATAATTGATAAAGCTTCTGAACTGTGGAGTAAATAACTCAGGTTAAAATCTTTCTGTCCGATCATAATCAGAATCAATCAGAGCTGTATTTATATAAATATATCTGGTATTCCATCATTAATCCTGTGGGACAAATTGGGTTAAAGTTCAATTCCACCTTTCCAATCTTTTACACATAAACCTTTGACAAATTCTTGGGCTGGGATTGGATCCAGCTGTTCCCAGTCTACTCTCTTAGAAGAAATTT
Organism: Melospiza melodia melodia; assembly: GCF_035770615.1. Classification (NCBI taxonomy): domain Eukaryota; kingdom Metazoa; phylum Chordata; class Aves; order Passeriformes; family Passerellidae; genus Melospiza; species Melospiza melodia. The sequence continues at coordinate 6,436,664 of NW_026948497.1, read as the reverse complement.
TAGCAGTCTAGAAGCCCTGCAAGGGTTTGAGGATCCATGGTGTCTGTTGGGTGTCATTTCTGCACCTCAGCTCTCAGCAGGAGTTTCTCCAATAAAGAAACAAAGCTTTTGCCTGAAGATCCCACTGTGCCCATGTGTTGGAGAATTTTGCTCAGACGTAGCTTGAAGGAAAAAAAGGCCATGAAAATATACAGCTGATGGAAAAGTAAAAGGCAGCTGTAAGCAGCAAATTCTCAAGCCTGATCCTGTAAACAACAAAATTCTCAGGCATGTTTCTGTAAACAGCAAGAGTTCTCAGGCTTGTCTTCAACCACAAGCAAATATCTTGCCCTTGTGTAGTATGGGAAAGCAAAGTAACAAACATGGAGGCCTTGAGAACCATTCATAACAAGATGAGAAAAGCAAGTCTTGGTCTCAATAACAAACAACAGGTATTGAAAACAAAAGGAGGGGTTGGTGTGTAATCTGTAACCAATAATAAGCTCGAGTTTTGCAATATGTATGAACTTAATTAACACGGTTATAAAATCTGCATGTTGGATCAATAAATTGGAGTTCGATGCTGATCAAAGGATGGGTCGTCTCCCTTCGCTTCTATACCCATGACAGGAACCCCTGTGAGTGTCTGGGACATCCCGGCTCTTTGGCAGCCTGGGGACTCCTGGGATGTCACTGTGGAGCCCCCGTGAGTGCCTGTGACAGATCGATGCCTTTGCAGCCCAAGGTCCCCTGGTATGTCACCATGGAATGGCTGTGACTGCCTCTGACCACAGGGCTCTTTACCATCCCCAGAAAGCCCTGGCAGGTCTCCATGGAGCCCCTGTCTGTGCCTGTGACATTCCAGCTCTGGAACAGCCTGGAGACTCTTGGAAAGTCCCCAAGGAACCCCTCTGAGGGCCTGTGACAAATCTGATCCTTAGCAGACAACCATCGCAGGCCCCTGTTGCTATGGTCAGTTTCCATGGCAACCATCACCAGCTCCCTGTTGCTATGGTCAGTTTCCATGGCAACCATCACAAACTCCCTGTTGCTATGCTCAGTTTCCATGGCAACCATCACCAGCCCCCTCTTGCTATGGTCAGTTTCCATGGCAGATCCATGGAGACCCTTGGCCGGGGTGGTTGCCATGGACACCAGCTCAGGCCTGCAGCCACAGACCGTTGCCATGGCAACCATTGGCAGCCCCATCCCCAGGCTCATGGGATCCCAGAACCACAGAATTGGCTGAGCTGGGAGGGACCCATCAGGATCCTCCAGTCCAACTGCTGGCCCTGCACAGGACACCCCAACAATGCCAGCCTGGGCCTGGCACCGCTGTCCAAACGCTGCTGCAGCTCAGAGAGCCCTGGAGCTGGGACCCTTCCTGGGGAGCCTGGGCAGGGCCCCAGCAGCCTCTGGGTAAAAACCTTTTCCTGACATACAACTGGAGCCTGCCCCGACTCAGCTGCAGCCGTTCTCTCCACTCCTGTCCCTGGGCACCAGAGGGAAGAGGTTCCCACAGCCCCAGCCAGGGACCCGCTCCCAAGACTGTTGCCATGGTCACCAGGGCTGGGACCAGCTGGGATGGTTGGTTTCCATGGGCCAGGGTTCAGGAATGGGATTCCCCAATTTCCTGCTCCTGCTAAAACCGCGCTGCCCTCACTGCCCTCCTGCCTCCCATGGAAAGAACAGAAGGCAAAGATCCTCGCCTGGGATAAGAACAATTTATTGGGAACAGCAACGAGTTTAAGAACAAATGAAAACAGAAACAATATTGATAACAGAAGGGACTGTTTACAGGGAAAACTCAACAAAACTCACTGGATCTTCCTGGCCACATTTTCCCCTTCCTGGAAATTTCACCCTTCTCCTCAGGGAGAGAGAGAGAGTCCATTTCCTGCCCCTGGCAATGACCTGAGGTTGGAGTGAATGTAATGACAGGGCAATGGCCAGACCTTCATGTTTTTCCATCCCACATCATGTCACAGGCACAGACAGGGGCTCCATGGAGACCTCCCAGGGCTTTCTGGGGATGGTAAAGAGCCCTGTGGTCAGAGGCAGTCACAGCCATTCCATGGTGACATCCCAGGGGACCTTGGGCTTCAAAGGCACTGATCTGTCACGGGCACTCACGGGGGCTCCACAGTGACATCCCAGGAGTCCCCAGGCTGCCAAAGAGCCGGGATGTCCCAGACACTCACAGGGGATCCTCTCATGGGCACAAAGGGAGCTTCAGGCAAAAGCTTTATTTCTTTATTGGAGAAACTCGTCCTGATACATGAGGTGCAGATATTACACCAAACATCCACCACGGATCCTCAAACTCATGCAGGGCCCCTAGACTTCTAAAATTCCTTCTAAGAGAGGGGACTGGTAATGGCTGTATCCAATCCAAGCTCCAGTCTTTGTCAAAGGTGTAAAAGATTGGACATTGGAATTGAACTTAAATGCTATTTGTTCCACAGGATTAATCATAGAATACCCGATAAATTTCTATAAATACAGCTCTGATTTTTTCTGATCATGATTAGACAGAATGGTTTATTTACACCACAGAGTAAATGAAAAAAAAAATGAGTTATTGCTGCAGTCTTAGGTGGTCTGGATATAATCTTCCCCAAGAGTGTCTTGTGCCAATGGGTAGGAACCATGAGAGCAACAGCACACAGACACAAACACAGACACACACACAGATATACAGACACACAGATACATACACACACACACACAGAAACACTGAAAGTGTCCAGAGGCCAAAGAGAAAGGATTGTCCAGGGTATAAATGGAGGGAAAGATGGTGCAATGGAGAGCACCAGGGATCCAATGGTCTGAGGGCTCAGGGAGGGTACACTGGTAAGGGACCAGTAGGGAATGCCAGGGTAGATGGACAGGATTACACACCAATGGGAAGGGAAAATTCACCAGAACATGAACATATAAGTGTAAAAGGGGTAGAGAAAGCCAATGGAGAGGACAGAACTGGGACAAATTAACATAGTGCTGCAGAGCACCATGGGGAAGCCTTTTTTCTCACCCTGAGCTGTGAGGAGTGCCCAGAGCCTGTGGTGTGTCTTTCCAGGGCATTGCTACTGCCTTTTACCTGGTAGGCTCAGAGGTTTGCACAGTTGTGCAGTGTCACAACAATCTCCTTGGTTCTGCAGCCCTGCTGTGGCTGCTGTGTAACAATGGACCTGTGGTACCGTGAAGCTCCATAGTGTCACCATGGTCCCTTTGGTTCCCCAAGGCCCTGCTGGGACATGATGGACCCTTGGTTGCATGAGATGCCTGGCTTCCCACAGCCCCTCAAAGACCCCCATGGCCCCTCATGGCCTCTCAAGGCCCTTCATGGTGCCTCATGACTGATGGCCCCTCAGAGCCCCTCATGGCCCCACTCAGCCTCAGGCCCGGGGCTCCACCCAAGGAAGGACAACAGGTTGGGCCCTACTTGTTCTGCTTTCATTTCAGTCCCTTCACAGCCATGAGTGCAGAAGGGCTGAAATGGAGCCTTTCCCCAGTGTTTCCCTCGGGGTTAACTGCGGGCTGAAGATCTGTGCTGGCCCTGGCCCCAGTGCTACCATTCCTGCAGCCGCCAGGCCTTTGCTGTCCCCCCGTGTCCGTTCCCTGTCTCTGAGTCCCGCCCGGCTCTGGCAGCAGCAGCAGCTGCAGCGCAGGGGGCGCCGGCCCGGCCCAGCCGGGGCTCCCGGCCAGGAGCAGCAGCAGCGCCGGCCCCTTCCCGCCTGCTCCTGCCTCGGCTCCCAAGGGCTTTTTCCAGCTCAGTTCTGGAGCAGAGCAGCCATGACCCACACACAGCCCTGACTGCTCAGGGCCTGCCTGTGCTGCCCTGAGCCAGCCCTCAGAGGAAGAAAGGATTGGGTTCCAGCACTGTTTTCAATGCTCTTTTACTCACCATGAGGTGACAGCAGGAGGCTGCTGGTGCCTTTGCCTTGGGAATTGCAGATCATGACTGCTCTTGGCGCTCTTCTGCTTGCCACCTGAATTTTATCCATAAAAATGCAAGTGCCTCTTTCAGTTGGTGCTAACCACTGTGCTTTCATGACAGTGAAGTCAGTATTTTTGTCACAGGCATAAAGATCAGCAGATACTGGAATGCTCATCAGCCCCTGAACACTAAGATGAGGGGAATTAAAGCCACACAGGCCACATTTGCAGTGCTCAAACACAGCCCTGTTGCTGGCGTTGTTGAAATAGAAAAAGCTGACAGAGGCTGTCACAGAATTTGCCTCCTCAATGTGGAATTAAATCAAAAAACCCACCAGGAGAAACAGAAACCAGAACTTCTCAACTCGCTTCATTTCTCCTTCCCAGCAGCAGGAAGCGGAGATGCCCAGAGGTGTTTTGCACTGCTGCTGCCCCCAGTTTGAGCCCAGGCTCTGCCCAGTCCCAGTGGGAACCTGAGCCCAGCCCAGGCAGCTCAGCGCACACAGGGCCAGGCCCAGAGCCCCAGGCACGGCCGCCCATTGCGGGGCAACGGCGCAGACGGAATGTCCTGCGGCCAAACCTCTTGCTCCTGCCACACAGCGCCAGCCTTCTCCCCCTCCTCCTCCTCTCCCAGCACGGCACAAATTCCAGCTTGGAGGAGGCTGCCCCAGAGAGGGCTCTGGCTCCTGTTCCAGCCTGAGTGTCCCTGCAGAGAAACAGGGCATCTTTCAGGCACTTCCACAAGCTCAGGCTTCTCACTTCATGGCGAATCTGGGATGCAAATGGCCTTGCTAAGAAAACCAAAAGCCAAAATGTATTAATAATTATTAGAAAAAATTCCTTTTTCTTCCAGGCAAAATTCACCAAGTCATTCTCTGCATTTCTCCTTTTCAGATTGTTTCAGCTGGCTGTTCTGACAGGTCCATCTTGTTCTGGTGCTTATCATGAACTGATTGTGCTCTTGATTTATGCACCAAGGCACCAGATGTGGAATCATCCACACTGAATTCAGAAAGAAAATCCCTCTGTCAGCATTTTCACATTCCAGATAATTTTTAAGATGTACAGTGACAGGTTGGAATGATCATCACACAACTCTCCACTTGTGGCTGCAGGCTCTGGAGATTCTTTCTCTGCATTCAGCCAGGCTTGTATTCCCTAACAATTCTTTGGACCACCTCCTGTTTTCTTAGCCTGGAACAGTAACAATGAAAACCTTACCCATAGCACAACTTGTGGAGAGTCTGGTTCAAGCATGGCTTAAAGAAAGAGGCCATGAAGGCATACAGTTGAGGGAAAAGTAAAAGGTAGTTGTAAAGCAATTCCCAGGCTTGATTCTATAAACAATTAGGCTCTCTCAAGCACCACTTTATAAACAATAAGATTCTCAGTCTTCCCATAACAGGCAAAACACTCTGTCCTTGGGCTCTCTGGGAAGAGATAGCTACTCTGGGAACAGATATGGAAGTTTTGGGAACTTTTCATATCACAGTGAGAGCGCTGGTCCTGTTTTCAAAAAACAATCATCGGTATGGTAAAACAAAAGGAGGGGTTAGAGTTTTCTCTGTTAACCTATCATGAGCTTGGATTTTGCAATATGCATGAAGTTGATTAACACTCTTATATAAGGTGGCTGATTTGCTCAATAAATCGGAGTCAATGCTGATCAACGACAAGGTGGGTTGGCTTCCTTCACTTTCAACAACAACTCCCCCGTCCACCAGCAAAAGAAAGGACAAGTTGTCAAGTCCTCAAAACTTTTGTCCTGCTTTGCTGCAAGAGTCTTGCTGCACACAGTGTGGAAAGCCATGAGAAGCTGCAGGTGGTGGCACATCTTGTGACAGGAGCTCGACCTCATTCTCCAGGAAAGGTTTTTGAAAAGAGTGGACCGGATCACAGAGAAGATTCCTGGAAAACTGAACCAGCTTTCCAGAAGTGACATGAAAATGGAAAGAAATCATCTGAAATGTTTTCCTCAGTTTATTTCTATGCTCCCCTTTTCCATCTTGCACTACTTCTCCATGCCATGAGTTCTAAATGCATCTCACCTCTAAGATCAATGACTTTGTGAGTTTTAGACACACTAAAATACCATGACCTGCACAGTTTGCCTTCTCCTGTTTTTGTTGGAAAGCAACGCTGGAGCCATCAGTGCAGTGCTTGAGTCGGGCACGAATCCTGCAGGCAGGGAATGTGACCTGGCAGTGTGTGACCCTCAGCAGGGACAATGCTCAGCAATCCTGCAGGCAGGGAATGTGCCCCAGCAGTGTGTGACCCTCAGCAGGGACAATGCTCAGCAATCCTGCAGGCAGGGAATGTGCCCCGGCAGTGCGTGACCCTCAGCAGGGACAATGCTCAGCAATCCTGCAGGCAGGGAATGTGCCTCGGCAGTGTGTGACCCTCAGCAGGGACACTGCTCAGCAATCCTGCAGGCAGGGAATGTGCCCCGGCAGTGTGTGACCCTCAGCAGGGACAATGCTCAGCAGCGTTGCTGTGCTCGGTCTCCATGGAACCATGCCAGGAGCAGCTGCTGAGCTCAGAAGCCATCGCAGCCCCCGCCCTGCCCAGAGCCCCTTTGCAGGGTGGGCTCCTGCCCTGGCTCTGTGTGCCAGGAGCCGGCAGCGCTGGGTGCAGGGAGACCAGGGAGGGCACAGAAACGCTGGGTGAGAAATGCTGGGGCACAGCGAGATGGGCGAGTGCAGCCGGCCAGGGCAGAGGAGCAGCATGCACAGGGGGCACAGCCTGCAGGACACATGGCCAAGGGGAGAAAACAACAAACTGCTCAGGAGGGTGGAGAACAAATTTTAGTTGCAGACTTAAGAGAATGAGGTACTTGGGAAATGTGAAACAACATTGAATTACAGTAAATCACTTGACAAAGCACTGATTGAGCACAATCTAACCTGTCAAACTTCAAGTAATGCAGATTTTGAGAAGAGAAAGTCGGGAGGAGAGGGAGAGAGAGATCCATAATCAGGGCCTTGGACCCAGTGCCATCTCAGCTGCTGAGGTCTATGACTGTGTCAGTGTCACACCCATGTCACAGCCTGGCCTGCTCTGGTCCCTCTCCCAGGTGATGTGTTTGGGGTGCCAGGGGCTTGGCAGCCACTTTGGGGCTGCACCAGAGGCTGCAGTGGCTGGGGTCGGGCAGTGACCACCTCACCTATGCAGAATTCTCCCTGCCCCCAAACACACACTGGAGATGTCTGGGGCCGTTCATCATTTCTCTACTCTCCAGCGCTGAGGCAATGGTCTCTGGATACAGCTCTGAGCTCCTGCCCAAGGCAACCACCCCTGGCAATGGGGCTCCATGGAGCTGCTCTCAGGAAACCCCCAAGAGCTGGGGAGTGCCCCAAAACTGCCTCAGAAACATGAGATGCCTCAAATTCTCTTCAGGAATGGGGATTCCTAAAAAATTCACTCAGTAATGGGCTCCCCCTCCCTTCATCATCCCCAAACTTTGGCTGTCTCATTACAGACCCCAACCCACCTCCCCAGTCCCAACCTCAACCCATCCCACCCTTCCTGGACATCAAGACCCCCTTCCCAAACCATATGTTTCCCCATTTCCCACCTCCCAAACCCCATCCCACCCATCCTGCCCCACCTAATGCCCATCTCAACCCTCCTGACTTGAAGCCCGCTTTGCTCAATCCCCTTCCAACCCCATTCCACACCAAAGAGTTGTGGAATCGAGGAATTTTGGGGTGGGATTGAGTATTTTTCAGTGGCATTAAGGTGACAGATTGAACCCTCTTGTCTCTTTCAGGTCCAAGAAAGGGAAACAAGTACACCAAATACCCCCAAAACCTCCCAATTATCTCCCAGAATCCCAGATTCCCCCAAAACAAAAGTAAAAAGTGAGGCTTTAGATGCCTTTGATGAATATATTGATTTTTACCACAATTTTGTCTGTTTTAAAGGGATGAAGATGAATCCAAAGAAAATTAGGGCCAAAACAAAAGAATAGCCAGCCCAGTGTCTTCCCAACATGGATCACAGGGAAAGTAGATGGCCAGGGCTCTGACCAACATGGGTGCTCCCATGGGGGATGAAGCTGGAGCAATGCACGAAGCTCTTCCTGCAGTTGGGGCACTCACAGGGCTGCCCTTACCGATGACTCCGTTGGTGTCGGGTAAAGAACGAGCGGTCTGAGAAGCTCTTCTCACACTGGGGACACTCGTAGGGCCTCTCCCCAGTGTGGATGTGCCGGTGCCTGATGAGGGTGGAGTTGTGCTTGAAGCCCTTCCCACACTCAGGGCAGCAGAAGGGCCTCTCCTCTGTGTGAATGCACTGGTGCAGGAGGAGATTGGAGCTGGTCTGAAACTTCTTCCCACATTGGGGACACTCGTAGAGCCTCTCCCCAGTGTGGATGCGCTGGTGCCTAACAAGGTTGGAGTTGCGCTTGAAACCCTTCCTGCACTCAGGGCAGTGGAAGGGCCTCTCCTCAGTGTGAATCTGCTGATGGCAGAGGAGATCGGAGCTGGTGTGAAACCTCTTCTGACACTGGGGACACTCGTAGGGCCTCTCCCCAGTGTGGATGCGTTGGTGGGTGATGAGGGCGGAGCTGCAGCTGAAGCCCTTCCCACACTCCCCACACTTGTAGGGCCATTCCCCTGTGTGGATCCTCTGGTGGCTGATCAGGTGGGAGCTCCGCCTGAAGCTCTTCCCACACTCCAAGCACTTGTGGGGCTTCTCCCAATCATGAAGTTGCTCATGAGCCACCAGCTCCAAGCTCTGGCTGAAGCTCTGTCCACCTTCCTGGCTCAATGCGGTTCTTTCCTTCTCAGAGCAGCCTGGGCTGGGTTTGCAGCCCCTCCTCTTGTGGGATGTCTGGAACTTTTCCTCCCCATTGTAATTCTGCACTGTGGCACCACTAAAAACAGCCTCTTCCTCAAGGTTCTGGTGCAGGGATTTGTCCTCCCTGGTCTCCATCCTCAGCTCCTTCTCTGGGGAAGGAAGGACAAGGAGAGGATGGGATTTGCCTCCGTGCCAGAGGGAAGGGGAAGGAGTTCCCCCCAGTGCATCCCTGGCAGGACGGCGTTGGTAGCAGGGTTGTCCTGCAGCTGGGGGCCATGCTGGGCTGGGAGATGGAGCAGGAGAAAGGGGGAAAGGGGCACTGACTTCCTCCTCACCTGCCTGGGTATCCTGGGGCATCTTCGTCTTCCTCGCAGCCTTCTCCTCCATCAGGTGAAGGTTTGGGAATGGGAAATCCTGGTTTGGGGTAAAACAAGGTGTGAATCCTTGGATTGGGAATTCCTCCCAACCAAATCCATCTCCAGAAGTAATCTGGTGCCGATAAAAATTTCCAAAAATCAAGAGTGAATTAAAAAAAGCCACCAGGAGCATCCCATTTCCAGTCTCATCCCTCTGGGGTTCTGGTGGTCCCCTGTCTCAGGGCTGCTGGGGATCCCATGGGTCCTGGGGATCCCTCTCTCCAGGATCCTGCTTAGGGATGCTGGGGGATTTCAGGGTCCCCCACTCCAGCCTCCCCCCAGTCCAGTCACTTGGGGGTCCTCTCTCTTCCCGCAACCCTGTCCTGGATTAGGGCAAATTTGGGAGAAAACCTCCAAAGGGGTTTTCTCTAAAAAGCAAATTCAAGCAGCCACTCCCCCAACCAGATCAGGAAAAGACTTCCTCGGAGAAAAGGGGAAAAAACCTCTTTATTTAACAGGCAAAGCATTCATCAGCACAAAAAATGAACAACATTAAACAATAAAACCTCTTGCCGCTACAAAAGAGATGACAATCTCAGAAAGTCCTTCTGTGGGCTGTAGCTCTGCTCACTCAGTCTCTTATCAGTCCTTCCACTGCTGGAAATGCTGCGGCCCAGGCTCAGCCTGGTGGGCCACAGGTGGGAGCTGCCAGCGGTGTTCTGGGTGTTCAGTCCAGAGCAGGTTTAAACAGCTCCAAAGAAAAAGAAAAACCATACTCCAGGGAACTTCTCTGCCTCAGAGAGTTAAAACTAACGAAAAGCAAAGGAGAGCTCTGTCCTGCTGTCTGTCAGCAGACAACTGATACCTTAGGTTTTAAGTTTTTCTGTTCTGTTTTGGTGTGCAGCTTTTAGCTTTATATTAAGTGTTACTGGGATCTTTTCACAGAGTGTTGAAGACAAAACAATCATCTTCTAGCCGGAGACTCAAGGACAATCTCTTCAAACTTCAGGCCCAAAGCATAAACAACATGAAAAGAGGAGGGTGGGCAAGCAAGCAAGGAGGATTAAACTTCATAATTTGAAGCTATTAATTGGGCAGTTAACTCCTATATGCAAATAGACTAAAACTCATAAAAATGTGAGATCTCATGACCAAGCCCTCTTTTGCTCCCATCTTGGAGCCATCCAGGAAGAGCCACAGCTGTGCCTCCGGTACTGCCAGGGTGTGGCCTTTGAAAGCATTTCAGTAAAAATCCACTTTATTCCTATCAGCTCCATCTGGCCACTGTTCCAGCTCCTTAAGGCATCACAACAGTCCAGGAGCAGGAATGTGGAGTAGTGAGTGCAGTGTATGAAAACAAACTATTGCTTCTCCCTTCTCCCCTGCGCTCTCAGAATCAAACTTAAAGGTGCAGAACTCATTTCTGGGCTAAACAGACCGATGGGGTACGAGCATCATGAAGTCACCCCAGGACACGCCCCTCTCAGGGTTAGGGGGTCCCGTCCCCGCCTCATCTCCGGGCTGCCGGGGTCCCCCAGCTCCGCTATCGCCCCTTCCCCTCTCCCCGCCCCGGGGGTCCCCCGTTCCACAGCCCCGGCTCTCACGGGAATCCCCAAAACCAATGTCCCGCCCCGTCGGTACCGGGCCATCCCCACGTGGACCCCCCGGGCCCCCCCCGAGGGGCGATCGCGGCTGCTCTCCCCCCGAAAAGCTCCTCTTAGGGAGCCCGGAGATATCCGGGGCTCGAGTCCGGGATCTGCCGGCTCCGAACACTCTCCAAAAAATCCTCCTGGAGACCCCTGGCTGGAGCCGGGGCGAGCTCGGCCTCCGCCCTCCCCTGCGGCTCGGGGCTGGGGGCGATGCTCCCGGGGCAGGGGGTGCTGCAGGCTCAGCGTGCGGGCGCTGCGAGCGCCGCGATTCTCCCGCTCCTCCTCTCCCTCCTCTTCCTCCCGCATTTCCTCCGCTGCCAGCCCGGACCCCCCTTTCCCACCGCTCTGCCCCGCGGCCCCGCAGCACCGGCTGCTGGGTGGGGGAGCCCCCGATCGGCCCCAGGGCTGGGCAGGGGCTCGGGGACCCCCCAGGGGCGGATCCGTCCCCCGGCCCGAGCCCCAAATTCCGCTCCGGGGCCGCGGGGCTCTGCGGGCCCGCCTGGCAACCGGTGAGTCATCAGCAAGAAAAGCTCTGGTTGGCTGGAAATTGGTTAGCGCCTCTTCTGATTGGCTGGAATTTTGAAAGGGGCTGCGCCCTGCGGGTATCCCCGAGAGCTGCGGAGTCCGGGTTGGGGCTTTTTCCTCTTCCTTTCGCTCTGAGAACATTTCTGATTTCTTTCTCTCCCTCGCTCCTTTCCATTTCTTGTTCAGTACAATCCGAGTTCGAGCAGATCGACAGGTTGCGTTCTCACGGTGTCATTTGCACCTTCACTCAGGCGTGAGAACGTCGGAGAGCCCCCCAGCCCCGAGCACCCTCAGCGGTGAGAGGGACACAGAGCCCCTGGTCCCCAGCCCTGCACAGGCATTGCCTGAGGCCAGAGGGATGAAGACCCCCCGAGCATCCCCTGGGCTGAGAGGGACAGAGACTGCCCCGAGCACCCCTGGTACAAGGTGAGAGGGAGGGAGACCCCCCAGGCATTCCCTGGGGTGAGAATGATGGAGACCCTCTAGGGAATGGCCTGGGGTGAAAAGGACAAACGCCTGGGGAATGGCCTGGGGTGACAGGGACAGGGACCCTCCCCAGCCCCTTCCAAGCATCCCCCAGGGTGAGAGGCACAGAGCGTCCCCTGGGCACCGGACAAAATAAACTTTGCAGAAATCAAACTTAACTCTGCATAAAATACTTCAATGAATATTTGCTTTTCCCACAAGTCACGTAATGAAAACGCAAACAAATCCCAAAATTTTATAAACTGACAATAGAAGCTGTTTTGTGGCAAATCTAAATTCTATTGGTCCTGCACAGCTCCAGCTCAGCTGCTGGCAGGTTCCAAGAAAAGGAAAGTGGAAATTAGGCCCAATACGGAATATGAAAAGGAAGGGGAAGCTCTGTGTAGCTGTCGCAAAGGTGACAGGGACAAAGAGAAAAATTATTCTAACATTTGGCAAAGTCGCCCAGCCTGTGAAAAAGCGTGACAGGGACCGAGACCTCCCCTGGAGGGAGCAAAGTGTGACATTGTCCCCTGTGTGTGTGACCTTCCCAGGGTGGGGGTTTTACACCTGAGCCAGTTTGGGTAAGGGGGTGGTGTTCACCCACCCAAGCAGGGATTACCTCACTGTTTCAGATTGCAATGCAAGATGTAACCAAATGCATGTTTTCAATCACCATCTTCATCAACTGCTATAAACAGGTGGGGTAGGGTTCTTTATGGCTTCCATGACTCATCCCTGATAACGCTCTCCAGGTGAGATACGTTCTGCTAATGGGCCATTGAGTGCCACTGCAGGACTGATAAAATTCCATCATACCATTGTGGGATGCTCCGCCCAGGGGGAGGACCCAAGCATTCCTACATGGATATAGGCTGAGGCTTTCAACATCAGGAGCAGCTCGCCTACTGGATTCCCAGAGGACAAGAGCTCTATAGCCACCATTGGACCTTCAGAGGAGGACCAGACCCTTCTACAGGATCACTGCTTCGACGGAATCACGTTGATCACTCCAACAGGACTGCAGCCACCATTTAATAAGACTGCTTCCACCACCCTGCCCAGCAGGGTGTCAGGTTATATCCTGACTCTGTCAGTTTAAGGCAGTGTTTCTGTATCATTGCCTTGATCCTTATTTTGTTATTGAATTGGAATTCGTGCCCGACCCAAGCGCTGCACTTGTGGCTCCAGCATTGCTTTCCAACAAAAACAGGGGAAGGCAAACCTCGTGCAGCTCATGGTATTTTAGAGTGTCTAAAACTCGCTAAGTCATTGATCTTAGAGGTGAGATGCATTTAGAACTCATGGTATGGAGAAGTAGTGCAAGATGGAAAAGGGGAAAACAGAAATAAACTGAGGAAAACATTTCAGATGATTTCTTTCCATTTTCATTTCACTTCTGGAAAGCTGTTTCAGTTTTCCAGGAATCTTCTCCATAGTCCTGTCTGCCCTTTTCAAAAACATTTCCTGGAGAATGAGGTCGAGCTCCTGTCACAAGATGTGCCACCAACTGCGGCTTCTCTTGGCTTTCCACACTGTGCCTGCAGCAGGACTATTGCAGCAAAGCAGGACAAAGGTTTGGAGAACTTGACAACTTGTCCTTTCTTTTCCTGGTGGACTGGGGAGTTGTGCTATGGGTAAGGTTTTCACTGTTACTGTTCCAGGCTAAGAAAACAGGAGGTGGTCCAAAGAATTGTTAGGGAATACAAGCCTGGCTGAATGCAGAGAAAGAATCTCCAGAGCCTGCAGCCACAAGTGGAGAGTGTTGTGATGATCATTCCAACCTGTCACTGGACATCTTGAAAATTACCTGGAATGTGAAAATGCTCTGACAGAGGGAGTTTGTTTCTGAATTCAGTGTGGATGATTCCACATCTGGTGCCTTGGTGCATAAATCAAGAGCACAATCAGTTCATGATAAGCACCAGAACAAGATGGACCTGTCAGAACAGCCAGCTGAAACAATCTGAAAAGGAGAAATGCAGAGAATGACTTGGTGAATTTTGCCTGGAAGAAAGGGGAATTTTTTCTAATAATTATTAATACATTTTGGCTTTTGGTTTTCTTAACAAGGCCATTTTCATTCCAGATTCCATATGAAGTGAAAAGCCTGAGCTTGTGGAAGTGCCTGAAAGATGCCCTGTTCCGCTGCAGGGACACTCAGGCTGGAACAGGAGCCGGAGCCCTCTCTGGGGCAGCCTCCTCCGAGCTGGAAATTGTGCCATGCTGGGAGAGGAGGAGGAGAGGGGGAAGGCTGGCGCTGTGTGGCAGGAGCAGGAGGTTTGGGCTGCAGGACATTCCGTCTGTGCCATTGCCCCGCAATGGGCGGCCGTGCCCGGGGCTCTGGGCCTGACCCCATGTGCGCTGAGCTCCCTGGGCTGGGCTCAGGTTCCCGCTGGGACTGGGCAGAGCCTGGGCTCAAACTGGGGGCAGCAGCAGTGCAAAACACCTCTGGGCATCTCCGCTTCCTGCTGCTGGGAAGGAGAAATGAAGCGAGTTGAGAAGTTCTGATTTCTGTTTCTCCTGATGGATTTTTAAATTTAATTCCACATTATGGAGGCAAATTCTGTGACAGCCTCTTTCAGCTTATTCTATTTCAACAACGCCAGCAACAGGGCTGTGTTTGAGCACTGCAAATGTGGCCTGTGTGGCTTTAATTCCCCTCATCTTAGTGTTCAGGGGCTGTTGGGCATTCCAGTATCTGATGATCTTTATGCCTGTGACAAAAATACTGACTTCACTGTCATGAAAGCACCGTGGGTAGCACCAACTGAAAGAGGCACTTGCATTTTTATGGATAAAGTTCAAGTGGCAAGCAGAAGAGCGCCAAGAGCAGTCATGATCTGCAATTCCCAAGGCAAAGGCACCAGCAGCCTCCTCCTGTCACCTCATGGTGAGTCAAAGAGCGCTGAAAACAGTGCTGGAACCCGATCCTTTCTTCCTCTGAGGGCTTACTCGGGGCAACACAGGCGGGCCCTGAGCAGTCAGGGCTGTGTGTGGTGCTGGTTGCTCTGCCCCAGAATTGAGCTGGAAAAAGCCCTCGGGAGCCGAGGCAGGAGCAGGCGGGAAGGGGCCGGCGCTGCTGCTGCTCCTGGCCGGGAGCCCCGGCTGGGCCGGGCCGGCGCCCCCTGCACTGCGGCTGCTGCTGCTGCCAGAGCCGGGCGGGACTCAGAGACAGGGAACGGACACGGGGGGACAGCAAAGGCCTGGCGGCTGCAGGGATGGTGGCACTGGGGCCGGGGCCAGCACAGAGCTTCAGCCCGCAGTTAACCCTGAGGGAAATGCTGGGAAAAGGCTCCATTTCAGCCTTTCTGCACTTGTGGCTGTGAAGGGACTGAAATGAATGCAGAACAAGTAGGGCCCAACCTGTTCTCCTGCCTTGGATGGAGCCCCAAGCCTGAGGCTGAGAGGGGCTGTGAGGGGCTCTGAGGGGCCATCAGTCACGAGGTGTCATGAAGGGCCTTGAGAGGACATGAGGGGCAATGGGGAACTCGGAGAGGCCATAGGGGTCTGTGAGGGGCTGTGGGAGCCCAGGCCCCTCATGGAACCAAGGGTCCATCATGTCCCAGCAGGGCCTTGTGTACCCAAAGGGACCATGGTGACACTATGGAGCCTCATGGTATCACAGGTCCATTGTTACACAGCAGCCATAGCAGGGCCCCAGAACCAAGGAGATCATTGTGACACTGCACAACTGTGCAAACCTGTGAACCTACCCGGGAAAAGCCAGCAGAAATGCCCTGGAGAGACACACTGTAGGCTCTGGGCATTCCTCACAGCTCAGGGCGAGGAAAGAGGCTTCCCCATGGTGCTCTGCAGCACTATGTTAATTTGTCCCAGTTCTGTCCTCTCCATTGGCCTTCTCTACCCCTTTAACTCTTATATGTTCATGTTCTGGTGAGTTCTCCCTTCCCTGTTTTCCCACTGGTGTGTAACCCTACCCATCCACACTGGCATTTACTATTGGTCCCTTCCATGTGTACCGCCCCTGAACCCTCAGAGCACTGGATCCCCGGTGCTCTACTCTGCACCCTCTTTCCCTGTATTTGTACCCTGGACTCTCCTTTGTTTTTGTCTTTGGCCCCTGGACACTTTCAGCATTTCTCTGTGTGTGTGTGTCTGTGGGTATGTGTGTCTGTGTGTGTGTTTGTCTGTGTCTATGTGCTGGTGCTCTCGTGGTTCCTACCCATTGGCACAAGAAACTCTGGGGGAAGGTTGTGTGCAGACCACCTCAGACTGTAACAAAAACTCCCTTTTTTCATTTACTTTGTGGTGGGAATGAACCATTCTGTCTAATAATGATCAGAAAAAATCAGAGCTGTATTTACATAAATTTATCTAGTATTCAATCTTTAACCCTGGGGGGAAAATTGCATTAAAGTTCAATTCCACGTGTCTAATCTTTAACACCTTTGACAAAGTCTGGAGCTGGGATTGGATGCAACTGCTCCCAGTCTCCTCTCTTAGAAGGAATTTTAGAAGTCTAGGGGCCCTGCAGGGGTTTGAGGATCCATGGTGCCTGCAGTATGTAATTTCTCCATCTCATGTCTCAGCAGGAGTTTCTCCAAAAAAGAAATAAAGGTTTTTCCTGAAGCTCCCACTGTGCCCATGACAGGAACCCCTGTGAATTTCTGGGACATCCCGGCTCTTTGGCATCCTGGAGACTCCTGGGATGTCACCGTGGAGCCCCCGTGAGTGCCTGTGACAGATCGATGCCTTTGCAGCACAAGGTCCCCTGGGATGTCACCATGGAATGGCTGTGACTGCCTCTGACCACAAGGCTCTTTACCATCCCAAGAAAGCGCAGGGAGGTCTCCATGGAGCCCCTGTCTGTGCCTGTGACTTTCCAGCTCTGGAAGAGCCTGGAGACTCTTGGAAAGTCCCCACGGAACACCTCGGAAGGCCTGTGACAAATGTGATCCTTAGCAGGCAACCATCACCAGCTCCCTGTTGCTATGGTCAGTTTCCATGGCAACCATCACAAACTCCCTGTTGCTATGCTCAGTTTCCATGGCAACCATCACCAGCCCCCTCTTGCTATGGTCAGTTTCCATGGCAGATCCATGGAGACCCTTGGCCGGGGTGGTTGCCATGGACACCAGCTCAGGCCTGCAGCCACAGACCGTTGCCATGGCAACCATTGGCAGCCCCATCCCCAGGCTCATGGGATCCCAGAACCACAGAATTGGCTGAGCTGGGAGGGACCCATCAGGATCCTCCAGTCCAACTGCTGGCCCTGCACAGGACACCCCAACAATGCCAGCCTGGGCCTGGCAGCACTGTCCAAACGCTGCTGGAGCTCAGAGAGCCCTGGAGCTGGGACCCTTCCCTGGGGAACCTGGGTAGGGCCCCAGCAGCCTCTGGGCAAAAACCTTTTCCTGACATACAACTGGAGCCTGCCCCGACTCAGCTGCAGCCGTTCCCTCCACTCCTGTCCCTGGGCACCAGAGGGAAGAGGTTCCCACAGCCCCAACCAGGGACCCGCTCCCAAGGCTTTTGCCATGGCCACCAGGGCTGGGACCAGCTGGGATGCTCGGTTTCCAGGGGCCAGGGTTCAGGAATGGGATTCCCCAATTTCCTGCTCTTGCTAAAACCGCGCTGCCCTCACTGCCCTCCCACCTCCCATGGAAACCACAAAGGCAAAGATCTCGGTCTGGGATAAGAACAATTTTTTGAGAACAACAATCATATAAGGAACGAATGGAACAGAAACAATATTGATAACAGAGTATATAAATAAAACTGTTTACAGGGAAAACTAAAACACAACTTACTGGGTCTGCCTGGCCGCGTATTTCCTCCTGCCTGGAAAGGACACTCCTCTCCTCAGGGACAGAGAAAGAGAGAGAGAGAGGGTCCCTTTCCTGTCCCTGGCAATGACCTGAGGTGGGAGTGAATGTAATGACACAGTCATGGCAAGACCCTCATGTTCTTCCATCCCACATCATGTCATTGGCAGAGGCAGGAAAAGGGACAGGTGTCTTCCTAGCATGGATCCGAAGGAAAAATGGATCACCAGGGCTCTTCCCAACATGGGATGCTCGGGGGGTCTCCATCCCTCTGGCCTCAGGCAATGCCTGTGCAGGGCTGGGGACCAGGGTCTCTGTGTCCCTCTCACCGCTGAGGGTGCTCGGGCCTGGGGGGGCTCTCTGACCTTCTCACACCTGGGGAGGCCGGGGGGGTCTCTGTCCCTTTCAGCCCTGCTGTGACCCCACCCAAACATCATCAGGCTCTGGGTGAGCTCAATCCCAAACCCTGATCCTGGTCTCAGTCTCACTCCACATTTAGACACACTCACAGTTCTGTATTTATTCTCATCCCAGTTTCAGACTCATCTATCCCAAGACCCAACCCCAACCCCAGCCCTAAAGCCAATCCCATGTCTAGCCTTAACCCCAATCCCAGCGCTAATCCAAATCTCAACCCCAACTCCAATCCCAGCCCCAATTCCAGCCCCTTCCTAAATCCTCAGCCCCAAACCAAATCCCAGGTTCAGCCCTTCTGGGGGTTTGGGGGTGTCTCTGTCCCTCTGACCCCGATGATGTTTGGGTGGGGTCACAGCAGGGCTGGGAGGGACAGAGACCCCCCCGGCCTCCCCAGGTGTGAGAAGGTCAGAGAGCCCCCCCAGCCCCGAGCACCCTCAGCGGTGAGAGGGACACAGAGCCCCTGGTCCCCAGCCCTGCACAGGCATTGCCTGAGGCCAGAGGGATGGAGACCCCCCGAGCATCCCCCAGGGTGAGGGGACAGAGACCCCCGAGCATCCTCTGGGCTGAGAGGGACAGAGACTGCCCTGAGTACCCCCTGGCACAGGGGTGAGAGGGAGGGAGACCCTCCAGGCATTGTCTGGGATGAGAATGATGGAGACCCCCTGGGTAATGGCCTGGGGTGACAGGGACAGGGAAAAACCCCCCCAAGCATCTCCCAGGGCAAGAGGAACAGAGGCTTCACAAGCATCCCCTGGGCACCAGACAAAGTAATGTTGCTTCTTGTCAGAAATCAAAATTGACCATAGATAAAATGCCTTGAATTTATTTTTCCCACAAGTCACTTGTGATGGAAAGGCAAATAAATCCCAAAATTTTATAAGCTTATAATAGAAGCTATTTTGTGGCAAATCCAAATTCCTTTGGTCTTGTACAGCTCCAGCTCAGCTGCTGGCACATTCTAAAAAAAGAAAAGTGGAAAATAGGCTCAATACGGATTATGAAAAGGAAGGGGAAGCTATGCGTAGCTGTCACAAAGGTGACAGGGACAAAGAGAAAAATTATTCTAACATTTGGCAAAGTCCCCCAGCCTGTGAAACAGACCTCCCCTGGAGGGGGCCAAGTGTGTCATTGTCCCCTGTGTGTGTGGCCTTTTTGGGGTGGGGGTTTTACAGCTGAGCCAGTTTGGGTAAGGGGGGTGGTGTTCACCCCCTGAGCAGGGATTACCCCACTGTTTCAGGTTGCCATGCAAGATGTAACCAAATGCATGTTTTCAATCCCCACCTTCAGCAACTGTTATAAACAGGTGGGGCAGTGTTCTTTATCTCTTCCATGACTCAGCCCTGATAACGCCCTCCACGGGAGATATCTCCTGTGAATGGGCCATTGAGTGTCACTGCAGGACTGATAAAATTCCATCCTCCCATTGTGGGATGCTCCGCCCAGGGGGAGGATCCAAGCATTCCTACCTGGATATAAGCTGACACTTTGCTACACCAGGAGCAGTTTGCCTACTGGATTGCCAGAGGACAAGAACTCCCTAACCACCACTGGACCTCCATAGGAAGACCAGACCCTTCTACAGGATCACTGCTTCAACAGAATCACCTTCATCTCTCCAACAGGACTGCACCACCATTTACTGGGACTGCTGCCACCACCCTGAATAACAGGGTGTCAGGTTATATCCTGACTCTGTCAGTTTAAGGCAGTGTTTCTGTATCATTGCCTTGATCTTCATTTTCTTTTAAATTGTAATTCTGGTTTAGACCCTCCCCAGGTTTGCCTTCAAACCAGTACAAAAGACAATGTGTGCACCCTTTGTTTTCTTCCCAGAACAGGATTTCCCATTCCCAAACCTTGATTGGATGGAGAAGGAGGCTGTGAGGAAGAGGAAGGATCCCCAGGACACCCAGATAGGTGAGGAGGAAGTCAGTTCCTATATCCCTCTCTCTCCTGCTCTATCTCCCAGCCCAGCACAGCCCCTGGCTGCAGGACAACCCTGCTGCCAACGCCATCCTGCCGGGGATGCACTGGGGGAATCTCCTTCCCCTTCCCTCTGGCATGGAGGCAAATCCCATCCTGTCCTTGTCCTTCCTTCCCCAGGGAAGGAACTGAGGATGGAGACCAGGGAGGAAAAATCTGCATGGCAGAACCTCGTGAAAGAGGCCGCTTTTAGTGATTCTAACGCACAGGAATCCAACAGGGAAGAAAAACCTCAGACATCCCCCATGAGGAGGGGCTCCAAACCCAGCCCAGGGTGCTCTGAAGAAGAAAGAGCCACCCTGAGCCAGGAAGGCGGGCAGAGCTTCAGCCAGAGTTCAGAGCTGGTGGTCCATGAGCAGCTTCATGATGGGGAGAAGCCCCACAAGTGCTTGCAGTGTGGGAAGAGCTTTAGGCGGAGCTCCCACCTGATCAGCCACCAGATGATCCACACCGACGAATGGCCCTACAAGTGTGGGGAGTGTGGGAAGGGCTTCAGCTACAGATCCAACCTTGTGACCCACCAACGCATCCACACTGGGGAGAAGCCCTACGAGTGTCCCCAGTGTCAGAAGAGGTTTCAGACCAGTTCCAATCTCCTCCAGCACCAGCGGATTCACACTGAGGAGAGGCCCTTCCTCTGCCCTGAGTGCGGGAAGGGCTTCAAGCACAACTCCGACCTCATCAAGCACCGGCGCATCCACACTGGGGAGAGGCTCTACCAGTGCGCCACATGTGGGAAGAGATTTCAGACCAGTTCCAGTCTCCTCCAGCACCAGCGGATTCACACAGATGAGAGGCCTTTCCACTGCCCTGAGTGCGGGAAGGGCTTCAAGCACAACTTCACCCTCATCATCCACCGTCGCATCCACACAGGGGAGAGGCCCTACGAATGTCCCCAGTGTGGGAAGAGCTTCAACACCAGCTCTCACTTGACCAGACACCAACGGAGCCACCAGTAAGGGATCCCTGCAAATGCCACAAATGCAGGAACAGCTCCATCCACCACTCCAGCTTCATCCCCCATGGGAGAACCCACATTGGGAAGAGCCGTTGTGATCCATGTTCCCCATGATCCATGCTGGGAAGACACCTGTCCCTTTCCCTGACCCTACCAGTGTCATGATGTGGCATTGAAAAACATGAGGGTCTTACCATGGCTGTGTCATTACATTCACTCCCACCTCAGAGAGATTCCAGGTGCAGAAAAGGGACACTCACTCTCTCTCTCCCTGAGAAGAAGGGTGTCCTTTCCAAACAGGGGAAATTGTGGCCAGGAAGACCCAGTGAGTTGTGTTTTAGTTTTCCCAGTATACTGTTTAATTTATCCCTTCTGTTATCAATATTGTTTCAGTTCTGTTTGTCCCTTATCTTGTTCCTGTTCCTAATAAATTGTTCTTATCCCAGACCGGGATCTTTGCCTTTGTGCTTTCCATGGGAGGCAGGAGGGCAGTGAAGGCAGGGCGGTTTTAGCGGGAGCAGGAAATTGGGGAATCCCATTCCTGAACCCCGGCCCCTGGAAACCGAGCATCCCAGCTGGTCCCAGCCCTGGTGGCCATGGCAACAGCCTTGGGAGTGGGTCCCTGGCTGGGGCTGTGGGAACCTCTTCCCTCTGGTGCCCAGGGACAGGAGTGGAGGGAATGGCTGCAGCTGAGTCAGGGCAGGCTTCGGTTGGATGTCAGGAAAAGGTTTTTGCCCAGAGGCTGCTGGGGCCCTGCCCAGGTTCCCCAGGGAAGGGTCCCAGCTCTAGGGCTCTCTGAGCTCCAGCAGCATTTGGCCAGCGCTGCCAGGCCCAGGCTGGCATTGTTGGGGTGTTCTGTGCAGGGCCAGCAGTTGGACTGGAGGATCCTGATGGGTCCCTCCCAGCTCAGCCAATTCTGTGGTTCTGGGATCCCATGAGCCTGGGGATGGGACTGCCAATGGTTGCCATGGCAACGGTCTGTGGCTGAAGGCCTGAGCTGGTGTCCATGGCAACCACCCCTGGCATGGGGTCTCCATGGAGCTGCCAAGGGACCGAGCATAGCAACAGGGAGCTGGTGATGGTTGCCATGGAAACTGACCATAGCAACAGGGGGCTGCTGATGGTTGCCTGCTTAAGATCAGATTTGTCACAGGCCCTCAGAGGGGTTCCTTGGGGACTTTCCAAGAGTCTCCAGGCTGTTCCAGTGCTGGAATGTCACAGGCACAGACAGGGGCTCCATGGAGACCTCCCAGGGCTTTCTGGGGATGGTAAAGAGCCCTGTGGTCAGAGGAAGTCTCAGCCATTCCATGGTGACATCCCAGGGGACCTTGTGCTGCAAAGGCACCGATCTGTCACAGGCACTCACGAGGGCTCCACGGTGACATCCCAGGAGTCCCCAGGCTGCCAAAGAGCCGGGATGTCCCAGACACTCACAGGGTTCCTGTCATGGGCAGATATATTTATATAAATATGTATTCTCTATTATGGTAATGATTAGACAAAATTACCTTAATCAGAACTATTTATGCCAGGATGTAAGAGACATAAAATATATTATACCGAGCACTAACAAATTATTTCAAAGCAAATGTATTAAGCAAAACTTGTAATTAAGCAGAGATTGGTGTCACTCCCCCAGACCAATGATCATGGGCAATTCCCTTTGGCTCAGCCTGGAGCAGTGACCTTGAGGGTGTCCCCACCGCTGGGAGGAATCCCCACACCCCTCAAGAAGGGAAATGTAAAGAGATGCTGCCATTAAAATTTGGGACGGGGCTTTTCTAGTCTGAGGTGCTGCCCTGTCAGTCAGATGTGCCCAGGCTGGGCCAGCTCAGCAGCTCTGCAGAAGCTCTCAGTGGTGTCACTTGGTTGTTCCTTTCTCTGGGGATTTTTCCACCTCTGCCACAGCTTCGGCTCCCTCTGAGGATGTTGAACTTTGGGATGGAGGAGTCAGGCTGGTTTCAGCATTATTCACCCCCAAAGCAGTGTGACACCCCTCCTTCATTTCCCACTGGGGGCTTTGCAAACAAGGCCTTGCTGGAGTTGTTGGGGCCCATTGCAGGCAGAGTCTCCTGCTCCATCAGGAACTGCCTTTCCTGTGCCATGAGCAGGGCAGGTCCTGCTGCAGGAAAAGCCCCAGGCCAGCCCCAGCACAGGGAAGGGCTCGGGCACAAGGGCAGAGTGCTGTGCTGGGAGCTGTGCCAGGGAGAGCCTGAGGCACCAAAGGCACCTTGGCAGCAGCAGCTGCTTGCAGGCCATGGCCAGAAGCCTCCCTTGGCAGCCTGGCCTGGTGGCCACCACTGCAGAGCTGCTGCCTCAGGGCTCATTCCTGGCTGGGCTCTGAAAAGCCACTTCTGCTCCAGGAGCCTGACTGGGAAGCCATTGGCCTCAGCACCTTGGGGACAAGATATTAATGACAAAACTCTTCATGGCAGCAGAGCCAAGGCAGGGGCAGAGGAAAGGGCAGAGCCAGGCCCAGGGCACAGGGATGCCATGGTCATGGCTGTTAGGCCACTGCCCCAGCAGCAGCCTGGCTGCCCTCAGCAGACATTCTGGCCAGAAGCACTGTGAGGGCACCTGTAGATTTCCACGTGGCTGATTTAGGCTTGTTGGTTTTCTGTTTCTCCTGCTGGCTGATTTATGTCCGGAGATAGCTCAGGGATGCCACTTGCTCGGTTTCTCGGCTGTTAGGTGGCCTGGAAAGGCCCAGGGTGGCCTTGGACAGCCCGGCGCTTCAAAGGACGAGGAGAGACCCCTGATCTTGTTTTGGTCAGGGTGTTTATTAATTGTTTATCTAAAAGATTTTCTTTCAGCCCGACAGAGGTCTGCACAGCAAGTCAGCCATGGGCACACTCTGCACCCCTGGGGCGGTCACTTATCTTTATACCCGAAGTTACGTATACAATATTTATAATTTTTCCCCAATACTTTCTACCCTTATTAATCGGTGCACTTCTAGTAAAGACCAATCCCAAAGTGCCACCATCATCACAGAAGATGGAGGCCAAGAAGAAGAAGAAGAAGAACAGGACACGCCCCAATTCCTCCATCTTACTTCTTTAGACCCCCCTGTACAGAAATCCTAAACCCTGTGTTTTACACTCTAATTAACTTATCCCTTCACCATTCACCCCAGTGAAATCCTCCCAGTCCTCATAAAGGTGTCATCTCCTGTGTAGGATCAAAGTCCTGCCACCAGACACTTCTGGCAACATTCCAGGACTCCCGAGCCCCCCAAGGGTGTTCTTGGCCACTCTGCACCTCCATCCTGAGGTGCTGAGATCCCACAGGCACCCAGCACATCAGAGAACCCACACAACAGGAATTCTGTCCTTGGGGATGAGAGGGTTTCACTGGGTCAGGCTGCACAAAGCTCCCGATCTTGGGCAATGCCTGGGATGTGGCATCCAATTCTCTGGGAAAAAAGCTGCAATTTTGTGACACTCTCATAACTGTAAAATGCTTCCTCCTTCTAACAAATGTAAATCCACCCTCCTTCTGTTTAGAGGTATTGACATTTCTTCTGTCACTGCAAGATTTAGCAGAAAATAAATTTGACCACTATTTTTCTATTTTCACAGACCTTGGAGAGGTACTAAAAATCTCCCAAGATGGGGTTTGAAGGCCTCATCACAAAACCAGCAGGGCAAGGCTGATGGCTCTGGGCTCTGATGTAGAGAATGAGGACAGAACAGGGAACTTGGGAGAGATTGGAGGGTGGTTTCTGAGGGGCTGGAGCTTTTCTTCATAGAGGATATAACCATGAGAAGGAAATAATGGCACAAGTACAGCTGGGGAGGCCCAGACTGGCACCAGGAGAAAGGAATTTCCCTGGCAGGGCAGGGCTGTGGTGCAGCACGTCCCCAGCAGGAGCCTGGAGCAGCCCAAGGCTTTGTGTGGGCAGGTAGAGGCAGGCAGGAGGCAAAACTCTCAGCAAAGGAAGGGCCCAGCCAAGTGAGACAGCCGGGGGATGCCGACAGCCTGCAGGGACAGAGGCGCAGGGCAGGGACACGGTGGGACAGCCTGGGCTGCACAGGGCACAGGGATGGGCAGCAGCTGCAAGACAGCCCTGCCAGAGCCAACTTGGGCAGCACTTTGGCCATGGCTGCTGGCCCTGGGCCTGAGGCCACGAGGGGACAAGTGACCCTTGAAGGTCTGGGGCCTCATTGCCTCCTTGTCCCTGCTCAGCAGCCTGGCAGGGGCCGCTCCATGCTCCTGCCCTTGCCATTGCACATCCCCACATGCCAGTGCCCATCCCGGGAAGAGCCCTGAGCAAGGAGGGAGGGAAAGGATCTGCCTGGCCAGGGGCTGGGGCTCAGGCCTTGGCCCTTTGCATTCCTCAAACACATCCAGGTTTGCTCAGCACCAGAGACACCTTTGCCTTTCTTGTTCCCACCGTTCATCACTGCCTCCAGTGTTCTGCTCTGCCTGGAACCTGGGGACACTTTCTCAGTTGTGTTGCACAGATGGAGCTATTTAAAGTATGAGAAACTTCAGTGTTTCAATCTCTTTTTGAGTTCTTGAGAAATTTTTGAGCCCTCTCTGAGTGACTGAGTCTGATGCAAAGAGCACCAAAGATCCCGAGGGTCATAAAGTCCCTGTGCTGTGTCTGTGCTGCTGAGCTGGGCTGGGCTCCTGGCCCAGAGGCAGCTCCTGGCAAGGGCAGCCCTGCAGAGAGACAGCTCTGGCCAGGAGCAGCTCCTGTGCACAGCCCAGCAGGGCTGGGGCACTGCCAGGGCCCCTCAGGGACACCAGCAGGGCACAGACAGAGCTCACAGGGGCTCAGCACTGGCAGGGGCTGTGGCATGTCCCAGAGGGGGCTATGTCACAGCAGCACCTCAGTGGCTGTGTCACAGAGGCACAGAGCAGCTGGGATGTCAGCAAGGGGCTGTGTGACAGCACAGTGTGAGCTCTGTGCGGTCACAGATTGGGCTGTGACATCACAGAGTTTGTTGTCTCATGTCATTGAGCAGCTACAGCATCATAGAGGGGACTCTGTGACAACACAGGGTAGGTTGTGACATCATGGCATGGCTGTATGACATCATAGAGCAGGCTGTGAGATCAAATTGTGTGCTGTGATATTATAGAGTTTCAGTGTGACATCACAGAGAAGGTTTTGTGGCATCACTGAGAGGGGTTGGGACATCATAGAGCTGTCTGTGACATCATATGGTAGAGTGTGTGGGCATTGAGCAGATCCTGCCATCATAGAGGGTGGCTCTGTGACTTCAGAGAGTGGGTTGTGACATCACCAATTGGCTGTGTAAATTCATAGAGCAGGCTGTGATGTCACAGAACAGACAATGACATCAGAGGATGGTTTTGTGACATCACATTCAGCTGTATGACATTCCAGGGTTACATCCCAGAGTTAGATCTGTGACATCACAGGGTCAGTGTGACATCACAGGGACTGTGTGACATCACAGGGTCTGTGTGACATCACAAGGGCAGAATGACATCACAGGGGCTACATGAGGTCACTGGGGAGGTCATTCTGCCCCAGCCTCTCCCACAGGTCCCCCCAGAGCAGTCCAACCCTGCTCGTGCATGGCGGGGTCCCCTGTCCCCCCGGGTCCCCCTGCCCCCGGCCCCGCAGCCTCCCCCAGAGGATGTTCCACGAGATCGACCCCAGAGCCTGACACGGGGACGGGGGACAGGGGCCCTGGGGGTG
Organism: Melospiza melodia melodia; assembly: GCF_035770615.1. Taxonomy (NCBI): domain Eukaryota; kingdom Metazoa; phylum Chordata; class Aves; order Passeriformes; family Passerellidae; genus Melospiza; species Melospiza melodia. The sequence goes on along the minus strand of NW_026948497.1, from coordinate 6,410,127 downwards.
GCACAGGGGGACAGGGACCCCCCGGCAGCATCCCCGTGTCCCCCAGGGCCAGAGCCTGGGCCAGAGCTCCTTCACTCTGGTACAAGCGAGGCTTGAGAGCACTGAAAAATCCCCAGCAAGGGATCAGCAAAAAACAGATTAAATATTAAGTGACAGCACCACAAAGTTCCTCAGCAAGAGCCACTCTGCTCCTGACTGGATACTTCAGGCACACCAGGGAAACAAAGCAACAACAAAACCAAACCAAATCCAGGCAATCAAACCAGAAATTAACCAAGAACTGTCCCTGTGTGTCTGTGTGTGACAACAGCCATTGTGACACTGTGAGAACCCATGGAGCCAGATATCCATTGTGACTTTGCAAGGCCTCATGGAATCATGAAGACACCACTAAGAGAGCGTGATGGACCCAAGAGGCCATTGTGACACTGTGGGGCACCATGGAACCAAGGGGCCATTGTGACACTGAGTGGACTCATGGGATCATGGAGACCATTGTGACACTATGAGGCCCCATGGAATAACCAAAGCATTGTGACACTGTGAGGCCTCATGAAACCAGTGAGACCATTGTGACCCTGGAGGTCCCCACAGAACCAAGAGGACCATGGTGATACTGTGGGGCCTGATGAAACCAAGAGGCCTTTGTGACACTGCAGGCCTGCATGGACTATAGGTCCATCGTGACATTGCAGGGCCCAGTGTCATCAGTGCTCCATTGTGACACTGTGGAGCCAAAGGAGACCATTGTGACACTGCAAACGCCCAGGATCCAAAGGTCCATTGTGAAATTGCAGGACTCATGGAATAGAGGAGTCACATTACATTGTGGGACCTGTGGAACCATGGAGACCATTGTGACACTGCAAGGGCACATGGAATCAGTGGGACTATTGTGACACTGCAAGGCCTTCTGGAACCTAAGGGCCATTGTGACATTGTGGGACTCCAATGAACTAAGGGTCCATTGGATCCAACTGCAGATCTTCCTGTAATCAACAAGTCCTTGTGACACTATGTGGCACCATAAAACCAAGGGAACAAAGAACAGATCTGTCTGGTTTGGCTTCCCAGGAGCCACCTGGCTGGTCCAACTGACCTTGACATATTTAGGGTCTCATCTGCTATTGAAACAATTGGGCTCCATGCTTTCCTTCCTATGGAAAAGATCTGTTCTTCTCCTCCATGCATGCTTGGCCAGAATTGGAGTTTCATCTCCAAATTTCCTTATATCCAGGGATTGTTCCCATAGGAATATTGCCAGGACAAGCCTGGCTGGCAATGGTCTCACAAGGGTCACCTCCCATCTGGCCCCAAAACACTTGTCAAGGCTCTATGCTTTCCTTCCAATGGGAAAGAACTGTCCTGCTTCTCCAGATGCCCATGGCTGAGATTGGGTTTCCACCTCCAAAATTGCCTATATCCAAAGACTGGTCCCAGAGAAAATCTGCCATTACTGACAAATCTGGCTGGCCTTGGCCCAGTGAGTCTCTCACTCACCTTCCAAACACTCGGGCTCTGTGCTTTCCTTCCTATGGAGAAGAGCTGCCCTTCTAGGTCAGGTGCCCATGGCCAGAATGGGATTTCACCTCCAGCATTGCCTGTTGTGACAGACTGGAGAAGATTGTTGGATCAAAACTTGTTGTGTGTGGGGGAGGAAGGGGCAGGTCCAGCACTGCCCTGCCCTGTGACCCCAATCCTCCCAGAGCCTCTATCCCAGCCCAGCAGTGTCTGCCAGTCCCTGGCACAGCACAGACAATGCTCCACAGCCACCTCTGCAGCCCCAGCCCAGCTCCTGAGGGACCAAATGACCCCAAGTCCCACCTGGGGGAAGGGCCCAGGAAGACCAAGGGGTACTGAAGGCTGACCACAAGGCAAGCACACGTCTTGTCCCTACCTCCTCTTGGAATTTCTATTTATTTTAACACCATTGGAATCCAGGAGTTGGTAGATCTGTGTGTGCTTCTCTGTATCTTTTTTGTCTTTCTCTCTTTCTGTGTCTTCTTCTAATTTCGTTCTCTTGTAAATTTTAATTGACATAAAATAGAACAGGATTACAATTCGTGGAATTGGATGGGCCAAGGTATTGCTTTGAGAAGTGTTTCTGTTGATTGTTTGTCGTATTGAACATTTTGCAAAATTTTTCTTGATTTTCCAGATTGCCAGTAAAGGCTGGTTTATTGTTTTGAGTTCCTGAGAATCTCTTTTTGGTACTTCTCCAGTGCGTCCAACTCAGAGGACACAAACAACAGTAATTCCTTTTAAATGTCTCCTTGAGAGAGTTGTTTGGGGGATGACAGTCAGGGCTTGTCTGTCCTGCTTGGCACAGCCCAGGCAGGGCTTCCCCAGCCACATTCCACACTCCATTTCCCAGCTGGAGCCCTGGTGCCTCTGAGTTGTGCTGCCCCAGCCCCAGGGACGCTCTCCTTGTCTGCCCATTCCCCCATGGTCTCTGGGCAGGGACGGCCTCAGTGGGGGCTGGTGACATCCTCAGCAACTTGGAGGCTGCTGCTGAATTTTCCTGCTTCAGAGGCTTGTTCAGTCTTCAGCTCTTCAGTGCAGGAATTCAGTTTCCCAGGGCTCATTAACATTCAGAACACCTCAACAAGCCAAGCCACTGGGAATATTTTGATTAAAGTTACAAAAAATTTTGTAGTTAAGTAGCTCTCAGTAGTGTATTCAAAGTGAATACATGATATTTGAAAAGACAGCCAGAAAATATTTTTTTAGGTCAAGTTTAGTTTAGTTTCCTGTTAATTTATTGATATGTGCAGTCTCCAATTGACACTGAATCCAAGAACCTCCTCATGCACTTTGAATAGATATGAAAATCAAGACCCTTTATCACGGACAATCAATCAGGCTCTGTCCCTATCCCCAGGCCGCCATTTCTGCCATCCAAGGCCTGGCACTCAGAGCAGCCTTGTGCAAATCTGAGCTCCCTCCAGCTGCACCTGCAGCTTTCAGCTCCTTGGCTCCAACTCCAACCTGCTTTCCTTGGAGAAGGAGCTGCCCGAGACACAGAGGGATGTTCATTATTGCCAACAAAGCCAAGGGAAGGCACAGCTCCATCAAATGCAAAAGTGATTCCTCTGCTGGATATTAAATCCACTTTCCACATCAGACAGTCTCAGAGCAAAGGAAAACACCTTCTGTGCTCAGCATAGATGCCAAGGTCCCCCAAAACCTTCCTGCCCCAATTCTTCACCGAATTGCTCTTTGCACACACGAGTCACAGGCTGAAGTCAGGAGCTCCCTCCATGCCCAGAGGGAGAAAAGAGAGAAAGGGGATGAAGAGCTCTCCGGTGCAGAGCCAAGGTCCAAGTGTCCCTGCAGTGGGAGACACAACTCATCAGGTTTGTCTTTTGGTTTCAGGGCCTGGTGACACTCAGAGGCACAGAAAGGTTTCTTGCCAACAAACACAAGTTAAACATTTGAACAGTTTAAAATCCATAACAGCTCTTCCCTCAGCTCTCTGGGATGTCCCAGCAGCATTTGACATCTCCCCAGTCTGCTCTGCTCCAGTCTGAAACAGGGCCCAGCATGGTGCTGGGATAATCAGAGAGCTGAGGTGTGTGCTGGAATTCAATGCCCTCCCCATCCTGCAGCAGCCCTGCATTTCCCTCCTGCAGCCTTGGTCCACAGCACAGCCATGGAGGCTCTTTGGGCTCTGGACTGTTCCTGCAGCCCCCAGGGGCAGCTGAGCTCTGCCTTTGGCACAGTCAGGCCTGGCCAGAGCAGGTCATGCTCAGCAATTGCTTGTGTGTGCCTGGCCTTGCTGTCAGCCCCGGCAGCGGCTGTGTGGCCCCTTTGTGGCCCTGTGCAGGCCCAGCCCAGGCCAGTAGCATTGCGGCTGGGAACGGCCCCTGTGCCGTGGTGCCTACAGCAGCCTTGGGGCTCTGTGCCCCATGGCCTCCCTGCTGGGCAGCCTCTGCCAACTCCTGCAGAGCCCGTGGCACCTGTGGGGCTGCACAGACAGCCCTGCCCCGGGCTCTGCTGGCCTCTGGGCCAGCAGAGAGGCAGCCAGGGCTGGCCATGGCCGGGAACAGGCCCTGAGCCCCGCAGGAGGATGGAGCTGGGCCACAGGCAAACTCAGCCCAGGCCAAAGCTGGGCTCAGCAGCCAGGGCTGCCAAGGCCTGGGCACAGAGGGTGGCGCTGACAAATGTCCTGGGCCCCCTCCCTGCTCTGTCCATGCCACCAAGGCCACAGAGCAGCCTCCTCCCTGGGCCACTTTCCTGTTTGCAATGCCTTGCACAGGCACTGGCCCTGCCCCACAAGGCCTGGCCTGAGTCCTGCCCCTGCACACTCAGCCAGGCTGAGATGGACACTGATGGTTTCTGGGCCAGGCCCTCTGAGCCCAGCCCAGCTCCCTGCAAGCTCTGCCAGCTGCCCTGAACTCTGGGTAGCACCAAGGGCCTCTCCCCAGCCCAGCCCAGCCGGCTCTGGCCCCACAGCTCTGCTCAGGCCAGGCAGCTCTGGGCACTGCCCCACGGCCTCAGTCCCTGGCAAGGGCACAGCAGCAGCTGCAGCTGCCACAGGACTCAGCCCCAGCCATGGGGGAAGGTGCTGGGCCAAGGCCACAGGAGGCTCCCTGGCTGCCCTGCTCCCCTCGGGCTGAGGTGCTGAGAGCTCTGCAGCCCCTGCTGCCATCCCATCTGCCCAGGGCAGCACAAGAGCCCTGGCCATGGGGCCCTCAAGAGCTGCTCCTGCTCCAGGCCCAGGGCCCATGCCAAAGCTGGGAAAGCTGCAAAACTGTGCCCATTTCTGTTCATTGCTGCTCTGATGGGGAAGGATCCTCAGCCACTTGAAATTTGCTGTTGAATTTTACTCCTCTAGAGGCCTCTTCTTTCTTGAGCTCTTCAGTTCAGGAATTTAGTGACAAAGGCTCATAAATATTTATGCAAAACTCTTGAACAAGACAAGCCCTTGGCAATAATTTAAGTTTTCAATTGTTCTGTGGTTAATTAGATAGATTTCAGAAGTGTATTCATAGTGAATATACAATGTTGAAAAAAATGCAGAGAGAACAGTTTTTTTCCTGTTTAGTGTTCATTTCCTAAATATAAATTGGTATCAGCTATGTCCCGTTGGTATTGTGATAAATAGGTATGATTCGTGCTGATAAAAATTGAAACAGTAATCAATATTAATACAGTAATTAATATTTGAGAATAATAAAACAGTTAATAGTTAAAAGTTGTAATGCCAAAGAAGAGAGGGAAAGGAGGGGCTCCACCCACCCCCCCTTCTCAGCAGATGTTCTCAAGGACCACAGGAAAGAAGCTGAAGATACAGTTGCTAAAAATGACTAAGAACTTGGTTGGGTCCAAGAAAATGCTAATTATAAGGGACTTATTGCTTTGATATGTAGATGCACTGATACGTTAGTCTTGGCTTACATTGTACTGGCTTGGTGTGCATGTGTAACCCAAAGAAGACTACAGAGCCTTCATCAGTGACGACCCCCAAAGACTTGTGTGACCACTAAACCGAGTGGTGGCGTATGCGTGGTAAAGGTGGTGAGAAGGGCAGAGATAGAAAAGTGACGAACCGAAAATAGGAGAAGATGGTATTGACACATGGCATTTAAGGGGTGACTTTCATTTGGCAAGCTTGTACGTGAAGTGGCAAGGGTCATTGAACCCTGCCCTCCTTACCCCGCGGTTGTTTTTGCTTATGCGCTATTATTGGAACAAAATTATCCCTTGTTTATATATTTTCTAAACTATTTAATTAAAATTGTTACTACTTTTAATATTGTTTAGCCTTTTTTATGATGGGGTAATTGGGCCAACATAACAATTTTGGTGCCAATACCCGGGAACTCTTTTAACTCCGGGGAGGTGGATAGTTTCTGGGAAGGAGCTCCCCACCTGACTTTTAAGTGGTCCCAAGGCTAGACCACTCTCCCTTGGGAAAAGAGAGTTCTTTTTACAATAACGCATAAGCAAATTAATTATTAGAAGCGCGCAGGAGAGGCTCCCATCAGAGTGCCGGCTTATAGGAGAGAGAGTACCCATAGAAAACTGCTTTGTGCACGAAGACCCTTGTGAGAAAAGGAGGCTGTGAGTATCACAGGGTGTTGGGTCGGGGGGCGGCTGTATGCATGTGTGAGTGTGTGTGGAGTGTCTGAGACGGGGGCTGGGCAGTCCCAGACCCCTGAAGTTATTGGGACCTCCCAGTACCGCGTTTTCGCGTTCTCCGTAAGGAGACCAGCTGGAAAAGGAGGGAAGTGAAAGAAAAGTGAATGAGTGGGGACCCCGGGAGGGTTTGACCCAGGGGGAAGGAGGGGATCCCTGGTCCAGGCACCTGTAGGAAGGTCCTTGGGCAGGAGGGATTAACTCAGTAGGGAGACTGAGAGAGTGAATGAATAGGTTCAATTTCCTTGGAGGGGTTGGTAGCAGGCAATTTAGTATGTGATTAGATGGTGAGAGGACGGGGCTAATAGATTAAGAGGGAGAGAGAGGAGTGGAACAAGTAGATTGCAGAGGTAGACATAGGAGTGGAACAAGTAGATTGAAAAGGTAGTGTGACAGAGTAGTAGGTGAGGAATTTGAGCCACGAGGTGAGTGTGGGAAGCTAAGACTCTCCTGGTACCGGAGATTTCTTAGTTTGTTGCCGCCAGAAATGGATCAGGGAAAGAGTATATTCCTTGACCCAGGGGCTGCAGATTGTAGGAAAAATTCGCAGTGGTTTTGTTGGAAAAGAAATGAAATTTAGCAAAATATTTAATTATAGTGAGTTGTGTGTGAACTGGTTTGTTAAAAAGTAGTTTTGTAGCCGTTGAAAGTGTGTGTTGGGTTTTGTGTGTTACTTAGCAGGTAGTCTTAGAGATTTAATAAATAATTAAACTAGTGCAAGAAAGTAAGAATGCTAACCTGTCTAGAGGCAGCATACAATGCTCTTAGAATAAGATAAGCAGAAGATTAATGATCTTGTTTGTGAACCAAGGAATGTATCACAAGGGGTCTGTGACCAGGCAAAGGGAACGGGGAAACTGTTCCTTAGAGACTTTGTTGTGAATCTTATGTATAAGAGGGAAGCACCCATACGTGAATTTGGGGGCTCGGACTTTGGGACGTGAGTCCCCCAGTTCTCCGAGCCCTTAAAAAAGCACCCACAAAACTTATCCGAGTTTTGTGTCATTTATCAATCGAGCAACAGTTTTCTGGCGACCGCGGCGACCGGAACTCGCCTCCTGTTTGTTTTAGGGAAGGACGGCGAGAAGGTATATTGGTTTAAGGTATATTGGTTTATTGGGATTAATAGTGGAATTAAAGGTTGTAATATGATGTCTTTTAAAACTTTTAAAACCTTAGTGCAAGCCAATGGTAAAATACCTGGAAATACACCATTAGGTTGTATATTGAAACGGTGGAAAAGTGAGGGGTATTATCAAGAATTGGATAAAAGCAAAATGATAGATTATTGTAATCATTTGTGGCCTGAATATGAGATTGGGGAAGCAGGATGGCCGGTGAATGGTACACTGGAATTGAGGATAATGGAATCTCTGATGCAATTTTTAAGGAGGAATGAGAAATGGGATGAAATACCATATTTAGATTTGTTTTTCATTTTATATCGGAAAGAGGAATGGCAAAAGGAATGTGGTATTTTGGTTTTAGAAGTGAATGATGAAAGGGAGTGTGTGGGATGTAAAGAAAGAAAGGAGCGTAATTTGTATCCTTCAGTCGAGGAGAATTTGTCTTATTGTATAGCACCTCCAAGGGTTCCGGTTGCTCCTAATGTGCCCCCTGCTCCCCCTGTGGATATAGCTATAAAAACGGGATCTAGTGAGAGTGATAGTGATGGTGGTGATGGTGAAAAGAATGAGAGTGTTAAAAGAACTCCGTTAGCAGGGCGGACTCGCAAGGGAAGGAAGGGGCAGAAGGGGCCACATTTAATTGCGCCATTGAGGGAAGCTGTGGGACCACAGGGAGAAAGGATACTTATAAAGGTGCCTTTCTCCCCCGGGGATTTGGTAATATGGAAGCAATCAGCGGGGTGTTATCGGGAGGATCCTGAAAGGGTGGCAAGGGTGGTTAAAATGGTAATAAAGACTCAGAATCCGGACTGGAATGATTTACAGGTATTATTAGATACTATAATGGATTCCACGGAAAAGGAAATGGTTATTAGAGCCACTAGAGAAAAGGCTCGTGAGGAAATTCGGTTGAGACAACTAAATGAGACAGTTGATGAATTGGTACCAAGTGAGGAACCTAAGTGGGACCCAAACTCTACGGGAGGAATAAGGGCTGTAAAACGATATCAGGAATTGTTGGTAGAAGGAATTAGGACAGGAATACCTAAGACTATGAACTGGTCTAAGTTGTATTCGGTCAAGCAGGACGAGAATGAGTCTCCGTCTGCCTTTTTAGAACGATTAAAAGACATGGCTCGGAAGTTTACTAATTTAGATGTAGAGGATCAATCAGGAAAACTTCAATTGGCATTGTTGTTTATGGGGCAATCACAAGAGGATATTAGGAAAAAGTTACAAAAGCTGGAAGGAGAGGATACTAGAAGTTTGGATAAAATGCTGGAGGTAGCGTGGAAGGTATACAACAACAGGGAAAAAGAAACTGCAAAAAGACAACAAGCTAGTATTCTGGCTGTAATGCAACAGGCAGGGGCAGGAGGAAGACCCATTAGGGGTCGAGGTTGGGGAGGAGCTAATCACGGACAGAGGGGGTTGCCAAGAGGTCGCGGAGGATTTGGGTTTGCACCTAACATGAGGAGGTTGGATCCAAACCAGTGTGCCTTTTGCCGACAATTGGGACACTGGAAAAATGAATGCCCGGTTAGAGGAGGTATGGGCATGGGAAACATGGGATTAAGGACAGCCCCAATGGGAAATGCCCCTGTGGGAGGACTCACGGGAGGACCAGCAGAAGTCGCTCAAGCACTAGTTTTGGGAAACTATCAGAATCAAAGCTGACTAGAAAAGGATTTAAGGGTAGTTTTAGAAATAGATGGAAAGGATCAAGAATTTATGGTAGACACTGGAGCTACTTATTCTGTACTCAATAGACGATTGGGACCTTTGAGTGACACAACGGTACAGGTGGTGGGGGCAACAGGGAAGCTAGAGGAACAACCATTTTTACAACCTTTAAATCTTAGGTTTGGGGGGAAGGAATTAGATCACCAATTTTTGTATATGCCAAACTGCTCCACACCCCTTCTTGGCAGAGATCTGTTGTCCCGACTTAATGTGAAAATAATATTTGAAGGGGGAAGGGTGAAATTGGAAATACCTGAGGAACAAATAGCAGGCATTTTTGTGATCAAGGAAGTGGATGCCTCTCCTATTCCAGAAGAAATTGAGCAAGCTGTAGTACCCTGGGTATGGGAGTCAGGGGTCCCCGGAAAATCTAAAGCTGCGCAGCCAGTAAAGGTGGAACTAAAGGAAGGGGCCCGACCAGTGAGGATAAAGCAATACCCCTTGAAGCTTGAGGCAAGGAGGGGAGTAGCCCCGTTAATTAAACAATTTTTGGTTCAAGGAATATTACAGGAATGTGAATCGGAGTATAATACTCCAATTTTTCCAGTAAAGAAACCTAATGTTAAGTACCGTTTGGTACAAGACTTAAGGGCTATTAATGAAATAGTGAAAGACATACATTCAGTTGTTGCTAATCCTTATACTTTGTTAACATCTGTATCAGAACAGTTTAAATGGTTCTCAGTGATTGACCTTAAAGATGCCTTCTTCTGCATCCCACTGGCAATAGAGAGTAGGAAATATTTTGCCTTCGAGTGGGAGAGTCCTGATTTTGGGAGAAAGAAGCAGCTTATGTGGACGAGACTCCCACAGAGATTTAAATGCTCCCCTACTATTTTTAGAAACCAACTGGCCAAAGAGCTAGAGGAATGGCAGATAACCCAGGTAACAATTTCCCCATCCTTGTATGTAGTCCTGCAGTACGTGGACGACATTTTTCTGGCTACTAAAGAAAAGGAAATGCGCGTGGAATTAACAATTAAATTACTCAACATGCTTGGCCAAGCAGGGAATTGGGTTTCTAAGGAAAAAGCTCAATTGGTCAAAAATAGCGTTATTTACCTCGGTTGTGAGATCACACAAGGGCAGAGACGTTTGGGAGTAAACCGAATAGAGGCAATATGTGCTATTCCTTTGCCTCGTAACCATCAGGAATTGAGATCTTTTCTAGGAATGGTGAGATGGTGTCGACTGTAGATCATGAATTTCGGTCTCCTAGCCAAGCCACTATATGAGTCCTTGAAGCAGCATCGGTTGGAGTGGACGACACAGCAAAAGAAGGCCTTCCAGGAATTGAAGCAGGCACTAAAGGAGGCCCCAGCCCTAGGACTCCCTGACGTGACCAAAGAATTCCAGTTGTACGTGAATGAGAGGCAAAAACTGGCATTGGGGGTCCTCACCCAGAAGGTGAGATCCTGGAAGAGGCCAGTGAGATACTTCTCTAAACAACTGGATTCGGTAAGTTCCGGGTGGCCCTCGTGTTTACGAGCCGTGGCGGCAACAATAATTCTTATTCAAGAGGCCTGGAAATTGACTTTGGGGGCAAAAATGAAAGTGTTTGTTCCCCATATGGTCATGGCCGTTTTGGAGGAAAAGGGGGGTCACTGGCTATCATCCAGTCGAATGTTGCAATACCAGGCCATCCTGAGAGAACAGGATGATATTGAAATAAGGACTACTAATCATGTTAATCCAGCAGAGTTTTTACGCAGTGACCAGGAAGCTAAGAGACTGGTGCATGATTGCGTAGAGGTAATTGAACAAGTATATGCCAGCAGACCCGACCTAAAGGATGAACCATTGGAAGAACCTGAATGGGAACTATACACTGATAGATCCAGTTTTGTCGAGAATAGGACTCACTATGCCGAGTATGCAGTAGTAACATTGGATCGGGTAATAGAGGCAAAGGCTTTGTTACCTGGAACTTCGGCCCAGAAGGCAGAGGTGATTGGACTCACCAGAGCCCTGTATTTGAGCAAGGACAAAAGAGTTAATATCTGGACAGATTCTAAATATGCCTTTAGTGTGGTTCATGTACATGGGGCGTTATGGAAGGAAAGGGGGCTTTTGAATTCACAGGGAACCAACATCAAGCACTGGGAAGAAGTGCTACAGCTACTGGATGCAGTACACAGTCCCAAAGCAGTTGCAGTAATGCATGTTAGAAGACATCAGACTGCGGAAGGAGACGTTTACAGAGGAAATCGATTTGCTGATGTTACAGCTCGGCAAGTGGCACAGGAAGTATGGACTCAAATGGCATTGGTACCGGTAAGAACAAATCCGGCTACCCCATACCTGAATCAGGAGCCCAAATATTCAATAGAAGATGGAAAACTAATAACCTTGCTAGGGGCACAGAAGAATCAACTTGGGTAGTACGTTACACCAATGGGACAAATAGTAGTACCTACCCGCATAATGAAATTTATTTTGGAATCAGAACATAATAAATGTCATTGGGGGGCAGAAGTATTGGTAAAATTTTTGAAGAATGAGATAATCTCTAATCAGATGTTAACAATGGCAAAAAGAGTTAATGCAATGTGCCCAGTATGTTTGAAAAATAATCCAGTAGTTAGGAGACAAATATAAATGAGAAAGTTGCAAGTCGGGCCACAACCAGGAGATTACTGGCAAGTTGATTTTTCTGAATTGCCTAGGGCACAGGGATACAGATACTTGTTAGTGTACGTATGTACATTCTCAGAGTGGCCGGAAGCTTTTCTATGTAGAACTAATCAGGCTAAAGAGGTGGTAAAAACCTTGTTAAAAGAAATAATACCAAGATTTGGAGTACCTTTAGGATTGTCATCAGATAGGGGTCCACATTTTATAGCCGGGGTAGTGCAGGAATTAGCACGAATGTTAGATATAACCTGGAATTTGCATACCCCCTGGAGACCTCAGTCTAGTGAGCAGGTGGAAAGGATGAATCAAACCCTGAAAGGACAAATCAAAAAGATTTGCCAGGAAGCTAAACTGCACTGGCCTCAAGCTTTGCCTTTGGCCCTACTCAAGATTCGAATTAAACCAAGAGAAAAGGTAGGCGTAAGTCCATATGAGATATTATATAGCAAACCATATCATGCAACTGTATTAAAAGGGGAGGTACATGTGAGTGGGGACCAGGCGATTGCAGAGTATGTTATGTCACTTAATAAGATCTTGAATTCTTTGAGAAATACGTTACAGTGGAATAGATCGCTCACGCTGGAGAATTCTGTCCACGACATCCAGCCTGGAGACCAGGTGTACGTCAAGAAGTGGATCACGGATCCGCTATGGGAATCATGGAGCGGACCCCACCAGGTAATGATGACGACCTACACGGCGGTGAAGGTCCAGGGGATGGATGCTTGGATCCATTACACCAGGGTAAAGAAGGCACCAGTCCAATGGGAAACCCAGATAGTGTCTCCAACCCGGATGATCTTCCGCGCAAAGCCGCCTTCTTAATTATATTACTGCTAGTGATCATGAGACTATTACCCGTTCAAGAGTCTACTCTTGTACAGGTTGAAGAAACAAAGGTTACAGTCATAGAAAGGATAGATGTTCAATTAACTTGTGTTATCTTTGACAGCCAGAAAGTTGAGGCCAGTGAAGTTATTGCAATATGGCAACGGGGGGCTGAAAGAAGCCGAGGCAAGATAGGAGTCAGTTGGGATCAAGATAAACAACAAAGAAACACGGTACTGAATCTTACCAAGGTAACCACAAACGATACGGGAGAATATACATGTTTGGTCAAAATACGGGATAGTTTTGATTACAAAAGAGTGAGTATGAGGGTTTTGCCATGGACAGGAGATCGTGCTGAAAACATAAAGATTAATCCAGTATCAATGGCAGTGGACATGTGGGATGGGCCACCTCTCAGAATAAATTGTTCCTTCCTAGTAAGATCAAGATATCAAAGGAACCTTTGGGTCAAATGGTGGAAGCAAAATAGGGAACTGACCTGGGACAGAATAGAGGACGAGACCAGTTGGTGGAGAAAGGAAGGCAAAGGTTGTGGGTGGCACTAATCCTAGAATAAGAAATGCATGGTAGAAGCATGACAGAATGATGTTATCCTTACAGAGACATGGTAGGAGTAGACGGGAGGTTAATGATACAATAGAACGAAATACTGAGCAAGAAAATTTAGTGGTAAGATTATTCAGAGATTTTGAGATCATGCAGAATGTGACTAAAATAACAGCTTGCCTGCCATTGCCACAGGCTGCAAGTGAACCAATTCCCTGGAGAATAATACCAGTAACCAAAATGCCTGAAACATTCAAGAATATTTCATAGTCCTGCCAGTCAGTTCCCAAACCAGTAGATGTATGGAGAGATTTGTGTATGACCATTCGGGCTATGACTAGAGAAGAATGTAAAAAGAAATCCAATCATTATGGTTAGATTCAAAATACCAGGAAGTGTTTAATTGCAACCCCAATAGATGAGCCATGCAATACAGTACGAATAAGAATGAAATCCCAACAAAATGAGATGAGTTGTCAGAATGTCACACAGAATTTTGACACCTAGAATAGTTGGAAGACATTATGGAGACCTAGTGTTTTAGAACACTATAATTACCTTGGAGAAGTACAATGGTGCATCCAATGGTCAGGAGTAAAGAATCAGTCACATTATAGGGCCCTTATCACGTCTACATCTTCCCAAGAGTTCAGACTGCAGAAAGAGGATTAGAATTGTACTGAAGTTTTTACATGTGATACACCGGAAGACCGAATCGGATTGGTACCGGTGAAAATGGCATTAAAGTAGAGATGCGAGTGTAGAGGGTGTGATCACACGGTTAGCAGAGAGTCCATAGATGGGCCTATAGATTGCAGATATACTACTGTGCATAGCCCTGGAAATCTAGTCTGAGTGTTGGGACACGGACAGTGGACCACACATTTACCTCTAGATAGATCAGTAACACAAATCACCCTAGGGGTTCCCACATTGTGTCCATACTAGAAACAGAATAGATTGATCCAAAGGAAAAGACTCAGAAAGAGAGAAGAATCCCTAGAAGAGCAGTGACATGAACCTGGCTCAGGAGTGCAATTTAGATAGATATTAGAGTCATTATTCCCTCCAGTAGCGACATATCGAAACAGGGAAATGCTCAACAATTTGTTAGGACAGACAGAAAGGTTAGCAGCAGCTACTAAGAAGGGATTTAAGGATCTAAATTTGCAATTGCAAGCTACATCAAGAATGACCCTACAAAACAGAATGGCATTGGATTTGCTACTGTTAAAGGAACATAGAGTTTGTGGTTACCTGAGTAGGAGAATAGATCATTGCTGTGTACACATTCCAAATGTTACACTTGAAGTTGATATACACTTGAGAAAGATATTTCTCAACTGGCAGAAGTGGAAACAAAAACCAAGGAAATTGAAAGAGAAGCACAGCATAATTGGATAAGAGCAGTATTTGATTCTCTGGGGCTTCACCTGTCTGGCTAGATTACGTCTGCTATACAGTATGTACTAACGTTTTTAGTATTTTTAGTGACTATATAGATTGTATATAGATGCCTCTTAGGTGTGATCGAAAAGGAAAAGAGGCGATCTCTCCGGTTGCTGAAGGCGATGACCCGCGGGCGGCAGAATGAGGAACACTCCCCACCTCATTATGAAGATGTTACTGTCAGTACTGTTGATTGAGCATCCTTGCAGCAGGACTGAAAGATGCTCAAAAGGGGAGAAATGTTGGAAAAGAAATGAAATTTAGCAAAATATTTAATTATAGTGAGTTGTGTGTGAACTGGTTTGTTAAAAAGTAGTTTTGTAGCCGTTGAAAGTGTGTGTTGGGTTTTGTGTGTTACTTAGCAGGTAGTCTTAGAGATTTAATAAATAATTAAACTAGTGCAAGAAAGTAAGAATGCTAACCTGTCTAGAGGCAGCACACAATGCTCTTAGAATAAGATAAGCAGAAGATTAATGATCTTGTTTGTGAACCAAGGAATGTATCACAAGGGGTCTGTGACCAGGCAAAGGGAACGGGGAAACTGTTCCTTAGAGACTTTGTTGTGAATCTTATGTATAAGAGGGAAGCACCCATACGTGAATTTGGGGGCTCGGACTTTGGGACGTGAGTCCCCCAGTTCCCCGAGCCCTTAATAAAGCACCCACAAAACTTATCCGAGTTTTGTGTCATTTATCAATCGAGCAATAGTTTGAGATATCTGAGAACCGTGAGGGGGGTTCTCGGGGGGGAGTGTTCCTCAGGACAGCCCACTGGGGATGTTAATACGGTTTTGGGATGAATGGGAATCCCGAAGGGAAGAAAATCAAGAAATTCAGAGGGCAGTGCCTAAAGGACATAATATAGGAAAAGTTTTGAGTGAGCATCAGAAAAAATATGAGTCGCCGGCAAAATAGTTAAAAAGATTTAAAAGAGACTTGCAATTATATTCAGGTATAGATATTAATACTGCAGTAGGGCAGGTTACGTTAAAAATTCAGTTTGTGACCAGATCTTGCAGTGATATCAGGAAAAAGCTGGAAAAATTAGAAGATTGGCAGGACAGGGGATTTCAAGAGTTACTGAGAGAAGCACAAAGGGTGTTTTTAAAGAGAAATGAAAAAATGCAGAAAGCAGATGCCCGAATTTTGGTGTCAGCAGTTCAAGAAATGCAGGCAGCTTTGAATACAGAAAAATCTGCAGGGAAAAACAAACAGTGGATGTCAGGATCTATTTTAGAACACAAAACCTGTGCATTTTTCCCGCCACAAGAAAAGACACTTAAAAAATTCTTGCCCCACTTTAAAGGGTGCGGGACCCACCTGTTTTTATTGTCATAAAAAGGGGCACCTGCAAAAAAATTGCAGAAAGTAACAGCAAGATGAGAAAACTTCTCAGGAGAATCAGAGAGGGCAAGAGTTTTGTTTAACGAAGAGGACCGAATTACACCCAGAAGAGGCCTTGATAATAAAGCTAAGAGTAGGACCTCAGAGTGAAGAATTTGAATTTTTAGTAAATACAGGAGTTTCTCGGTCGACAGTGACAAAATTACCTCAGGGATGTGAGATAAGTAGTGAGCGAGTTTCAGTAATCGGAATTATGGGAGAGGCTTTCCCTGTTCCTGTAATAAAAGCAGTGCAAATTGAAACAGATGACAAATTTGGAGTAAATGATTTATTGTTGATACCAGAGGCCTGTGGTAGATAGGGGCAGGCGCTCGGAAAATCTTGCGATGTCACGGAAAGCAGCAGGATTCCTCTCCCCCTAACGCCTAGTGATAAGGGATCACCCAAGGGTGTAGTCCCCCTTAACATTAGTAACTTTCCACTCCTTACTAACCAATTACAGTAAGGTAAGACCCCCTGACGTAGAGAAAAACCTTCCCGAGTATGAAACCTGACAAGACGGGACAATAAAGGCCTTTAGACCATCCACCATATTGGTGTCTGCGTGCATCTTTGGCCCGAGTGACCCTGGTCAGTGGGTCGCCGTGCCGTTTCCTCAGAACCAGGTCGCCTTGTCTTGCATCAGAAGGCAACAGAGGCCGAGAATAATATGTTAGGCAGAGATCTAAAATTAGCCTTAAATTTACAGATAAAACCCTATGAAGGAAAACTTAAAATTTATTCTTTAACTGAAGAAGATAATCTAGAAATTAATGACACGGGTTAGCATTCAGGTGAAGTGGGAAAAAGTTTAGGGTGAAGGAGTCTGGTCCTCTTAGTCCCTCCTGGTCAGCACAAGCCTTTGAATTTTATGTATTACTCTATGCATTATTAATACTAAAAAGGCAAGAAGGGACTATTTATATAGACTCCAAATATGCTTTTAGTGTAGTACATGTTTTTAGAAAAATTTAGAAGGAAAGAAGAAGATTTATAAACACTTAAAAGAAAGGGTTAATACACAGGGAATTGATAATTTAGATACTTGAAGCTTTAAAAGGCTCAAAGAAAATAGCAGTAGTTTATGTAAAGGAACACCAGAGAGGGAGGGATATTAGAGTCAGAGAAATAATTTGGCTGATGAAAAAGCAAAAAGAGCGACCTTAAGAAAGGGACATACTGAAATCGTGATCTTACAAAAAAAAAAAAAAAATAGAAATTCAGCAGGAGATACTTTCCCTTCCACTAGCAAAACTGGCAGCTATAAGGAAATTAGGAGTAACATTTAAGGAGGGAAACTGAGTTTTACCTGATGGCAGGATTATGATGCCGAAAACCAGTGGCACATTAGATTTTAGATAACTTGTATAGACAGACACACAGGGAAACAAGGGCCTTTTGTGATCACTTTTTAAAATTTTATGGGTGTATAAGGATATTTGAAATTGGAAAGCAAATTACCCAGAGGTGTCTTACCTGTTAAAAGGTAAATAAGAAGGTGTTAAGAAGTCCTCCCTTTGGAGGATGCAAAATAGCCTACAGGCTACTTGAAAAGATCCAGGTTGATTTTATAGAATTGCTTAAAGTGGGTCAGTGGAAATATTTGTTAGTTATAATAGATCAATTAACTCAGTGGGTTAAAGCATTTCCAGCAGCTTGGGCTACAGTTCAAACAGTAGCTAAAATATTGTTGAAACATGATTTATATTAACCCTGATTTATTAAGAAGGAACTAAGCATCCTGGAGTGGCTGCGGACCACAATTCCCTTGAGCTCAGAGGCAGAAGAACACCGGTAGAAAAAGGAATAAAAGACTTTCTGAATCAGTGGGAACGGCCTAAAAATATCGAAGATCTCCTCCAGGGTCACCCACCAGAAACATTATTGGAACTGATTACAAAATTGCAATTCCAGAAACTGAGATTGATAACACCTGTTGTTAAAAGAGCTCAGAAAAAAGTAAAATGTTGGGAGTGCGGTAAACATGGTTTAGGGTGTCATCCATGGATATGTATTGTTAGCACACTTTGCTTTAACTCATGGTGGAGAGTAACTAAGAGACAAAAAAAAGAAAGACAATTGATTTGCTTGCTTTGCTATGGTTATGTATTTAGTCAGCTAATTATAGAACACATTGCTAGTGATTTTTTTGGATACCTTTGAGATTGAGAGACAGGACCCTTCCAGCAGCAATTAGATTAATAGGAAACTTAGATCAATTGATTCTTGCTATATTGGCTATAGCACAAATAAGAGAAGGAGCAACTCATAATATTATAGACCAGTGTCTCAAAATTGATAGTTGTTGTAGAAAAGAAGTTTATATACCACATAATAGGCACATTGCAGGGGCATATTGGTGCTCTGAGTTTGCCTGTTGGAGGTGGCGACTTAATGAACTCCCCGCCCTTGAAGCAGAAAATAATTAGAAAAATCTTATTGTGGTTGGCACATCCCTGAAATTTTGGAAGATACAAGTTTATGGTATTCCGGCTTAATCTTTTCACTGTTCTTTTTGTTTTAATTATTGCTTCTTAACCAGCTAGAACTGGGAAATGGCATTTAAAAGGAGACAAGCAAACTCTGTGGGGCTATGGGTACCAAGGAAACTAAAAGCACCAGTGACTAGATCCCGGGATACCTTTGCTACCAAGAAGACTGGCATCTCGGCCCTTAGTTACAACCCAAGGAGCCTCGAGAAAATAGAAAGGTAGATTTCCTAAGGATTATTTTCACTGTGATCATTCTGGTACCGTTGGCTGTTGGCCAAAGCCAGAGAGCCACACTGGACAGAGGTTCAGCAATGAAAAAGCAATCAGAGCAAAAACCAAGTCCCAGCAATTTCAACATTTGTGATTATTACAATCACCCTGTGTGTGTATTAAGGACAAGATTGAATCTGTGTTAGTAACACACCCATATGTTAGTTCTGCCTGCTAGAATTGCAGCAGTGTTATAGATGTTTGTATTAAGGAAGGAAATATGTATTAGATAGAGAAAAATTTGAGATATAATGGGCAAGCTCCTTATCGCCATGGTGATCAAATTTGTCCTCAATATGAAAGATTCATTTAGTTTAAAAGAAATGATAATAGAAAAGATCCAAGTATAGGCATGGGAAACCGGGCACTAAGAGAAAAATGGAAAGAGAAAATAAAAGGAAAAAAAGAAACAAAGGAAAATAGAGGAAAGAACAGGAGAAAAAAGTCAATAAAATTAGCTGAATTGTATAAACAGCTAAAACAGCACGACAAAGATTGGGATTTGCCAGCCTCAAATAAGAATCTGTTTGTGAGATTGATGCAAGAGATTGCTATGGAATTGGAATTATCCAAATGTTGGATTTGTGGAAGTCTAAAAATGGCTGAAAAATGGCCGTAGAAAGGTGAGAGCTTAGCTCCAGAGCAATTTTTAAAGTGGAACCACACGGAAATGTCTGGAACATTGAAGAGACCTGAAGGATGGATTTTAAGTCATCAAGAAATTAGAATCATTTCTATAACTTGAGAAGGAAAGAAATTTAATAAAGTATAGGGCATACTCCTTGTAAATCCACATTGGTGGTTAATATGGATAATCGTTTAAAAATTTGGCGACCAGAAAACCCCGCTAGATATTGGGGACCAATAAAAGAAATAAATTGTGAATGAGATGAACAGATTAATTTATGCTGGTACAAAAGTCCTGAAGCTAACCCCTACCAATCCATCGACAGCCTGAGGTTTTATTGAGAACAACTGGAGAAAACTACTAAGAAATGGAAAGCCTTAGATAGAATATATTGGATTTGTGGGCAACGAGCATACAGTGAGTTACCTCAAAAATGGAGAGAAACCTGTACTTTGGGGAGAATACAACCCTCCTGCTTTGTTTTACTAAGGTCTAGGAGCAATGTGCTAGAAACTCCACTGCATGAAACCCTGCAGTGGAATAAAGGAGATTTGGATTTATATTTTCCAACAGCAGGAGGGAATCAAAAATGGGAGGAGGATGAATGGCCTGCAGAACAAATTATAGCGAATTATGACCCAGCAATATGAGCTCAAGATGGGTCATGCGGATGTAGGACCCCAATTTACCTGTTAAATAGATTAATAAGGCTCCAAGCAGTAGTAGAGGTGGTGTCAAATCACACGTACGGTGCCTTAAAAATGTTGGTCAGGAGATATACACAAATGAAGGCATTTGTGTATCAAAACAGGATAGCCCTAGACTATCTGTTAGCAGAAGAAGGAGGAGTTTGTGAGAGATTTAATGAATTTGAATGCTGTATAGAAATTGATGATTATGGGAAAGCTATCACAGAACTTGCAGAGGAAATTAAAAGAGTGGCTCATGTGCCGGTACAGAAGTAGAATTCAATCTTGAAAGCAAATTGGTGGAATAACCTTTTTGGAAATGTTTAGGACAAAAAATTAGAGTTCATGTTGTTATGCTCAATTCTGGGACTTTTGTTTCTGCCTTGTATGATTTTGTGTTTTATTAAGCTAATTCACTCAGTGATTCAGATTTCAACAATGTCTCTAGATTCAGAATCAGCAGAAAAAGGAAAACCAAGATCTATAATGGTATTAAAAGCTAAATTAACACCTGTTAAAGAACAGAGACCTAAAAAGATTGAAATAGACCAAAAAAATGCTAACTAAACTTGAAAGACAGTGTGAAAGACTAGAAGCAGTAATAGAAATGCTAGAAAAGTTTGAAGCTGAAAAGACACAGCGAGAAAACCAAAATTCTGAAAAATATAAAAGATATCAAGGTACAGCTTTTTAAATACAGCACAAATCATAATGATCAAAAAGAGAAATGGGGGATTTGTGATAAATAGGTATGATTCATGCTGATAAAAATTGAAACAGTAATCAATATTGATACAGTAATTAATATTTGAGAATAATAAAACAGTTAATAGTTAAAAGTTGTAATGCCAAAGAAGAGAGGGAAAGGAGGGGCTCCACCCACCCCCCCCCCCCTTCTCAGCAGATGTTCTCAAGGACCACAGGAAAGAAGCTGAAGATACAGTTGCTAAAAATGACCAAGAACCTGGTTGGGTCCAAGAAAATACTAATTATAAGGGACTTATTGCTTTGATATGCAAATGCACTGATACGTTAGTCTTGGCTTACATTGTACTGGCTTGGTGTGCATGTGTAACCCAAAGGTGAATTAAAAGACAACGAAGAGGACTACAGGACCTTCATCAGTGATGACCCCCAAAGACTTGTGTGACAACCACATCGAGTGGTGGCGCATGCGTGGTAAAGGTGGTGAGGAGGGCGGAGACAGAAAAGTGACAAACCGAAAATAGGAGGAGATGGTATTGACACATGGCATTTAAGGGGTGACTTTCATTTGGCAAGCTTGTACGTGAAGTGGCAAGGGTCATTGAACCCTGCCCTCCGTACCCCGCGGTTGTTTTTGCTTATGTGCTATTATTGGAACAAAATTATCCCTTGTTTATATATTTTCTAAACTATTTAATTAAAATTGTTACTACTTTTAATATTGTTTAGCCTTTTTATGATAAGCCTTTTTATGTTTAGCCTTTTTATGGGATAATTGGGCAAACATAACAGTATTGATCTCTAGCACCTTCTAATGCAGTCTGAATAGATATGAAAATCAAGATTCTTCATGGCTGACAATCAATAACACTTTGCCCTTACCCTCTCCCCACCATTTCCCTTATCCAACCCCTGGCACTGTTATGGATCAGGAATGGTGTGGCCAGGACGACCAGGACAATGATCTTCCCTCTGTTATTGGCATTGTTTGGGCAGCGCAATGTTAGGTCACAGGCTGCCCAGGGAGATGGGTGAGTCACCAACCCTGGAAGTGCCTAAGGAAAGACTGGATGTGGCACTCACCACGATGGTCTGGGTGACAAGGTGGTGTTGAATTCCAGGTTGGATTTGATGCTCTCCAAGGTCTTTCCCAGCCTGGTGGATTCTCTGATGATTATGACACTGCAGGGCCCTGGGGAAGCAAGGGGCCATTGTGACACTGGGGGCCAGGTGGCACTAAGAGGACCATGGTGACACTGTGTACGACATGGCAGCACAGAGCCAAGGGGCCATTGTGACACTGTGGAACCAAGAAGAGCATTGCTGCGTGGTGCTCAGGACAAGGTGAGAGATGAGAATCTGACTCCATGTTCTCAGAAAGCTGATTTATATTATATTATATTATATTGTATTATATTGTATTATATTATATTATATTATATTATATTGTATTATATTATATTATATTATATTATATTATATTATATTATATTATATTATATTATATTATATTATATTATATTATATTATATTATATTATATTATATTATATTATATTATATTATATTATATTATATTATATTATATTATATTATATTATATTATATTATATTATATATTGTTATGATGTGATATGATATGATATGATATGATATGATATGATATGATATGATATGATATGATATGATATGGTATGATATGATAAATATGTGCCCCCCTGGCCTGGGGTGCCTCTGGCAAGGGAGCAGCACCAGGCACTGCAGGAGCCTGCAGACAATTCCTGCAGCACTTGTAGGAAGATCCTGCTCCCCAAAGGATGTTCCCATGGTGCTAAGGGAGGAACTGCAATGGGGAGTGGGGCCAGAGAGGAAAGGGCAAACAGGGATGGGATGTTTGCAGGGGAGGAAACAGGGCTGGGAAAAAAGGAAGAGTACAAGGGAAGAGTAAAGAAAGCAAAGGTAAAGGAAAGGAAATACTGAGGGCAGTATGGGGATGGCTGCCAGGCAGCCCTGGCTCTGAGCAACAGTGTCTGCAGTGGGACAGGAGACTCTCAGCTGATGGGAACAAACTTTCTGGCTGAGTGCAGAGGCCAGGACAAAGCTGAGTGGTTTTCCTGGTGTCCCCCAGCCCTTGCTGGCCTCAGGGGCTGATGGCATTTGTGCTCCCTCAGGTTCATGTCCCCACACCAACAGCATGGGGGTGCTTCCCCTGCTGTGTGCAATGCAAACAGGGGCTGCTGAGCCAGTGCTGCTGTGTCTGTGCCTGCAAGGATGGGGCACCTGTGTGAGCTGGGGGAGAGGCCAGAGCTGCAGAGGGGGGATGTTGTTGGCAGCTCCATGAGGATGCTCTGGCACGCTGCCCTGGGCTGTGCAGCACAGTGGGGATGGATCAGTCCCTGCTCTGCTGCTCCTTCCCATCTGCCCCAGGGCCCTTGCAGAGCCCCAGCCATGCTGTTTGCCCCCAGCCTGCCCACGGCCAGCCTGGGGCTGCTCACAGGGGTTTTCTGTGCTGAGCATTGGCCTGGCTGTGTTCTTGAGAGAGCCTGGGCAAGGAGCCTGGAGCCCCCAGGGCCTGGCCTGAGGCGTCAGCGCTGCACCAGCAGTGCCCATGGGCTGTCCCTGCTGCAGCCCCGGCACTGCCACCCCCAGGGCTGTGCCCGGCCCCGAGAGCACTCAGGCCCTGCAGCAACACCAGGGCCACCAGGGCAGCAGGGCAGGGCCACGGCAGCAGCACTGGCAACACCAAGTGCTGCTGCTGCTGGGCACAGCTGCTGGGCCATCACTGATCTGCCCCCAGCTCTGCACACAGACATTGCAGTTGCAGCTCCAGAGAAGTCAACAAAAGGGCATCTCTGCAAAAAACTCTGCTGGCAGATGCTTTAGTTCCTTTAAAGCCACCAACAGTACAGCCCCTCCTTGAAACTGTCTGTGGGTACAGGGATGGTGGAGAGAAACAAAATGAGAAATGGCACATATAAGGGCATTTTTTTGTGGACGTTATGAAAAAAGCAAAACAAAGAAAAAAATCCCCAGAGCTGAACCAACAAGAAATAAAAAAGACGACTTTTATTACAAGAGATTTACAGAAATTGGTCAGCACTGTAATGTTTCCAAAACAATCCACTCATCATTCTCCACACTGCAGCCTTGAGCTGCTGGTTCCTCAGGCTGTAGATGAGGGGGTTCAGGGCTGGATGGACCACCAAGTACAGAACTGACAGGGCCAGATCCAGGGATGGGGAGGACATGGAGGGGGGCTTCAGGTAAGCAAATGCTGCAGTGGATACAAACAGGGAGAGCACAACCCTTGAAGAATTCAAAAAAAGACTGGATGTGGCACTTGCTGCCATGATCTAGTTGAACAGTTAGAACATCGGCTGGACTAGATGATCTTATAGGTCTCTTCCAGTCTTGAAAATTCTGTGATTCTGTGATTCTGTGAAAAGGCTTTGTGCTGTCCCTGCTCAGAGGGGATCCTCAACACGGCCCTGAAAATTTGCACATAGGAAAAAACAATGAACATATAAAAAACAAATGATAAACAGGCACTAACAGCAATGAGTCCCAGTTTTCTGAGGGCATTGGTGTGTGAGCAGGAGAGCTTGAGGATCGGGGGCACATCACAGAAGAACTGGCCCAGGGCATTGCCATGGCACAGGGGCAGGGAAAATGTGTTGGCTGTGTGCATGAGAGCATTGAGAAAGGCACTGGCCCAGGCAGCTGCTGCCATGTGGGCACAAGCTCTGCTGCCCAGGAGGGTCCCGTAGTGCAGGGGTTTGCAGATGGACAGGTAGCGGTCATAGCACATAATGGTCAGCAGATAAAACTCTGCTGAGATGAAGAACACAAAGAAAAAAGCTGTGCAGCACATCCTTTGCAGGAGATAGTGCTGGTGTCCCAGAGGGAATTGTGCATGGCTTTGGGGACGGTGGTGCAGATCATGCCCAGGTCAGTGAGGGCCAGGTTGAGCAGGAAGAAGAACATGGGAGTGTGCAGGTGGTGGCCGCAGGCTACGGCACTGATGATGAGGCCGTTGCCCAGGAGGGCAGCAAGGGAGATGCCCAGCAAGAGGCAGAAGTGCAGGAGCTGCAGCTGCCTTGTGTCTGCCAACGGCAGCAGGAGGAAGTGCCTGATGGAGCTGCTGTTAAACATTTGCTGTGGCTGCACATGGGGACCTGTTCATGGACAGTTAAGAGTTAGACGAGATAACCAAAACCAAAGCCATTTCACATACAGCCTCCTTTGTATCAAACACAGATGTGCTTCTGTGTTTAAGTGATCTGGGGTTTTCTTTTTAAGCTGCGGCCATGTCTGACCTGATATTCTTGGATATCAATCCCTAGACTTTCTGCTGCCCTCTGGTAGAACAGAGTGAGTTCCCTGAGGCAAGATGGTGACTGGAGACTGGGGGAAGAGGGTGTGTCACTTCATTCTGTTTGGAGTTTCTTTGGGCTTTCATTTTTCACAAATGGAGGATGTTCACACTCCCATGTTTCCCTTACAAAACACCCAGGTGCTGCTGAGAGCAGATGGATCCACCACAGCCCAGTTCCACATTTGTAGCCAAGGACTCACTTTGCTCATTTAAGACACAGCATTTTCAGTGTCAGAAAACTTCTGCCTTTCCCCATCAATCTTAGAACTCAGAGATGCTCTAGGACAGGTTTGCATCCTACACTGAAGCTCCCAGCTTGGACTGAAATCTCAGGGAGCCTTCCAAACGTCCTTATGATGGCACTGGATTGAGGGAGGTGCAGCTCCTTCCCTGGATGCACTGACAGCATTGCCCAGAGCCGGGCACTGGGGACAGTGTCACCCTGACCCAGCTGTGCCCCCTGCCAGAGCCTCCAGTGCCAGGCATCTGCTCCCAGCCCTGTGCTCTGCAGAGGGAACTGGGCCTGGGGCTGCAGAGCTGCCCCACGGCTCTGCTGCAGCTCTGCCTGCACAGGAGGGGCTGCACGCCTTGGAGCCCAGGCCCTGAGGGCAGAGGCTGGGCTGGGGGACAGGAGGGAGGGGGCTTGTTCAGAGGGAAGGGCTGCACTGGAGGGGATCCTGTGAGCATCTCTAAACTCTCCCTGCCACAGCATTTCTGGGTTTTGTTTCCTCTCATTGCCTGATCTTCTCTCTGCTTCCTGGAGATTTTCCTCCTCCAGGTGTTTCCCTTTGCCTGATCTCTCCCTGCCAGCAGTCACAGACCCCAAATCTCTGTGCACTCTCCTTGGCCTGACAGAAACCTTCCTGTTTGCAGGGCACTGGCTGGGGGCAGGTTCTGTTTGCAGCTTGGAGAAAGGACAGCTCAGACTGAGTCTGATGGGTCCAGCAAAGGTGATGCTGGTGCTGTCCATGGGCACAGTGGCTGAAAGAACATTAGGGTTCTCCTGTGAACCTATTAATCACGAAAAGTAACAGTTCAGATGTCTCAGGAACTTGTAAAAATTCATAATCAAACTTTAATATTTATCTCCCATCCCTAGCATTCTCCAGTAGTAGGAAACTGAGTACAAAGTATGAGGAAAGGTCCTTATTTTTGTCAAAATCTCTGTCTTGGACATATTGTATGACTGATCAGAAACCCTCAGCATTTTAGACCTTCATGAGCATTTCACCTCCCCTGTACCAGAAACACCTAGAGTTGTACTCACAGAGTCTGTAGGCATTGGGATGTTCCAGGTTCAGGAGATCACTCCAGGATCTGCAGCTGCATTGTCCTGCAACTAGAGGTTCCTGTGCCAAGGACTGGCAGTGATTCTGTCCCAGGCACTTCTCAGCACCTTCCCAGCCCTGACTGATTGAAGCTCTCTGTGCCTCTGTGCTGTGCCCAGGGTGGCTGCAGGCAGTGCCCCAGCCCTGCTGGGCTGGCAGAAGAGCTGCTCATCTCTCTGATGAGCAATGAGAGAGAATGTGCTTTTGAAGCTCTTCTTGGTTACCAGGAGCTGCCTCTGTGCCAGGAGCCCAGCCCAGCTCAGCAGCACAGACACAGCACAAGGACATTAATGCGCCTCTAGGGCTTTGTGCTCAGGCCCTGAACATCAGTCCCTGAGAGGGAGCTGAAGAAACCTCTCCAGAACTCCAAGGCAGAATCCAACTCCAAAGTTTCTTGGACTTTTAATGGATCCCACTGAGGGACATGACTGAGAAAGTGTCCCCAGACCCCAGGCAGAGCAGAAAACTGGAGGCAGTGATGACAGGTGGGGACAAAAAGAAGCAAAGTCTTGGTGCCCTGGGCCACAGCAGGGTCTGTGCCACCAAGGGCTGTAAAGACACACCTTGTCCTGGGCCTCCTGGCACAGCCCCAGCCAGACTGGGCACTGTCAGCCCCTTGTCCTACCCTCAGCATCCCCCCTAGCCCACATCCCAGTGGCCTCAAGGATCTGCTGGAAGGAGTCCCTGGGGAGCCTTGCTCAGCAATGGCCCTGGGAGCTCCTGAATAGTCCCAGGGACTGCAGGTTTTTCAAAGGACTTTGGGCTTGGCTTTTGCCTTGGAGTCTCTGAGAGGTTTTCTGCAATTCTGGCCTCCAATTATCTGCTTTAATTAGTCCCTGGAGAGGCTCTTTCAGTAACAACATTCAGTGGGACTCATTAATACTTCAGGGTACTTCAGTTTTTTCAGGTACTTGGTGTTTCCCTTTTGATACAGACTCAGTGAGAGGTTTGTGCAATCATGGCCCCAATTATCTGCTTTAATGAGTCCCTTGAGAGCTTTGCATTGACAGTCAGTGGGGCTAATTAATGCCTTGAGATACTCAAGGTTTTAAAGGTACTTTATGGATTTAAGAATACTTTTAGGTGCTTTTAAGGATTCTCCTTTCCACACTGAGTCTCTGAGAGGTTTTTCTGCCATCCTGGCTGCCAGTTCTCTCCTCCAAGACATCCATGAGGAGCCTGTGTTGGGTATCTTCCCCCTTTCTGTTTTACAACAAAGATGGAACTGAAAGAATTTTGTAAGTCTTTCTAAAAGCATCCAAACAAACATGGGACAATTAACAATACAACAACAAGGACTAAGAGAATTAATTGTCCTGTTTTTGCTAGATATCATCCAATCCTTTCATCCCTTCCATTGGAAGAGATTATTGACCCAGCCTTTGTTTTTCTTTTGAAGCTTCTTGAACCCTTCTTTCAGTACCTGAAAGCTCTTGTGGATTGAGTCGCTGTGGCTGGAGAGGTTATGCAACACATGAACCTCAGATTCTAAACAGCCATGCCCATCTGCCCAGACTAAAAACTCTATCGCTATTCTTCAAGGTGGCATGTCTGATGGTCTCTATATCTGAGAGCAGGTCGCTAAATGTGAGGGAGATAGCATTGGTTTGCTTACTTAAGAGGACCCAAGATGGTCTAATTGTTCTAAAACTTTAGCTGCAGCCACCCAAGGTAGTCCAAATTGGGGCTGCTACCATCCGATACCTGGATTAAAGCTTTCAAAGCCATCTCTTTGATATCATCCAATACTTCTCTGGGGATACCTGCTGCTTGATCATCTGGTAGGCTGTGTTGTCCTTCTCCAACTAGATGGTTGATTGTCAGTTCCACCCTTGCCTCATTATTGGCATAGTCTGCTATTAATTGATTTAGTAAACACTTCCATCCCCCTTCCCACAGGGTGTATTCTGTAGGTGACAACAACAATGGTCATAATATATCATAGAGAGTTAAGATGTGCTGTAAACATGGACCTCATTAGGCCATTAAAACAAGGTAAGTCCTTCCTATGGTCTTTAGCTGCCCTACACAGATCCTTGATTTCCCCGTGAACCAATGGCTGATACCTGGGATTCTGTCTCCTTCTTTCATACAGGGGCAACCAGGAGTTTCGAGACTATTTTCCAGTCTCTTTCCTTAACTGGAGGCATGGCCCTGGGTGATGGTGGAATGATTGACAGTGGGGCCTGACCTGCAGTTGTGGAGGTGGAGTCTGGATGTTCATTCACAGCATAAGAGAAGGTTGTGGTAGCAGGAAGTGGAGCAACCAAGTTGGAGGTAGGATGGTCGGGTTCCCAAGCCACATTTGGGCTCCTTCCATCTTGAGTCTCCAGGGTATGATGCTCCAAGACCGCATGGCCATTGCCATCTTGGACCATCGTGGAAGGTCTGATAAAGGCAGGTTTGGGGAGAGGTGCTGAGTTAGGAGTGACCAACGGATTGAGTTTTCAACACACTGCTTGCTGGTGAAAGGCCTCAATGATGGTGTGGAGGATGGGGAGCATGTGGGGTGCAATGGGATCCCTTTGATTGAAAGGTTGTACAATTTAACTTCCACTCAGTCTCAAAATTCAGTGGTATGGATTTCGACAGCAGAGGTGTCTGGACAATTTTTAATGATCCACCTCATGACTGATTTTTTTTCGTTCTTCGAAAATATTTCATCATGATCAGTGAGAATTAACCTTAAGCATCCATATACGCTCCTTTCTACTGTGGACATCTGGCTGCCCATTTTTCTTTTTCTGCCTTATGGGGAAGAGCCACCACAACACCTCAAATTAATTATGGGACATGGGTGCATATTGTAAAAACACAGTGGCAAAATGGGCAATAAAGGTCTTACATTTCCCCAAACCCATCTGCAATCCTATGCAGGTGAAACCGTTGTTGTCCCTGCTGATCCCGGGCAAGGTCCCTTGAAGCAATGATGAATCCGCCAGGCCCGGCACAATCCAAAATCCCAGGGAGCGCTGGCCTATCCATCACTTAACCCCAGCTGACATGACTAACACAAGGAGCCCTGAACGTCATGGTCCCTGTTTGGGTGCCAAATGTCACAAGGAGGGTGGCTGCAACAAACCTTTCTGGTTCCCTGACTTCAGGGCAAGGGGGGCAAAAATGCAAAGGAGCAGGATCAATGGAGTGGCTTAAAAGGAACTTTTGTGATACAGGATGAAAAACAATAAACATGGAGAAGTGGAGGACAGTACGAGGGGCAGGATCCAAAGACCCAAGACATAGGGGAAGCAACAACATGTACATTTGGGTCTAGAACACTCTAGAACAATAACCATATAGGAGAAACAAGTAACCAATAGGGGAGTATAACTTAGAATAGTTAGCATAGCAACACTAAAAGCTTATGGGGGAACTTTCAAGCTCACCCTAAGTTAAACAAACCATTCCATGCTTGAAACTCACACCCAATCCTTTTGGGGTAAAATGTGGCTGACTCTGAGTTACAGCTGGGCTAACTCCCGCACTGCTGATTTGCACTGGACCCTTGGGACCATGCGGCCCAACAGAGCCACAATGATGTCCTTGGTTCCATGAGGCTCTACAATGTCACAATGCTCCCTTGGATCCATGGTGCTCTGCAGTGTCACAATGGCCCCTTCATTTCACAAGGCTCCCAATGTCACATTGGTCTCCATAGGAAGGAAACCACAGAGCCCCCATGTTTCAAGAGCTGATGAACGGCAGCCTCCTGAGGGTAAGGTAAGCTTGACCTGTCTGTCCTGGCCAGTTTGCTTGGAGCAACCATTGGATATTCAAAATTATGAATGTGGAATCCTAATTTCAGACATAGTGCCTGGAGAATGATGACTTTTTTCCATACAAAGCAAAGCACAGAGCCCTTTCCCATTTTTTGGAAAACAGGTGCATTCTGGCACTCAGGTGTTAAAGACCAGCCAGACCTGTCTGTCCTGGCTGCTTTTGTCTGGCAGCAATCCTTGGATACACAGAAATTTGGAGTTGGAATCCAAATTTTGGCCCTGGATACCTGGAAAAGATGGACAGTTCTTTTCTATACAAAGGAAAGCCCAGAGCCCCAGTGTTTCAGGGGCAGATGGGAGCAGCCTTCCACATTCCAAGGTCTGCCAGATCTCTCAGGTGACCCCTGGGAGACCAAGGCAGCCTCACCTATTTGGTGTTCCCTTGGTTCCACAGGGCACTGCAGTGTCACAATGGCTCCTTGCTTCCATAAGGCCCTAAGGTGTCATAATGGGCCCTTAGTTACCCAAGTCCTTAAGGATCTTAATGGTCTCCATGGTTCCACAAGCACAAGGCCCCACAGTGCCATAATGGACTTTGGGTGTCCAATGGCCCCTTGCTTCCATTCGGGCCCAGTAGGGCAACAATGATCCCCTTGTTTCCACAACTTCCCATACTGTCACAATGACCCCCTCCCTCCTTGAGGCCCTTCAGGGTCACAATGGTCTCCATGATTCCATGGGGCCTTGCAATGCCACAGTGCTCTCCATGGATCCACGGTGCCTCGCAGGATCACAACAGCCCTTTAGCTCCACAAGGCCCTGAAATGCAGCAATGGCCTCTTGGTTCCACAAAGCCCTGCTGCTTCACACTGGTCCCTTGGGACCACACGGCCCAAGAGTGACACAAAGACATCCTTGGTTCCATGAGACCCCACAGTATCACAATGGCCCCTTGGATCCAAGGTACCCTGCAGTGTCACACTGATCCCTTTGGTTCTACAAGTTCCTACAGTGTAACAATGCCCTTTGGCTCCACAATGCCTCTCAGTGTCAAAGTAGTTTCCATAGGAAGGAAAGAACTGAGCCCCGGGTCAGATGAGAGGCAGTCACCAGAGGCTGAGGCTAGCTAGACTTGACTGTATTGGCAGATTTTGTTTGGGAGCAACCCTTGGATATGGGGAATTTTAGAGGTGGAATCCTAATTTTGGCCATGGGAGCCTAGAAAAGAAAGACATTTCTTTACCACAGAAAGGAAAGCCCAGAGCCCCAGTGCTTCATGGTCAGACGGGAGTGGCCCTTGGCATGTCAAATTCAGTGGGACCTGTCAGACAGTCCTAAGGAGGCCAAACCAGACAGATCTATTCCATATTCCCTTGATTTCATGGATCCCCACACTATCACAGTATTCTCCTTGATTCTATGAGGTCTTGCCATGTCACAATGGCTTCTTGGTTTCATGAGACCCAACAGAGTCACAGAGTTCCCTTGGCTCCATGCGGCCTCGCTGAGTCACAATGGCTTCTTGTTTCTCTGGGCCCCAGTGTTTGATTACTGACCCTTCCATCCATAGGGGCCCCTGAGTTGCACAACAGTTTCCCTGATTCCATGAGGTTCCGTAGTGTCCTTGGACCTGCATTGTCACAACTGACCCTTGGTTCCATGAGGTGCTGTAGTGTCACAGTGGTGCCCTTGGATCTCCATTGTCATAACTGACCCATGGCTCCATGAGGTTTTGTAATGTCACTGTGGTCGCTGTCAGAGGCTGGATGAGATCGATGTCCCGAGACACCTTGGGATACTCGGAATGTCCGTGTGGGGCCAGGGCCAGGTCAGGCCTTGTTTTGTGGTGGATCAGAGTCCCGCTCCCAGCCCTGGCCTGGCAGAGCTTTCAATCACACAGCAGGGGCAGTGCTAACCCAGCTCTCATTGGCCAAGCTGTCAATCAATCACAAACTAGCAGCTGGTGCTACCCTGGCTTTGATTGGACAAGCAATTGGCAATCCCACCCGAGGGGCGGACCCATGAAGGCCCAAGGGGTTAAAAGCCGGAGCACGAGGTCAGCCCATGGTCTGGATCCTGCCTTCAAATGGGGTTCTTCTGTTGGTGATGCTGGAGGGTGAGTAGTTGGTACCTATGTGTGTGTCTTTCTATGGATCTTCTGTCTTTCTGATGTTCTCTATTTGTTCTCCTTCTAATCCTAATTACCTGGAATATTTTGAGTAACTTCACATGTTAAGGGTTAAAGGTTTTTAGGTTAAATCAGCTAAGTTAATGAAGTTAATGCTTTGATAAGAATTTTCTGTTCAAGTGAATGTTGTATTAAATCCTATGCCAAAGTTCCTTAACTGTCCACATTTTGCGAGTAAAATTTTGTGCAATTTTGATCTCTTAGCTCAGTTGGTCAGAGCATGGTGCTGATATCACCAAGGCTGTGGGTTCAATCCCTGTGTGGGCCATTCACTTAAGAGCTGGACTTGATGATCCTTGTGGGTCCCTTGCTACCAAGAATATTCTTTGCATCTGGCCATGTTGAGAATATCTGCCTGGTGTTTCTCCTGTGCACCAAACTCAAAGGAAGGAACCTTTGGTTACCCCCAGCATTTCAGTGTTCTGGGGTGTTGCAGCCCTGCAGACTCACAATGGCCTCTTGTTTTCATGAGGCCCCACAGTGTCCCACTGGCCCTTGGTTCCATAAGGATCTGCAGTGTCACACAGGTTTCTGACACTTGTCCTTGCTGCCCCTCAAACCCCAATGCCCTACAAACAGCCCCGAGCAACCCTTGAGGGACAGGCCCTGCTGTCCCAGGCTGGGCTCAGGGCTTGGCCTTTCTGCTTCCCCCAACCAGCCCAGGTCTTGCTCAGCATTGCAGTTCCCTGCTCTGAGCCTTTGCCTGCCTGCACTCCTGGCCTCAAGGATCTTCTCTCAGCAGTCCCTGGGGAGCCTTTGTCACTCCCTGCCCTCAGTGGGGCCCAGTGATGCTCCAAGGACCTTGGAGTTTTGCTTCTGACTCCTTGAGCAGCTTCTTCAGCCTTCTCTCAGGCTGAGTCCTGAACTCAGCCCCAAATCCAAGGTGGGGATCATCAAAGTACAGAAAGCCCTTGGAGGCTCTTCCTTCAATTGTCTTCCAAGTGTCCAGGTCTTCTGCAGCTGATTAGAGTCAGTTTGGAGTTCTGTTAAGGAGGAAGATTTCAAAGTGCACCTCATGACTTTTCTAGTTTACTCAAGGTAATATTTTTTATTTTCCAGTGCAGAGAGTAGCTGATAGAAGCATTCCCCAGGTGATCTTGATGCTGAATGTCTCCTTAGGAGGTCTGGGCACAGAGAAGAGTGAGCCCCTTGTGGGCTGACCCTGTTTGCTGAGCTGCTCCTCACCCCCAGCCTCACCATGTCTGACATGGCCCACCTGGCACTGACATCCCTGTGCCCTGCAGCAGAACCTTGTCCCTTAGCTCTGCAGCTCCATGTCCCAGCCCATTGCACCGTGTCCCACCTGCTCTCCTCAGGGCTCTGCCTGCACACAGGCCCAGGAGAGATTTTCCTGTTGGGAAGGAAAGAATGGCAAAGCCTGAGCAGGTTTCCTGAACAACAAGCCCCACTCAGGAACCACCTTCTCAGTACAGACTGCCTGGAATGGTGTCCCCTTTCTACAAGGGACAGTGTGAGCAGAAATAATCTCTGGGAGCAGAATTCTCTGAGTCTCCCACCTGAATTCTCTGTCCCTGTCCTTTCCCTGGATCTCTGTTGCAGATGGAAGCTGCTGGTGCCATCCTCACCTTTAACATCTCTCTTGAATGCAAACAGATGTTCCCAGCTGTGTTAAGTAAGATTTGCTCAATGTTTCTACAAAATTTTTGTACTCCTCATGGAATGAAGGGGCCATCTTGACACTGAGGAGGTGACGTGGAAGCAAGGAGCCAATTGTGACCCTGGGGTGACATGGAACCAAGGGGCCATGGTGACACAGCAGGGCCACGTGGATCCAGTGGTCCATTGTCACACTGTAGATCCAAGGAGACCATGAAGACATCCCCAGAACCAAGGAGTCCATGGTGACCCAGTGGGGCTGCATGGAGCTAATGGTCCATGGTCACACTGCCCATCCAAGGAGTTCATTGTGACACTGCAGAAGCTCATGGAGCAAGGGAGGCCATTGTGACACTGAAGAACTTCATGGCACCAAGCATCCATGGTGACACAGCAGGGCATCATGGGAACAAAGGAACTGCTGTTGGCAGTATGGAAACTCATGGAACCAGGGGCTGTTGTCACACTGCAGAACCAATAGAGCTGCTGGACCTTGACCCTGGCCCTGCATAGCTACTTGGGAGGCTCGGCAGGAAGCCTCAGGAATGCCCCTCTGGGATCCATGGCACACACTGCCAGGGGCTGGAATTGCAGTTCCCAACCAGGAAAAGATGTTCCTCCCCTGGGAGGCAGAGCTCTTTAGAAGGAGCCAAAGGCCAAGTGGAGCAAGATCTTAGAGTGACATTTCACTGCCAGCCTTCATAACTTCCCCCCTGGTTGTTGTAGCTCCTGGATTGGGAATTAAATCAGGGCGGGGTCTTTGGTGGGAGATGCCCTGGGTCAAGTGAGACACTGAAAGAGAAATAGATCAGGCAAAGAGAGGCAGGAGAGAAAGGAGGACGCAAACACAATCAGCTGAGAAAATGGCACTCTGAAAAACAGACCAGAAATGACTGTAAATGAATGGGACAGAAATCAATAGTTCTGAAAATTTTATTTACTATCAAAATAGATAGCATGCACCCACACCTACACAATCACAATTCCACACCCTCAAATTTGGATCCCACTTCTCCCAGTCTGTATCCAATCCCATTTCACCCTGGACATTGTGGAATCAAGTAGATTTGGCATGGGACTGAGTTTTTCTTGGGTGGGAATAAGGCATTTAGACATGGATTGAGCAATTTTGGGGTAAAATTGAGGTACTTTCAATTGGATTGAATCATTTTGAGGTGACATACCAATCTGTCTTGAATTCTGGAGTGCAAGGGTACGGAGAACACTTGCTGAAATCCCCCAAGAACCCACAAATCTTCCAGAATATGTCCCAAACCCATAAATTCCTGGTCAAGTAACTGTTAACTGATGGAACTTTAGACATCTTTGATAAATTTTTTTCTTTTTAGTCCTATTTTAGGTGTTTTTAAGTGATAAAAAAAATCAAGAGGAAATTGGGGCCAAATCAAAAGGATTACCAGCCAGGCGTCCTCCCAGCACAGATCACTGAATGTGGTTCACCAGGGCTCTGCTCGACGTGGATCCTCCCATGGGAAATGAAGCTGGAGTGGTGCATGAAGCTCTTCCTGCAATTGGAGCATTTCCAGGGCTTCCCTTACTGGTGCCTCTGTTGGTGTTTGGTCAAGTGAGAGCTCTGGGTGAAGCTCTTCCCACATTGGGGACACTCTTAGGGCCTCTCCCCATTGTGGATGCGCCGGTGCCTGATGAGGGTGGAGTTGTGCTTGAAGCCCTTCCCACAGCTCGGGCAGTGGAAGGGCCTCTCCTCTGTGTGAATCCACTGGTGCTAGAGGAGATGGGAGCTGGTCTGAAACCTCTTCCCACACTGGGTGCACTTGTAGAGCCTCTTCCCACTGGGGATGCACTGGTGGATGATCAGCTGGCACCTCTGACTTAAGTTCATCTCACATTCTCCACACTTGTATGGCCTTTCCCCAGTGTGGATCCTGTCATGGTGGATCAAATGGGACTTCTGCCTGAAACTCGTGCACATTCCCCACATTCATAGGGCCTCTCCCCAGTGTGGATGCGTTGGTGCCTGATGAGGGTAGAGCTGCAGCTGAAGCCCTTCCCACATTCCCCACACTCACAGGGCCGTTCCCTGGTGTGGATTGTCTCGTGGCTGATCAGGGTGTTGCTCTGCCTGAAGCTCTTCCCACACTCCAGTCACTTGTAGGGCTTCTCCCTATCATGAAGCTGCTCATGGATCACCAGCTCCAAGATCTGACTGAAGCTCTGTCCACCTTCCTGGCTCAGGGTGAGTCTTCCTCCTCAGAGCACCCTGGGCTGGTTTTGCAGGATCTACCAGGCTTCTCTTCCCATTGGATTCTGGTGCCCTGGAGCTGCTCAAAGTGGCCTCTTCCATGAGGTTCTGTAGCGGGTGTTCAGAGGTTCTGTCCTCCCTGGTGTTCATCCTCAGCTCCTTGTCTGGAGGAGGAAGGACAAGGACAGGATGGAATTTGCCTCTGTGCCACAGGGAAGGGGAAGGAGATTCCCCCAGTGCATCCCTGGCAGGACACGGGGGTGGCAGCAGGGTTGTCCTGCAGCAAGGGGCTGTGCTGGGCTGGGAGATGGAACAGGAGAGAGCGGGAAAGGGGCACTGACTTCCTCCTCACCTGCCTGGGTTTTCCAGGGCATTGTCTCAGTTTGAAAGACAGATGTCTGCTAAGGAAGGCAGGAGCCTCCCTTGAAATGGAAAATATAAACCCCCTCCCTCTGAATTATTATAATTTTTAAATTAAGGTGCTTTTAGACAAAGATATGGCAACTGGAATACCAGTTCTTAACTAGGAAAATTAAAAATACAAATGCAATAGTACAAAAAAAAACCACTGACAGGGCCACAATATGACCTGACACTCTGTTTGTCAGGGTGTTGGTAACAGTCCCATTGAATGGTGGCTGCAGTACTCCTGCAGTGACAGGTGTGGTTCTGTTGGAGCAGGGATCATGTAGAAGGGTCTAGTTTTCCTCTGAAGGTCCAGTGGCGGTGTAGATGGGCCTGGTCTTCCTCTTGGAATCCAGTGGATAAGAAAGCTGCTCCTCTGGGAATGCAGTAAGAAGAGGCTCCCTGTGGTGTTTGAAATCTCAGATTATATCCAATTAGGAATGCTTGGCTCCTCCCAGAGGGAGGAGCCTCTCACAACAAGATGATGTAATTTTATCAGTCATGCAGTGACACTCAATGGCCCACTCACAGAAGATATCTCCCCAGATGGAAGATTGGTTTTGGAAGAGATAAAGAAAACTGCCCAATTAACAAAAGATAACTGCTCCACAGATAGGAATAGAATACACACACTCATTTCCAGTCTAAGACAGTTGCTCAAGCGTTGGTGTCATGGACAGAATTTTGGATTCATTGATCATGGGGCTACTTTTACAGCACCTGGCCTGCTGGAACCTGATGGGCTCCATCTCTCTGTTAAGAACAGAAGGTTTTTAGCTTGTGAACTGGCAGAACTTGTTGAGAGAGCTTTAAAGTAGATTTGAAGGAGTAAGGGGATGCAGCTGGGCTGTCTGGAAGCAGGCCCAAGGGTGGTAAGCTTCAGTTCGAAGTGAAATCAGCAGCCCAGCTGAGGTGCACGTATACCAGTGCAGGCAGCATAGGTAACAAACAAGAGCTGGAGGCCATGGTGCAACAGCAGAACTGTGATGTAATTGCCATCAGGGAAACGTGGTGGGATGACTCACATGTTTGGAGTGCTGCTCCGGATGGCTACAGGCTCTTCAGGAGAGACAGGAAAGGAAGAAGAGGTGGAGGGATGGCCCTTTATATTAGGGAGGCTTTAGACACCATAGGCATTGAAACTAATGATGATGAAGTTGAATTCCTATGGGTTAGAACTAAGGGGAAGGCCAACAAGGCTGACACCCTACTGGGAGTCTGTTATTGTCCACCCAACCAGGAAGAAGTGGTGGACAACTCATTCTATAAGCAGCTACGGAATGTTTCAGGTTCATCAGTTCTTGTTCTTGTAGGTTCTTGTTCCTGCTGGACATTTGCTGGGAGCTCAATACAGCTGAAAAAAGGCAGTCCAGTAAATTTTTAAAGTTTGTGGAGGATAACTTTT
The DNA here is from genome assembly GCF_035770615.1 of Melospiza melodia melodia. Classification (NCBI taxonomy): domain Eukaryota; kingdom Metazoa; phylum Chordata; class Aves; order Passeriformes; family Passerellidae; genus Melospiza; species Melospiza melodia. The sequence goes on along the minus strand of NW_026948497.1, from coordinate 6,372,209 downwards.
TGTCATAGCTGGTGAGTGAGCCCAGCAGGGGAGGGACAGTATTAGATCTGTTGTTTGTAAATAGAAATGGTCTGGTGGGAAATGTAGTGGTCGGAGGCTGCCTGGGGAACAGTGATCATGAAATTATAGAGTTCTCAATATTTGGTGAAGTCAAGAGGAACATTAAGAAGACTTTTACATTGGACTTCTATAGGGCAGACTTTGGCCTGTTTAGGAGTTTTATTCAGAGAGTTCCTTGGGAAGTAGTCCTTAAAAATAAAGAAGTTCAGGAAAAGTGGACATGCTACAAAACAGAGATCTTGAGGGCACAGGAACAGACTATCACTGTGTGCCAAAAGGTGAATCAACAAGGCAAACATCCAGCCTGGATGGGTGAGGAGGTTTTGGAGGAACTCAGGAATAAAAAAAGCACGTATCATCTTTGGAAAGAGGGTCAGATCTCTCAGGAAGTATTTAAGAGGGCTGCTGGAGTATGTAGGAAAAAAATTAGGGTGGCTAAAGCTCAGTTTGAACTTAGAATGGTGACTTTTATAAGGGATAATAAAAATGTTTTTATAAATATACTACTGGTAAAAGGAAGAGTAAGGCCAGCCTTTGTTGAATGAGGGAGGGAACTTAGTAACTGCAGATGAGGAGAAGGCAGCAGTGCTTAATGCCTTCTTTGTCTTAGTCTTTAGTGGTAAGATGGCTCAGGACAGCTGTGCTTCTGGGCTGGTAGATGGGGTCAGGGAGCAGAATGGGCCCCCTGTTATCCAGGAGGAGGCAGTCAGAGAACTGCTGAGCTGCTTGAATGTTCATAAATCTATGGGACCAGATGGGATCCACCCCAGGGTGTAGAGGGAGCTGGCAGATGAGCTTGCTAAGCTGCTCTCCATCATTTAGCAGCAGTCCTGGCTCACTGGGGAGGTTCCAGATGCCTGGAAGCTGCCCAATGTGACACCCATTCACAACAGGGGTGGGAAGGAGGATCCTGGTAATTATAGGCCAGTCAGTCTGACCTCAGTACGTGGTGAGGTGATGGAACAGTTTATAGTGAGTGCTATCACACAGCCGTTATAGGATGGCCGAGGGTATCAGATCCAGCCAGCAGGGGTTTAGGAGGGGAAGGTTGTGTTTGACCAACCTGGTCTCCTTCTATGACCAGATGACCCTCCTGGTGGATGCAGGAAAGGCTGTGGATGTTGTGTGCCTCGACTCCAGCTAGGCCTTTGGCACTGTCTGCCACAGCACACTCCTGGAAAAGCTGCAGCCCAGGGCTGGGATAGGAGCACTCTGTGCTGGGCTCAGAACTGGCTGGATCAGAGAGTGATGGTGAATGGTGCTGCATCCAGCTGGCAGTCAGGCACCAGGAGTGTCCCTCAGGGCTCTGTGCTGGGGCCAGCTCTGTTCAATATTTTTATAGACAACATGGATGAGGGGATTGAGGTTTTCTATTGTAAATCTGCAGATGACACTAAGCTGAGAGCATGCGTCCATCTGCTTGAGAGACAGGAAGGCTCTGCAGAGAGACCTGGAACAGTTGGATGGATGGGCAGAGTCCAATAAGATGAAGTTTAATCAGTCCAAGTGTCAAGTCCTGCATTTGGCCACCATAACCCCCTGCAGCACTATAGGCTGGGGCTTGTGTGGCTGGACAGTGCCCAGGCAGAAAGGGACCTTGGGGTACTGGTCAACAGCAGCTGAACATGAGCCAGCAGTGTGCCCTGGTGGCCAAGAAGGCCAATGGCTCCTGGCCTGGATCAGGAATGGTGTGGCCAGCAGGAACAGGGAGGTCATTCTTCCCTTGCACTTGGAACTGGTGTACCTGGCATTCTTCCCTTGTACTGTATCTGGAGTGCTGTGTCCAGTTCTGAGCCCCCCAATTTGGGAGGGACACTGAGGGGCTGGAGCGTGTCCAGACAAGGGCAGCAAAGCTGGTGAGGGGTCTGGAGCACAAGTCCTCTGAGGAGTGGCTGAGGGAGCTGGGGTTAATTAGCCTGGAGAAAAGGAGACTCAGAGGTGACCTTATCCCTCTCTAGATCTTCCTGAAAGGTGGTTGTAGCCAGGTGGCGGTCGGTCTCTTTCTCCAGGTAACAACTGACAGAACCAGAGGACAGAGTTTTAAGTTGTGCCAGAGGAAATTTAGGTTGGATATTAGGAAAAAGTTTTTGACACAAAGGGTGATAAAGTATTACATTGGTTTGCCTGGGGAGATGGTAGAGTCATCATCCCCGAATGAATTTAAAAAAAGATTGGATGTGGCACTGGGTGCCATGGTCTAGTTGAGTTAGTGTTGGGGCTGGGTTGGACTCGATGATCTTCAAGGTCTCTTCCAACCCAGTAATTCTGTGATTGTGTGACTCAATGATCGCAACGGGTGCCTCCCAGCTCAGCGCCTCCTGCAATTCTCACCCTTTGGCTCAGCCTTTGTGTGCCCTTGAGGTGCTGGCAGAGGTGTTGGGGACAGGGCAGGAGCAGGGCAGCCCCAGCATTCCCCTGTGTGTGACACCCCAGCGGTGACAGCCCCAGCGTTGCCCTGTGTGTGACACCCCAGCAGTGACAGCCCCAGCATTGGCCTGTCTGTGAGTGACACCCCAGTGGTGACGGCCCCAGTGTCCCTGTGTATGACCCCCCAGCAGTGACAGCCCCAGCATTCCCTCCCTGCAGTCGCTCCAAGAGAAGCATCCAGAGCCGCGTCCAGTCCATGGAACTGAGTGGCCACTGCCCACCCCGGCCTGGGCTGATGTGGATTCCTCTGCACACAGCTCGGGGAAGGTCCCCCTGGCCACCTCCACAGTGCCACATGCAAGTGTCAGACACAGTTACAGAACTCTGCCCAGAACTTCTAGGAAGTGATAATTTTAAAAAACCCCAAAACCATAAGTGCCATAAAATACAAACAAAAAAAATAAAAAACAAAACCCAAACAAAACCATATCAAAAAACCATATCAAAACAAAAGAAATCCCAGCACCCTAACCAACCAAACAAACCAAAACAACAACACAAACAAACCAACTAAAACAGAACAAAGAACGAAAAACAAATCAAGCGAAACCAACAACAACAAAAAAACCCCAACCAAATCAAGAAAAAGAACTCCCCCAGTAGAGCTGTTCTGTCCGTCAGTTGTCACACCTGCACTCACAGAAGACCTGGGCTGCAATGAGGATTCCTGGGGCACATGTGCAGGAAAAGCAGGTTTAGGTCACGCTCTCAGCAGAATTGTTCTCAGCTGAGCCAAAAAGCCCCCTTTGGCAGGTGCAGGGCCATTGGAAATGCAGAGCCTCAGCCCACAGGGCAGAAAAGGGCTCTGAGTTCCCCTCCCCTCACACTAAACCCTGTTCCCAGGGTGCTGCTCTGCCTGAAGCTCTTTCCACGCTGCAAGAACTTGTAGGGTTTCTCCCCATTACGAAGCTGCTCACGGACGACCGGCTCCGAGTTCTGGCTGAAGCTCTGTCCACCTGCCTGGCTCAGGGTGGGTCTTTCCTCCTCAGAGCACCCTGGGCTGGGTTTGCAGCCCCTCCTCCTGTGGGATTTCTGGGGATTTTCCTCCCCGTTGGAATTCTGCACTGTGGAGTCACTCAAAACAGCCTCTTCCACAAGGTTCTGCTTTGGGGATTTGTCCTCTGTAGTCTCCATCTTCAGCTTCTTGTCTGGGGGAGGAAGGACAAGGAGAGGACGGGATTTGCCTCCACTACAGAGGGAGGGGGAAGGAAATCCCCCTACTACATCCCCATCAGGACGGGGTTGTCCTGTAGCCAGGGGCCGTGCTGGGCTGGGAGATGGAGCAGGAGAGAGGGGGAAAGGGGCACTGGCTTCCTCCTCACCTGCCTGGAGTTCCTGGGGCATGTTCCTTTTCCTTGCAGCCTCGTCCTCTGTCCAGTGAAGGCTTGGGGATGGGAAATCCTATTTTTGGAGGAAAACAACAGATGAGCACATAGCTTTTGTACTGGTTTGAAGGCAAGCCAGGGAAAGGGTCTAAGTCAGAATTACAATTTAATAAGAAAATGAAGATCAAGGTACTGATACAGAAACATTGCCTTAAACTGACAGAGTCAGGATATAACCTGACACCCTGTTGGTCAGGGTGGTGGGAGCAGTCCCAATAAATGGTGGCTGCAGTCCTGATGGAGTGATCAACGTGATTCTGTGAAAGCAGTGATCCTGTAGAAGGGTCTGGTCTTCCTCTGAAGGTCCAGTGGTGGTTATGGAGCTCTTGTCCTCTGGGAATCCAGTAGGCAAGGTGCTGCTGGTGTTGCAAGCCTCAGCTTATATCCAGGTAGGAATGCTTGGATCCTCCCCCTGGGCGGAGCATCCCACAATGGGAGGATGGAATTTTATCAGTCCTGCAGTGACACTCAATGGCCCATTAGCAGAAGATATCTCACCTGGAGGGCATTATCAGGGCTGAGTCATGGAAGAGATAAAGAACACTGTCTGGCCTGTTTATAGCAGTTAATGGAGATGGTGATTGAAAACATGCATTTGGTTACATCTTGCATGGCAACCTGAAACAGTGGGGTAATCCCTGCTCAGGGGGTGAACACCACCCCCCTTACCCAAACTGGCTCAGCTGTAAAACCCCCACCCTGGGAAGGCCAGACACACAGGGGATAATGTCATACTTGCCCTGCTCCAGGGGAGGTCTCTGTCCCTTGTCATTCCATTGCTCTCTCCTCTTTTCTCTTTCTTTCCAACTCTCTCTCTACCTCACATTTACTGTTCAATAAAATCCACTTTGAATTTGGTCTTGTTAGCACCTTAACTGGGGCAGAGGCATCCCCCTAACAATTTTCTTAACCATATTGCAATATTCTTTATTCACAGTGAGTTGCGGACACTGTTCTCTAACTCCAAGTGCTTTTGACAACAGCATGGTTCCCTCCACTGAGGAGGTTGTGCTTCTTTGTGGAAGAACTCTTGGAAACTTGGATGCAGTCTCTCCTTCCTTCTGGGGAACTTATGGGAGAAATGATGAAGAAAATGGCTGTTGTGGGTGGCCAGTGAAAAAGAAAATATTTTGTCTTTCTTCCTTGAAAACTTTGTCAAAATCATTGGAGGAAAGGGAGCAAATATTACCAGCGAGACTGACAAGGTTCATTCTCCCCACGGTGAGGAAAACGAGGCTAAAAGTTCTACAAGAAGCCCAGCTCAAGTAGCTAAATTCTCAAATAACTCCAGCCAGGGGTCTCCAGGAGAGTGTTCAGAGCCAGCAGATCCCGGACTCGAGCCCCAGATATCTCTGGGCTCGCTAAGAGGAGCTTTTTTGGGGAGAGAGGAGCCGTGATTGGCCCTCAGGAGGGTCCCGGGGGTTCCATGTGGGGATGGCCTGGTACTGACAGGGCGGGACTTTGGTTTTGGGGATCCCTGTGAGAGCCGGGGCTGTGGAACGGGGAACCCCCAGGGCGGCAAGAGGGGAAGGGGGTGATACCGCAGCTCGGGGACCCCCGGCAGCCCAGAGATGAGGTGGGGATGGGACCCTCTGACCCTGACAGGGGTGTGTCCTGGGGTGACTTCATGATGTTCGTACCCCCATTGATCTGTTTAGCCTGGAAATGAGTTCTGTACGTTTAATGCTGGTTCTGAGAGCGAAGGGGAGGAGGAAGAAGCACAAATTTGTTTCATACACTGCACTCACTACTCCACATTCTAGCTGCAGGATGGAGAGACAGCAGGACAGAGCTCTTCTTTGCTTTTAGTCAGTTTTTAGCTCTCTGAGGCAGAGAAGTTCCCTGGACTGTGGTTTTTCTTTTTCTTTGGAGCTGTTTAAACCTGCTCTTCACTGAACACCCAGAACACCACTCGCACCTCGCACCTGTGGCCCACCTGGCTGAGCCTGGGCCATGGCAGTTCCAGCACTGGAGGGACTGATAAGAGACTGATAAGGGACAGATAAGAGACTGATAAGCGACTGATAAGACACTGACTGAGCTGAGCCACAGCCCAAGGAGGGACTTTCTGAGTTTGTCATCTATTTTGGAGCAGCATGAGGTTTTATTGTTTAATATTGTTCATTTTTTTTGTGCTGATGAATGCTTTGCCTGTTAAACAAACAGTTTTTTTCCACTTTTCTCCAAGGAAATATTTTCCCAAACTGGCAGAGGGAGGGGCTACTTGAATCAGCTGTCTAGAGGAAACCCCTTTTGGAGATTTTCTCCCAAATTTGCCCTAAACCAGGACAGGGTGGTGGAGAGAAGGGTGAACCACAAGTGGCTGAATTGGGGGGAGGCTTGAGTGGGGGACCCTGGGACCCCAAAACCTCCCAGAATACCTAAGCAGGACCCTGGAGATGGAGGACCACCAGAACACACAAGGGATGAGACTGGAAATGGGAAACTCCTGGTGGCTTTTTGTTTATACACTCTTGATTTTTGGACATTAGGTGACTTCTAGAAATGGACTTGGGCAAGAGGAATCCCCAACACAAGGCATTCACACCTTGCTTTTCCCCAAACCAGGATTCTCCCCAAACCATCCCACTGTAACATCCCCCCTGTCCCACTGTGGGTGAGCTCAGTCCCAAACCTGATCCTGACCCTGATCCTGGTCTCAATCTCACTCCATGTTTAGACACACTCAGTTTTTTATTTAATCTCATCCCCATCCCAGACTCGTCTAGCCCCAGACCCAATCCCAACCTAAAGCCCTAAAGCCAATTCCATGTCTCACCTTAACCTCAATCCCAGCTCTAATCCAAATCTCAGCCCCAACTCCTACCCCAGCCCCAATTCCAGCCCCTCCTAAATCCTCAGCCCCAAACCAAATCCCAGGTTCAACCCTTCTGGGGGTTTGGGGGTGTCTCTGTCCCTCTGACCCCGATGATGTTTGGGTGGGGTCACAGAAGGTCTGAGAGGGACAGAGACCCCCCCTGGCCTTCCCAGGTGTGAGAAAGTCGGAGAGCCCCCCCAGCCCCGAGCACCCTCAGCGGTGAGAGGGACACAGAGCCCCCGGTCCCCAGCCCTGCACAGACATTCCCTGAGGCCAGAGGGATGGAGACCCCCTGAGCATCCCCCAGGTCGAGGGGACAGAGACCCCTGAGCATTCTCTGGGCTGAGAGAGACAGAGACTGCCCCAAGCACCCCCTGGCACAGGGGTGAGAGGGAGGGAGACCCCCCAGGCATTTCCTGGGTGAGAATGGTGGAGAAACCCTGGGGAATGGCCTTGGGTGACAGGGACAGGGACAACCCCTGGGGAATGGCCTGGGGTGACAGGGACAGGGACAACCCCTGGGGAATGGCCTGGGGTGACAGGGACAGGAAACCCCCCCTCAAACCCCTCCCAAGCATCCCCCAGGACGCGAGGCACAGAGACCCTTGAGCATCTCCTGGGCACTGGACAAAATAAACTTGGCAGAAATCAAACTTGACTTTGCAAAATCACTTTGAAGAATATATGCTTTTCCCACAGGTAACTTGTGATGAAAACGCAAACAAATCCCAAACATGAATAAACTGACAATCCAAGCAGTGATGTGGCAATTCCAATATTCATTGCTTCCTGCACAGCTCCAGCTCAGCTGCTGTCAGGTTCAGATAAAAGGAAAGTGGAAATTTGGCCCAAAACAGGTTATTAAAAGGAATGGAAAGCTCTGTGTAGCAGTCACAAAGGTGACAGGGATCAAGAGAAAAATGATTTTCACATTTGGTAAAGCCCCCAAGCCTGGGAATTCAGGACTTATTTGGAAATTTAGCTCCTTGAGCCGGGCTTCTTGTGGGACTTTCAGCTGCCTTGTGTTCCTCACCGTGGGGTGAATGAACCTTGTCAGTCTCGCTGATAACATATGCTCCATTTCCTCCAGTGATTTTAACAACTTTATAAGGAAAGACAGCAAATTATTTTCTTTACACTGGCCACCCATAAAAGCCATTTTCCTCATCATTTCTCCCATAAAGAAATAAAACTTTTATAAGTTCCATAAGCTCCCCAGGATGAAGGAGGCACTGTGTCCAAGTTTCCAAGAGTTCTTCAGAAAGAACCACAACCTCCTCAATGGAGGGAACCATGCTGTTGTCAAAGGCACTTGGGGTCAGAGAACAGTGCCCTGAACTCACTGTGCCAAAATAATATGGCAATATGGTTAAGAAAATTGTTAGAGATGCCTCTGCCCCAATTAAGGTGCTAACGCGACCAAATCCAAAATGGATTTTACTGAACATTAAATGTGAGGTAGAGAGAGAGTTGAAAAGAAAGAGAAAACAGGAGAGAGCAATGGAATGACAAGGGACAGAGACCTCCCCTGGAGCAGGGCAAGTATGACATTATCCCTTGTGTGTCTGGCCTTCCCAGGGTGGGGGTTTTACAGCTGAGCCAGTTTGGGTAAGGGGGGTGGTGTTCACCCCCTGAGCAGGGATTACCCCACTGTTTCAGGTTGCCATGCAAGATGTAACCAAATGCATGTTTTCAATCACCTTCTTCATCAACTGCTATAAACAGGTGGGTTAGTGTTCTTTATCTCTTCCATGACTCAGCCCTGATAATGCCCTCCAGGGGAGATATCTTCTGCTAATGGGCCATTGAGTGTCACTGCAGGACTGATAAAATTTCATCATCCCATTGTGGGATGCTCCACCTCTTGCCATCTGATGCAAGGCAAGGCGACCTGGTTCTGAGGAAACGGCACGGCGACCCAAACTCTCCAGGGTCGCTCGGGCCAAGAACACACGCAGACACCAACGTGGTGGACAGTCCAAAGGCCTTTATTGCCCCGTCTCATGGGGTTTTATAATCTGGGAGGTTTTCTCTACGTCAGGGGGTCTTACCTTACTGTAATTGGTTAATAAGGAGTGGAAAGTTACTTGTGTTAGGGGGGTCTATATTCTTGGGTGATCCCTTATCACTAGGCGTTAGGGGGAGAGGAATCCTGCTGCTTTCCGTGACATCACGAGATTTTCCGTACGCCTGTCCCTATCTACCACATCTCCCCCCCCCTTTTTCACAAATGAACGAGGTAGTCATATACATAGGTACTGAGATGAGGCATGAGGTTGTTGACAAAGAAAGGGGTTTGGTAAACCTGGGTAAGATTTTTGCCAGGAAAGCTTAGAAAATCTTGTGACTGGCAGTGTTCCCTGCTCGAATTCACAGCAGTTGTTGCCGGCCTATGAACAGGATGTTGGCCCATTCTAGGCGGGTCTGAATGAATGAGACTAGCTTGTTCAGCAGGCATGGTCCGAAGGTAATAGCTAAAAGTAGCATTGCCATTGGACCTATTAGGGTAGAAATTAGGGTGGTTAGCCATGGTGATCAATTGAACCAGGACTTGAACCAACCCTGTTGGGCATTCCTTTCTTTCTGTCTCTGAGCCAGTCTTTTTCAGAGTTCTGCCATGGAGTCTCTCACAACTCCCTTGTGGTCTGCATAGAAGCAGCACTCCTCCTTCAAGGCGGCACACAGGCCCCTTTGCTGCATGAACAGGAGGTCTAGTCCTCGCCTGTTCTGCAAGACTACTTCTGAGAGTGAGGAGACTGACTTCTCTAGAAAGGAGATGGATTTCTCGATCCTCTGCAGGACCTCGTCAATCATTGCCTGCAGCTGTGACAGTCCTTGGTGCTGGGTCGCCAAGGCTGAGACTCCTGTGGCCGTTCCGGCTGCTCCTAGGCCCAGCAGCATTGCGATAGTTATACCTGTTACTATTTCTCTTTTGTGGAGCCGGCTGGGTTCCTCAAAAAGGTGATACACTTCTTCATCTGTTTGGTACAGGACCCTAGGAACAATCAGAACTTGGACATGGAAGTCGTTAGAGTCATCGAATTTGGCAAGGAACACACAGGGACTCACTCCAGATCGCTGGCAAACCCACATCCCAGATGCCGATGGGACTACCCACTTATTGTTTTTCCTGTTGGGTTTGACAACTTTGGTGCAGACGTTGCCTTTCCGCCTAGCTAGGGTTGCATTGCCAAAGCATCTGCCCTGGCCTGTGACTTGACTCAGGGTGATTCCTTTGAGGGGGGTGTCCCATCTACATTGGTTGGGTGCATCTGCTGTGGAGTAACTGAAGGGAGTGTTTAAAGCGACTCCTTAGTAAAAGGGAGGTTCAACATCGTAACAAAGCCAGCAGGATTCGATTAGGTTAGGGTTAGATTCGTTCAGGGATAGGAAGGTAGCTTCTAACATACGAAGGATTGGGTCTGAGTCTGACTCGGCTGAACGGCCTATCTGAAAGGCTTCCGCATGGCTGGTTGGGATATCAGCGACCCTTGTGGGCAAGGCTTTGGGGTGGGTTGCATTTCTCCCTTTCGGCACGCTTTTAATCACTTTGTTGGGTCTGACCACTCGGGGTGGCGATGGTCGGAGCCTAATAATTCGCACATTCACCCTCTCTTTTGACCCTTGAAGGACTACTGTCCACGTTCTGCCTATTGCCCAACTGGGCTGATGCGGCTGCAAGACCGCATGTTGTAGTTAGTGCATGTCTGAATTTTTGGGACTTTATGGCAATTTCGATGGAAGTTTCCATGAAAGAAGAGGGGTGTTTTGCAACCAATGGGTGCCCAGGTGAACTGTAAGAATTTGTTGGGCTCTTGTGGCTCCCACCCAGGCCCTGACGGTCTGGCATCTCTGATGATGGTTTCGCAGCCCCAGTGCCCACAATGTCCCCACCTGGGTGATTGCAGTAGCTTTTCCCAGGGCTTGAAGCTGGGCACCAGTAGGATAGGTACATGTGTGTGGAGTGTGGGGAATGGGGTTCTACCTTTGGTTGTCCTGGAAACAGGTCGGTGATGGGGAGCACGAAGGATGGGGTGTTCGGTGAGGTGATTTCTCTGAGCACCTTGTCACTACTAAGGTGTTGCATGACCCACCTGAATGGCTGATGGGGGTAGTGATCTGGGTAGTGACCCTCTGACAACAAGCCCCAACAGCAAAATCACACAGAAACACCGTTGATGCTTGGGTCCCACCCATGCAGGTCTCTCGGGTGCTGCCTGGTGGCTTGGTGGTCTGTCGTTTTCCTCTGGAATGGGGATGTACGCGTCCTGAGGACGTCCCACGAGGATGTCCTGTAAACAGAAACTCGCAACTCTCATCAATCTCATTCTGCTCATTGTGAAGGTCGGGCTTGATTGACTTAAGTGGACACCACCTGATTTTGCCATCCTTTTTGACAGCTGCATACCCCTTCCCCGTGAGCATCAGCCTCCAGCCCCATTCCCATTCGCCTAGCTCATTTCTAATTACAACCTGCGGGCCCTCCTCTAGTGTTCGAGTGGCCCAGTGTTTTTGAACAGGACTGTTTTTTTCATCTCCCCTAGGGAATTGATTCAATGCCAGCAGAGCGGTTGCCAGTATATGTGCCTGATCTCCTGGGGGAATGGCATTGGCAAAACCCTCTGCTTTTGCCAACACTTCTATCTTGGTTTTCAGGGTCTGATTTGCTCTCTCGACTATGGCCTGCCCGGTACTGTTATACGGGATACCTTGCACTAATGTGATGCCTCATTTTAAGGCGAACTCTTGCACTGGTTTAGAAGGGAAATTGGAACCGTTGTCAGTTTTGATCTGTTTGGGGATACCAAGCCAGGCCATGGCTGTCAGCCAGTGCTGAATTGTGGCCTTGGAGTTTGTTCTGGGGTGCTCTGTGGCTATGATCGTTCCGCTATAAGTGTCTCTTGTCACTGAAAGCCGTGTTCGGGGCTTCAGCAGTTCACACCAAGTGAAGTCTGACTGCCAGATTTCTGAGGGCTTGAGACCTCTCGGGTTGACCCCACAGGTCCATAGGGGTGACTTCTGGCAATGAGGGCAGGTGGCTACCACATGTTTTGCGTCCGCTGTCGAGATTTCGCATCTCTTCGCTAGTGCTTTGGCTCCGATGTGGAGCGACTCGTGCAGTTGATGGGCTTCCTGCAACGTCCATACGCCTTTTGCTGCGGCGTCCGCTTTGTCGTTGCCGATCTGGAAGTAACCTTTGACTGGGTTGTGGCTGTTGATGTGAATGACTGACACGGTGCCCCCTCACGAGGAGAGTGCTTCTTCTAGCATTAGGGCTGCTGCTGATGTTGACACTCCTGGTCCTGCCATGGCTAGGCAAAGCTATGCCACAAATATAGAGTCCGTTAATATGTTGAGGTGTTCTTCTTGGAAGAGTCCGCATGCCAAGACAACTGCTGCTGCCTCCAGCTGTTGCACTGACAGTGTGGGGTCACATGCTTTGACGCAATGCCATTGGTCTTCTGCCTGCCACACTGCTGCTGCGGTTGAAGTCATGGAGGAAGCGTCTGTGAAGACCGTTGGTCCTGACTGCGGTCGATCCATGACCTTTGGCAGTGTGTCCATGTCGACTACGGTCAGCAGCTGAGTCCAGGGTGGTCTGGAGGAGTAGGAGATTTTTCCTCCGAAGCCGGTGAGAGCAAGGGCCAGGTATTCCGATATTGTGGCTGACTCCGAGGTCAGTTGCTTGCGGAAAGGGAGGTGGATGCTTGTCGGCTCTGTTCCTAGGTGTCTCAAGGCGAGTTTCCTGCCTTTCATGATGAGGTTAGCAATGCATTCGATTCCCGGGGAAAACGCATGAGCAGGTCTTCCGAGCACCACCCATTGAATCGGTCGGGCCTTTTCAGAAGGTCCTTGGGCCAGTGCTCCCATTCCCCCCTTCGGTGTAAAGTGGACGTATAGGTCCAGCGGCATGGCTGGGTTCCACCTGGCAAGTGTGCCAGTGGACGTCTGGCTTTCAATGAAGTCGAGGGAGCTCGTTGCCTGCGGTGTCAGCTCCTTGGGTTCCCAGGGGTGCTTTCCTTTCAGGAGGTCATATAAAGGGTCCATGACCTCGGGAGGAACTAGGATGATGTTGTGAAGCCACTGTAGTGATCCCACCAGGCGTTGCACGTCGTGGAGTGTTTTGTTGTCTCGACAGACCTTCACCTTGGGGGGTGTCATGTAGGAGCTTGTTATCCCTACTCCCAGGAAGGTCACGCAGGGTCCTCTCTTGATCTTTGCGCTCGCGATCTCAAAGCCGTTGGCCTGGAGGGTTTCCGTGATTGTGGACACCAGGTGATCTACTTGGCTTGCCGATGGTGCAGCGACTAAGATGTCGTTCATGTATTGAATGATGGTTGCAGTGGGATAGGAGTGTTGGACTGGCATCAGTGCTTTGTCCATGGTGATTTGGCATATGACAGGGCTGTCAACAAGACCTTGTGGAAGTACGCTCCATTGGAAGTGGAGGTTGGGCCGCTCACCGTTTCGAAACGCCATGGAAAAGGCAAACCGTTCTCTGTCCTCAGGGTGCAGGGGTATCGAAAAGAAACAGTCCTTGATGTCCAGCACTGTGCACGGCTGCCCTTTGGGGATGGCTGAGTTTGCAGGAAGCAGTGTCTGGACTGGACCCATGGGTTGGATCGTCTTGTTCACTTCTCTCAGGTTGTGGATGAGGCAATAGCCTTCTCCAGACCTTTTGGGGATCACAAATACAGGGGTGTTCCACAGGCTGACGGAGGGTTCTATGTGACCCTTTTGCAGTTCACTGTCAACCAGTTCCAGCAAGGCTGCCATTCGAGGCTTTGTCAGGGGCCACTGTTCGACCCATATGGGGTCTGGTGATTTCCAAGTCAATTTGATTGGCAGCGGCGGGTGTACGGCAGTGGCCCTCAGGATAAATTTGTAATCCGGAATCCTAGCAAGGAAAGAACATCCCTTCCCAACAGGGGTGGAGAATTTTGCAAAATGTAGGGGTAGATTGCTACTGTCTGTTCTGGTCCCTTTTTTGTGTGAAGTGTTAAACCACCAACTGGGTGCTTTTCCACGCCCGGGACTGCCCTCCCACTCCGTTCACTGGAGGGACTTCTTTGAATTGCCAATGCCCGGGCCAATGCGCTTGGGGAATAATCGTGCAGTCTGATCCCGTGTCCGCCCAGAACTGGAGCCCTACAATGTGGGGATCCTGACTGCCGTAAAGGTGGCATGTCCCCCACACCATCAGGGGCTCCTTCCCTATTCTCATGGCCAGGGCCACCCAGGGATCCCGCTCTGGGGCGTCCCCTGCTGGTCCTGTGACACCGGCACGGCTTGTGGCGGTGGGGGGTGCGAAAGCATTACTGGTGGTGTTGTGCAATTCTGCCATTGCGTTGTAGATGGGGATGTAAAATTGACTGCTCCCTGTGGGGGCATGGGGTATGAGGGTCCCCTGCCCCACTGGGGGTCGCTGTAGCTGGGCCACTGCACATTCCACGTGGGAGGGGGCTGAACACGGCCTGGCTGCCCCCTCCCTTTTCCGTTTCCCTGAGGCCTGGATCTCCATGCCTTAGCTAAATGTCCCTTCTTCCCACATGCCCAGCACGGTCCCCTAAATCCCCCTTGGCGTGGTGGAGCAGCTGCTGATAGGCGCCTTGGCTGGTGGCAGTTTACTGCCAAGTGGCCTGCCTGGCCACACTTAAGGCACGCCATCACACTGGTTATTGCAGTGTGGACTGCTGCTTGGATGGGAGCAAGGTGTTCCTCCTTTGCAACGTGTCTGATCATGTCAGCTATGCTAGCCCCAGGTGGCAGTGATCTTAGAATGTCCTTGGTGGCTGAGTTGCATTGCTGGCGTAGGCAGTCTGCCAGCACGGGACCCTTAGCCTCTGAGGGTAATGAGGAGGAATCTAATGCTGCCTGAAGCCTGTCCAAAAACTGAGTGAAGCTCTCATTTTCACTCTGTCTTATGGTGGACCACGGGGCAGGTTTAGCCACTACTTTGGAAGCAGAACGAATGGCCTCTCGGGCAGCCCGGGTGGTTGTCATAACTTCATGGGCCCTTAATCCCTCAGCCTGGGCCTGGGGGGTGATCATAGTGGGGTCTTTACCCATCAATCTCTGTATACTGGAGCCGTGCAGTGGATGGTCAGGTCCCGTTATCTGGGCTAGCTCCTTTGTGCATTGATCCTCCCACTCTTGTTTAAAAACAATCCTTCCTGCCCCATCAAAAATCATTCTGCACGTCTGCTTGATGTCAAAGGGAAGCATGTCATCCCCCCCAAAAATGCCGTCAGTAAGTGTGGTAACCATTAATTCCCTTGTCTGCAATTGCTTTAATAATTGCCTGTACTTCTTTTGGATTCACTGGAGAATAGGTCCTTCTTTGGTTTTCGCCTGCTTCCCCCCCCCACGGACTGGGAACACTAGATTGGCTGAAGGGGTGTACTCAGCGCAGGCTATCTTTATTTTTCGCCAGTCTGTAAGTGGGGTTCAGTCTTTCTCTGATGACCCCTTCACCCATGCGGGAGTGCTGTGATTAATAACCTTACGCGCCGTTGCTCTCTCCCTGTTAAAGCTAGAATCCGAATCGGAGCTCCCCAATTCCCTCTCGGACTCAGAGGTTGAATCCGAGTCCAAGACGGAAGTTGACTGGTCGAGCATTTCCGGGTTGCTCTGCCTTTTTCCCGGGCTCTGACCCCACCGCCTCCTGCAGGGGGCGGACCATTCCCTCCCCCTGGGGTCTCCCCACCTCCTACTGGGGGAGGTCCTTGCCTTACACGGGCTTAATTTGAATAGAGCGCTCTGATTGCTCTTACACTCCACCGCGGGGACTGCCCCCCCCCCCCCCCCCTCGCTCACCTGTGCATGCGATGTTAAGCAGGCTGACTCCATTTCTGCCCTTTTCCCCCTCTTCTCTTCCGCTCTGACCACGCGGTTCATCGCCACTTTCGAACCCATACGGTGGCGGAGAGATTTTATCGATCTGGGCGGTTTCTGACCATCCTGCCGCTTCCCACGCCTCCTCCGCCAGCCCCCCCCAAAAACACTGTGCCCGTTGCTCTGCCTCCTGCGTCGGGTCGACAGTCGTTGGGGGGGGAAGGGTAGAGGAGCCGCAGTTTTGTCAAGAGGCTCCGAGGGGGAGCTGGGATCTGGCGGGCTCCGCAGGGGGGTTGGGGGGTCTCCCAGGGGTTCCGGGGGCTCAGGCTCGGGAGGAGGTGGGACGCGCCTAGCCCCCACATATCCCCGTCTTCAATCTGATCACTTTCTGGGGTGGTCTGTGTCGCTGCTCCCACCCCCAACTGCGGAATGGCTATTAAACAATTTCTCGCAGCTTTCCAGGTTTCTTGCTCTTGTTGAGCTTTTTGCAGAGCCCAGATGACTCTGCCCCACAATTTTAGGGCTTTCCCCGAGCCTGAGGACATGGTATCCTCGGCCAGAGTTTTCGTACAATTATCCCACACCCCCGGATGTAGGATATCTACAGGGCTTTCTATAGCCCCAAGCTTAATCAATCTCGGCAATGCAAGGGTTAAATCTCAACTTTACATGGTATACCCCAGTGTATATTCATTTCTGTTACGACCTTCACAAGCGATTCCATGATCCAAGCTGGTCCGGAGGCGTCCCTCCCGCTGTGGTCAGACCTGCAGCCACAGCCGCCGACCTCTCTCCAGGCGAATACCCATTCCCCTGGCGCTGATCGGCTCCCAGAGTTTCAGCACCAGTTGTTGCCTTCTGATGCAAGGCAAGGTGACCTGGTTCTGAGGAAACGGCATGGCGACCCAAACTCACCAGGGTCGCTCGGGCCAAGAACACACGCAGACACCAACGTGGTGGACAGTCCAAAGGCCTTTATTGCCCCGTCTCATGGGGTTTTATAATCTGGGAGGTTTTTCTCTACGTCAGGGGGTCTTACCTTACTGTAATTGGTTAATAAGGAGTGGAAAGTTACTTGTGTTAGGGGGGTCTATATTCTTGGGTGATCCCTTATCACTAGGCGTTAGGGGGAGAGGAATCCTGCTGCTTTCCGTGACATCGCGAGATTTTCCAAACGCCTGTCCCTATCTACCACATCCACCCAGGGGGAAGATCCAAGCATTCCTACCTGGATATAACCTGATTCTTGCAACACCAGTAGCAGCTTGCCTACTGGATTCCCAGAGGACAAGAGCTCCATAACCACCACTGGACCTTCAGAGGAAGACCAGACCCTTTTACAGCATCACTGCTCTGACAGATTCACGCTTATCTCTCCAACAGGACTGCAACCACCATTTAAAAGGACTGCAGCCAGCACCCTGACCAACATAGTGTCAGGTTATGTACTGATTCAGTCAGTTTAAGGCAGTCTTTCTGTATCATTGCCATTATCTTCATTTTCCTCCTAAATTGTTATTCTGGCTTAGACTCTCCACCAGGTTTGCCTTCAAACCAGTAAGAAAAAAAATGTGCTCATCTGTTGTTTTCCATCAAAAACAGGTTTTCCCATTCCCAAAACTTTGCCAGATGGAAGTGGAGGCTGCAAGGAAAAGGAACATTTCCCAGGACACCCAGGCAGGTAAGGAGGAAGTCAGTGCCCCTTTCCCCCTCTCTCCTGCTCCATCTCCCAGCCCAGCACTGCCCCTGGTTTCAGGACAAACCCAGTGCCAACTCTGTCCTGCTGGGGATGCACTGGGGGGATCTCCTTCCCCTTCCCTATGGCATGGAGGCAAATCCCATCCTCTCCTTGTCCTTCCTCCCGCAGACAAGGAGCTGGAGATGGAGACCAGGGAGGAAAAATCCCCGCGGCAGAACCTCATAGAAGAGGCTGTTTTGAGCAGCTCCATGGCACAGGAATTCAACAGGAAGGAAAAGCCAGAGAGATCCCACAGGAGGAGGGGCTGCAAAGCCAGCCCAGGGTGCTCTGAGGAGAAAAGACCACCCTGAGTGAGGAAGGTGGACAGAGCTTCAGCCAGAGCTTGGAGCTGGTGGCCCATGTGCAGCTTCATGATGGGGAGAAGCCCCACAAATGCTTGGAGTGTGGGAAGATCTTCAGGCAGGGCAATACCCTGATCAGCCACAAGATGATCCACACTGGGGAAATGGGCTTGTGAGTGTGGAGAGTGTGAAAAGGGCTTCAGCTGCAGCTCTGCCTTTGTCAACCACCAGCAGATTCACACCAAAGAGTAGCCCTCCCGCTGACCTGACTGTGGGAAGGGCTTCAACTGCAACTCCAAGCTCATCATTCACCAGCGCATCCACACTTGGGAGAGACCCTACCAGTGTCCCACGTGTCAGAAGAGGTTTCACACCAGCTCCAATCTCCTCCTGCATGAGCGGATTCACACAGATGAGAGTCCCTTCCGCTGCCCTGATTGTGGGAAGGACTTCAACCACAAATCCACCCTTGTCATCCACCGGCGCATCCACACTGGGGAGAGGCCCTACGAGTATCCCCAGTGTTGGAAGAGCTTCTCTGACCGCTCATTCTTTGACCGACATCAATGGAGGCACCGGTAAGGGAAGCCTTACGAGAGACCTGACTGCAGGTGGAGCTTCATGAATTGCTCCATCTCCATCCCCATTGGAGGACGCACAATGGTCAGTGCCCTGGTGACCCACATTCCTTGTGATACACAGTGGGAAGTGATTTGTTTTCCTTTTTCTTTGCCTCTTATTTTCTTTTGATTTATCTCCCTCCCTTCAAAACACAAATAATGAGGATAAAAATTGACCCAATTTATCAAAAGCATCTAAAGCCTCGAATTTTACTTGTGTTTTGAGGGAAACTTGGATTTTTGGAGATATCTGGGAGGATATGGGGGGTTTTGGGGGTATTTGGTTTGGTTTTCTTTATTCTTGGCACTCCGAAAGATGAGAGGGATTGTTCTGTCAGCTCAAAACCACTCAATGCTACTGAAAACTACTCAATCCCACCACAAAATTCCTCGATTCAACAGCCCCTTGGGGTGAAATGGGGTTGGAAGGGGATTGGGTGAAGTGTAATGCAAATCAGGAGGGGTGAGATGGGCATTGGGTGGGGCAGGATGGGTGAGATGGGGTTTGGGAGGGGTGAAATGGGGAAATACAGCTTGGGAAGCGGTCTTGATGTCCAGGAGTGGTGGGATGTGTTGGGGTTTGGACTGGGGAGGTGGGTTGGGGTCTGCAATGAGGCAGCCAAAATTTCAGGAAAATGAAGGGAAGGGAAGCCCATTACTGAGTGAGTTTTTGTTTATGAAGAGTTGCTGGGGTATCTCATGTTTCTGAGGTAGTGTTGGGGCACTCCCCAGCTCTTGGGGGTTTCCTGAGAGCAGCTCAATGGAGCCCCATTTCCAGGGGTGGTTGCCATGGGCATGAGCTCAGGGATGTAGCCAGAGTCCGTAGCCTCGGTGCTGAAGAGCAGAGAAATGATGAATGGCCCCAGACATCTCCAGTGTGTGTTTGCAGACCTGTGAGCTTACTGAGGAGAGGTCAACTGCAATCCCCTGGAGAGATGCACCTTAGTCTCCGGGTGTTCCTCAGAGCTCAGGGTGAGGAAAGAAGCTTCACCCATGGTGCCTTGCAGTACTATATTAATTTGTCTCAATTATTTCCTCCCTATTGCAGCATTGGCCTTTCCCACCCCTTTTACCCTTATATGTTCATGTTCTGATGAGTTCTCCCTTCCCTGTAATTCCATTGGTTTATGTCTCTGGCAATCCACCCTGGCATTTCCTATTGGTCCCTTGCCTGTGTACCACCCATGAGCCCTCAGACCATTGGATCCCTGATGCTCTTCTGCACTCTCTCTTTTCCTCATTTATAACCTACATCCTCCTTTGGCTTTGTCTTTGGTCCTGGACTTCTTCAGCATTGCCTGAAATAAAGCACATTGGAACTCCATTCCTGGAACCTCCCGTGTCTTCACTGCCGACCTGCTCTGTGTGTGTGTCTGTGCGTGCGTGCGTGCGTGCATGCGTGCGTGTGCGTGTGTGTGTGTGCGCGTACTGGGGCTCTCGTGTCTTCTGCCTGTTGGTGCAAGATGCTCTCAGGGAAGTTGCATATACCACCACCGCAGACCACAACAGTGGCACCTGAACAGGGACCTTCGTCTGGTACCCCTGGAGAGCATCTCCAGCATGGCTACAATCTAAGTCGCCTTTGGGTCAGCCACAAGCCTAAGACAACCTCTGAATTTTATCTGGGCATGCTGAGGGGAGAGACCTGGAACCCTCCCAAAGTCGTGGGCTGGAGGATTGCTTTCCTTGACACACCCCCACGAGATCCTTTGTTGACGCACTGCTGGGTGAGTATGTTTCAGTCAGAGTCACCCTTTTTTTTTTGTTTTCTCATTTTAACTTGTGGGTGGAAAGACTGCAGAATGGGGACAAAACTCGTTCCACAACGGGAGATTTATATCCAAGTTACATTAGCCCTAGTTGCTCAGGAAATTCATTTTTCAAAGGAGAATTTGAAAGCTTTTGTTCATTTTCTTTTCAAATATTTTATGTTACAAGGGAATCAGTTTAATCACTTGAGATTTGGGGTACAGTTGGGATCAAGTTATTTGTTTTATATGGAGGGAAATTTTAAAGTAGAGAAGTTTTATTGTCTTTTTCATTCCGTTTATGGCAAAAAGTTTTATCTTCTTTTTTGTTCTATTTATAATTCAGTTTACAAATCAGGGGAAAATTTGGGAAAAGTTTTGGGTCCTCACTTCAAAACCCCTTCCCTTCCTCCTCTCCCCAAGCCCCTAAACCCTCTTCCCTGCCTGAGAAGCAATCAGCAGGTGGATGTCGCTATTGAGCACAGGCTTGCTGCTGTCTCCCTGACACCTCCCAATCTCCTCTCTCCCCTTACCACGACAGCATTGGCCATGCTGCTCTGGACCTTCCCCTCAACCTTCTTCCTATGCCCGCATACCCTCTTTCATCTCCCCCAGTGGCCATTACCCCACAAAATGGCACTGGCAATGTGGCAGCCCTGCCATTTTGTCCCCTCCTGATCCAAGTTTTCCCACCCTCACACCCCAAAATGGCCACTTTCCTGCCTCTCCTCTGCCCTTTCCTGCTCCTCCATCATTGGGCTCCTCTCCTGTGACACATTCCCCTCCACCCATCACATCAATTGTCACTCCTGCATCAGGAGCCCCCCTTTCCATCAGTAACACCCTTCCCAACGTGAGCTCTGCCTTTCCCCTCGTGGTCTCCACCTCCTCCACCCCAGGCTCCACCCCTGGCAGCCATGACACTTCTGGCTCCCACATGACCTGATCTGGAAGTGGACATGATGGTGACTGGAAGGCAGCCATCTTGGCTCCCAGCAGCCCACGACCCAGGGCCGCACTGGTTATCCAGGAGCACCACTCCTCTACCAGCAGGCCCTCTTCCTCTGTAGAAGACAGTGATCCCTCAGACTCTAGCACCGAGCCTGAGGATCACTGGCAGGGGTGTGGGAACAAGCTGCTAGGGAAGGTGATTGGTAGGTGACAGGGAGATTGCAGACCCTTGAGGCCCCTGTCCAATCCAAAAGAGGAAGGAACCCAAAGCAGGAATCCATGCCTGATACAAAGTGTTGCAAGGCATGCAGGGACTGAGAGAGGGGGTCCCTGTCCTAAAAGAATAACAAGCCATGCCAAAAGCTGTGATGACAAGCACAAATGGCGTGAAAAAAAAGAACAAAAGACACAGTGGATAGACACAAACCAATAACCTGAAAAAGAAAACAGCTCTACACTGCCTGAACAATGCAACTTCCTATTGGTCTTGCATTCCACAAAAAAGATGTTGTTTAATTATTCCTACCCATTCAATTATTTCGTTGTATCCTAATCTTATGTACTATTTCCTTTTTGAGTTATTACTCTAGTACTATTATGACTTATAGCTATTGCTGTGTTAGTTATGTTCCCTTATTTTGTAAGGTGTTTGCAGAAATCCATAGGGAAAGCTTTTTAACTTAGAAAAAAATCGAGGGTTGTGGAAGCCTGTGAGCCTAATGGGAAGAGGGCAACACAAATGCCCTGGAGAGATGCACCTTAGGCTCTGGGCATTCCCCACAGCTCAGAGTGAGAAAAGAAAATTCCCCTATGGTGCTCTGCAGCACTGTGGTAATTTGTTCCAGTTCTGTCCTCCCCATTGTCCCGTTGGCCTTTCCTGCCTCTATTACCTTCATATGCTCATGTTCTACAGAGTTCTCCCTTCTCTGTCTTCCCTTTAGTTTATGTCCCTGCCCATCCACCCTGGCATTTCCCTCTAAGTCCCTTTCCCTGTATAGCACCCCTAAACCCTTAGATTCCTGATGGTCTCCTCCACCCCCTCTTTTCCTGTATTTATACCCTAAAACCTCTTTTGTCATTGTCTTTACCCCAAGACCCCTGGAGTGTTAGACCTTAAAAAACCCTCCTTAGAACTCCATGCCTGCACCTTCCCATGTCTTCACTGGTGAGTTGCTGCGTGTGTTTGTGTCAGTGTGTGTGTGTGTGTGTGTGTGTGTGTGTGTGTGTGTGTGTGTGTGTCGGTGTGTGTGTCGGTGTGTGTGTGTGTATGTGTATGTGTGTGCGGGTGCTCTTGCACCTCCGACCCATTAGCACAAAACACTCTCAGGGAAAGTTACTTCCACCATCACAGACCACAGCTGTGCCCCTTGGGACCAAGAGGCCATTGTGACGCTGTGGAACCAAGGAGAGCATTGCTGCACTGCCAGACCTCATGGAACCAAGGATCCATTGTGACACTGCAGGGCCAAAGGATCCAAGGGACATTGTGAAACCAAGGGGGTCCCATGGAACCAAAGGGACATTGTGACACTGGGAAGCCTCATGGTTTCACGGAGACCATTGGGACACTCTGGGGCCTCATGCACCCGTGGTGACACCAATTTGTCTGGGAGTGTTGATCTGCTGGAGGGTAGGAGGGCTCTGCACAGGGCCCTGGACAGGCTGGATCCAGGACCCAAATCCAACAAGGAGAGGTTTAAAAAGTCCAAGAGGGTTCTGCACAGGGCACTGGACAGGCTGGATCCAGGGCCCAAATCCAACAAGGTGAGGTTTAACAAGTCCAAATCTGTGTCCTGCTTTTTGGCCACAACAACCCCTGGAGCCCTACAGGCTGGGGACAGAGTGGCTGGACAGCAGCCAGGCAGAAGGGGACCTGCAGGGACTGATGGACAGCAGCCTGGACATGAGCCAGCAGTGTGCCCAGGTGGGCAAGAAGGCCAATGGCTCCTGGCCTGGCTCAGGAATGGTGTGGCCAGCAGGAGCAGGGCAGGGATTCTTCCCCTGTGCTCAGCACTGCTTGGGCAGCACCCCAGGTGTTGTGTCCACTCCTGGGCCCCTAATTTAGGAAAGACATGGAGGGGCTGGAGCGTGTCCAGAGAAGGGCAACAAGGCCAATGAAGGGGTCTGGAACACAAGTCCTGCGAGGAGTGGCTGGGGTTGTTTATCCTGGAGAAGAGGGGGCTCAGGGGAGACAAGGTGATGTCAGGGCACACCTTGGATGATCTCCAAGGTCTTTTCCAACCTTGCTGATTCTTGGATTCTTTGGAACCACCCTTGGAGCAATTGCAGGATGAGCCCTGGGCCTCCTCTTCAGAAGCTCCAGCAGCCCAGGTCCCTCAGCTTCTCCTGCCAGCCCCAAAGCCCATCCTGTCAGTCCTGCAGAGCCTCTGCAGCTCCTCCTCACTGCCCAGAACAGGGAGCCCCAGAGCCAGACATAGCAGCCCAGATATGCCCCCCTGGCCTGGGGTGCCTCTGGCAAGGGAGCAGCACCAGGCACCGCAGGAGCCTGCAGACAATTCCTGCGGCACTTGCAGGATGATCCTGCTGCCCAAGGGACATTCCCATGGTGCAAAGCCAGGAACTGCAATAGGGAGTGGGGCCAGAGAGGAAAGGGCAAACAGGGATGGGCTGTTTGCAAGGGAGGAAACAGGGCTGGGAAAAAAGGAAGAGTACAAGGGAAGAGTAAAGAAAGCAAAGGTAAAGGAAAGGAAATACTGAGGGCAGTATGGGGATGGCTGCTAGGTAGCCCTGGCTCTGAGCAACAGCATCTGCAGTGGGACAGGAAACTCCCAGCCCATGGAAACAAACTTTCTGGCTGACTGCAGAGGCCAGGACAAAGCTGAGTGGTTTTCCTGGTGTCCCCCAGCCCTTGCTGGCCTCAGGGGCTGATGGCATTTGTGCTCCCTCAGGTTCATGTCCCCACAGCAACAGCATGGGTGTGCTCCCCTGTTCTGTGCAATGCAAACAGGGGCTGCTGAGGCAGTGCTGCCGTGTCTGTGCCTGCAAGGATGGGGCACCTGTGTGAGCTGGGGGAGAGGCCAGGGCTGCAGAAGGGGGATGTTGTTGGCATCTCCATGAGGACACTCTGGGACGCTGCCCTGGGCTGTCCAGAGCACTGGGGATGGATCAGCCCCTGCTCTGCTGCTCCTTCCTATCTGCCCCAGGGCCCTTGCAGAGCCCCAGCCATGCTGTTTGCCCCCAGCCTGCCCACAGCCAGCCTGGGGCTGCTCACAGGGGTTTTCTGTGCTGAGCATTGGCCTGGGCTTGTTCTTGAGAGAGCCTAGGCAAGGAGCCTGGAGCCCTCAGGGCCTGGCCTGAGGCGTCAGCGCTGTCCCAGCAGTGCCCATGGGCTGTCCCTGCTGCAGGCCCGGCACTGCCATCCCCAGGGCTGTGCCCAGCCCCAAGAGCACTCAGGCCCTACAGCAACACCAGGGCCACCAGGGCAGTGGGGCAGGGCCATGGCAGCAGCACTGGCAACACCAAGTGCTGCTGCTGCTGGGCACAGCTGCTGGGCCAGCACTGATCTGCCCCCAGCTCTGCACACAGACATTGCTGCTGCAGCTCCAGAGAAGACAAGAAAAGGGGACTCTCTGCAGAGAACTTTACTGGGACATCCTTTAGTTCCTTTAAAGCCATCAAGATTGCAGCCACTCTGACACAATCTGTGGCCAAACAGAAGATGGAGAGAAACAAAATAAGAAATGGCACAAACAATGACATTTCTTTGTGGACAACATGAAATAACTAAAGCAAAGAAAAAGAACTTCCAAAATGAAACCAAAGAGAAGTGTCAAAGATTACTTTTATTACAAATGATTGATTTTAACTGGCCAGCAGTTTAATGTTTCTGATACCATCCAATCATCAGTCTCCTCACTGCAGCCTTGAGCTCC
This sequence comes from Melospiza melodia melodia, assembly GCF_035770615.1. Lineage (NCBI taxonomy): Eukaryota > Metazoa > Chordata > Aves > Passeriformes > Passerellidae > Melospiza > Melospiza melodia. The sequence continues at coordinate 6,347,432 of NW_026948497.1, read as the reverse complement.
TGGTTCCTCAGGTTGTAGATGAGGGTATTCAGGGCTGGAGGCACCACCGAGTACCGAACTGACAGGGCCAGATCCAGGGATGGGGACGAGATGGAGGGGGGCTTCAGGTAGGCAAGCGATATGGTGCTTACAAAGAGGGAGACGACAGCCAGGTGAGGGAGGCAAGTGGAAAAGGCTTTGTGCCATCCCTGCTCAGAGGGGATTCTCAGCACAGCCCTGAAGATCTGAACATAGGAGAAACCAATGAACACAGAACAACCAAACACCAAAAAGCAGTAACACCAAGAAGCCCCAGTTCCCTGAGGTGGGATGTGGAGCAGGAGAGCTTGACGATCTGTGGGATTTCACAGAAGAACTGGCCCAGGGCATTGCCATGGCACATAGGCAGGGAAAATGTATTGGCTGTGTGCAGCACTGAATAGAGAAGACCACTGGCCCAGGCAGCTGCTGCCATGTGGGCACAAGCTCTGCTGCCCAAGAGGGTCCCGTAGTGCAGGGGTTTGCAGATGGACACGTAGCGGTCGTAGCACATGATGGTCAGGAGTGAAAGTTCTGTTCCCATGAAGAAGATAAGCAGAAATATTTGGGCAGCACATCCTGTGTAGGAGATGTCCCCGGTGTCCAGAGGGAATTGTGCATGGCTTTGGGGACAGTGGTGCAGATGAATCCCAGATAAGAGAGGGCCAGGTTGAGCAGGAAGAAGAACATGGGCATGTGCAGGTGGTGGCTGCAGGCTACGGCGCTGATGATGAGGCCATTGCCCAGGAGGGCAGCCAGGGAGATGCCCAGCAAGAGGCAGAAGTGCAGGAGCTGCAGCTGCCACGTGTCTGCCAATGCCAGCAGGAGGAAGTGCCTGATGGTGCTGCTGTTAAACATTTGTGCTGCCTTGGCATGGGAATCTGTAAAAAAATCAGTCATGGAATAGTTGGGTTTGGAGAGGTCTTGAAATATCCCAGCACATTCTTGGGGCACTTTCCCCCCACTGCCTGCCCAGGGTTCGGCTGCCTGGAGCTGTCCCTGCCAGCAGCGCCTTCCCTGTGCCCAGGGCTGGGCCCTGCCAGTGCTGCCAGAGCCCAGCCCAGCCCTGGGGGCTCAGCTCTGCCCTGCAGAGCCCTCCCAGCTCAGGCACTGCCCAGGGGCAACTCTGGCTCTGCAGGCTCTGATGGCAAAGTGAGAGCAACCCGGAGGAGGCTGGAAAAGCGACACTGATGCTGCCTCTAAGGGGCCTTGTTCTGATATCTGTCTTTGCTGGCTTTATTCATATCTGAGAGAAATTTTTTTTTCCACCTTAACTGAGAGATTAATAACTGTGTGCAGTTTCGAATTAAGGCAAGCCAGAGCTGTAGGTGAAAAAAGTAGAAATTTCCCTTGTCTCCAGCCCCTGACTCGCTGTGCTCCCTGTATAATCTACTTGGAAATTTTCTGCAGTTAAATGCCATGCTGGGAGCAGTCCTGAACAATGCAGCATTCTCCCCACACCATGAGAACACTTCCAAGCCTTACCAGCTGTCTCCTCCCACCCAAACCTTGTCCCCCAGTGCTGGGAGCAGCTGCCAGGGCTGGCTGAGAGCTGTCCCTGGCAGGCAGCAGAGTCCCTGCCCCAGCACAGCGCCCTGGGCTGCAGGACCTTGTTCTGCAGGGCAGCCCTGGGCACCCCTGGCTGTCGGTTTCCCAGCTTTTTAGGTGGCCTGGAAAGGCCCGGGGTGGCCTTGGACAGCCCGGCGCTTCAAAGGACGAGAAGAGGCTTCAGATCTTTTCTCGGTCTCGGTGTTTATTAACTGTTTATCTAAAAGATTTTCTCTCGGCCCGACAGAGGTCTGTACAGCAGCCAGTCATGAGCACACTGAGAGCCCCCGGGGCGGTCACTTATCTTTATACTCGAAATTACGTATACAATATTTATCATTTTTCCCCAATACCTTTTACCCTCATTAACCAGTGCACTTTTAGTAATAACCAATCCCAAAGTGCCAACATCACCACAGAAGATGGAGGCCAAGAAGAAGAAGAAGAAGAAGGACAGGAAATGCCCCAATTCCTCCATCTTACTTCTTTAGACCCCCCTGTAAGGAAATCTTAAACCCTGTGTTTCACTCTAATTAACTTATCCCTTCACCATTTACCCCAGTGAAATCCTCCCATCCTCATACAGGTGTCGTCTCTCGTGTAGGATCAAAGTCCAGCAATCCAGACACTTCTGGCAACATTCCAGGACTCCTGAGCCCCCCAAGGGTGGTTTCGGTCACTCTGCACATCAGTCCTGAGGTGCTGTGATCCCACACCTGGCTGCTCTGTACAAGAGACAATCAGAGAATGTACTCACAGGGTCTGTAGGCACTGGGATTTTCCAGGTTTAGGAGATCGCTCCGGGAGCTGCAGCTGCACTGTCCTACAGCCAGAGGTTCCTGTGCCAAGGGCTGGCAGTGATTGTGCCCCAGGCACTTCTCAGCACCTTCCCAGCCCTGACTGATTGAAGCTCCCTGTGCCTCTGTGCTGTGCCCGGGGTGGCTGCAGGCAGTGCCCCAGCCCTGCTGGGCTGGCAGAAGAGCTGCTCATAAAGAGAAATGTGCTTTTGAAGCTCTTCTTGGTTACCAGGAGCTGCCTCTGTGCCAGGAGCCCAGCCCAGCCCAGAAGGACAGACACAGCACAAGGACTTTAATTGAGCCTCTGGGGCTTTGTGCTCAGGCCCTGAACATCAGTCCCTGAGAGGGAGCTGAAGAAACCTCTCCAGAACTCCAAGTCAGAATCCAACTCCAAAGTTTCTTGGACTTTTAATGCTTCCCAGATAGGGACATGACTGAGAAAGTGTCCCCAGGCCCCAGGCAGAGCAGAGAACTGGAGGCAGTGATGACAGGTGGGGACAAAGAGAAGCCAAGTCTTGGTGCCCTGGGGCACAGCAGGGTCTGTGCCACCAAGGGCTGTGAGGAGACACCTTGTCCTGAGGCCTGGGGCCTCCTGGCACAGCCCCAGCCAGGCCGGGCACTGTCACCCCCTTGTCCTGCCCTCAGCATCCCCCTCTAGCCCACATCCCAGTGGCCTCAAGGATCTGCTAAAAGGAGTCCCTGGGGAGCCTTGCTCAGGCATGGCCCTTGGGGCTCCTTAATGCTCCCTGCAGGGACTGCAGGTTTTTCAAAGGACTTTGGGTTTGGCTTTTGCCTTGGAGTCTCTGAGAGGTTTTCTGCAATAATGGCATCCAATTATCTGCTGTAATTAGTCCCTGGAGAGACTTTGTCAGCAACAACACTCAGTGGGGTCATTAATACTTCAGGGTACTTCAGTTATTTCAGGGTTATTTGTGGTTTTCCTTTTGATACAGACTCTCTGAGAGGTTTATGCAATCATGGTTCCAATTATCTGCTTTAACGAGTCCCTTGAGAGCTTTGCATTGACAGTCAGTGGGGCTAATTAATGCCTTGAGATACTCAAGCTTTTTAAGGTACTTTATGGATTTAAGAATACTTTTAAGGATTTTCCTTCCCATACTGAGTCTCTGAGAGGTTTTTGTGCTATACAGGCCTCCAATTCTCTCATCCAAGGAGTCTGTGAAGATCCTGTGTTGGGTATGTTCACCCTTTCTGTTTTAAAACAAAGATGGAACTGAAAGAATTTTGTAAGATTTTCTAGAAGGATCCAAACAAACATGGGACAAGTTACAATACAATAACAACTAAGATGATTAATAGCCCTCTTTTAGCTGGATATCATCCAACCCTTTAGTCCCTTGGATTGGAAGTCTTTGTTTTCCACTTGAAGATTCTTGAAATACATGACCTCAGAATCTACACAGGCATGCCCATGTGGCCATAGTAAAATCTCTATCGCTGTTCTGCAAGGTGCTCTGTCTGGTGGTCTCTATGTCTGAGAGTAGGCCACTCAATGTGAGGAAAGTAGCATTGGTTTACTTACTTAAGAGACACCCAAGATGGTCTAATTATCCTAAAGCTTTAGCTGCAGCTACCCAAGGTAGTCCAAAGTGGGGGTGCTACCATCCGATACCTGGATTAAAGCTTGTAAAGCCATTTCTTTGATATCATCCAACACTTCTCTGGGGACACTTGCTGCTTGATCATCTGGTAGGCTGTGTTGTCCTTCTCCAGCTAGATGATTGATTGTCAATTTTGCCCTTACCTCATTATTAGCATAATCTGCTATTAATTGATATTGTAAACACTTCCATCCCCCTTCCCACCTAAAGAGGGTGTATTCTTTAGGTGGCAACAATATGGTCATAATATATTTTAAATCATAGGGAGTTAAGATGTGCTGTAAACATGGCCCTCATTAGGCCATTAAAACAAGGTAAGTCCTTCCTGTGGTCTTTAGCTGCTCTACATAAATCCTTAATTTCCCCGTGAACCAATGGCTGATACCTGTGATTCTTCCCCCTTGTTTCATAACATACCAGGGTAATGAGGGGTTTTGAAAGTATTTGCCAGTCTCCTTCCTTATGTAGAGGCATGGCCCAGAGTGGAGAGGATGACTCACAGTTGGGGCATGACCCACAGTTTTTGGGGTGGAGTCTGGAGGTTTGTTCAGTTCAGGAGAGAAGGTTGTGGTAGCAGGAAGTGGAGGAGCCAAGACCGAAGGAGGATGCTCAGGCTCCTAAGCCACGTTCAGGCTCCTTCTATCTTGACTCTCCAGGGCATGATGCTCTACGACAGCCTGGCCATTGCCATCTTGGACCATCGTGGAAGGTCTGAGAAAGGCAGATTTGAAGGGGGGTCCCCAGTTAGGAGTGACCAACAGATAGAGTTTTCAACACACTGCTTGCTGGTGAAGGGTCTCAAGAATGTTATGGAAGATGGGAAGCATGCGGGGTGCAGTGGGGTCCCTTTTGATCAAATGGCTGTACAGTTTAACTCCCACTGAGTCTCAAAATTCAGTGGTATGGATTTCGTCAGCAGAGGCATCTGGAAAATTTTTAACGATACACCTCATGATTGATTTTAGTTCATTCTCTGAAAATAATATGTCATGATCAGTGAGAATGAAAGCATCCATATATGCTCCTTTCTACATTAGACATCCAGCTGCCCAGTTTTCTCTGTCTCTGCCTTATGGGGAAGAGCCACTGGAACACCCCAAATTAATAATGGGACTTGGGTCCATAATGTAAAAACACAGTGGCAAAATGGGCAATAAATGTCTTGCATTTCCCCAAACCCACCTGCAATCCTATGCAGGTGAAACCGTTGTTGTCGGTGCAGATCCTGGGCAAGGTCCCTTGAAGCAACGATGAATCCACCGGGCCCAGCACAATCCAAAATCCTAGGGAGCGCTGGCCTATCCATCAGCTAACCCCAGCTGATGTGACTGACACAGGGAGCCCTGAATGTCAGGGTTACTTTTCGGGTGCCAAATGTCACAATGAGGGTGGGTGCGACAAACCTCTCTGGTTCCCTGACTTCAGGGTGAGGGTGGTAAAAATGAAAAGGAGTGGTTTCGATAGAGTTGCCCAAAAAGAACTTTAATAACAGGGTGAAAAACAATAAACATGGAGAAGTCGAGCACAGTACGAGGGGCAGGATCTTAATACCTGAGACAATGAGGAAGCAACAACATAGACACTTGGGACTAGAAAACTAGAACAAAAACCATATAGAAGAAACAAGTAACCAATAAACAAATAGGGGAATAGAACTTGGACAACTTAGCATAACAACACTAAAGACTTATGGGGGAATACTCAAGCTCACCCTAAATTAAATGAATGATTCTTGGATAGAACCTCACTCCCAGTTCTTCTGGGGTAAAATATGACTCACTCTGAGTTACAGCCAGGCTAACTCCTACATTGCTGATTTGCACTGGCCCCTTGGGACCATGCGGCACAGCAGAGACACAATGATGTCCTTGGTTCCATGAAGCTCTACAGTGTCACAATTGTCCCTTGGATGCATGGTGCTCTGCAGTGTCACAATGGCCCCTCCATTTCACAAGGCTCCCAAATGTCACATTGGTCTCCATAGGAAGGGAACCATGGAGCCGCCATGTTTCAGGAGCAGATGAATGGTGGCCCCCTATAGGTGGCCATTGAATCTTAGTATGTATTGTATAGGTGGCTTTTGAGCCATAGTAAAATATATGTATTGCATAAGTGGCCTTGCCCCGATCCTAGTTGTTCTAAATGGGCTTCAGCTGTGATGTCCTTAATTGGGTGGCAGCTGTGGCTAATGAAGATAACTGGGATAAAAGGGGGTGGGTTGGACAGTCAGGGAGAGCTTTGGGAGAGCTCTGATGAAGAAGCTGGAACAACACTGCCGTGAAGAGCTTCTTGTGAGAAAACCACCCAGAAGGTGTGGGACTCTCGAAACATGATAATAACGCCACCAGAGGTCAAGGCAAGCCTGACCTGTCTGTCCTGGCAGGTTTGCCAGGAGTAACCCTTGGATATTCAAATTTATGAATGTGGAATCCTAATTTCAGACATAGTGCCTGGAGAAGTGTCGGTTTCTCGGCTGTTTTAATGACCTGGAAAGGCCCGGGGTGGCCTTGGGCAGCCCGCGCTCCAAAGGACGAGAAGAGGCTTCAGGTTTTTTCTCGGTCTTCAGTGTTTATTAGTTATTTATCTAAAAGATTTTCTCTCGGCCCGACAGAGGTCTGCACAGCAAGCCAGCCATGAGCACACTGAGCGCCCCCAGGACGGTCACTTATCTTTATACTCAAAACTATGTATACAATATTTACCTATTTCCCCCAATACCTTTTACCCTTATTGACCAGTACACCTTTAGTAATAACCAATCCCAAAGTGCCAACATCACCACAGAAGATGGAGGCCAAGAAGAAGAAGGACAGGACACGCCCCAATTCCTCCATCTTACTTCTTTAGACCCCCCTGTACAGAAATCTTAAACCCTGTGTTTCACACTCTAATTAACTTATCCCTTCACCATTTACCCCAGTGAAATCCTCCCATCCTCATACAGGTGTCGTCTCTCGTGTAGGATCAAAGTCCAGCCACCAGACACTTCTGGCAACATTCCAGGACCTCCGAGCCCCCCACGGGTGGTCTCGGTCACTCTGCACATCAGTCCTGAGGTGCTGAGATCCCACAGAGAAGGATTTTGTTTTTCCATACAAAGAAAAGCACAGAGCCCTTACCAGTGTTTGGAAAACAGGTGAGTTCTGGCACTCAAGATTTAAAGACCAGCCAGACCTGTCTGTCCTGGCAGCTTTTGTATGGTAGCAATCCCTGGATGCACAGAAATTTGGAGGTGGAATCCAAATTTTGGCCATGGATGCCTGGAAAAAATGGACAGTTATTTTCTATACAAAGGAAAGCCCAGAGTACCAGTGTTTCAGGGACAGATGCGAGTGGCCTTCCACATTCCAAAGTCAGCCAGACCTGTTAGGTGACCCCTGGGAGACCAAGGCAGCGACATCTATTTCATGTTCCCTTGGTTCCACAGGGCCCTGCAGTGTCACAATGGCTCCTTGCTTCCATGAAGCCTTTCAGCGCCACAATGATTCCCTTGCTTCCATGATGCCCTCAGGTGTCATAATGGCCCCATGATAACACAAGTCCTTAAGGATCTTAATGGTCTCCAGGGTTCCACAAGGCCGCACAATGTCATAATGGTCTATTGGTTCCATGAAGTCCCGCTGTGTCATCATGGTCCCTTGGTTCCATTGGGGCCAGTAGTGCAACAGTTCCCTTGGTTCCACAAGTTCCCATAGTGTCACAATGGCCCCTTCCTTCCACAAGGCCCTGCAGGGCCACAATGTTCCTTTGGTTCCATGGGGTCCCACAGTGTCACAGTGGTCTCCATGATTCCATGGGGCCTTGCAATGCCACAATGCTCTCCATGGATCCACGGTGCCCTGCAGGATCACAACAGCCCTTTGGCTCCATGAGGCCCTGAAATGCAGCAATGGTCTCTTGGTTTCACGAAGTCCTGCTGCTTCACACTGACCCCTTGGGACAGTGCGGCTCAACTGGGCCACATGGTCTTGGTTCCAAGAGAACAGAAAGATGTCCTTGGTTCCATGAGGCCCCGAAGTGTCACAGTGGCCCCTTGGATCCATGGTACCCTGCAGGGTCACAATGTTCCCCTTGGTCCACAAGTTCCTACAGTGTAACAGGTTCCACAAGGGCCTGCAGTGTCACCATGGTGATTGGTTCCACAATTCCCCGCAGTGTCACAATGGTCTCCAAAGGAAGGAAACAAGTGAAACAAGTGAGCCCCAGTGGTGCAGGGGCAGATGAGAGGCAGTCACCAGAGGCCAAATCTAGCCAGACTTGACTATATGGGCAGATTTTGTCTGGGAGTAACCCTTGGATATAGAGAATTTTAGATGCAGAATCCCAATTTTGGCCATGGGTGCCTAGCCAAGAAAGATAGTTCTTTCCCATAGGAAGGAAGGAAAGCCCGGAGCCCCAGTGCTTTACAACCAGATGGGAAGTGGCCCTTGACATGTCAGATTCAGTGGGACCTGACAGCCCCCAGGAGTCCAAACTAGGCAGACCTGTTCCATGTTCCATTGATTTCATGGGTCCCCACATTGACACAGTGTTCCCTGATTCCATGAGATCTTGCAATGTCACAATGGCTTCTTGGTTTCATGAGCCCCAACAGAGTCACAAGGGTCCTTTTTCTTCATGCGGCCCCTCCATGTCACAATGGCTCCTTTTTTATATGAGCCCCACTGTTTAATCATTGACCCTTGCTTCTATAGGGCCCCTGAGTTGCACAATGGTCTCCTTGATTCCATATGAGCTTCCATACTCACACCATAGTCTCCGTGGACCTCCATTGTCACAACTGACACTTGATTCCATCAGTTTCTGTAGTGTCACCGTGGTCCCTGTCAGAGGCTGGATGAGATCAATGTCCTGAGACACCTTGGGATGCTCGGAATGCCCTTGTGGGGCCAGGTCCAGGTCAGGCCTTGGTTTGTGGTGGAACAGAACCCCTGGCCTGGCAGAGCTGTGAATCACACAGCAGGGGCTGTCCTGTCCCACCTCTGATTGGCCCAGCTCTCAATCAATCACACACTAGCAGCTGGTGCCTACCCTGGCTCTCATTGGATAAGCAACTGGCAGTTCCACCCCAGGGGTGGGTCCATGAATGCCCAGGGTATTAAAAGCCGGAGCACGAGGCTAGCCCAGGGTCTGGGTCCTGCCTTCCCCTGGGGTTCCTTTGTTATTGAGGCTGGAACCTGTGCAGTTGTTACCTATGTGCGTGTCTTTCTATAGATCTTCTGGCTTTCTAATGTTCTCTATTTCTTCTCCTTCTAATCCTACTTACCTGGAACATTTTTGGGTAACTTAACATCTTAAAAGTAAAGGTTTTTAGGTTAATGGTCTAAGTTAATGAAGTTAATGCTTTGATAAGAGGTTTTTGTTGAAGTGGATGTTGTATTAAATGCTTTGCCCAAGTTCCCTGATTGTCTATCTTTTGCAAGTAAAATTTGGTGCAATTTTGACCTCTTAGCTCAGTTGGTCAGAGCATGGTGCTGGTAACACTCAGGCTGTGGGTTCAATCCCTGTGCGGGCCATTCACTTAAGAGCTGGACTTGATGATGCTTGTGGGTCCCTTGCTACCTAGAATATTCTTTAACATCTGTCTGTTATCTGGTTGATGTTTCTCCAGTGCACCAAACTCAAGGAAAGGAAGCTTTGGTTACCCCCGGCATTTCAGTGTTCTGGGGTGTTCCAGTCCTGCAGGCTCACAATGGCCTCTTGTTTTCATGAGGCCCCACAGTATCCCACTGGCTCCTTGGTTTCATGAGGAGCTGCAGTGTCACACAGGTTTATGGCATTTGTCCTTGCTGCTTCACATCCCACTGCCCCACAAACAGCCCTGAGCTACCCATGAGGGACAGGCCCTGCTGTCCCAGGCTGGGCTCAGGGCTTGGCCTTTCTGCTTCCCCCAACCAGCCCAGGCCTTGCTCAGCATTGCAGTTCCCTGCTCTGAGCCTTTTCCTGCCTGCAATCCTGCTCTTAAGGATCTTCTCTCAGCAGTCCCTGGGGAGCCTTTGTCACTCCCTGCCCTCAGTGGGGCCCAGTGATGTTCCAAGGGACTTGGAGATTTGCTTCTGACTCCTTAAGCCACTTCTTCAGCCTTCTCTCAATGCCTGAGGGTGCTGGACTCAGCCACAAATCCACTGTGGGAATCAATAAAATAGAGAAAGCCCTCGGGGGCTCTTTCCCTTCCTTCAGTGGTTTTCAAGTCTCCAGGGCTTGTGCAGCTGATTGAAGTCAGTTTGTTGTTCTGTTAAGGAGAAAGATTTCAAAGTACACCTCATGACATTTTTTTTTAAACAAGTGAGTATTTTTTTTTTAATTTCCAGATCAAAGTAGAGCTCATAGAAGCATTTCCCAGGTGATCTTGATGCTGAATGTCTCCTTAGGAGGTCTGTGCACAGAGAAGAATGAGCCCCTTGAGGGCTAACCCTGTTTGGACAACAGGGTTGCTCCTCACCCCAAACCTCACCATGTCTGACATGGCCCACCTGGCACTGACATCCCTGTGCCCTGCAGCAGAACCTTGTCCCCTGAGCTCTGCAGCTCCATGTCCCAGCCCCTTGTAGAATGTCCCACCTGCTCTCCTCAGGGCTCTGCCTGCACACAGGCCCAGGAGAAGTTTTCCTGTTGGGAAGGAAAGAATGGAAAAGCCTGTGCAGGTTTCCTGAACGAACCCAACTCAGAAACCACCTGCTCAGCCCAAGCTGCCCTGAATGGGGTCACCTTTCTCCAAGGAATAGCAGAAATGATCTCTGAAATCTCTGTGAGCAGAAATGATCTCTGGAAGCAGAATTCTCTGAGTCTTGCAGCTGTATTCTCCGTCCTTGCCCTTTCCCTGGATCTCTGTTGCAGATGGAAACTGCTGGTGCCATCCTCCTCTTTAACCTCTCTCTTGAATGCAAACAGATGTTCCCAGGTGTGTTCAGCAGGATTTACTCAATGTTTGTACAAAACTTTTGTGTTCCTCATGAACAAAGGGGCCATTTTGGCACTAAGGGTGTGATGTGGAAGCAAGGAGCCAATTGTGACCCTGGGGTGACATGGAACCAAGGGGCCATGGTGACACAGCAGGGCCACGTGGATCCAGTGACACTGTGGATCCAAGGAGTCCATGGAGACACCTCTAGAACCTCATGGAACCAAGGAGTCCATGGTGACCCAGTGGGGCTGCATGGAGCCAATGGTCCATGGTGACACTGCCCATCCAAGGAGTTCATTGTGACATTGCAGAAGCTCATGGAGTGAGGGAGGCCATTGTGACACTGAAGAACTTCATGGCACCAAGCATCCATGGTGACACAGCAGGGCATCATGGGAACAAAGGAACCACTGTTGGCAGTAGGGAAACTCATGGAACCAGGGGCTGTTGTGGCACTGCAGAACCAACAGAGCTGCTGGGCCTTGTCCCCTTGCCCTGCACAGCTCCTTGGGAGGCTCGGCAGGAGCAGCACACTGGAAGCCTCAGGAATGCCCTTCTGGGATCCATGGCACACACTCCCAGGGGCTGGGATTCCAGTTCCCAGAGAGGAAAAGATGTTCCTGTCTCTGAAGGCAAAGCTCCGAAGAAGGAGCCAAAAGCCAAGTGGAGCAAGATCTTAGAGTGACATTTCACTGCCAGCCTTCATAACTTCCCCCCTGGTTGTTGTAGCTCCTGGATTGGGAATTAAATCAGGGCAAGGTCTTTGGTGGGAGCTGCCCTGGGTCAAGGGAGACACTGAGAGAGAAGCAGATCAGGCAAAGAAAGGCAGGAGAGAAGAAAGGAGGACACAAACCCAATCAGCTTAGAAGGTGGCACTCTGAAAAACAGAACTGGAACTGATGGAAAATGAATGGGACAGAAACCAATAGTTCTGAAAGTTTTATTTACTGTCAAAATACATCCCACACATGCAGCCCCCCACAATTCCAATCCCACACCATCAAATTTGGATCCCACTTCTCCCAGTCTGTATCCAATCCCATCTCACCCTGGAGGCTGTGAAATTGAGTAATTTGAGCATGGGACTGAGTTTTTTTGAGGTCAGAACAAGGCAATTTGTAATGGGATTGAGCCCCTTGGGGGTAAGATTGAGGTGTTTCAGTGGGACTGAGTCATTTTGAGGTGACAGATCAATCCATCTGTAGTTATGTAGTGCAAAGATATGGAGAACACTTCCTGAAGTCCCCCAAGACCCCACAAATCTTCCAGAATATGTCCCAAAACCATAAATTCCTGGTCAAGTAACTGTGAACTGATGGAACTTTCAACATCTTTGATAAATTTCTTTGTTTTTAGTCCTTTTTTTAGGTGTTTTTAAGTGATAAAGAAAAATCAAGAGGAAATTGGGGCAAAACCAAAAGGATAACCAGCCTTGTGTCCTCCCAGCAGAGATCACTGAATGCAGGTCACCAGGGCTCTGCCCAATGTGGATCCTCCTATGGAGGATGGAGCTGGAGCAGGGCACAGAGCTCTTCCTGCAATTGAGGCCTTTGCAGGGCTTCCCTTACTGGTGATTCCATTGGTGTCTGGTCAAGTGAGAGCTCATGGACAAACTCTTTCCACACTGGGGACACTCGTAGGGCCTCTCCCAAGTGCGGATGTGCCGGTGGATGGTGAGGTGAGACTTGTGCTAGAAGCCCTTCCCACAGCTGGGGCATTGAAAGGGCCTCTCATCGGTGTGAATCTGCTGGTAGAGGAGGAGATTGGAGCTGGTCTGAAACCTCTTCTGACACTTGGGGCACTCATAGGGCCTCTCCCCAGGGTGGATGTGTTGGTGGGTCACAAGGTTGGATCTGCAGCTGAAGCCCTTCCCACACTCCCCACACTTGTAGGGCCATTCACCAGTGTGGATCATCTGGTGCTGATCAGGTATAAGCTCTTCCTGAAGCTCTTCCCACACTCCAAGCACTTTTAGGGCTTCTCTTCCACAAGGTTCTGCCACGGAGATTTGTCCTCCCTGGTTTCCATCCTCAGCTCCTTGTCTGGGGGAGGAAGGACAAGGAGAGGATGGGATTTCCCTCCATGCCAGAGGGAAGGGGAAGGAGATTCCCCCAGTACATCCCCAGAAGGACGGGGTTGGCAGCAGGGTTCTCCTGCAGCCAGGGGCCATGCTGGGTCGGGAGATGGAGCAGGAGAGAGGGGAAAAGGGGTACTGACTTCTGTGGAGAGTATTATTAATAATTGGTTAGCTGAGAAAGGCCATACTGACATAATGCCGCTGGTTAAGCTGAAGGAGGAAAGTCAGCAGTCAGCAAGCTGAAAGGAAAGGTCAGCAGTGACCTTGCTGCAACATGAGGATAGGGAGTAGAGATTATTCCTGAATATATCCTGAGAATATGTAGAAAGTATCAAAAGTAGAACCATAGGAATGCAGAAGTAGGCGTAGGTGCTGATATGTAACTGACCAATCCTGAGCTCAACTTTTGCAATATGTATGAAGCTCATTATGAACTGTATTTAACCCGCCGTACTGATCAATAAAACTGGGCCTGTAATGATCTAATTGATGTCCTGGTCTCCTTCCGTCGACAGACTTCCTCCTCCCCTGCCTGAGTTTCCCAGGGCATTGTGTCAGTTTGAAAAGACAGGCGTCCACTAAGGAAGGCACAAGCCTCCCTTGAAATGGAAACTGGAAAAACCTTCTCCCCCAAATTATTATAATTTTGAAATTAAGATGCTCGCAGGCAAAGATATGAGAATTGGAATAACAGTTCTTAACTACGAAAATTAAAAATAAAAAATTAAAAGTGCAATAGTACAAAAAACCCGCTGGCAGGGTCAAAATATGACCTGACACCCTGTGGGTCAGGGTGTATGTAGAAGTACCATAAGTGTGGCTGCAGTACTCCGTGATTGACAGATGTGCTTTTGTTTGAGTAGTGATTTTCTGGAAGGGTGTAGTCTTCCTCTGAAGGTCCAGTGGTGGTGTAGATGGGCCTGATCTTCCTCTGGGAATCCAGTGGAGAAGAAAGCTGCTCCTCTGGGAATCCAGTAGGAAAAGAGTCACTGTGGTGTTCGAAATCTCAGATTATATCCAGGAGGAATGCTTGGCTCCTCACTGTGGGTGGAGCTTCTCGCAGTGGGATAATGTAATTTTATCAGTCATGCAATGAGACTCAATGGCCCATTGACAGAAGATATTGCCCTGGTGGGAGGATTAGTTGTTGAAGAGACAATGTAAACTGCCCAATTCACAGATGATAACTGCTCCACAGATAGGAATAGAATATACACACCCAATTCCAACCTAAGGCAGTGGCTCAAGGGTTGGTGTCATGGACAGAATTTTGCATTCTTTGATCACGGGGCAACTTTTATAGCGCCTGGCCTGCTGGAACAAGATGGGCTCCATCTCTCAGTTAAGGATGGAAGCTTTTTAGCTCATGAACTGGCAGAACTTGAGAGAACTTTAAACTAGGTTTGAAGGGGGAAGGGGATGCAGCTGGGCTGTCTGGAAGCAGGTCCAAGAGTGGTAAGCCTGAGTTAGGAGTGAAATCAGCCCAGCTGGGGTGGATGTATACCAGTGTATGCAGCATGGGTAACAAACAAGAAGAGCTGGGAAGCCATGGTCCAACAGCAGAGCTGTGATGTAATTGCCATCAGGGAAATGTGGTGGGATGACTCACATGGCTGGAGCACTGCACTAGATGGCTACAAGCTCTTCAGGAGAGACAGGAAAGGGAGAAGAGGTGGAAGGGTGGCCCTTTATATTAGAGAGGCTTTGGACACCACAGGTATTGAAACTAACGATGATGAAGCTGAATACCTATGGGTGACAATTAGAGGGAAGGCCAACAAGGCTGACATCCTACTGGGAGTCTGTTATTGTCCACCCAACCAGAAAGAAGAGCTGGACAACTCATTCTATAAACAGCTAGAGAATGTTTCTGGATCATCAGCTCTTGTTCTTGTAGGCAACTTCAACCTGCTAGACATCTGCTGGGAGCTCAATACAGCTGAAAAAAGGCAGTCCAGGAAATTTTTAGAGGGTTTGGAGAACAATTTTTTGTCACAACTGATGGGTAAGCACAGCAGGGGAGGGACTGTGTTAGATCTGTTGTTTGCAAGCAGAGATGGTCTGGAGGGAGATGTGGTGGTTGGAGGTCGCTTGGGGAACAGTGATAATGAAATTATAGAGTTCCCAAATTTTGTTGAAATCAGGATGAACATCAATAAGAATTTTACATTGGACTTCCATAGGGCAGACTTTGGTCTATTCAGGACACTTATTCAGAGAGTTCCTTGGGAAGCAGCCCTTAAAAACAAAGGAGTTCAGGAAGGGTGGGCATGCTTCAAAACAGAGATCTTGAGGGCACAGGAACAGACTCTCCCTGTGTGCGAAAAGACGAGTCGATGAGGTAAATGCCCAGCCTGGATGGGTAAGAAGATTTTGGAGGAACTTAAGAATAAAAAGAGGAGGTATCCTCTTTGGAAGGAGGGTCAGGTCCCGCAGGTAGTGTTTAAGGGGGCCACTAGAGCATGTAGAAAAAAACAAAACTAAAGAGCTCAGCACTTGAAATTGCTACTTTTGTAAATGTCTTAAGTTGAAAGATGTAGCTGGTGTAGCATTGTGTGTTTTATACGGGTTTATTGTAAAGTTGGTTATTTTTAGAAGTTTAAATTTTGGTTTGACCCTTGGTTCCCCCCACGTTCTCCCTCCTCATGGTTTGTTCCTTCCACCAGTTACCTGTCAATCATTGTACCAACCCCCTTTCCTTTCTAGAAATTTCTATGTCAATCTTCCTGTACCTAACGTATGATTTGTCCCCTGAGCCTTTTCCCTCCCTTGGGCCCTTTCTATTGGTTCTGTGTGTCCCTCGTTCCATCCCTGGGCTTTGTTCATTGGTCCCTCATGTCCCCGTCTGTTACACCTTTGCCTTTTATAAGTGCCTCCCTAACGGTTTTTACTTGACACCATCACTGGCCCTGCCTGGGTCAAAGAAAGCACCTTGGCTTCCACACACATGTCCACTCCTTCCTTCCTTTGCCTCAGCACTTTGCAAGTCCTGCTCTCGCCTGCATCACCACACAGCAGATGGAGCCACTACTCAGGGGTTCTCACCGAGAACCTGGGAGTGGCAGAATTCACAGTCTCCACCGGTTACTCCAGGAGTGGCTAGCCGGACCTGTCAGCTCCAGTGGCCGAGGAAGTGAGACTGCAGCTGGGGTTGTATTCTATTCCTATCTCTTAGAGGTGGGGCAGTTATGTTGTCTTAATTGGGCAGTTTTCTTTATCTCTTCCACAAACCAATCCTCCCTCTGGCGAGGTATCTTCTGTTAATGGGCCATGAGTGTCACTGCATGACTGATCAAAATTTACATCATCCCATTGTGAGATGCTCCACCCAGAGGGAGGAGCCAAGCATTCCTACCTAGATATAATCTGAGATTTTGGGACACCAGTACAATCTTTCCAATGGATTCCCAGAGGAGCTGCATTTTCCGCCGCGGATTCCCAGAGAAGCAGTTTTCTTCTCCACTGGATTCCCAGAGAAAAATCAGGCCCATCTACACCAACACTGGGCCTTCAGAGGAAAACTACACCCTTTTACAGGATCCCTGCTCCAACAGAACCACATCTGTCACTGCAGGAGCAGTGCAGCCACCATTCAATGGGACCGCTACCAACACCCTGACCAGCAGGAATTCTGACTCTGTCAGTAGGTTGGGGTTTTTTTGTTTGTTTGTACTATTACATTTGTATTTTTAGTTTTCCTAGTAAAGAACTGTTATTCCTATTACAATATTTTTGACTAAGAGCCTCTTAATTTAATAATTATTGTAATTATGAGGTGGGGGGGTTTACATTTTCCATTTCAAGGGAGGCTCCTGACTTCCGTAGTGAACACCTGTCTTTTCAAACCAAGATATTAACCTTTAGGGTTATGGAAAAAACTGAAAATATATACCCCACACTCAGTTAGAAGTATCCTAAGCCAAAAGGCTGAAAATAGCTCACTGATTCCTGTATGTAAATTATGAAGTGATCCTAACACATAATGATTTAGAGCTAATAGCGAGTAACAAACTCAACTCTGCCCAGTTTTTGTATGGAGAACCAAGTGAGGAACTAATACATAATTGCCTAGAGGTTATAAACTATCAAACTAGAGTAAGAGAGGACCTAACAGATCAACCACTCCAAGGAGGGAAATGATTGTGCATCAATGGATCTGCACGGGTAATAAAGGGGCACAGGGTATCAGGGTACACTATAGTGCATGACGGGTTGGTAGCCATTTAAAAGAGAAAGTTACCTTCCAACTGTTGAGCCCAAGCGTGTGAGCTATATGCCCTAAAGGGAACTCTGGAAATATTAGCACAGAAAAGATACAGACTGAAAATACGCTTTTGGCATTGTGCATATCTTTGGAAAATTTTGGGAAGAGAGCTATTAAATTCAAAGGGAAAGGGACTGATTAAAGTGTTAGAAACCTGACAATTACCAGGGAAGTAGCAGTGGTATATGTTAAAGGACATAAAAAGAGGGCTACTCAGGACACATGAGGGAACAATTTAGCTGATTTAGAAGCTTAAAATGCAACTGAATCAGAAATAGAAAAACTAATATTAGTATTAAACCTCATGAGAAAAATGAAAAAAATCCCTATATTCAGTGAGACAGAAAAGGAAGAACTCCTTAAAATAGGAGCCAAGAAAGATAATGAAGGGAAGTGGAGATGAACAGATGCGAGGCAAAAGTTGAATAAACCCCCTTGCCAAGAAAATGCTAGAACTAGGCATACATGGAACAGCACACTGGGGTACACAAGTGCTAAGTGATCAATTTCTAAGGGATTGGAGTTGCATAGAAATTTTCAGAATAGCTAAGGAAGTAACTGAATGGTGTGTGATATGTCAACAAGTGAATAAGAAAATCATGAGGAAAACCCCCAGAGGAGGGTGAGAACTAGCCTTAAGGCCCTTCCAAAACATCCAGGTAGACTTTACTGAGCTTCCCCAGGTACAACGGTGGAAGTTTTTTCCAGTGATAGTAGATCACGTGACTCATTGGGTAAAGGTGGTACTCACTGTGAAAGCCAATGCCAATGTTGTGAGTAAAACACTTCTGGAATCAATTATTCCCCAATATGGGTCAGTAAACAGGATTGATTCAGACCAGGGAACTCAATTCACATCAAAGATATGAAAATCAAGACCCTTAAGTTGTATTTTTGATAAGGTCTTAAAAAACCATTTAAATTTTTGAAAGTGAAAATGTTTTCTCACATGGGGTTAGGGAATGTGAGGAAAGGTTGTCCACACTGGGTCAGCTCCAGAGTACAACTTCTCTGACCTGGCCAGACCTCCTTAGGAGTGGCCCTACATCAATATCAAGCACAGAATGCTGCAATCACCTCTTATCTAAAGAGAACAGTAATAAAATACACTCTTTGAAATAGGATTATATATTTCTTAGAAGTTCATTGAAATATTTCTCCATAACTGTAAAAGGAAAACTTCCTGATGAATAAGACAAGACCAGAGGGAAATCAAGGCAGAGCTGTGGTTTGTCAGGACTTGCTTGATCCTAATGAGCCCCATGGTGCATTTGGAGCTGAGCCCTGGAACCTCCAGGCCTGAGAGGAGATTGCACAAATCTTTCCAGGAGTCAAAGTCAGAAGAAAACCTCAAAGTGTCTCAAAGCATGAATGGGTCCCACTGAGGTCCATCCCAGCACAGAATCCTCATGGACTCTGTGGAAGGGAGAATTGGAGGTGAGGATAGCAGAAAAATACTTCTCAGAGATTCAGTGTAGAAAGGAAAATTCAAAGTACCTTAAAAACCTTGACTATCTCAAAGCATTAATGAGCCCCACTGACTGTCAGTACAAAGCTCTCAAGTGACTCATTAAAGCAGATAATTGGGGCCATGATTGCACAAACCTCTCACAAAGTCTGAATCAAAAGAGAAACACCAAGTACCTTAAAATAACTGAAGTACCTTGAAGTATTAATGAGTCCCAATGAATGCTGCAACAGAAGGAGAATCTCCAGGGACTAATTAAAGTAGATAATTGGAAGCCATGATTGTAAAAACCCCTCAGAGGCTCCAAGGCAAAAGCCAAACCCAAAGTCCTTTGAAAAACCTGCAGTCCCTGGGACTATTCAGGAGCTCCCAGGGCCATTGCTGAGCAAGGCGCCTGGCTGGGGCTGTGCCAGGAGGCCCCAGGCCTCAGGACAAGGTGTCTCCTCACAGCCCTTGGTGGCACAGACCCTGCTGTGGCCCAGGGCACCAAGACTTGGCTTCTCTTTTGTCCCCACCTGTCATCACTGCCTCCAGTTTTCTGCTCTGCCTGGGGTCTGGGGACACTTTCTCAGTCATGTCCCTCAGTGGGATCCATTAAAAGTCCAAGAAACTTTGGAGTTGGATTCTGCCTTGGAGTTCTGGAGAGGTTTCTTCAGCTCCCTCTCAGGGACTGATGTTCAGGGCCTGAGCACAAAGCCCTAGAGGCGCATTAATGTCCTTGTGCTGTGTCTGTGCTGCTGAGCTGGGCTGGGCTCCTGGCACAGAGGCAGCTCCTGGTAACCAAGAAGAGCTTCAAAAGCACATTCTCTCTCATTGCTCATCAGAGAGATGAGCAGCTCTTCTGCCAGCCCAGCAGGGCTGGGGCACTGCCTGCAGCCACCCTGGGCACAGCACAGAGGCACAGTGAGCTTCAATCAGTCAGGGCTGGGAAGGTGCTGAGAAGTGCCTGGGGCACAATCACTGCCAGCCCTTGGCAAAGGAACCTCTGGCTGTAGGACAGTGCAGCTGCAGCTCCTGCAGTGATCTCCTCAAGCTGGAGCATCCCAATGCCTACAGACCCTGTGAGTACATTCTCTGATTGTCTCTTGTGCAGAGCAGCCAGGGGTGCCCAGGGCTGTCCTGCAGAGCAGGGTCCTGCAGCCCAGGGCACTATGCTGGGGCAGGGACTCTGCTGCCTGCCAGGGACAGCTCTCAGCCAGCCCTGGCTGCTGCTCCCAGCACTGGGGAACAAGGTTTGGGTGGGAGGAGACAGCTGGTAAGGCTTGGAAGTGTTCTCCTTGTGTGGTGAGGATGCTGCATTGTTCAGGACTGCTCCCAGCATGACATTTAACTGCAGAACATTTCCAAGTAGATTATACAGGGAGCACAGCGAGTCAAGGGCTGCATATAAGGGAAAATCCTACTTTTTTTAATGTACTACCCAGGCTTGCCTGGATGGGCAGTTGTCTATAGATATTCGTCTCTGGTTCAGGTTTAGAAAAATAAATAAATGCTATCTCAGATCTTAACAAACCAGGCTGACAGAAATCAGCACAGGGTCTCTACGAGGCAGCCTCAGTGTTGTTTTCCCAGCCTCCTCAGGGTTGCTCTGACCTTGACATCTGATCTCGCAGAGCCAGAGCTGCCCCTGGGCAATGCCTGAGCTGGGAGGGCTCTGCAGGGCAGAGCTGAGCCCCCAGGGCTGGGCTGGGCTCTGGCAGTACTGGCAGGTCCCAGCCCTGGGCACAGGGAAGCAGCTGCTGGCAGGGACAGCTCCAGGCAGCAGAGCCCTGGACAGGCAGTGGGGGGAAAGTGCCCCCAGGCTGTGCTGGGATATTTCAAGACCTCTCCAAACCCAACTATTCCATGATTACTATTTTTACAGATCCCCATGCCAAGGCACCACAGCAAATGTTCCAACAGCAGCTCCATCAGGCACTTCCTCCTGCTGGCATTGGCAGACACGTGGCAGCTGCAGCTCCTGCACTTCTGCCTCTTGCTGGGCATCTCCCTGGCTGCCCTCCTGGGCAACGGCCTCATCATCAGTGCCGTAGCCTGCAGCCACCACCTGCACACGCCCATGTTCTTCTTCCTGCTCAACCTGGCCCTCAGCGACCTGGGCTCCATCTGCACCACTGTCCCCAAAGCCATGCACAACTCCCTCTGGGACACCAGGAACATCTCCTACACTGGATGTGCTACTCAGGTATTCTTCTTTCTCTTCTTTATGTCAGCAGAATATTCTCTCCTGACCGTCATGTGCTATGACCGCTACATGTCCATCTGCAAACCCCTGCACTACGGGACCCTCCTGGGCAGCAGAGCTTGTGCCCACATGGCAGCAGCTGCCTGGACCAGTGCCTTTCTCAATGCTCTGCTGCACACAGCCAACACATTGTCCCTGCCCCTGTGCAATGCCCTGGGCCAGTTCTTCTGTGAAATTCCCCCGATTCTCAAACTCTCCTGTTTAAATTCCCACCGCAGGGAACTGGGAATTCTTGCTGTCACTATGTGTTTAGTATTTGGTTTTTTTGTATTCATTGTTTTCTCCTATGTGCAGATCTTCAGGGCTGTGCTGGGGATCCCCTCTGAGCAGGGACGGCACAAAGCCTTTTCCACCTGCCTCCCTCACCTGGCCGTACTCTCACTGTTGGTCATTACTGGCATATTTTCCTACTTGAAGCCCCCCTCCATGTCCTCCCCATCCCTGGATCTGGCCCTTTCACTTCTGTACTCAGTGGTGCCTCCAACCCTGAACCCCCTCATCTACAGCCTGAGGAACCAGGAGCTTAAGGTTGCAGTGAGGACACTGATGACTGGATGGTTTCGGAAACATTAAACTGCTGGCCAATTTCTGCAAATCATTTATAATAAAAGTCATCTTTGATACTTCCTGTTTCTTTGTTTGTGGATTTTTTTTCCTTTTGTTTTACTTCTTTCATATTGTCCACAGATAAATGTCATTGTTTGTGCCATTTCTCATTTTGTTTCTCTCCATCTTCCCTGTGGCCACAGAGAGTGTCAATGAGGGGCTATGCTCTTTGTGGCTTTAAAGGAACTAAAGGATCTCCCAGCAAAGTTTTCTGCAGGATGGATCCCATCTGATCCTATACAACTGTGAGTATCTGAGTGGCTCAGCAGGTCACCAACTGCTTCCCCCTGGATTACAGGGGCTTTTCTGGTCCCTGTGCCCATCTACAAGCTCAGGAGAACACTTGTCCTGAGGTAAACCTATCCTCATATTGAAAATTGAGACAAACAAGGTGTTAAGTAGCTCAGCCTTCTCCTTATCTCCAGTTACTATATTCTCCACTGCATCCAATAAAGAGTAGAGGTTCTTCTTCTCCATTCTTTTGCTATAATTTTTAAATAAAAACTCTTTTTTTTCTTCACAGAAGCCACTAGATTGAATTCTAATGGAGCTTTAACCTCTCTAGTCTTCTTTCTGTATAACCTAACAACATCCTGAAACACTTCCTGAGCTGCTGGTCCTTTTTCTCCCTGAGTTCCCACAAAGGCTCCATGTCCTGCCAGGCCAGTAATTTTCCTCACCTGCTCATCTTTTGCCATACTGGGACAGGCTGCTCCTTCCCTCTTAAGGTTACTTACTTGAAATGTGTCCATCCTTCCTGGATCCCTTTGTTTTTAGGGATGTTTCCCTTAAAAAAATCAGGACCTGATTTAGTACTGCCCAAATCAGCGTCCTAAACAGGCCAAAGTCTGCCCTTCCTAATTCCAGTGTAGAAGTTTTGTTGCTGCCCCTCCTTCTTTCACAGAACATTGAAAATTAATTATTTCATGGTCACTGTGCCCCAGGCAGCCTCTGAGCCCCACACCTGCCACCAGTCCTTCTCTGTTTGTGAACAACAGGAGACAGAGCTTTCCTTGGCAGTGGGAGTGTTACCAAAAATTCTGTAAACCAGAAAACTCCTTAACACCAATGCAGCATTTGGATGCAGCATTCTTTCTTCAGCTGGATGCACGGGGTACAGCTCCTTCCAAAGTCATGTATGCTGAGTGCAGGAAAATTTCTGTTGATATTTTGTATTTTGTATACATATTCATTTATTGTCCTGGACTAAACATATATATAATGATCATTTCCCCCAAATCATTAACATATTTCCCCTAACCTTTTACATGTGTTCTTCTGTCCTGGGGGTCTCTCTGGTGGTCCCTGGTGCTCGTGGACCCCAATGTTCCAGTGGGCCTGGCTGAGCTGGCAGGACACTGAGGCTGCTGAACTTCCAGTTCCCTTCTCACACAATGGGCATTGTGTGGTTTCCACAGGCCTGGGATTGTGGAGAACAAGCTCCAGGTGTGAGCTCAGCTGGTGGAGACAATTGATCATCTGGTAACATGAGGTCACAGAGTGGGCAATGACATCACAGAGTGGGTTATGTGAGGTCATTGAGAACTATGACATCATATACTTCCTCTGTGACATCACAGAGCCAGCTGTGACATTACAGGGCAGAGGTCTGACATCTCAGAGCAGGCTGTGACATCACAGAGGGCTGTGTGACATCCCAGCAGGGCTGTGTCAGGTCACTGGGTTGGTCACTCTGTCCCAGCTCCCCCTCACAGTTTCTCCCAACAACTCCAATGCTGTCCATGCCCAGCAGGGTCCCTGTCCCCCGGGATCCCCCCGCCCACCTGGAGCCACAGCCAAAGGATGTTCCACAGGATCCACCCCAGAGACTGACAGGGGACAAGGGGCCAGGGCTGTCTGACCAGGACATCAAGGACGGGGATTATCCAGGTCACTGTGGCCTGGGTTGGGTTGCCCAGGGCAGGAAAGATGTCTGGCAGCTGGAACAGGGTCTGGGAAGGGCCTCCAAGGTGGGGCTGGAGCCCTTGGGCTGTGAGCAGAGGCTGAGGGAGCTGGGCTGGTCCAGCCTGGAGCAGGGAAGGCTGAGGGGCTCCTCATCCCAGCCTGGCAGTGCCCGCAAAGCAGGGATAGAGAACACAGAGCCAGGCTCTTCACCGGGGGGCCTGGTGGGAGACAAAAGCCAATGGGTGGAAGGGGAAAGAGGGGAGATCAGCCGGTGCAGGAGGAGATGAAATGAGTCAGGCTGGTTTCAGCATTTCCACAACACCAAGAGCAGCCTGACCTCCCTTCTCCATCTACCATGGACAGCTTTGCAAATCAGGAATTGTTCAGGCTGTTTTGTCCCCACTCCCGGACAAAATGGCCTGTTTATATCTATCTCAGAACCACATTTGTCTGAATCAATTTTAGTATTGTTAAGCTGTTCTGAATGTGAATGAGCCCTGTGAATTCCTGCACTGAAGACATCAAGGCTGAACAAGCCTCTGGAGCAGTACTTGGATTCAGTGTTAATTGGAGATTGCGCATATCAATGAATTAAGAGAAAAGAAACCTAAACAGGAACTAAAAACTCTTTTCTCACTGTCTTTTTATATAGAATATATTCAGTTTGGATATACTACTGAGATCTGTCTAATTAACCACAAATTATTTGAAAATTAAAATTAAATTATTTCCGGAGGCTTGGCTTGTTAAGATGCACTGAATGTCAATGAGCCCTGGGACACTGAATTCCTGCACTGAGGAGCTGAAGGCTGAACAAGGCTCTGCAGCAGGAAAATTCAGCAGCAGCCTCCAAGTTGCTGAGGATGTCAGCAGCCCCCACTGAGGCCATCCTTGCCCAGAGACCGTGGGGGAATGGGTAGACAAGGAGAGCATCCCTGGGGCTGGGGCAGCACAACTCAGAGGCACCAGCGGCTCCAGCTGGGAAATGGAGTGTGGAATGTGGCTGGGAAAGCCCTGCCTGGGCTGTGCCAAGCAGGACAGACAAGCCCTGACCCCCATCCACAAACAGCTCTCTCAAACAAGAAGACATTTAAAAGGGATTATAGTTGTTTCTGTACTGTGAGTGGACGTACTGGAGAAATACTGACAAGAGATCCTCAAGAGGTCAAAACAACAAAACAGCCTTTACTGGTAATTTGAGAAAATTAGGGAAACTTGGCAAATGGTTAATATGGCATTCAATTAAAAAAAAAAAAAAACAAAACAAAACACTTATCAAAGCTTTAAATTGGCCCATTCAAAATATCAAATTTTAAGCCTGTTCAGTTTTGACTTAGTCAAAATTTACAAGAGAACATAAATAGAAGAAATTGACACAAGGAGAAAAAGAATATATGGAGAAGCACATACACAGGTACCAAGTCCTGGATTTCAGCACTGTTCATATGGAAATTCCAAGAGGAGGTAGGGTCAAGATGTGTGCTTGCCTTGTGGTCAGCCTGCAGTACCCCTTTGGTCTCCCTAGACCCTTCCCCTACGTTGGACTTGGGCTCATTTGGTCCCTCAGGACTGGGCTGGAGGCTGCAGAGGTGGCTGTGGAGCATTGCCTGTGCTGTGCCAGGGACTGGCAGACACTGCTGGGCTGGGATAGAGGCTCTGGGGGGACTGGGGTTCCAGGGCAGGGCAGGGCTGGGGTTGCTGGGCAGGGCAAGGCTGGACCTGCCCCTTCCTCCCCACACATGAAATGTTTCTAGCCAACAATCTCCTCCAGTCTGTCACAATAGGCAGTGTTGGAGGTGGAACCCAAATTTGGCCATGGGCACCTGGCTGAGAAGGAGAGTTCTTTTCCATAGGAAGGAAAGCACAGAGCCCCAGTGTTTCCTTAGCAGATGAGAAGTGACCCTCAACATGCCAAGGTCAACTGGACCAGTTAGGTGACCTTTGGGAGGCCAAGCCAGCCAGACCTGTTTCATGTTCTTTTGGGTTTATGGTGCCCCATTGTGTCACCATGGGACAAAGGTCCCCTGCCGTGTCATAATGGTGCCTTGATTCTATGGGATCCAGCAGTGTCACAATAGACCCTTCTTTCGATTGGGTTCCACAGTGTCACAATGGCCCCGAGGTTCCAGAAGACCCTTCAGTGCCACAATGGTCCCAACAATTCCATAAACCCTTGCAGTGTCCCAGTGGTCTCTGTGGATCCCCAGGCCCCACAGTGTCACATGACTCCTCTGTTTTTTGAGCCCTGCCATGTCACAATGGTCTCCTTTGATTGCCCAGTGTCACAATGGACCACTGATGAAACGAGGCCCTGCTATGTCACAATGTCCCTTTGGTTCCATGCAGCCCTGCAGTGTCACAAAGGCTGCTTGGTTTCACGAGGCCCCAAAGTATCACAATGGTCCTCTTGGTTCTGTGGGGATCCCCAGGGTCACAACTGTTTCACTGGTTCCATGAGGCCTCACAACAGTGTCACAATGATTTGCTTGTTCCATGGGGCCTCATAGTGTCACAATGGTCTCCATGATTCCATGAGTCCTCTTAGTGTCACAATGGCCCCTTGGTTCCATGAGGCTGTGAAGTGTTTTAATGGTCTCTCCACTGTTTCATTACGCCTTGCAATGCCACCATGAACCTTTGGCTCCATGGGACCTCACAGTGTCACAATGACCCCATTGGTGCCATGACACCCCAAAGTGTCATAATGTTCTCCACAATTCCATGAGGCCCCATGGTGTCACAATGGACTCTTGGTTTTATGGGGCCGCTCAGTGTCACAATGATCCCTACATTCCATGGAGTCACAAAGTGTTAGTATGGTCCCCTTGGTTCCATGAGGTCCAGCAATGTCACAGTGCTCTCCATGATTCCATGAGGCCCCACAGTGTAACAATGGTCCCTTGGTCTCACAGGGCCCCACAGTGTCACAATGGTCCCTTGGTTCCATGGCCCTGTGCTTGTACATTCCCCCCTCCCCTTCTCAGCCTGCCCTGCCAGCTGAGAAATGCTCCTTGGGCCTGGGCCTTGGCCAACAGCCCCTGGGCTCAGCTCCTCTGCAGCTCATCACAAACACTGTCTGCTCCAGGCACTGCTGCTGCCCAACCAGCTCCTGCTTTCTGTAGGAGCAGCTCTGGGACCTGTTTGTGTTCCCTCAGTGGCACAACATCCCTGTTCTCACACTGCCAAAGAAAGCTGCTGATGTCAAGTGCGGCCAGGATGAGCCATTGCTGGGACTGAAGCCCCTCTCTTGGGGCCCTGCAAACAGCGCTCCAAAAGGAGCCCTTGGAGCTCTCCTGGGCCAGCGACTCCCTCTGAGTGGGGCCTCTCCCAGCTGGGTACTCTCCTGTTTGCTGCACTCGGGAATCCCCAAACAATGGAGCCTGGGCCGATCCCCCCACTCCTCCAGGCTCAACCCTTTGTGCGCTGGGGAGATGCCAAAGCATCCATAGTGAGCATTTCCTGCCCTCAGGGGAATTGCTCACAGGTGCCCTGCACTGACTCTTTGTGTCTGTGTGCACACAGGAGTGCCTGTGCTGGGGAAATGTGGCAGAAATGCTGCTCTCTGAGGGGTTTGAGTGCCTTGGATAGTTGAGTCAGTGAGGCCTGTAAGTTAAGTTAAGTCACAAGGTCTATGCTAAGTTAAATGCTGCTAAGAGTTGGTCTTTTCCTAACTTGTTAAGTTAAATTTAAGTTATTATATAAGTTGCATATTGTTAAGTGTTATTCCTCTGTATATTGCTAAGTCATAGGTTTTAGGTTAGGTTAAGTATTGTTAAAATACTTAACCTAACCTAAAAGTTGTTCTTTTGCTAAATTGTGAGGTTGAAGGTATCAGTTAAAGTTAAGGTATAAGTTAAGTCCTGTTAAGTTTGAGCTCTGTTAACATTTTGGGTTGTATTCCTTTTATCCTTGCCCTTAGTGTCCTTTAGTCTGCCCCCTCCCTCGGTTCTTTCCCAGCCAAAGGGACAGTTCTGGGTTCCTTTCTGGTTCGATTGCCCAGATTTTGTTTGGTTTTATTGTTGCTTTGTTTCTGTCTCAGGCTCTCGGTTCGATCTTGTGGAACATCCTCGGGGGGAGGTTGCAGCGCCGGGGGGACCCAGGGGGACAGGGGACCCCGCTGTGCACGAGCATGGTTGGACTGCTCTGGGGGAAACTGAGGGGGGCCGGGGCAGAGTGACCTCCCCAGTGACATCACACAGCCCGTGTGTCGGCACACAGATCCTGTGATGTCACACAGGCCCCCATGATGCCACACAACTCTTTTGCAATGTTACATAGACAGCAGTGAGGTCACAGTCCACTCTGGGATGTGATACAGCACCCTTGTGATGTCACAGAACCAACTCTAGGATGTCACCCTGGAATGTCATGCAGCAGTACTGTGATGTCACAAAAGACTCTGTGATGTCAGAAAGCCACAATGTGATGTCAGAATCTGTTCTGTGATGTCAGAATATGTTATGTGATGTCACAGCCTGCTCAATGATGTTACACAGCCAACCAGTGATGTCACAACCCATTCTCTCATGCCACAGAGCCACCCTCTATGATGGCACGATCTCCTCTATGGCCTCACACCCTACTCTATGATGCCATACAACCTGTATGATGTCACAACTCCCTCAGTGATATCACAAACCCTCTCTGTGATGTCACACTGTTATGAGTAGAGAAGTTGCCCATTTTATTAAAAGGTTCCAGAGTTCACAGGTTGGGCCAGTTGCTGCCAGGCTGGACTTCTAACTGTTTGTTGTTGTACTCACCTGTTGATAATAGTTTTTCATTAACTCCCTGTTGTTGATGGTTGGGAATTTCCCTTTTTGTCGAGCGGCACCCTGCTGCTTCCTGGAGGATGGCACCCGGGAGGATGAAGAGGAGGGGACAACCAAGTTGGCAGAGAAATGACATCGGGGTTGGCATGCAAATGAGGAAGCCCCTCACCAAATCTAGCCAAAAACCCCTAAAAACAACAAACCAACATGGAATTGAGGGATCAAAGTGATGTCTAGACCAGAAGAACAGAATCCAGTGTCCGCTAAGACCCTTTTTACCCCTCAACCTAACCTAAAAACATGTTGGCTGGAAAGAGGATCTCAAATGTCAAACCAAAATACTGGGAATCACCTGGTGCTCTGGTGAGGAAGGAACCCCCAGCTTTGCCTGCAGACCAGTGGAAAAAGCTGCACTCTTTCTCCTCCTCTGTGCCACTCCTGGGGGCAGAAGCGGTGTGAGACCCAGCAGATCACCCCACCTGAGCTGATTTTTAATAAAGACATTAAAAAGGAGAAAGATCTCTTGCCTGATTTATTTTTTTTATATTAAAAAACCAATACATAAAATAAACAGGGCCAGGAGACTTTTCATTTTTAATGCCTTTATTAAAAGTGATCAGCTCAGGATTGGGCAGCTCGGCGGGGCTGCAGTCCCCTGTCGAGGATATGCACAGCTTTGTCCTAAAGGGGCACAGCTGGGGATCAGGTCCTTGCGGAAGCCTTTTAGGGCGTGATGATCCCTTCGTTGTTCGTTTTCCTGTTCCCATCTGCCCGGTCTCGGCACCGGGGACAACTCCCTTGGTCAGGACAAGAGGGACTCCGAAGGTGTTCCGCATCTCTGCAGGCTCAGCACTCGGCTCCTCACGTCCAGATATCACTCCAACCTCTCAACTCTTAGTTGGCTCGTTCTTCTGGGGTTTTCTCAGTACGTCTGAAGCCGTAGTCCCCCACAGCGTGCTGGTCCTGGAGTCACTTTGCATAGCCCCCATCCCCCCCCCCCCATCCCCAGGTCTCTTCACATTTTGGGGAAAAGTACAACTTAGCCTCCGGCAAGGATCTGCTAATACAAAAGGAGCAATTAGCCACAACGACCCGCAATTACAATAACAAAACAGGCAGAACTAGCAGCAACAGTGCTCTGGCTGATTTTTTTGTAACCTTTTCTCACAAAAAAAAAATAGCAGAATTTTTGTTCATAATGATACATTTTTAGGAAGCAAAAAAATTATTAGTCGTTGGCTCTAAGTACTACAATTCCCTTCATTCATTAGTTGATCTCCATTGGCTATTTATTTATTCCTCTTTATGGTAACTAGTAATATTTGAGTTTTTTTGTCGTCTTTTTTATCATCTTTTTCTCAGAAAGGGTCAAGGGAGGCACTTTGGGGTCCCTGGAGACATTTCTGGGGCACATTTGGGGCATTTTTGGGTCTGGAGAGGGAATTCAGAGAGAACTTGAGGGTCTGGAGGACACTTGGGGGAGCCGGGTGGGCACTTGGAGGGGCACTCAGGGAACCTGAGGGACAGTTCGGGGTCCGGGGCAGCACTTGGGGGTCCAGGGGGTCCTTGGAGGTCAGGGAGGGGAATTTGGGGCCCTTCAGGGTCTGGACGGGCCTTGGGGGGCTCTGACGGGGCTCGCTGGGGCGCGGGGGGTGATGGGAGTTGTAAATGCGCGGGTCTAATGCAGTTAAACGGGGCCGCGGAGCATCATGGGGGTTCGAGGCGCAGCTGCAATGGCTCTCAGTGGGGCGCGGGGCATGACGGGAGATAAAGTCCTGGCTGGAACAGCACTGGACATGCGCCGTGGAGCATGATGGGAGCTGTAGTCCTGGAAGTGGCTCGAACGCTTTGTTTGGGGGTCTGGGAAGGTTCTTGGAGGACAGTTCTGCATCAGAGCCACGAATTGAGATCCTCAGGGGAACATAAATGGTTCGGGAGCCCTTCGGGGGAGCTCGGGGAGCTCCAACTGGGCTCTTTAGGGTGTGGGGCACGGCAGGAATTTCAGGCACGGGACTGTGTTCTGAGGGGCTCTGGGGCCGCCGGGGATGAGAGGAGATGAATTCCCAGAAGTGGCTGTACAGGGCATCTGTGGGGTTGGGAGCACTCAGGGTATCTGGGGATGCTTTTGGGGGGTCCCAAATGGGCACTGAGGGGGCACTGAGGGATCCTGGAGGGTCTGGGGGACACTTCAGGCACAAAGGGGTGGCGGATCCCAGGGTTCTGTGGAGTGCAGGGCATGACGGGCATTGTAGTCCCGGCTCCAATGGGGCTCAATGAGGCCACAGGGCATGATGGGAGTTGTGGCTACTGTAGGCACCGTCCCCAACGCCGATCTCTGGCGCTGATTGGCTTCGGGCGGTGATGGGCAGGAGTCTCGGCAACTGGGATACGGTGGAGGCGGGAACAGCCCATTCAACTTCTCCACTCCCTCCCACTACAGCCCAGTTCATTCCCAGTACAGACCAATACAACCCCAGTAGAGCTCAGTTCATCCCAAGTAGAACCAAGTACAAACCCAGTGCGCCTCCAATCCCTCCCAGTACAGTCCAGTCCCTCCCAATAAAACCTGAGTTTATTCCCAGTCCCTCCCAGTTCATCCCAATCACATCCACAGGATGCCCCAGTGTCCCCAGTCTTCTCCGCAATGGCCCCAGTGTCCCCAGTATGTCCCAGTATCCCCCAGGGTCACTCCCAGTATGTTCCAGTCTCTCCCACAGCTGTTCCCAGTGTTCCCAGTATGTCCCAGTCCTCCCCAGTGTTTCCAAGGACAGTTTAATTTCTCTCGGTGGCCGTGGCAGCCAAAACCAGCAGTGGGGTCAGTGCAGTGCCCATGGCCACAGCCCCTTGCAGGGGCCCAGTGCAGCCTGGGCTGATGATCCACCCTCACAGCTGGCCCAGAGCAGCTCTGCAGTGGCTTTGGTGGCACCTGGAGCTGGCACACACGTGAGCAGTGTGTCTGTTTGCACTGGGGAAACTCAGCAGTTTGAGATTGCTGCAAAAAGTACAAAACGGGAAAACCCCTCTCAGCCTGGGTGCAGCCAGCTCTGCAAGCACAGCAGGGCCCAGGGCAGTGAGGACAGACAGGATGGGGCTGGGCAATGTGGAGCAAGGTTGTCCACACTGGGTCAGAGCTCCAGGCACAAGTTCTGTGAGCAAGCCAGAGCTGCTGAGGAGAGACCCTGGGTCAATATCAATCACAGAATGCTGCAATCACGTCTGCTCGAAAGAGAAATTTAATCAAAGACACCCTTTAAAATAGGAATGTGTATTTTATTACTGTTCTTTGAAATCTTTCTCCAAAACTAGACTAGGAAAACTTTAATGACCCTCTCAGGGCTTTGATGTTGTTTACATCAGACTCAGTCCTTGAGTGTGTCTTGAAAAAATTTCTCAAGAACTCAAAGTTAAATTTAGACTCCAAATTTTCCAGAAGTTTTAATGGCTCCCACAGAGGGACACCACTGGAAAGTGTCCCCACGTTCCAGTTAGAGCAGAACACTGGAGGCAGTGATGACAGCTGGGGACAAGCAAGACAAAGGTGTCTCTGGTGCTGAGCACACCTGGATGTGTTTCAGGAATGCAAAGGGCCAAGGCCTGAGCCCCAGCCCCCGGCCAGGCAGATCCTGTCCCTCCCTCCTTGCTCAGGGCTCTTCCCGGGATGGGCACTGGCATGTGGGGATGGGCAATGGCAAGGGCAGGAGCATGGGGCGGCCCCTGCCAGGCTGCTGAGCAGGGACAAGGAGGCAATGAGGCCCCAGGCCTGCAAGGGTCACTTGTCTCCTGCTCCTGCCTCAGGCCCAGGGCCAGCAGCCATGGCCAAAGTGCTGCCCAAGTTGGCTCTGGCAGGGCTGTCTTGCAGCTGCTGCCCATCCCTGTGCCCTGTGCAGCCCAGGCTGTCCCACCGTGTCCCTGCCCTGTGCCTCTGTCCCTGCAGGCTGTCGGCATCCCCCCGGCTGCCCCACCTGGCTGGGCCCTTCCTTTGCTGACAGCTCTGCCTCCTGCCTGCCTCTGCCTGCCCACACAGAGCCTGGGGCTGATACCAAAAGTGTTCATTCCATTTTTCCCCTGCCTGTGAACTTTCAGCACAGGAACAAGGCATGCAGGGGGTGCTTTCCCAGCAAGGATGGTTGGAAGAGAAGGAGACAACATCTGGCTCAAAGATGCGGGGAAAGAGAAAACAAAGGCTGAGTCTAGGAACTTGGGGTGGGTTTTATGGAAATGGGTAAATTGTAATTTGCATTTAGGGACTGTATATAAGTAACACACTGGTAGAATTCCATGTTCACATTTTTAGGAGTTATCCCATGTTGAACCTGAATAAATGATACCCTCTGAAATAGCAAATTAGTGTTCAGGACCCTTATTCTGATATTTCAGAGATTTGGTGACAGCAGGGCCTCACGGCATCAAGAAGCCAGCTGTGACACTGTGCAAACTCATGGAACAAAGGGTCCATTGTGACACAGCAGAACCCCATGGAACCAAAATCCATTTTGGCCATTGGGGCCTCATTGAACCAATGGTCCATTGTGATACTGCGGATCCAAGGAGACCATCGTGACCCTGAGAAATCTCTTGGAACCAAGGGGCCATTGTGACACAGCAAGGCCTGGTGGAACCATGAGTCCATTGTGACACTGCAGAACCTCACGGAACCAAGGTGAGCGTGTTCTACTGCGGAACCTCATGGAACAAAGGGTCCATGGTGACACTGCAGAACCAAGGAGACTGCTGCTGACAGTGTGAGAGCTCATGGAACCAGAAGTCCATTGTGACACAGGACAGCCTGAGGGAACCAAGGGTCCCTTTTTAAACTGTGTGGCCTCATGGAACCATGAGCCATTGTGACACAGCGTGGCCACACAGAGCCAAGGGGCCACTGCAGCACTGCGGTTCCAAGGAGACCATTGGGACTGAGGAACATTATGGAACCAAGAGTCCATTGTTCCACTGTGGGGCCCTGTGGAACCAAGGGGAGCACAGTGATACTGTGGGGCCTCATGGAACAATGGAGACTGTTCTGACACTTCTGGACCCACTGAAACCAAGGGGCCATTAGAGCATGGCAGGGCCTGGTGGAATCAAGGGGACTGCAGTGAACACTGTGGGTGGCCATGGGATGAAGGGTCCATTCTGACACTGTGGAACCAAGGATACCATTGTGACACTCTGGGGCATCATGGAACCAAAGTTCCCTTGTGACACAGCAGGGCCTCATGGAACCATGGAGGCCATTTTTGCACTTGGAGGCCCAGTGGAACCAAAGGACCATTGTGGCACATCAGAGCCTTGTGGAGCCAAGGCGACCATAGTGACACTGTGGGGCTCCGTGAAACCAATGGTCTGTTGTGACACTGCAAGGCCTTATAGGATCATGGAGACCATTGTGACACTACAGGCATCACTGAACCAAGGGACCATAGTGACAATCCAAGGCCTCATGGAAGCAAAGAACAATTCTGACACTACAAGGTCTCATGGAAGAAAGGAACCATTGTGACACTGCAGTCCCGGCAGGCCAAGGGGCAGTTGTCACACTGTGTGGCACCATGGAACCAAGGAGTCCATTGTGACACTCCAGTGCCCCCTGGAACTAAGGACTCATGGAACAGTGCAGGACCCCATGGGACCAAAGGTCCATTGTGACATTGTGGGGCCTCATGGAATCCCTGAGGCCGTGATGACACTTGGAGGCCTCGTTGAATCAAGGGGCCTTGCACTGCCTCATGGAACCAAGGAGATCCTTCTGACACTGTGAATCCCCATGGAAGCCAGGGACCATTGTGACCCTGCAGCACCAAGGAGACCCCTGTGACACTGACAGGCCTTATGGAAGCAAGGGACCATTGTGACACTGGAGCCCCATGGAAACAAGAGGCCAGTGTGACACATTTGGGC
This sequence comes from Melospiza melodia melodia, assembly GCF_035770615.1. Classification (NCBI taxonomy): domain Eukaryota; kingdom Metazoa; phylum Chordata; class Aves; order Passeriformes; family Passerellidae; genus Melospiza; species Melospiza melodia. The sequence goes on along the minus strand of NW_026948497.1, from coordinate 6,313,308 downwards.
CTCATGGAACCAAGGATCCAACATGACACCACCACTGTGACACTGCAGGGCTCCATGGATACAAGGCAACAGGGAACTGCTCTGGTTGGCTTGGCCTGACTGGTGCAACTGCCCTTGGCATATCAAGGGTCTCTTCTCTTGTACCCCTGAAACCCTGGGGCTCTGGGCTTTCCTTCAAATGGAAAAGAACTGCTCTTCTCATTCAAGCATCCACGGCCAAAATGGGATTCCCCGTCCAAAATTTCCAATATCCAGGGATTTCTCCCACATAAAAGCTGCCATTACAACATGTCTGGCTGATCTTGTCTTCTTGAGAGCTGGGTCTCACCTTCCTTCAGACACTGGGGCTCAGTGCTTTCCTTCCTATGGAAAAGAAACATCCTTCTCAAGGTGCCCGTGGCTGAAATGGGGATTCCTCCTCCAAAAGTCCTATATCCAATGATTGCTCCTATACAAAAGCTGCCCTTACAGAGAGGTATGGCTGGCCTTGGCCTCCTGAGGGCCAGCTCTCACCTGCCTTTCAAACACAGGGGCTCCACGCTTTCCTTTCTGTGGAGAAGAACTGGCCTTCTCCTCCAGGGAGAAGTGGCTGAAATTGGGATTCCACATGCATGATTTCAAATAAGCAAGAGTTGCTACCAGACAAAGCGGCTAGGAGAGACAGATCTTGGCCTCTGATCACTGCAGTTCATCAGCCCCTGAAACACTGGGGCTCTGTGGTTTCCTTCCTGTGGGGACCACTGTGATACTGTGGGGCCCATGGAACCAAAGGGCCACTGTGACCCTGCAGGGCCTCACGGAAGCACGGGGCCATGTTGGGATTTTTGCTGACTAGAGAATGGAAAAGTACAAAGCCGTGGCTAATTCTAAATCTTGCACCTGCAAAGATAACGTGTCCTTGGTCCTAGCAGAGTATGATAAAAAAATAGACAGTGAGACATGAGAAGTAGAGAACGTAGGCCCAAAGGAATGAGGATGAGGTAATGGTATAGTTTAACCAATAGATTGCTTGGCTTTCAGAATATTCATAAGCTTATTATTTGCTGTATAAGTGTTTGATGCTTTATTTAATAAACTGGACCTGTGATGAACCATCTGGTGTCCTGGTCCCCTTCCTTCCACAGGGCCATTGTGACACTGCAGAAGCAAGGGGAACATTGTGACACTGCAGGGCCTCATGGAACCAAGGGGAGATGGAACAGGTCTGGCTGGTTTGGCCTCCCAGGGGCCACCTGACAGGTCCAGCTGATCTTGGCGTGCTGAGGGCTGCTTCTCATCAGCCCCTGGAGAACTGGGGCTCTGTGCTTTCCTTCCTATGGAAAAGAACTCTCCCACTTTCAAGTGCCCACGGCCAAAAATGATACTCCCCCTGACAAATTCCCTATATGCAAGAGTTGTCGCAGACAAAAGCTGCCAGGACAGAGAGCTATGGCTGCCCTTGGCATCTGGTGGTCACTTCTCATCTCAGGGAAGCCCTGAGGAAAGTATTTGAACAGGTATGACTACTGGAACATCAATGAGTCTCTCCTCCTCCGAAAAACTCAGATGCTGTTCTGATCATATGTGCCTTTTTTTCCTCAGTGTGTATTATGCATGAAATATAATTTTCAGCTAAATAATATTATTCTTCCCACTCTACCAGTATTATCTGAAACAAAACACCTCCTCTGCGTATCCAGGTCACCTGTATAAGCAAACACAAGAAAGAATCCAGCAGGAATAATTTGTCTCTGCTCCCATCTGTCCCATCTCCTCTGGAGCTGGAGGTGCAGCCCCAGCACTTGGGAGGGCTCAAGGGCTCACAAGCTCAGCTCCCACCCAGAGAACCTGCAGACCCTGGGCTGCTCTTCTTGGCCCCTGTACGCTCAGCCAGGCTGAGATGGACACTGATGGTTTCTGGGCCAGGCTCTCTGAGCCCAGCCCAGCTCCCTGCAAGCTCTACCAGCTGCCCTGAGCTCTGGGCAGCACCAAGGGCCTCTCCCCAGCCCAGCCCAGCCAGCTCTGGCCCCACAGATCTGCTCAGGCCAGGCTGCTCTGGGCACTGGCCCCACGGCCTCAGTCCCTGGGAAGGGCACAGCAGCAGCTGCAGCTGCCACAGGACTCAGCCCCAGCCATGGAGGAAGGTGCTGGGCCAAGGGAAAGGAGGCTCCCTGGGTGGCCTGCTCTCCTCCAGTGCAGGGCCCTGGGGCAGCAAGGGGCCATTGTGACACTGCAGGGCCAAGTGGAATGAAGAGGATCACAGTGACATTGTTTACTGAAGGCACCATAGAACCAAGGCCCCATTGTGACACTCTGGGTCCTCATGCAACCATGGAGGCCACTATGACACTGCAGGGCCTTGTTGAACCGAGGGGCCATTGTGACACTACAGAAGCAAGGAGACCTTTGTGAGACCCTGGGGCCCAGTGGAACCAAGGGGCCATTGTGGCACTGCAGGGACTTGAGGAGCTAAGGGAACAATTGTTACAGTCTGGTGCCCCCATGGAACCAAGGGTCACCTGTGACACTGCAGGATATTGTGTGAGCATGGGTCCATTGTGACACTGCACCACCAGGGAATCCGTTGGGGCACTCTGGGGCCTCATGGGACCAAGGGACCACTGTGACACTGTGTGGCCTTGTGGTACCATGGAGGTCACTGTGACACTGCAGGACCCCGTGCAATGATGGGGCCATTGTGACACTGCAGGGCCCCATGGAACCAAGGGGCCAGTGTTGCTCTGGAGACAGTCATGGAATGAAGGAAACATGTTTGACACCATGGTGGCCCTTGGGACCAAGAGGCCATTGTGACACTGTGGGACCAGGGAGAGCATTGCTGCACTGTGAGACCTCATGGAACCAAGGGACATTGTGACACTGCAGGGCCCAAGGATGCAAGGGACTTTGTGACACTAAGCAGTCTCATGACACCATGGAAACCCTTGTGACACTTCAGGGCCTCATGGAACTGTGGTGACCAAGTTGGCTGCAAGTGTTGTTCTGCTGGAGGGTAGGAGGGCTCTCGGCAGAGGGACCTGGACAGGCTGGATCCAGGACACAAATCCAACAAGGTGAGGTTTAACAAGACCAAGTGCTGGGTCCTGCACTTTGGCCCCAACAACCCCTGCAGTGCTACAGGCTGGGCACAGAGTGGCTGGACAGCAGCCAGGCAGAAAGGGACCTGCAGGGACTGATGGACAGCAGGCTGGACATGAGCCAGCAGTGTGCCCAGGTGGGCAAGTAGGCCAATGGCTCCTGGCCTGGATCAGGAATGGTGTGGCCAGCAGGAGCAGAGCTTCTGTGCCAGCCCTGAGCTGCCCCCAGCTCTGCACACAGACATTGCAGCTGCAGCTCCAGAGAAGGGAAAAAAAGTGAAATCTCTAAGGAAAACTCTGCTAGTAGGTCCTTTAGTTCCTTTAAAACCACTGAGAGCACAGCTCTTCATTGACACAGTTTAGGGCCATACTGAATGTGGAGAGAAACAAAATAAAAAATGGGATAATGACATTTCTTTCTGGACAATATTAAAAAAAAACAAAAACAAAACCAAACAAAGGAATGAAAAGAATAAACCAACCTCAAAACCCAACAAGAAGTAGCAAAGATGACTTTTATTACAAGTGATTGGCAGAAACTGGCCAGCAGTTTAATGTTCCTGAAACCATCCAGTCATCATTTTGCACACTGCAGCCTTGAGCTCCTGGTTCCTCAGGCTGTAGATGAGGGGGTTCAGGGCAGGAGGCACCACCGAGTACAGAACTGACAGGGCGAGATCCAAGGATGGGGAGGAGATGGAGGGGGGCTTCAAGTATGCAAAACTGGAAGTGCTGACCAACAGGAAGACCACGGCCAGGTGAGGGAGGCAGGTGGAAATGGCTTTGTGCCGTCCCTGCTCAGAGGGGATCCTCAGCACAGCCCTGAAGATCTGCACATAGGAGGAAACCATGAACACAAAACAACCAAATGATAAACAGACATTGACCACAATAATTCCATGTTCCCTGAGTTTGGAGTGTGAGCAGGAGAGCTTGAGGATCTGTGGGATTTCACAGAAGAACTGGCCCAGGGCATTGCCATGGCACAGGGGCAGGGAAAATGTATTGGCTGTGTGCAGCAGAGCAGTGAGAAAAGCACTGGCCCAGGCAGCTGCTGCCATGTGGGCACAAGCTCTGCTGCCCAGGAGGGTCCCATAGTGCAGGGGTTTGCAGATGCACACGTAGCGGTCATAGCACATGATGGTCAGGAGGGAAAGCTCTGTCCCAATGAAGAAGACAAGCATAAATAGCTGAACAGCACATCCTGTGTCGGAGATGTCCCTGGTATCCCAGAGGGAATTGTGCATGGCTTTGGGGACAGTGGTGCAGATGGAGCCCAGGTCGCTGAGGGCCAGGTTGAGCAGGAAGAAGAACATGGGCGTGTGCAGGTGGTGGCCGCAGGCTACGGCGCTGATGATGAGGCCGTTGCCCAGGAGGGCAGGCAGGGAGATGCCCAGCAAGAGGCAGAAGTGCAGGAGCTGCAGCTGCTCGGTTTCTGCCAATGCCAGCAGGAGGAAGTGGCTGAATGGAGCTGCTGTTGGACATTTGCTGCCTTAGGAAATGGTTTTCTGCTGAGGAGGAAAAGGCAGGACAGAGCTGGGCTCGACACAGAGCAAGATATATTGCATATCTTATAGCAATTCAACATTCAGGGTCTCTCTTTTTGGAACCACTTCTCTGCATTTTCTCCTCACCTGGGACCTGGATTTTTCAGGCATTGAGACCAGGGGCTCCCAAACAGGCTCCAGAGGATTCCTTCTTTTTGTTCAGTGAGAGGCAACTGAGAAGGCTGGGTAATCACCAATTAAATGGACTCCTGAAACACCAGAATGTTCTTCAGTCCTGCTGTTTGCAATTTGCCCATCTGAAGAACTGAGCTGAGAAAATTCCTTGTATTTTTTCATCCAGCTGCACCTGCCACATTTAGGCGTGGTTGTGGGTGTCTGAAATCCCTGACATTTCTAAAGCACTGCAGGTGAAACCATGTGGGTGTGAGAGGCACACAGATGGACTCTCAGTGCAGGGACAAGAGAGTAGCTCTGCCCATCAGGGCTGTTCTCAGCTGTCCCTTGCTGGCAGCTTGGAGCTGAAGGAGAGGCACCCAGAGGAGTTCCCCCAGAGAGAAACAGGGCAGTGCTGAGGGCAGAGGGGTCTGGGGTCAGAGAGCATATGGACTGAGCCCTCGCCTTCTCCCAGGGTGCCTCATGAGGATCTCAGCTTTCTCCTGCCAGGCTGGTGCACAGAGGGATCATTGCAGCTGCCCAGGTGCAGCTGCCCAGCAGCATTTCCCTGGCCCTGCCACTGAGCTGTCTCCTCCATGGGGATCCCAGGCAGCCCAGAGACAACACAGGAGAGCTGTGCCCTTCTGGAGGGCACCCTGCAGCCCTGCAGGACACCCAGGGAATCAGCTGAACGGCCCTGAGGGCACCTGGGCACTCTGCTCCCACAGACACATCTCCACAGCAGGATCCAAAGGGTCCCAGTCTGGACGGGCACCTGCCAGCCCCAAACCTGCCAGCCCCAAACCCTTGCTCTGCCTCAGAAACCAAATGGTGGTAACAAGGACAGCACAGGCACCTGGAGATGGCAGAGAATGTCACAATGCTCCTGCCAGCGGACAGCAGGGACACAGAGACTGATGGAAATCAGGGGCTTGTCCTTCCTTCCCTGGGCTCTGGCTGCTGCAGGGGCTCTGCACAGCCGAGCCCCCGTGGGATGAGGGCAGGGGCTCTGTTTAGGATGGGAAAGGAGCCCAGGGAGGAGCTGCTGGGAGAAGGTGCCTGAGCCACAGGGACAGCAGGGAGGTGCCACATCCCCCTGTCCAGCATGTGTGGCAGCAGCTCCCTGTCCCTCCCTGCCCGTGTCTCTGCTGAGTGGGGCTGTTGCTGCCAGCAGCGTCTCCTTGTGCCCAGCTCCTCTCCCTGCCAGGGCTCACAGAGCCCATCCCCACCCCACTGCCCTGGGGCAGCTCTGCCTGTACAGGGACCTGTCCTGTGCCTCTGAGGGGGCAGCAGGGAAGCCTTGCTCTGGAGCTTGTTCTGCTCCACACCAGGACATCCAGGAGAGCCACCCTGACAGGTCCTGTCAGTGCTGGCACTGTCAGAGACACTTCCAGGAACTCACCTGCATTGCCTTGCAGCCAGAGACTCACCGTGTCCAGGGGCTGTGCAGATTTCTCCCCTGAAGGGGTCTCTCCTGTCGGCCCACCCCACCCTTTTAACCTCTTTGTCACTTGTGCTGCCTGCCCTTGCTGCCTGCAGGTACTGCCCTGTCTGCCCTATGGCCGCCTCCTCTGCAGAGGAGGAACTGGGTGAGGGCTTGCAAAAGATCATGGAAACTGTGGGATGTGCCAGCCTTAGGAGAAGCCTCCAGGAATGGAAGTTTTACTTTCCTAGAGGCAGAGAATTATTCATTTAAACCCTGGGAAGATTTGTCCCCTGGCAAGAGCTCAATCACCCTCCCAGCCCAGGCTGCCTTTGCTCTTTCTGTGCCTCTGTGCTGTGCCTGGGTGGCTGCAGGCAGTGCCCCAGCCCTGCTGGGCTGGGAGAGGAGCTGCTCCTGGCCAGAGCTGTCTCTCTGCAGCACTGCCCTTGCCAGGAGCTGCCTCTGGGCCAGGAGCCTAGCCCAGCCCAGCAGCACAGACACTGCGCAAGGACTTCTCTTGTGGGTTGGGTGCTGCGTCCCTGAACATCAGTCCCTGAGAGAGAGTTGAAGAAATCTCTCAAGAATTTAAAGTCACAATCAATCTGCAAAGTTCCTTGAAGTTTTAATGGGTCCCACTGAAGGACGCAAAAGAGAAGGTGTCCCCAGGTTCCAGTCAGAGCACAACACTGGAGGCAGTGATGACAGCTGGGGACAAACAAGGCAAAGGTGTCTCTGGTGCTGAGCACACCTGGATGTGTTTCAGGAATGCAAAGGGCCAAGGCCTGAGCCCCAGCCCCTGGCCAGGCAGATCCTGTCCCTCCCTCCTTGCTCAGGGCTCTTCCCGGGATGGGCACTGGCATGTGGGGATGTGCAATGCCAAGGGCAGGAGCATGGGGCGGCCCCTGCCAGGCTGCTGAGCAGGGACAAGGAGGCAATGAGGCCCCAGGCCTGCAAGGGTCACTTGTCTCCTGCTCCTGCCTCAGGCCTCAGGCCCAGCAGCCATGGCCAAAGTGCTGCCCAAGTGTGCTCTGGCAGGGCTGTCTTGCAGCTGCTGCCCATCCCTGTGCCCTGTGCAGCCCAGGCTGTCCCACCGTGTCCCTGCCCTGCGCCTCTGTCCCTGCAGGCTGTCGGCATCGCCCGGCTGCCCCACCTGGCTGGGCCCTTCCTTTGCTGACAGCTCTGCCTCCTGCCTGCCTCTGCCTGCCCACACAGAGCCTGGGGCTGACCCAGACTCCTTCTGGGGGATATGCTGCACCACAGCGCTGCCGTGGGAGGGAAATTCCTTTCTCTTTGGGTCCTGTCTGGCCCTCCCTATCTGCCCTTTGCATTAATTCTTTCTTTCTTTCTCTGTCTGTTCTCTACTATGTCAAAAGGAGCCACCATCTCTGAAACCACCGTCCAGTCCCTTCCAGGGCTCTCCTCTGCTGTCCTCAGTCTCCACCCCACTGAGCACAGAGATGCTTCGTCCTATATTGTGCTCATGTGCTTGACGCCTCCAAACCCCACCTTGGGAGATCTCTGGGCCCTCTCCAAGGTGTTGGCAAATGTAAACATTCTGCTCATAGTCTAAGAAAATCACCTCAGGACAAGACCAGACAGACCTGTGTGTCCTGGCTACCTTTGTCTTGGAGCAATCCTTGGATAGATGGAATATTTTAGGCCAAATTTCAGTTTTGCCCATGGGCACTTGATGTGAACAACGATTCTCTTCCATTGGAAGGAAAGCAGAGGCCCAGTGTTTCAGGGGCAGATGAGCAGCAGCCACCAAGGGCCAAGGAGAGCCAGACCTTTCTGGAATTGCAGCTTGTGCCTGAGAGAAATCCTTGGATACACAGAATTTGGGAGGTAGAATACAAGTTTTGGCCACTGGTCCCTTGATGACAAGGCCATTTCTTTTCCATCTGAAGGAAAGCAGAGAGCCCCAGGGTTTGATGGTAGATGAGAAGCAGCCCCTGGGAGGCCAAGCCAGCCAAACTTGTCTCTCCTTGCAGCTTTTGACTGGGAACTCCACGGCACCTGGACGAGGAGACTGTTCTATTTCCATCCCAAGGAAGACATAGAGCCCCAGTGTTTCAGGGTAGATGACAGGTGGCCATCAGAGCCCACAACACCAGCAAGAGCTGGCAGGTTTTGTCTGGGAGAAACCCTTCATGTAGTGATTATTTCAGGAGGAGTAGCAATTTTGGCTGTGAGGGAATAAGAAGATTCTTTTCCATAGGAAGGAAAGCACAGAACCCCAGTGCTTCAGGGGCTGATAAACTGCAGGCACCAGAGACCAAGGCCAGCCAGTCCTGTCTGTAATGGCAGCTTTAAGGTAGGAGCAATAATTGGATATAGGACTTTTGATGGTGGAATCCCAGTTTCAGCCATGGGCACCTGGTGAAGAAGGATGGTTCTTTTCTCTTAGGAAAGAAAGGGTGGAGCCCCAGGGTTTCAGGGCAGAATTCAGGCAACCACCAGAAGCCAAGGCCAGCCAGACCTGTCTGTACTGGGAGATCTTGTCTGGGAGAAAAAACCCTTGAATGCAGGAATGTTGGAGGACAAGTACCAGTTTGGGTCATGGGTGCTTGTGCAGGAGAGAGATTTCTTTTCTTCCATAGGAAGGAAAGCACTGAGCCCCAGTGTCTGAAGGAGGGTAAGACCCAGCTCTCAAGAAGACAAGGTCAGCCAGACATGTTGTAATGGCAGCTTTTATATGGGAGAAATCCCTGGATATTGGAAATTTTGGACGGGGAAACCCATTTTGGCCGTGGATGCTTGAATGAGAAGAGAAGTTCTTTCCCATTTGAAGGAAAGCCCAGAGCCCCAGGGTTTCAGGGGTACATGAGAAGAGACCCTCAACAAGCCAAAGGCAGTTGCACCAGTCAGGCCAAGCCAACCTGACCTGTTCCCTGTTCCCTGGGATCCCTGGGGCCTTGCAGTGTCACAGTGGAGGTGTCATATTGGATCCCTGATTCCATCAGGCACAGATGTGTCACACTGGCCTCTTGTTTCCATGGGGCTCCAGTGTCACAATGGTCCCTTGGTTCCATGAGGCCTTGCAGTGTCACAGGTGTCTCCTTGGGGCTGCAATGTCACAATGGACCCTTGGTTCCATGGGGACTCACAGTGTAAGAATGGTCTCTTTGGTTCCATGAGGCCCTGCAGAGCCCCTTGATTCAACGAGGCCTCCAAGTGTCATCACGGCCTCCAGGATTCCATGAGGCCCCACAATGTCACAATGGACCTTTGGTCCCATGGGGTCCTGCACTGTTCCATGAATCCTTAGTTCCAGGGGGCACTGGAGTGTCACAATGGACTCCTTGGTTCCATGGTGCCACACAGTGTGACAACTGCCCCTTGGCCTGCCAGCAATCCAGAGTGTCACAGTTGTTCCTTGCTTCCATGAGGCCTTGCTGTGCCACAATGGTCTCCATGATCCCATAAGGCCTTGCAGTGTCACAACAGACCATTGGTTTCATGGAGCCCTATAGTGTCACTGTGGTGCCTTTGGCTCCACAAGTCTCTGAAATGCCACAATGGCCCTTTGGTTCCATAAGGCCTCCAAGTGCAAAAATGGCCTCCATGGTTCCATGAGACTCTGCTGTATCGCAATGGCTCATGGTTCCATGAGGCCACACAGTTTAAAAAGTGACCCTTGGTTCCCTCAGGCCGTCCTGTGTCACAATGGACTTCTGGTTCCATGAGCTCTCACATTGCCAGCAGCAGTCTCCTTGGTTCTGCAGTGTCACCATGGACCCTTTGTTCCATGAGGTTCCGCAGTAGAACACAGTCACCTTGGTTCCGTGAGGTTCTGCAGTGTCACAATGGACTCATGGTTCCACCAGGCCTTGCTGTATAACAATGGCCCCTTGGTTCCAAGAGGTTTCTCAGGGTCACAATGGTCTTCTTGGATCCACAGTATCACAATGGGCCATTGATTCAATGTGGCCCCAATGTGCCAAAATGGATTTTGTTCCATGGGGTTCTCCTGTGTCACAATGGACCCTTTGTTCCACAAGTTCGCTAAGTGTCACAGCTGACTCCTTTGTTCTGTGAGGCCCCGCCATCACCAAATCTCCAAAATATCAGAATAAAACTCCTTAACACAAATTTACTATTTAAGTGGATATCATTTATTCAGGCCTGAGGTCTAGAGAGGGATAACTCCTAACCTTATGTGGACATGTAATTCTATCAGTGTCACTAAATGTGTATTACAATTTATCCATTACCAGAAAACCCACCCCAAGTTCCCAGTTTCAGTCCTTCTTTTATCTATCACTGCATTCTTAAGCCAAAAGCCTTCTTCTTGCCCTCCAACAATCTGTGCTGGGAAGGCAGCCCCTGCCTTCCTGTGCTTAAAGTTCATAGGCACAGTAAAAATTGAATTACTCTTTTGAATTAAGCTTTTGGTATTGAATTGAATTAAGAGTTTGGTATCAAGGCTAAGGGTTTGTGTGGGCCGGCAGAGGCAGGCAGGAGGCAGAGCTGTCAGCAAACGAAAGGGGCCCAGCCAGGTGGAGCAGCCGGGGGATGCCGACAGCCTGCAGGGACAGAGGCACAGGGCAGGGACACGGTGGGACAGCCTGGGCTGCACAGGGCACAGGGATGGGCAGCAGCTGCAAGACAGCCCTGCCAGAGCCAACTTGGGCAGCACTTTGGCCATGGCTGCTGGGCCTGGGCCTGAGGCCACGAGGGGACAAGTGACCCTTGCAGGGCTGGGGCCTCATTGCCTCCTTGTCCCTGCTCAGCAGCCTGGCAGGGGCCGCCCCATGCTCCTGCCCTTGGCATTGCACATGCCCACATGCCAGTGCCCATCCCGGGAAGAGCCCTGAGCAAGGAGGGAGGGACAGGATCTGCCTGGCCAGGGGCTGGGGCTCAGGCCTTGGCCCTTTGCATTCCTGAAACACATCCAGGTGTGCTCAGCACCAGAGACACCTTTGCCTTGCTTATCCCCACCTGGCATCACTGTCTCCAGTGTTCTGCTCTACCTGGATATTTTTTCTGTTGGGTCCCTGACCGGGATATCTTAAAAGTACAAGAAACTTCAGTGTTTCAATGCAACTAAATTCTTGAGGGTTTTGTGACATCACTGAGGGGGTTGTGACATCATAGAGCTGGCTGTGATGTCACAGAGTAGTAGGTGAGGTCATAGAGTAGATTCTGCCATCATAGAAGGAGGCTCTGTAGCATCAGAGAATGGGTTGTGACATCACTGGGTGGCTGTGTGACATCACAAAACAGGCTGTGACATCACAGAACTGACGGTGACATCACATGATGACATTGTGACATCACAGTGACATCTGTAACATCACAGAGCAGCTGTATCACATCATAGGGTGGCATCTCAGAGTTGGGCTTGTAACATCACAGGGGCTGTGTGACACCACAGGGATGCTGTGTGACATCAGAGGGGCTGTGTGACATCACAGGGGCTGTGTGAGGTCACTGGGGAGGTCACTCTGCCCCAGCCCCCCTCACAGTTCCCCCCAGAGCAGTCCAACCCTGCTCATGCACAGCAGGGTCCCCTGTTCCTCTGGGTTCCCCCGCCCCCGGCCCCGCAGCCTCCCCCAGAGGATGTTCCATGAGATCGACCCCAGAGCCTGACTCGTGGACAGGGGGCCAGGGCCCTGGGGGTGGGACATGGGGACAGGGAGCCCCTGGCAGCATCCCCGTGTCCCCCAGGGCCAGAGCCTGGGCCAGGGCTCCTTCACCCTTTTATGAACAAGGCCTTGAGAGTGCTGAAAAAATCCCTGGCAAGAGATCAGCAAAAACCAGATTTAATATTAAGGGACAGCAGCACAAAGTTCCTTGGCAAGAATCACTCTGGTCCTGACAGTGTTTGTAGGGCCCCAAGAGAGGGGCTTCAGTCCCAGCAATGGTTCATCCAGGCTGCACTTGGCATCACCAGCTTTCTTTAGCAATGTGAGAACAGGGATGATGTGCCACTGAGGGAACAAAAACAGTTCCCAGGGCTGCTCCTACAGAAAGCAGGAGCTGGTTAGGCAGCAGCAGTTCCTGGAGCAGACAGTGTTTGTGATGAGCTGCAGAGGAGCTGAGCCCAGGGGCTGTTGGCCAAGGCTGAGGCTCAAGGAGCATTTCTCAGCTGGCAGGGCAGCCTGAGAAGGGGAGGGGGGAATGCAGCAGCACAGGGCCCATGGAACCAAGGGATCATTGTGACATTGTGGGGTCCTGTGAGACCAAGGGACCATTGTGACACTGCGGGACCCTGTGAGACCAAGGGACCATTGTGACACTGTCGGGCCCTGTGACACCAAGGAACCATTGTGACACTGTGGGGCCTCATGGAATCGTGGAGACCACTGTGACATTGCTGGTCTTGATGGAACAAAGGGGGCTGTACTGACACTGTTGGGCTCTATGGAATGCAGGGATCATTGTGTCACTGTGAGGCCCCAGCAAACCAAGTGTCAATTTGTGACACCACGAGGCCTCATGGAACTGTGGAGACCATTATGACACTTTGGGGTGTGATGGAACCAAGGGGCCATTGTGACACTGCAAGACTCCATGGAGCCGAAGGTCACTTGTAACATCGCAAGGCCTCATGGAACAATGGAGACACTATTAAGTGACTTTATAGCCTCATGGACCCAAGGGGCCATTGTGACACTGTGGGGCACCAAGGAGACCATTGCCACACTGAGGAGACTCATGGGATCGTGGAGACCATTGTGACACTATGAATCCCCATGGAATAAGCACAGCATTGTGATACTGTGAGGCCTTGTGGAACCAGTGAGACCATTGTGACCCTGGGGATCCGCACAGAACCAAAAGGATCATTGTGATACTCTGGGGCCGCGTGAAACCAAGAGACATTTGTGACACTGCAGGCCTGCATGGAACCAAAGGGTCATTGTGACATTGCAGGGCCTGATGTCATCAATGGCCCATTGTGAGACTGTGGAGCCAAAGGAGACCATTGTGACACTGCAAACCCCCAGGGTCCAAAGGCTCATTGTGACATTGCAGGGCTCATGGAATAGAGGAGTCATGTGACACTGTGGGGCCTGGGCAAAAATGGAGACCATTGCGACACTGCAAGACTCTATGGAATTGTTGGGACTATTGTGACACTGCAGAGCCTTCTGGAACCCAGGGACCACTGTGACCCCGTGGGACCGCGTTGAACCAAGAGTCTGTTTTGACACTACAGGACTTCTTGTAATCAAGGGAACCATTGTGACACTGTGGGACTCTATGGAAACAAGTCACCATTTTGGCATTGTGTGGCCACATGAATGCATTTTGGCTCTATGGGGCCCCACAGAACAGGTCTGGCTGGTTCAGCCTCCCAGGGGCCACCTGACTGGTCCAGCTGACCTTGGCATGTTGAGGGTCTCTTATCTTCTGCTGCTGAAACACTGGGATTCCATGCTTTTCTTGCCATGGAAAAGAACTCTCCTCCTCCTCCAGGAACCTGTGGCCAAAATTGGGATTTCACCTCCAAATTTCCTTATATCCAGAGATTGTTCCCATAGGAATATGGCCAGGACAAGTCTGGCTGGCAATGGTTTCACAAGGATCACCTCTCAATGGTCCTTGAAACACTGTGGAAGGCTGCGTGCTTTCCTTCCTATGGGAATGAACTGTCCTGCTTCTCCAGGCACTCATGGCCAAGATTGAGCTTCCACATCTAAAATTCCCTATGTTCAAAGAATGCTTCCAGACAAAATCTGCCATTCATGACAAGTCTGGCTGGCCTAGGCCTAGTGAGGCTCTCACCTGCCTTCCAAACACTGGGGCTCGATGCTATGGAATAGAACTGTCCTTCTCATCCACGTGCCCATGGCCAGAAGTGGGATTTCACCTCCAACATTGTCCATTGTGAAAGACTGGAGGAGATTGTTGGCTGGAAACACTTCGTGTGAGGGGAGGAAGGGGCAGGTCCAGCCTTGCCCTGCCCTGGAACCCCAGCCCTGCCCTGCCCTGGAACACCAATGCCCCCAGAGCCTCTATGTCAGCCCAGCAGTGTCTGCCAGTCCCTGGCACAGCACAGGCAATGCTCCACAGCCACCTCTGCAGCCCCCAGCCCAGCTCCTGAGGGACCAAATGAGCCCAAGTCCCACCTGGGTGAAGGGCCCAGCAATATCAAGGGGAACTGAAGACTGACCACAAGGCAAGCACACATCTTGACCCTACCTCCTCTTGGAATTTCCCTCTGAACACCACTGAAATCCAGGAGTTGGTAGCTCTGTGTGTGCTTCTCTAAATCTTTTATGTTTTTCTCTCTTTCTGTGTCTTCTTCTTCTGTTTCTGTGCTCCTGGAAATTTTGATTAACAATTAATTGAACAGGCTTAGAGTTTGTGAAGTGGAATGGGCCAAGTCAATCCCTTGAGAAGTGTTTTTTGTTGACTGAATATCTGTCATAGTCTGACGTGAGAAGAATTTTTAAAAGTAGTAGAAAAGTTTTTTGTGTAACTGACAACCTGTTAAACCACTAAGATACTGAACACGCCTCTGTGAAAGACATATGTTAAAGAAAAAAAAAACCAGGAACCTCCTCTTTCTTTTTCAGTCAACAAAGAAGCAGTGGGCTCTGGTCCCGGCCCGCATCTCAACCAAACCAAACCAAACCAAACCAAACCAAACCAAACCAAACCAAACCAAACCAAACCAAGCAGCTCTGCCATGGGCTGAGCCCCTTATCCCCTCCCTAGGCTGTCCCCTCCCCATCGGCCCCATTCAAACCAAACTAAACCCCAACAACTAACAAACAGGCAAACAGAAGAGGCCACAAAACCCCAACCAGAACAAAGCTACCCACAGCTATTAAAAATCTTACCGTCAAGTCTCTCCCCACCCCCCCTAACACAATTAAAACTAAAAACTCCTACAACCTTCAACCCATACAAAATAACCCTACCACTAAAATTAAACACATGAAAACCAAAAAATCAGCCATAAAACTAATTCTAACACAACTTCCACCACAAGTTACTGGCGGGTCAGGTGTTAATCCTATCAATACTTCAATCCTCACTCAAGTAAGGGAAAAAATAAAATACAAACCTTAAAAAAAAAAAAAAAAGGTAAAACCATCAAAGTCAGTAAAGAAGAAATTAAATCCCAAATAAAACAGAAAAAAATACCTTAAACCTAAAAGTAAAATCCGCTTATAAACTATAAAGAAAAAACTCTTTTTCTTTATTACACATAAAACTATAAAAAATTAAAATATTTAAAACAAAAAACTCTACATTAAAAAAACAAATGGTAAAATAAATGTAATTTCATAAAAAGTTTAAGCAGAAAAAAATAGCAATCCAGTACCCCCAAGAGAAGATCTGTATTTCCAGAGTTAAAAACAATTTTAAAAGTAAATTATGAAAACATTTACCTTTAAAGAACTCATCTTTAAAACAAAACACCATAGGTCTACATGGCCTATCAACAAGCTTGTAAAAAAGCTTGAAGCAATTATAAAAATAGATTATTAATAACAAATTTCCCCCAGACAGCTGTAATGCATGAGAGAATTAAGAACCAGAAAAAACCTAATTTTTCCCCTTATAAAAATCTTCATAACCTTAACAAGAAAAATTTCTCACCCTAAGTAAACTAAAAAAAGACTATTCTAGAAATAGTAAAATAATTAGAAATTTTAAGTTTACTTTGTTTCCATTGTCAGTAAAAAGTTATAAAGAAAAAAAAACGGTTCTGAAGAGTTTGTTTTAATTCTTAATACTTTTTTTCCTTAGCCTGCATTTAATGAAATTTTTTTATACCCTTTTAAAAATTTTAAGCCTATTTTATGTTTCTCAGACTCCTACTTCAGAACAAAACAAATACATGGATAATTAACTGACACTAAAACCCATAACAATCCCACACCTAATCAATACATTAATTAAGAAAACTCAAGAAAAGAAAAATCTTAAATTGACAAACGAAAACCAAGACAATGTCATAATAAACTTTTTGCCAAGTTTCTCTGCTTTTCTAAAGTACTCAGTAATAGCTAGTTTGTTGTTTTGAGCCCCTGAGAATCTCTTTAAATGTCTCCTTGAGAGAGTTTTTTAGTGGATGGGAGTCAGGGCTTGTCTGTCCTGCTGGGCACAGCCCAGGCAGAGCTTTCCCAGCCACATTCCACACTCCATTTCCCAGCTGGAGCCCCTGGTGCCTCTGAGTTGTGCTGCCCCAGCCCCAGGGACGCTCTCCTTGTCTGCCCATTCCCCCACGGTCTCTGGCCAGGGATGGCCTCAGTGGGGGCTGCTGACATACTCAGCACCTTGGAGGCTGCTGCTGAATTTTCCTGCTCCAGACGCTTGTTCAGTTTTCAGCTCTTCAGTGCAGGAATTCAGTGTCCCAGGGCTCATTTACATTCAGAACACCTAAACAAGCCAAGCCTCAGGGAATTGTTTGATTTCAGTTTCCAAATCTTTTGTGGTTAATAAGAGTGATTTCTAAAGTGCATTCAACTGAATATGCTCTATTTAAAAAAGTGAGAAAACATTTTTTGGTCCTGTTTAGGGTTTTTTTCCCCCTGTAAATAGCAATATTCAATTAGCACTGAATCCAAGTACCTCCTCATGCAAAAGTTTGAATAGATATGAAAATCAAGACCCTTCATGGCTGACAATCAATCAGACTCTGTCCCTACCCTTACCCCACCATTTCCCCCATTCAAGCCCTGGCACTCAGAGCAGCCTTGTGCAAATCTGAGCTCCCTCCAGCCCAGGCTGCTCCTGCAGCTTTCAGCTCCTCGGCTCCAACTCCCACCTGCTTTCCTTGGAGAAGGAGCTGCCCAAGACACAGAGGGATGTTCATTTCTTGTCAGCCAACAAAGCCAAGGCAAGGCACAGCTCCATCAAATGCAAAAGTCATTCCTCTGCTGGATATTAAATCCACATTCCACAGCAGACAATCTCAGAGCAATGGAAAACACCTTTTGTGCCCGGCACAGATCTCAAGGTCCCCCCAAACCCATCCTGCCCTGAATCTGCCCAGATTTGCTCTTTGCACACACGAGTCACAGGCTGAAGTCAGGAGCTCCCTCCATGCCCAGAGGGAGGAAGAGAGAGAAAGAGGATGAAGAGCTCTCCCGTGTAGAGCCAAGGTCCAAGTGCCCCTGCAGTGGGAACCACAACTCATCAGGTTTGTGTCCTTTGGGCTCAGGGCCTGGTGACAATCAGAGGCACAGAAAGGCTTCTTGCCAACAAACACAAGTTGAACATTTGAACAGTTTAATAACCATCACAGATCTTCCCTCGGATCTCTGGAATGTCCCAGACGCATCTGACATGTCCACCATCCCCAAATATTGGAAAAAAAGGCTCCCAATATTACCAGTTAGATTGTGCCTGGGCCAGTCTGACCCTCGCTGCTGGGCCAAAGGCAGCAACTGCGGTGTATCACCGCAGAGATACCTCGGCTTGCTGGTGGTTGCAGCTGGGCACTGAACAAGTCCAGGCTTGTAAGGGACCCCGTTACCTCAGGAGGGATAGCTTCAGGCGATGGTGAAGAGAAAAAGGAGATGGATTCTGCTGGAGGGTTTAATGTCCAGAGGTTTATTCCATGGTTACAGAGGTCTGAACGTGAGGACCTGCTCCAACCGAACCCAGACCGCATGGTCTGATCACCTTTTTAAGCTCAGGGACAGGGGGAGGGGAGGTACAGGTGAGCCACCAACCAGGTGAGAGGGGCAGGGTCTCAGGGGAAGATGACACCCAGACAGGCCAATGACCTCTGGGCATAGGGGCATCCTTTAAACTTGACCAACCACACGACGCCTTGCTGGAACGTTTAGCCTGATTGACAGGACTCACTCAGCATGGGGGCAAGGGGGAAGGGAGAGAGGTATAGGCACACCTGGGAAAGTGACCTGGAAGGCCAAAATGGGATATCACAGCACACCACAACATCTCCCCCTAGTTTTGTTTAAAAAGAAGAGGGCTGTGTTTGTGGTGCAGAATGATTGCCAAACCATGGTTGGTAAATCAGTTCTTCCTCTACAGGAGGGTCAGTGTTTTCTACTGAGGCTTCCAGGTCATCCATTGGAGCACTGAGGGCTTCCAAATGGTAGGCTTCAGGAGGGGGAGATGAGCTTGAAATTAACTTGAGCACCATGCGTTTGATTAGTCCAAAAACAATGCTATAAACTACAATAACTATAACTAAAATAAACAGCACTAAAAACACAGTTTTCAGAATAGATCCCAACCAGCCAGAGAGTCCCCAGCTTTTGAACAGTCCATTCAGCCAGTTGTCAGTTTCTCTGTTGATGTCTGAGAGCTGTTGTCAAGGTAGTCCATATGTGGTTTGGGCTGAGGAACTATGCAGGAGGTCACAGGTGGGATGATCACAAGTAGGACGAGAAGCAGGCTCGGTCTCGTGGCATCTCGAGGCTACACACGAACAGTGGGATCTAAACTGGTACAAAAACTTGAAACAAACATATATTATAAACTATTCCAGATAGGAGGCTTAAATGGAATTTCCTCCAGAGAACACGGGCGGCGTTTTCTTCTCCAGGCAGCATGAGCAACCTGGGGTGCTTCTGCAGATTTCTCTGAGACCTTGGGAACATAGGGCTTTACCCATTTGGAAGGAACCCACCTTAAACCAGAGGAGGTGGACACACAGGCATATCCACGTCCCCAAGTAACTAATTTGTAAGGTCCCACCATTTTCCAAGTCTCAGGGTCCTTTACTAAAACTGGAGGTTTTTCCTTAATTAACCTATGATTGCTCCCCCCAAAGTGGCGTAGGATGGGTGGGTTCAGGCTGTCAAAAGAACAATTCAAAAAATTTATTGTGAATAGTGCCCTGGATAACCGGATGTGGGGAGGTTCCACCTTCAGAACCTGTTGTTGCTGGTCCAGGACCCTTTTAATATCACGGTGAGTTCTTTCTACAATGGCTTGACCTGTAGGGGAGTAGGGGATGCCAGTTTTGTGCTCTACTCCCCATTGCTGCAGGAAGCTCCCAAATTCCTTGGATTTGTAAGCAGGCCCATTATCAGTTTTCAGCTCCTTGGGGATGCCCATGAAAGAAAAAGCCTGCAAGAGGTGCTTAGTAGCATCAATAGATGATTCTCCTGTGTGGGCAGAAGCATAGACCGCTCCAGAAAAGGTATCTACACTAACATGAACATATTTCTGCCGTCCAAAAGACTGTATGTGTGTTACATCTGTTTGCCACAGTTAAATAATTCCATGGAGGTGTGGCAACTTACCTAGAATGATAAATTTGAATGGCAGGTCAGGCTGGCATCGGTTGGCCTGTCTTGTGGACATTGCAATCTGAACCTTTTCTAGAGCTTTCCATGCCTCTGGGGTAACAGACCTAGGAGCACCTGGGTCCTCTCCCCCTTTCAATAAATTGAAAAGAGGGGCAAGGTCTTCATTAGTCAGACCGAGCCATGGTCTTACCCAATTCAAAGACCCACACAACCTGTGGACATCCGCAAGGGTCTTGATCTTTGGATTGATTTCTAATTTTTGAGGAACAATGGTCCTATTTCCAATTTCTAAGCCCAAATACTTCCAAGGTGGCATCTTTTGAATTTTCTTTTCCTGGAGCTCGAACCCTGCAACAATCAATGCATCAATCGTTAGGTCAAGCGCATGCGTGAGTAAATCATCATTGGGGGCACGCACAAGGATATCATCCATATAATGATAGATAACGGCCTTCTGTGCGGCTGCACGTACTGGGGAAAGCAGGGAAGACACATACCACTGGCAGATAGCTGGAGAGACCTTTAATCCCTGAGGAAGAACGGTCCAATGGTACCTTTTCATAGGAGATTCTATATTAATAGAAGGAACTGAGAATGCAAAACGCGGTGCATCGTCAGGGTGCAAGGGGATTTGGAAAAAACAATCCTTAATATCAATAACAGCTAATTTCCAATCTTGGGGAAGCATTGTTGGGGATGGCATACCAGGTTGGGGAGAACCCATATCTTCAATTACATTATTAATTTGTCGGAGGTCGCAGAGGAGCCGCCATCTCTTTTTGTAAGCTTTTTGGATGACAAACACTGGAGAGTTCCATGGGGACATGGTCTCCACAATGTGGCCCTTTTTTAGTTGCTCTTCCACTAGTTCCTCAAGCACCTTTATTTTTTGTTTACTGAGCGGCCACTGTTTCACCTGAACTGGTTTGTCTGTTATCCACTTCAGTTTTTGGGTGGGGCGCTGTTGTTCAATGACTGCTGCACAAATATGCTGTGGAGAGTCTGGAATATCAATTGTGACACCCCACTGGGCCATCAAATCTCTCCCTAACAAAGGTTCTGAATAATCCAACACAAATGGACGGATATTTGCCAATTGTCCGTTTGGTCCCTCAAATTGAATAATGCTTTTGGATTGTCTTGCCAATTGCAGACCTCCTACACCTTGAAGGTGACCGGCAACATTTTGCAAAGGCCAATGTGCTGGCCAGTCTTGTACTGGAATTACTGTGCAGTCTGCACCTGTGTCTACAAGCATCTCAATGCGTTTAGACTGCCCACCCCCACTGACATTACACCATAATTTGGGTTTGTCTTTTCCAATAACTTGGACCCGGGCGACTGTGGGCCCTTGTTTTTTGATATTTTCAGGTAAAGATGGCACAGGGATAGCTTGTGCAACAATTTGTCCCTTGGGAAGAAACAGGGGTGGGTGGAAACAATGCAGGCCGAGAACGAATTGCTCAGGATCTGATGTTGTCATTCCCGGAGCAATTTCGATCTCTTGTGGTGTGTGTTTGGTGTCCCCAATGACGATGTACTTACAACGAATCCGGTTCCAAGTACCTTTCTGTTCAGGATTTACAGACACAAAATGCCAATCAGTGTCCTCCAGATGGAGTGACTCAGTCAGCTGCAACCTGTAAGGCTCATTGATAGAAGACGTTTTTAACACAGGATCACCTAAATCATACACAGTCTTTGAAGCACCTGCTTCACTTACACAAGCATTAATATTATCACGCGCTTGATTTGTTTTGCTACCCTTATTCCCTTGGCCTGCTCTTTTTGTGTCTACGCGCCTGGCAGGCCGGCGCTGGCTCTTCAGTTTTTTTGTTGTTGTTGACCCCTGGGGAGGGCTTGTAGTTCTCCTCCCCTGCCATTTCTAAATTCATCAAATTCCCTTTTCAGGGGGCACTGGTTACTCCAGTGCCCTAGGTTGTTACAAAGCAGGCATGGTTTTGTGGGCTCGGCCAGTGCTGGTCTCCGCTGCTGCCCAGGGTACTGCTGTGCTGAGGGGAAAGGCGCAGGGCTGGCAACGGCGACACGCTGGGGTGGTCTTGGCAGCAGCCTTGGTCTGGTATCTTCAGCCACACTCATCAGAGGCACTTTTCTGTTACACACTAGGAGCATGTCCTTTAACGTAGGGGTAGGTTCGAGAGGAAGGCTGAGGATTGCCGCTTGACACTGATTATTTGCATTTGTAAATGCCATTTCTTCTAAAATTGCTTCCCTAGCATTCTCTTTTTTAACTTGTATTTCAATAGCTCTAGTTAACCTTTCTACAAATTTCAAAAAAGGCTCTGATGGTAGCTGTTTAATTTTACTATAGGGCTCAAAAGGCCCCTCAGGTTGTAGGGAAAAGAATGCTATTTCAGCTGCTTCCTTTACTTTTTCGAGTGTTTCTGCAGGAATTGCAGTAGCTTGGATCGAGGGAGAAGACCATTGGCCCTCACCACAGAGGTCCTCAATGGTGATAGGGTTACCACTGTTGTCTTTGGCTGTGTTTGGATCAGCATGCAAGCCTGGGAGAGCATCTTTTAGCATTTGTTTCCATGCTATTTCCCATAATTTAAATTCCGTGGAGGTCATTAGACAGGAAAAAAAGCTGTTTTAAATCATGTGGAATCACTACAGTCCTACTCAATTCAGAATTTAAAAGGCCACGGAAATATGGACTGTGTGGACCATATTCTTTATGAGACTTACAGATCTCTTTAATCAATTGCCGTCCAAAAGAACTCCAATTAGCAGTTGGAGCTGCTCCCCCCTGAGCAGCAGGCTGAAAGGTAACAGGAGCCAGTGACAACATGGGACTATGCACTGAATCTGCTGTTCCCTGCTCTGTATCCCTTGAATTGGAAGCATTGGGATCACAGCTACAGGTTTGGGGGATGGCAGTGGGTGTGTCCCCACCGTGGGAACCCGGGGAGGGGGCGGGGACGCAACGGGGACAGGGGGCGGGGACAGGGGGCCGGCAAGGGGCGGGGAAACCGTGGGAACAGGGGGCGGGGACACCTGGTGACATCATGTCAGCAGAGGCCCCCTGGGAGGGGTAGAGGGGCGGAGCTGAGGGTATTGCAGGAAAGGGAGGGGGAGGGGGAAAGGTGTCACGAGGAACAGGAGGAGAGGGGGATGGGGCTGGAGTTTCGGGATGCTTAAGAGGATTTTGGGAAGAAGAAGACCAGGTTTGGGAAGATGCCACGTGGCATCCACCATCTTGTGGACCCCCTAGGGACTGGGGGCCATTTTGGGCATCACTGCTCTCCGGAAAGTTAACACGTGCTGTGGGTTTCAGAGGAGGGGACATAGGGGATTGGGAAAGGTACCACGCAGCCTGGCCAGGGCCTTGTGAACAGGGCAACTCAGGCATTTCAACAGACTTTGGGCGTCGACTTCCCAATGAGTTTGATCTGTTTAAAATACTAAGTTTTGGGTAAAGAGGTTTAGGGGTTTTAGAGCTAGGAGAGGGAGAAACAGGGAGAGCAGAGAAACATGGCTTTACATCTGGCTTTTTCTCCATTTCCTTTTGTTTGAGCAATGCTGTACGAATTTGTAAACTCCAAAACACAAATTTAGCTGAGGGTGCATTGCCAGATTGTCCTAAGGTTATCAATTCATTTCCAACTTTATCCCAGAATTGAATATTGTGGATTTCTTCAGGGGAGATTTGTGGGAAGTGGAGGAAAAGCCATCTTATAAACTGTTTCAATTTTCCCTTTGAGAACTTCACATTACCACTATTTAAAATGCTAACAATATTATAATACACTCCTTTTTGTACAATGCTGAGTTTCAAACCCATGTTAGATGTTAAAAGCAAAGTACTAAATCCCGCCTGACCAAAAACAAAGCCAAAATCAGCTACCGATTTCTAAAAAAAAAAACCACAGATGGAAAGGGATAACGAGCCGACAAAAGCTTCACAATGCAGCTGTATTTACCGCTTTTAAAATTCCCGGGCAGCAGCAGCAGGGCACGCCCTGCCGAGCAGAGGCAGAAACAAAGCCTCCCCCACCGTGGAATGCAACCCCCCGCGGAGCAGAGAGAGCAGCCACGCCACGTAGCAAGCCGAAACCGGGGCCCCCCGCGGCGCGTGTGCAGAGAACCCCCCCTTCCCCCACAGAGAGAGAGAGAGAGGGATCCCCCGCGGCAAGAGAGCCGAGAGCCCCCCCTCCCCCGCACAGAGAGAGAGAAAGAGAGGGATCCCCCGCGGCAAGAGAGCCGAGAGCCCCCCCTCCCCCGCACAGAGAGAGAAAGATCTCCCGACCACGTGGAGAGAGCCGAGCCTGCAGAGCCAAGAGGAAAGGGCAGAGAGCTCCCGCGCGAATTCCAAAAGACAGCAAAACACGCGGCAGAAAGCTAATAGCTAGAAATCAATGAATTCCCGTCTGTGGGGCTGCGCAGCCAAAAATGCAAATGCAAAAAGGAACAGAACTCACGGCAGAGTCTGTTTTTGAGCTCCTGCCCTACCGAGAGCAGAGATACTCACCCAAAATGGAAGCTGTAGCTGGCTGGGTACAGGCAGGTCTCTTCACCGGAACAGGACCTCTCTTGGGCGAGAGAGGCTACCCTGTCCTTCCTCTGGAAAATCTGCTCACCAGAAAGGAGCTGGGCTTTCCAGAGGCGCCGAACAGTCCACGAAACTTCTTCTGGGAATATTCCCAAAGTCTCTAGCCGAGGGTCTTGCAACCAAAGCCCCTTTCAGCTGGATGCACAGCTGCCAGAAGCTTCTCCAAGGTACTGCAGGTCCGTCTTGGGCTGCAGAGTCACTTTGCCCGCCTCAGGGACGCCAAATATTGGAAAAAAAGGCTCCCAATATTACCAGTTAGATTGTGCCTGGGCCAGTCTGACCCTCGCTGCTGGGCCAAAGGCAGCAACTGCGGTGTATCACCGCAGAGATACCTCGGCTTGCTGGTGGTTGCAGCTGGGCACTGAACAAGTCCAGGCTTGTAAGGGACCCCGTTACCTCAGGAGGGATAGCTTCAGGCGATGGTGAAGAGAAAAAGGAGATGGATTCTGCTGGAGGGTTTAATGTCCAGAGGTTTATTCCATGGTTACAGAGGTCTGAACGTGAGGACCTGCTCCAACCGAACCCAGACCGCATGGTCTGATCACCTTTTTAAGCTCAGGGACAGGGGGAGGGGAGGTACAGGTGAGCCACCAACCAGGTGAGAGGGGCAGGGTCTCAGGGGAAGATGACACCCAGACAGGCCAATGACCTCTGGGCATAGGGGCATCCTTTAAACTTGACCAACCACACGACGCCTTGCTGGAACGTTTAGCCTGATTGACAGGACTCACTCAGCATGGGGGCAAGGGGGAAGGGAGAGAGGTATAGGCACACCTGGGAAAGTGACCTGGAAGGCCAAAATGGGATATCACAGCACACCACAACACCCAAAGGATTCCTATGCAGGAACAGTTTTAGACATAGGTATAAGAAAAGGTAATTCTGTGATAGATATAAAGACAATTAAGATGTCACCTTATGTGATATTTATTTAAACTTCAAAAAGTTTGGGCAACTCCCTGAAGCTCAAAGCATGAAACCAGTCAGTTGAGAGGCACTTGAATGACCAGAGAGCATCTGGTTGAGGAAATCTGGGACCAATGGGAAGAACAAATATCCAGCTGGTCTAGTGAAGAGATGTCCTTAGAAATGGCCATTTCATCAGGAGAGATGGAAGCACTTGATGGAAAAGAGAGAGAATAAATGATAGACTGATTATTGGTGACACAAGTAGATGGGAAGATCAGTATTTCTTCTCCTGCCATCAGTACATTGCCAGGAAATCCCTGATTCTGATGGGAAAACGTTGCCATTCCTTAAGAGTACTCAAATGACACAGAAAATAAAGATTTTCTTGTATAATATGAAACTAACAGGTATTAAAACCTGTGCCACTTTCCAGGCAGATATCAGCTGTGTGCCCATGAACAGGCAGTGCCACTTGTGCCCTGAGGCGCCCAGCAGGAACTGGACTCCTCTGAGACCACCTGAAGGAAACCAGAGCACCTTGCAAGCTGCAGGTCCCTGACAGACCTGCAGAGCTCCTTTCCCATGAAAATCTGCTCTGCTCCTGTCTGAAACAGAGCCCAGCATGGTGCTGGGATCATCAGAGAGCTGAGGTGTGCGCTGAAATTCAATGCCCTCCCCATCCCACATAAGCCCTGCATTTCCCTCCTGCAGCCTTGGTCTCCAGCACAGCCATGGAGGCTCTTTGGGTTCTGGACTGAGCCTGCAGAACCCAACTACAGCTGAGTTCTGCCTTTGGCACAGTCAGGCCTGGCTAGTGCAGGCCATGCTCAGCAAAGTCTTGTGTGTGCCTGGCCTTGCTGTCAGCCCCGGCAGCAGCTGCGTGGCCCCTTTGTGGCCCTGTGCTGGCCCAGCCATGGTGGCCCAGCCCCTGTGCAGGCCCAGCCCAGGCCAGGAGCATTGCGGCTGGGAACGGCCCCGGTGCTGTGGTGCCCACAGCAGCCTTGGGGCTCTGTGCCCCATGGCCTCCCTGCTGAGAAGCCTCTGCCAGCTCCTGCAGAGCAAGTGCCACCTGTGGGGCTGCACAGACAGCCCTGTCCCGGGCTCTGCCGGCCTCTGGGCCAGCAGAGAGGCAGCCAGGGCTGGCCATGGCTGGGAACAGGCCCTGAGCCCTGCAGGAGGATGAAGCTCGGCCACAGCCAAACTCAGCTCAGGCCAAAGCTGAGCTCAGCAGCCAGGGCTGCCAATGCATGGGGACAGAGGCTGGCAGTGACAAATGTCCTGGGCCCCCTCCCTGCTCTGTCCATGCCACCCAGGGCACAGAGCAGCCTCCTCTCTGGGCCACTTGCCTCTTTGCAATGCCTTGCACAGGCGCTGGCCCTGTCCCACAAGGCCTGGCCTGAGTCCTGCCCCTGCACGCTCAGCCAGGCTGAGATGGACACTGATGGTCTCTGGGCCAGGCTCTCTGAGCCCCGCCCAGCTCCCTGCAAGCTCTGCCAGCTGTTCTGAGCTCTGGGTAGCACCAAGGGCCTCTCCCCAGCCCAGTCCAGCCGGCTCTGGCCCCACAGCTCTGCTCTGGCCAGGCTGCTCTGGGCACTTCCCCACGGCCTCAGCCCCTGGCAAGGGCAGAGCAGCAGCTGCAGCTGCCACAGGACTCAGCCCCAGCCATGGGGGAAGGTGCTTGGCCAAGGCCAAAGGAGGCTCCCTGGGTGCCCTGCTCCCCTCTGCCTGAGGCGTTGAGAGCTCTGCAGCCCCTGCTGCCATCCCATCTGCCCAGGGCAGCACAAGAGCCTCGGCCTTGGGGCCCTCAAGAGCTGCTCCTGCTCCAGGCCCAGGGCCCGTGCCAAAGCTGGGGCAGCCACAAAGCTTTGCCCATTTCTGTTCATTGCTGCTCTGATGGGGATGGATCCTCAGATACTTGGAGGTTGCTGTTCAATTTTACTCCTCTAGAGGCCTCTTCTTTCTTGAGCTCTTCAGTTCAGGAATTTAGTGACAGAGACTCATAAATATTTATGCAAAACTCTTGAAAAAGAAAAGCCCCTGGGAATAATTTAAGTTTTCAATTCCTCTGTTGTTAATTAGATAGATTTCAGAAGTGTATTCAAAGTGAATATACTATGTTGAAAAAAATGCAGAGAGAGCTGCTCTTTTCCTGTTTAGTGTTCATTTCCTGAACATAAATTGGTATCACTATGTCCAGTTGGTATTGATCT